>NC_134840.1:0-1200000 GCF_965363235.1 Mytilus galloprovincialis | reverse complement strand
TAAATGATCAGAGAAATGGTCAGATACTATCTAGCAACATAAATGATCAGAGAAATGGTCAGATACTATCTAGCAACATAAATAATCAGAGAAATGGTCAGATACTATCTAGCAACATAAATAATCAGAGAAATGGTCAGATACTATCTAGCAACATAAATAATCAGAGAAATGGTCAGATACTATCTAGCAACATAAATGATCAGAGAAATGGTCAGATACTATCTAGCAACATATATGATCAGAGAAATGGTCAGATACTATCTAGCAACATAAATGATCAGAGAAATGGTCAGATACTATCTAGCAACATAAATGATCAGAGAAATGGTCAGATACTATCTAGCAACATAAATGATCAGAGAAATGGTCAGATACTATCTAGCAACATAAATGATCAGAGAAATGGTCAGATACTATCTAGCAACATAAATAATCAGAGAAATGGTCAGATACTATCTAGCAACATATATAATCAGAGAAATGGTCAGATACTATCTAGCAACATAAATGATTTCATCATTAATCAAAATGTTAGGTATACATCACTCCATTCACTGCCACTAACTACATCCAGACAATCTCTTATCTATTTCCTAAATGTAAATTAACATGTAACTGACAAAAGGTTTAATTTACTGCTGTACTCATATTTTTTACATTTTCACCTACTATGTTTTGTTATCACACTGTTGTCAATATCATGGAATTTTATATGACTGTCATACAAGTGTGAGGTTAAGCTAGCTTTAAAACCCGTTTTAATCTAAGAATTTTCAAGGAAATGTCTGTACCAAGTCTGGATATGACCATTGTTTTCCATGTGGTTGAAGTGTATGAGCTTTTGATTTTGCTATTTGATAAGGGACTTTCCAATTTCCCTCCAAGTTGGGTATTCTGCTATTTGATAAGGGACTTTCCAATTTCCCTCCTAGTTGGGTATTCTGCTATTTGATAAGGGACTTTCCAATTTCCCTCCAAGTTGGGTATTTTGCTATGTGATAAAGGACTTTCCAATTGACCCCCGAGTTCGGTATTTTTATTATTTGACTTTTTAAATACCTGTGGATCATCGTCCTCCATTTCACTCAGATCTGTTTGTGTCTTCAATAACATCTGCATCACGTCACTACAGTCCTGTAAAAACTGGAAAAAAGAAATATAATTGTCAACATGAATACATGCTATAATTACATCACTAGTCCTGTCAAATCTGGAAAATAAATGTAAACATGATTAAGTCCTAAACTAAGTCAAATCAAAAACAGAGGTAAAGATATAAGGGTGTAGACAAAGGTCAGATACTATCTAGCAAAGGTCATTTTCATCATATATCAAAGTTTGCAGTTATCCATCATTCCAATGTCTTGACCTAAACATATTTCATAACTTCACAGGGAATGCCTTGTATGAGACAAGTTAAACAGACCAAAACACAAAATCTTGACCTTACCCCTGAACCATGAAATAAGGTCAAGGTTAGATATGACACCTGCTAGTTCAACATATACCAAATAAAGTAAACATATTGCTTACAATAACTGAGACATAAATTGACCATGGAAATATAACCTTGTTCACTGATCCATGAAATGAGGTCAAGGTCAAGTGAAAACTGTCGGATGGGCATGAGGAGCTTTCAAGACAAGGACATAATAAACTATAAAACATGATTAAAACCAATAATTAATTCACTGTAGTTCAGTCAAAAACAGAAATAATGCTATCATGGTGCAGACAAAGGTCAGATACTATCTAGCAAAGGTCATTTTCATCAGATATCAAAGTTTGCAGTTATCCATCATTTCAATGTCTTCACCTTGTCATCATTCATAACTTGCCAGACAGGGATAGAACTTAAGACTTTGGCAATGGTAACCCACAGCTTAAATTTTGTAGCCCATATATATAGTCCTATACAAGAAAACCAATAATTTAAGTAGCCCACACCAATTTTTAGGGGCCATTGGCCTGTGGGCGCTAATTTCATACCCTGCCAGGGAATACCTTGTATGAGACAAGTAAAACAGACCAAAACACAAAATTTTGTACTTACCCCTGAACCATGAAATAAGGTCAAGGTTAGATGACACCTGCTAGTTCGACATATACACCTTACAATGCAGCCATACACCAAATATAGTATACATATTGCTTACAATAACTGAGATATGGACTTGACCATGGAAATATAACCCTTGTTCAATGTGAGGTCAAGGTCAAGTGAAAGCTGTCTGACAGGCACGAGGAGCTTGCTAGATAAGCACATAATAAAACATAGTTGTCCTACTACTCATAATAATAGAGAAATTAAGATTTCTCAATCGTCTACATTCTGAAACATTAAGCTTTTAAGTTTGTTATTGCTGCCGCTGCCTGATCACTACCCCTATGTCAACCTTTCTACAACAGAAGTCACAGTATTGAACAAAAAATATTACATACTATAATCACATCACTGTAGGCCATACAAAATAGAAATACAGAATTAATGGTAAAGACAAAGGTCAGATACTATCTAGCAAAGTTCATTTTCATGAGATATCAAAGTTTGCAGTTATACATCATTCCAGTGTCTTTACCTAAACATATTTCATAACTTCACAGGGAATGCCTTGTACATGACAAACTTCCTTGTAGAAAAACCATGCAAAGTTACTTGTCTTAACTCCAAAAGATTATAAATTAGAGAACAACCAGTTGCTTCGCAGGGCGCAGCATTATACGACCGCAGATGTAGAACCCTGAACAGATGGGACAAGTATGGACACAACTTTTAAGTTTGATACAGCTATAAATGTGGATTGTGATTAAATAGTTGACACAACATAGGTTTATGTCACATTATGAATTTGGTTTAAGAAATGAAAATTAGAATTTAAAATTTTTAAATTGGATATTAAACTATTATGGTTCAATATCCAAAATATAGATACAGGATTATATTCAGGATATTATAGAATTCTAAAAATTAATTTTTTGATGAAATCAAGTAATGTTTAATTTTAAACTTTGTAGGCCTCAATGTGGACCAATTTTATTAGTGAATCAAATATTTAAAACTGATCTCAATTCAAATTTCTAATGAAGTTTGCAACAATAACTGCTCATTTAAATACATCATACAATATTAAAATGTAATAAATAGTGCTTGTTATCACTGAATGGTAAAGATTGTTTTAATTTATCAGTTGGTAGTAAAAATGAAAATACATTGTATATTGTATAAAACAATGATTAAAGTTGATTCAACTACTATTCTATACAAAGAAAGATAACTCCAATTGAAAATTAATTGCTATTGCACAATATTGTGCAATTAGATATTTCTTGCTATTGTGCAATACTGTGCAATTGAAAATTTCTTGCTATGGCACAATACTTGATATGATAATATTGAATCCTGATTTGGACCAACTTGAAAACTGGGCCCATAATCAAAAATCAAAGTACATGTTTAGATAAAGCATATCAAAGAAGCCCAAGAATTTAATTTTTGTTAAAATCAAACTTAGTTTAATTTTGGACCCTTTGGACCTTAATGTAGACCAATTTGAAAACTGGACCAAAAATTAAGAATCTACATACACAGTTAGATTTGGCATATCAAAGAACCCCATTTATTCAATTTTTGATGAAATCAAACAAAGTTTAATTTTGGACCCCCATTTGGACCAACTTGAAAACTGGGCCAATAATTGAAAATCTAAGTACATTTTTAGATTCAGCATATCAAAGAACCCCAAGGATTCAATTTTTGTTAAAATCAAACTAAGTTTAATTTTTGACCCTTTGGACCTTAATGTAGACCAATTTGAAAACAGGACCAAAAATTAAGAATCTACATACATAGTTAGATTCGGCATATCAAAGAACCCCAATTATTCAATTTTTGATGAAATCAAACAAAGTTCAATTTTGGACCCTTTGGGCCCCTTATTCCTAAACTGTTGGGACCAAAACTCCCAAAATCAAACCCAACCTTCCTTTTATGGTCATAAACCTTGTGTTTAAATTTCATAGATTTCTATTTACTTATACTAAAGTTATGGTGCGAAAACCAAAAATAATGCTTATTTGGGCCCCTTTTTGGCCCCTAATTCCTAAACTGTTGTGACCTCAACTCCCAAAATCAATCCCAACCTTCCTTTTGTGGTCATAAACCTTGTGTTTAAATTTCATTGATTTCTATTTACTTATACTAAAGTTATTGTGCGAAAACCAAGAATAATGCTTATTTGGGCCCTTTTTTGGCCCTTAATTCCTAAACTGTTAGAACCAAAACTCCCAAAATCAATCCCAACCTTCCTTTTGTGGTCATAAACCTTGTGTCAAAATTTCATAGATTTCTATTCACTTAAACTAAAGTTCTGGTGCGAAAACCAAGAAAATGCTTATTTGGGCCCTTTTTGGCCCTTAATTCCTAAAATGTTGGGACCAAAACTCCCAAAATCAATCCCAACCTTCCTTTTGTGGTCATAAACCTTGTGTTAAAATTTCATTGATTTCTATTCACTTTTACTAAAGTTAGAGTGCGAAAACTAAAAGTATTCGGACGACGACGACACCAACGTGATAGCAATATACGACCAAAAAATTAAAATTTTTGCGGTCGTATAAAAAGTATTTGTGACTAACCCACAAAAGTAGATTACTGTAGACCTTATGCAGATATATCAGCTGGGCCCTAAAAACAATGACCTTTTCTGAAGGTTTTTCTGGGTTGTTCCTGACAGACGTTCCATGTCATGTAACATGTAACTGCATGTACGTCATTGAACATACCTTTTCTTTGCCTACAGCCAGTCCTATAAGACTAATACATTCTATGGTTTTTCCTCGTAAAAGTCTCATTTCTTTAGTTACAGCATTCTGCATGATATATTTGAGACATGGCATGAATCTGTCGTAGTACTGTGTAAATTTCTCCTCGACCGTATCAGCTACTGATGCTAGGGCTGTTACCACTTGTTCCAACACTAACTTGACACCCCTCTCTAATAACTATGGAAGATACATTACAAATATTACCACATGTTCTAACACTAACTTGACACCCCTCTCTAATAACTATGGAAGAAACATTAACAAACATAATGATGAAAAAATTAATTTACGCAACAGATAACAAAATGAATGAAATCAATGTGTTCTTTTGTGATGTTCAGGTTTTTTTTGGTCTTTTTTTTCAAAAATCCACAGCAAAAAGCTTTAAGATTGAAAATTTGCCAGCTATTTTCTGTCTCTCACTGTTTTTTGTTATTAAAGTTTTTGTGTTTTTTTGCTAAAGATATAATTTCACATATAACATATTTTTTTTAATGTCTTGGTGTTCTCAATTCTCATCATTTGGTGGATGTTTAAAACAACTTCAAAGGTTTTTCTTATCAATAAATTATGTCTTCATCATTTCAAGCTCAAGAATTTCCACAAGTCTGGATGAATGGCGAATATTGGAAAATAATAAGTAGACAAAGGTCAGATACTATCTAGCAAAGGTCATTTTCATTAGATATCAAAGGACAATAGTTATATACAATGTCTTTACCGTTATGTACAATTATTCATGTTTACAAATTGTATTAGACAACCATATGTCTTGAATGCTAGGATGGTATTGAATTTTGTTATGTACAATTATTCATGCTTACAAATTGTATTAGACAACCATATGTCTTGAATGCTAGGATGGTATTGAATTTTTCTTCCTTATATAAATGAAATGTCAGTAAGTCATATCGTTTACCAGTTCTATTTGTAATTAGTTTACATATTAACAAGAAAATGTGTACAAAGGACACACTGCCCCACTCACACAATCATATTGCAATGGTCAATTATAATTTAAGTAGTTCTGACACATTAAATATGTGTCGATCACAAGTTGATGGTAAATTACTGTAACCTGAACACTTAACCAAAGAATGCATTGGTTTCACCTATCACATTTTTATGACCAGTGAACTGAAAAATCAGGGTTAAAATTGTAATCCGGCATTCACATGATAATGAAAATGTCAACACACCTTCATATGGTAAACTATCTTAATTAAAACCTTAAACCTGATATGGGACAGACTGACAAAATAATCCAACAGAAAACATATAATGGACCTCAACTGACTTAACAATGGGAACTAAATATCTCTTTTAAAATAAAGATCAGACATCAAATAGCAATGGTTTAGACAAAGGTCAGATACTATCTAGCAAAGGTCATTTTCATCAGATATCAAAGTTTGCAGTTATCCATCATTCCAATGTCTTGACTGCTATGTTGAATAACTCTCATTTACAATTACAAGAATTGTGAAATAAATCTGGAAAAATCTCATAATCTCCCCCCCCCCCCCCCCCCCTCAAGTCCAATTGTGTTTTCACTACAAATCTGATAAGTATGTACAATAATACTTTTACAATTTCCTATGTTGTGACAACTTTTCATTCTGTTTAGTTTGACCCTGAGGCCTTGTCATTCTTACCTCTTTAAATTTACTACTAAGAACTTGTTCCATTTTATCTAAAATGACATCTAAATATTGAGACAGTACTATTTTTGGACATTCCTCAGCAAAATTTACCAGTGCTGCAGCACCATGTGACTGTACGCGTGGATTAGCATTGTCATCCATAATCTGTAATAATTCTGGAACAACCTGAAATATATGTAAACTTAGCTTAATTTTAGTTCAACCTCATTAAAAGGGAAGTCAACTACTTGTAATAAATCTAGTCCTAAAATACATGTTTGGTTTGTGAAAATTCTGCTATAATTTGGAATGCACATGTTTTAAATAATTCTGATATTATATTCAAACATATCTGTATATGAATTGTTGCAACTTGAAATACTTACTGTTGATTAATCTATTTTCATTGGTACCAATTTTTCATGGATTATAGAAATCATAAATGTTCATGGATCTTTAATTAGTGGTTTTGAAAGTCAGCATACAATACTATTAAAAGTCTTCAGAAAAGGTTGAAACAAATATAATTGTATAGTCTTGAATGAATAACTAACCCTATTATGATACTTCTTTTGAAATAAAGGACCAAAATCTCTACACAGCTGACCAATAGCATTACATCCAGCATATCTCACTCGTGGGTGCTGCAAGTAAAAAAAAAATTTTTTAAATTGGCAAAACTTAATTGCACTGTACATTTTGTGTACTTGCTCACTTATTTTCCATCATTAAATTGTCCTTAAGACTCCACCATAAGTGTACACCAGAATCTTATTTCCTATCATTAAATTGTCCTTAAGACTCCACCATAAGTGTAGACCAGAATCTTATTTCCCATCATTAAATTGTCCTTAAGACTCCACTATAAGTGTAGACCAGAATCTTATTTCCCATCATTAAATTGTCCTTAAGACTCCACTATAAGTGTAGACCAGAATCTTATTTCCTATCATTAAATTGTCTTTAAGACTCCACCATAAGTGTAGACCAGAATCTTATTTCCTATCATTAAATTGTCCTTAAGACTCCACTATAAGTGTACACCAGAATCTTATTTCCTATCATTAAATTGTCCTTAAGACTCCACTATAAGTGTAGACCAGAATCTTATTTCCTATCATTAAATTGTCCTTAAGACTCCACCATAAGTGTAGACCAGAATCTTATTTCCCATCATTAAATTGTCCTTAAGACTCCACCATAAGTGTAGACCAGAATCAAGCATTTCCTTGCAGTAATCCAGGATGTTGTTGTAGTTTCTTGTAATAAAATTATCTTTGTACAAAATTCTAGTTATAACATTTTCAGATAAAAAAAAACAACTGCTATTAAAAATATAATCCTTTTTCTTGAAATGTACCAGTGCTAGAGAGTGTGTTAGACACATATAACTTACTGGATCTTTAAGGAATGGTAAAACAGCATCCAGTATATTATTAAGCATTCCTTCCATCTGCTGGTGACAACCTTCAGCACAGGCAGAAATAGCCATCAACGCAGCATGTCTATATCTCCAGTCACCTGTCAAAAGAAAGTAAATCTACCAGTTTCCAATCACATGTCAAAATTAACAAAAACCTATGTTTCTAGTCCCATGTCAAAATAAAGTTAATAAACATCTGTGGTATGTTTGCCAGGATATTGTTGCTGGGCATCTAAAATGTTGTAAATTACAATTTTTTCAACAAAAAAAATATCACAAACAGGCTTTGAAAATTTTGTGAACTTGAACATTTTTGTAAATAGCAGTGAAATAAAAACTTTGACATTTCTGGATTATCCAAGAACTTGAATTATTTTCACAGAAATAAAGAAATGTACAATTATTTTTTTTCCAAAAGCCTTTCTACGACAATTTTCAAGTTTTCATACAACATTTTGGAAGCAAACCATACAAACATCTGACGTTGGCAATTTTGTAATATGTCTTATTTCACACATTTTGATTGGTCTAACTGTATGCTATTTTGTAATACCAAAGATTTCCTCCCGCCCAGACCATTGGTGTCAAAAAGTATTTTTAGCCAAAACAGTCATATACGACATTTTAGAAGCCCAGCAACGATATGTGGTAATAACTATTCTGTTACATTTGTGGTATGTTTTCCAAAATATGTGTTTGCCTAGTTTTCCTATTGTGAACTAACCGTTCTGTAACATCTGTGGTATGTTTGCTAGGATATGTGGTAGCATAGTTTTCCCACCTAAGGCACAAGCCAGTCTATCTAGGGCACTTTCAGCTGCTATACTATTGCTACAAACAGAAAACATTTTACTAAAAGGATGGAGACCAACAATAACCACAAAGTTGTAGTACTTATTTATTCAGAATTACACCTTAATAAAAACAAATACCATTTTAACAACATCTTGACCAACTCTGTATGCAGTCCACTTCCCCATAGTTGCACATTATTTCAAACTGAACAAATAATTCAAATTTTTTAAATAAGTGGCTTTATTTTACAATGAAACAAATTTATTAATCTTAAAAAAAAATCATTCCTGTTATTCAAGTCTTCAAAAATGTACTGCTAATAAATTCACCTACAGCAGTTTCATAAACTGTTACCTTAGCCATGACATCTCCCATTAGAAACTCTATATTTACATATATATTGCATATTCATTGCCCTCTAAACCTTCGAGTCCGACCATTCTAAAGGACAACTCTATAGTTACAAATATATTACCCTCTTACCTTTCAGTATCTTCTTCTTCTGGTTCATCTTGAATGGACCAATCTTCTTCCTCCTCTAGATCTACCATCAATGCTAGAACTTGTGGTACTGTAATAAAATACTGTTGTAAGTTTCATCAATACTTAATTCTAAATTGCTTATATTTTACACAATACTAGAGTGAATAGAACAAGACTCTCAAATAGATATGAAAGCAGAGGTTATACTCTACAAAATAACTTTTTAAATCGTTTCTCAAAACATATTCCAAGATGACTGGTATATGTACTTTTTATATGTCCCCTTTACCACAAGAACTGCCCTGGCAGAAGTAAAAATTACTTTTCAGACATCCTTATTTCCATCAGTGTAAAGCTTTAAGGTAGCACACAGTCTTCACGCTGAACTGCTAAATCTACAGGCCCGCAGCTCAATTTTTGAAAATTTTTAGTTAGATTCTGTTGGCCTGTAGGTCTAATTTTTACAGGCCCGATTTTAGAGCAATTTTACCAGCCTGGGCTGCCTGGGCTGCCTGGGCTGCCACTCGGCGTGAAGACTGAGCACAATACAAAGATTTTATAACTCCAACTCCCAAGTTTTAACATGCTGTAACTTTCTTAATAATGCTTGAAAATTTATAAAAGTGGTAGTTTTGGATAGCTAACAGATTACTCTTTCAAATTAATACAATGTTAGTATTATGCAACAATTATGTAACCAATTATAATGTTAACTGAGTCTAAAATATTTTTCACCAAATTTCCACTTTCAAATGAAATTAGCTTCTGCATGTGTATCCCTAGAGGGTTGATTTTATTATATGTTGTTCCTATGGCCATTATCTACAAAAGAGAGTCTCAGATTTCAGATAGAATGTATAGAACAAATTTTACACCTAAATAAATATTTTCTTCTTGTATGTGGTTAGGATGTTTACACTAATTAGAGATTAATGAGAGAATGGAACACCATAGAGACAATCTGAGACACCCTTTTGAAGCCCATGAAGTGTTGATTAAGATTTGGTTAAAATTTTCTGTATAGTTAAAGAGATGATAGAGCTAAATTCATTCAAGTGAACCTACCCATATTTTGCCACTAATTACATAATAATTGATTACATAATAATTGCATAATAAAAATATTGCATTCATTTAAAAGATTGATCTTTTATCTATCTATATATACCTCTTTTGTTATTTTCTATGCATTCATAAGAAAGTTACAGCATTTCAAAGGTTAGTGATTGGAAGTAAAAAAATCTTTGTATTGTGCTACCTTAAAGTTCTCAAATGTAAATAAAGTCCTTTACTGCATACATAAATGTATACAGACAATAAAGTAAGCAATAACACTTCACAAACATTCTTCACAAAAACTCAATGTTTGCTAAAAACCTGGGTCAATTTATTTGGCTTTATTTTTTACCTATCAGTGTCATATTTGTTGAATCTAGCCTTATATATTTTTTAACAACTGCCAGATTTAGTTTCATGTGACTTTTTGATTTTTTATATTTAAAGCTTTTTTGTTTGTTTGTTAAGATGAATTAAAGTATAATCACAATCTAGAAATTCAGTTCTTTTTATCTAATGTCCTGATCAAGGACCAACATTTACCTAGAAGAGGTATGTACTTCCCAAACTTTCTAACCAACATTTACCTAGAAGAGGCATGTACTTCCCAAACTTTCTAACCAACATTTACCTAGAAGAGGCATGTACTTCCCAAACTTTCTAACCAACATTTACCTAGAAGAGGTATGTACTTCCCAAACTTTCTAACCAACATTTATCTAGAAGAGGCATGTACTTCCCAAACTTTCTAACCAACATTTACCTAGAAGAGGCATGTACTTCCCAAACTTTCTAACCAACATTTACCTAGAAGTGGCATGTACTTCCCAAACTTTCTAACCAACGTTTACCTAGAAGTGGCATGTACTTCCCAAACTTTCTAACCAACGTTTACCTAGAAGAGGCATGTACTTCCCAAACTTTCTAACCAACATTTACCTAGAAGTGGCATGTACTTCCCAAATTTTCTAACCAACGTTTACCTAGAAGAGGCATGTACTTCCCAAACTTTCTAACCAACATTTACCTAGAAGTGGCATGTACTTCCCAAACTTTCTAACCAACACTTACTTAGAAGTGGCATGTACTTCCCAAACTTTCTAACCAACATTTACCTAGAAGTGGCATGTACTTTCCAAACTTTCTAACCAACGTTTACCTAGAAGTGGCATGTACTTCCCAAACTTTCTAACCAACATTTACCTAGAAGAGGCATGTACTTCCCAAACTTTCTAACCAACATTTACCTAGAAGAGGCATGTACTTCCCAAACTTTCTAACCAACATTTACCTAGAAGTGGCATGTACTTCCCAAACTTTCTAACCATGGCAGGAGCTGTTTCAGATAACGTTACAATAGCCTCCATTCCTAACTGTCTCATACTGTCAGACAAATTGGCATCAGAAATAACCTGTGTAAATTAACTATATACTTGATTAAACAATAATTTCTCTGATATAACTCATGTTTAAAACAATAATTTCTCTGATATAACTCAATGACACAGTTTAAGGTTAGTTGTAGGGTGGTACACTCCAAACATTACCCAGCCACTTTCAGTATGCACCTTTCTGTAGGGTTGTGTGCCCCAAACATTACCCAGTCACTTTCAGTATGCACCTTTCAAAAGTCATGAGACAATTTGGTTGTAGTTTGTTGCAGTATAACATATTTGTTTTTGTTTATTGTTTTGAACATATAAGACAATAACATCTAGGAAGGTATGATTTCATATCAGCTAGTGAAGAACTTTTGTACATCATATTTTAATGTTTTTCTTGATTTGGTGTTGATTGTAGAGCGTTTCTAATACATCTATAAATAATACTTCTTGCTTGTTCTATTGTACCCTGTTTTTGTTCATGACCATGTTGACTATAGAGGTCTTCAGTTTTGGATTTGTGTCATGTGTTGCTGTCTAATTCATGTAATTAGCATATATCATATTGATAGTGCTGCCTCTATTGTTGATTGGCAGTCTTCAAAACAGCAGTGTAGGTCATTGTTTGTATTTTAGTTTTTAATGAAAATTTAAGGTCACTATTAAGATTTATAATTTAATTTACCTTCAAACAAAATGGTATTATATTATCCATTTGAGGTCTGAGGAATTTTGGAACATTCTCTGCCAATTCTATCAAACATTTCATCAAACTGTCATCATCAGCTACCAAACTTTCATTCATACCCTGAAATTATCATTATTAAATTTATGAAAATGTTGATCCTTGTATAATCACCATTACAATTGTCTATATAAATCAGTTGTGAAGGGGTTCACTGCAGGGCACTTTGATTTTGTTCTTGTTCAGAAATATCTGATCCACAACTTCAGATGAAAGTCTGTTTCTAGGTTTTGTTACAAGTCCTGCACATCAAAAAATTATTTTCAACCACAACACATAGCAGTCTCAGGATAAACGTATTAATTTTGTGAATAGATATCAATTAATACATCGAAGGGGATATGTCAAATGGAATTATGGGAGCTAAAATGTGAGGAGAAATATCTTCAGATTTATAAAAGGGTAGCAAATATTTCAGTACTCAAATTGTACTCAGCCTTCGGAGCAAGTATTTGAGTACATTGTTCTCCTCCCCAGGGCCTTTAAGCATCATGGTAATGTGATGCTATAATCTTAAATGTGATGCTATCTGATGTGGTTTTCTTATAGATTATGTTATGGATGTGATGCTATAATTTTAGAAACAAGATGGTATTTCAATTTCCCCTGTTTACCAGGATGCTAAATGAAATATCTGGGGAGAACACTGGAGTACTCCTTGTAATCCCTACTTTAAAGGGATGGAAAAGATGATTATTTTTATCCTTAGCTACAAGGAAAGCCATGGTTATCAACTGACCTGTATCATTGGAGGCAATAGATCTTTAAAGTGATGTAATAAATGATTATTTTTATCGTTAGCTACAAGGAAAGCCATGGTTATCAACTGACCTGTATCATTGGAGGCAATAGATCTTTAAAGTGATGTATTAAATGATTATTTTTATCCTTAGCTACAAGGAAAGCCATGGTTATCAACTGACCTGTATCATTGGAGGCAATAGATCTTTAAAGTGATGTAATAAATGATTATTTTTATCGTTAGCTACAAGGAAAGCCATGGTTATCAACTGACCTGTATCATTGGAGGCAATAGATCTTTAAAGTGATGTAATAAATGATTAGCTACAAGGAAGGCCATGGTTATCAACTGACCTGTATCATTGGAGGCAATAGATCTTTAAAGTGATGGAAAAGATGATTATTTTTATCCTTAGCTACAAGGAAGGCCATGGTTATCAACTGACCTGTATCACTAGAGGCAATAAATCTTTAAAGTGATGTATTAAATGATTATTTTTATCGTTAGCTACAAGGAAAGCCATGGTTATCAACTGACCTGTATCATTGGAGGCAATAGATCTTTAAAGTGATGTAATAAATGATTATTTTTATCCTTAGCTACAAGGAAGGCCATGGTTATCAACTGACCTGTATCATTGGAGGCAATAGATCTTTAAAGTGATGTAATAAATGATTATTTTTATCGTTAGCTACAAGGAAGGCCATGGTTATCAACTGACCTGTATCATTGGAGGCATTAGATCTTTAAAGTGATGTAATAAATGATTATTTTTATCATTAGCTACAAGGACGGCTGTGGTTATCAACTGACCTGTATCATTGGAGGTAATAGATCTTTAAAGTGATGTAATAAATGATTATTTTTATCGTTAGCTACAAGGAAGGCTGTGGTTATCAACTGACCTGTATCACAGGCGGCAATAGATCTTTAAAGTGATGTAATAAATGATTATTTTTATCGTTAGCTACAAGGAAGGCTGTGGTTATCAACTGACCTGTATCATAGGAGGCAATAGATCTTTAAAGTGATGTAATAAATGATTATTTTTATCGTTAGCTACAAGGAAGGCCATGGTTATCAACTGACCTGTATCATTGGAGACAATAGATCTTTAAAGTGATGTAATAAATGATTATTTTTATCGTTAGCTACAAGGACGGCTGTGGTTATCAACTGACCTGTATCATTGGAGGCAATAGATCTTTAAAGTGATGTAATAAATGATTATTTTTATCGTTAGCTACAAGGAAGGCTGTGGTTATCAACTGACCTGTATCATAGAAGGCAATAGATCTTTAAAGTGATGTAATAAATGATTATTTTTATCATTGGCTACAAGGAAGGCTGTTGAGGCTTTGATGGCTTCAAACCAAACTTGTGGGTTATCCCTGTCAGCTAAACATCTAGTTAACATCTGTTTAATAACATCCATATAGTGGCTCTGCTGCTTACCAAATATTCCAGGAACATTTCTGTAATATATATTACATGTAATGGAAATAAACATCTTCTATATTAGAGTTCTCTACATAACTAACAGCTAGCTACATTACAATATGTCATTTAAACATTTAACAGGGAAGGTAAATGTTTGAAAATGAATTGCAACATGCTTGTTTGAAAATAGCGGCTGCCTGTTGTTTCAACTTTTGTTATATCAGTTGATTATATATATTGTAAAGTGGATTATAGATGATTACTTTTGTGATATTTTAAAAAACTTCATACAAATAACAATTGCAGATATGTCAATGCCATCTTGTAAACTGTTTGAATTTGAAGCAGTAATTCATAAACTTAAATATTAAAATTCATTTATTTATTGCGTATTTGAATTTCAGAATATTTGTAATGAATCGATATTCCATACAAGATTCACCGACAGCCATTTGCATTAAAACAACTCCTAATGTATTACTTCCTGTTGTTCTCAATCAAACACATCTATGGAAACAATGAAGAATCAAACACATCCATGGAAACCATGACACATCTATGGAAACCATGAAGAATCAAACACATCTATGGAAACAATGAAGAATCAAACACATCTATGGAAACAATGAAGAATCAAACACATCCGTGGAAACAATGAAGAATTAAACACTTCTATGGAAACAATGAAGAATCAAACACATCTATGGAAACAATGAAGAATCAAACACATCCGTGGAAACAATGAAGAATTAAACACTTCTATGGAAACAATGAAGAATCAAACACATCTATGGAAACAATGAAGAATCAAACACATCCGTGGAAACAATGAAGAATTAAACACTTCTATGGAAACAATGAAGAATCAAACACATCTATGGAAACAATGAAGAATTAAACACATCCGTGGAAACAATGAAGAATCAAACACATCCGTGGAAACAGTGAAGAATCAAACACATCCATGGAAACAATGAAGAATCAAACACATCCATGGAAACAATGAAGAATCAAACACATCTATGGAAACAATGAAGAATCAAACACATCCGTGGAAACAATGAAGAATTAAACACTTCTATGGAAACAATGAAGAATCAAACACATCTATGGAAACAATGAAGAATTAAACACATCCGTGGAAACAATGAAGAATCAAACACATCCGTGGAAACAGTGAAGAATCAAACACATCCATGGAAACAATGAAGAATCAAACACATCCATGGAAACAATGAAGAATCAAACACATCTATGGACAATGAATAATCAAACACTTCTATGGAAACAATGAAAATTCAAACACATCCATGGAAACAATGAAGAATCAAACACATCAATGGAAATAATGAAGAATCAAACATGGAAACAATGAAGAATTAAACACACCCATGGAAACAATGAAGAATTAAACACATCCGTGGAAACAATGAAGAATTAAAACATATCCATGGAAACAATGAAGAATCAACACATCCATGGAAACAATGAAGAATCAAACACATCTATGGAAACAATGAAAATTCAAACACATCCATGGAAACAATGAAGAATCAAACACATCAATGGAAATAATGAAGAATAAAACATGGAAACAATGAAGAATTAAACACACCCATGGAAACAATGAAGAATGAAACACATCCGTGGAAACAATGAAGAATCAAACACATCTATGGAAACAATGAAGAATTAAACACATCCGTGGAAACAATGAAGAATTAAACACACCCATGGAAACAATGAAGAATTAAACACATCCGTGGAAACAATATAGAATCAAACACACCCATGGAAGCAATGAAGAATCAAACACATCCGTGGAAACAATGAAGAATCAAACACACCCATGGAAACAATGAAGAATCAAACACATCCGTGGAAACAATGAAGAATCAAACACATTCATGGAAACAATGAAGAATTAAACACACCCGTGGAAACAATGAAGAATTAAACACATCCGTGGAAACAATGAAGAATCAAACACACCCATGGAAACAATGAAGAATCAAACACATCCGTGGAAACAATGAAGAATCAAACACATCCATGGAAACAATGAAGAATCAACACATCTATGGAAACAATGACGAATCAAACACATCTGTGGAAACCATGAAGAATTAAACACATCCGTGGAAACAATGAAGAATCAAACACACCCATGGAAACAATGAAGAATCCAACACATCTGTGGAAACCATGAAGAATCAAACACATCCATGGAAACAATGAAGAATTAAACACACCCATGGAAACAATGAAGAATTAAACACATCCGTGGAAACAATGAAGAATCAAACACATCCGTGGAAACAATGAAGAATCAAACACATCCATGGAAACAATGAATGAAGAATCAAACACATCTATGGAAACAATGAAGAATCAAACACATCTATGGAAACAATAAATGAAGAATCAAACACATCCATGGAAACAATGAAGAATCAAACACTTCTATGGAAACAATGAAGAATCAAACACATCCAGGGAAACAATGAATGAAGAATCAAACACATCTATGGAAACAATGAATGAAGAACTAAACACATCCATGGAAACAATGAAGAATTAAACACATCCATGGAAACAATGAAGAATCAAACACATCTATGGAAACAATGAAGAATCAAACACATCCATGGAAACAATGAAGAATTAAACACACCCATGGAAACAATGAAGAATTAAACACACCCATGGAAACAATGAAGAATCAAACACATCTATCATTGTCTATGGAAACAATGAAGAATCAAACACATCTATGGAAACAATGAAGAATCAAACACATCTATGGAAACAATGAAGAATCAAACACATCTATGGAAACAATGAATGAAGAATCAAACACATCCATGGAAACAATGAATGAAGAATCAAACACATCCATGGAAACAATGAAGAATCAAACACATCCATGGAAACAATGAAGAATCAAACACATCCATGGAAACAATGAAGAATCAAACACATCCATGGAAACAATGAAGAATGAAACACATCTATGGAAACAATGAAGAATCAAACACATCCGTGGAAACAATGAAGAATCAAACACATCTATGGAAACAATGAAGAATCAAACACATCCGTGGAAACAATGAAGAATCAAACACATCTATGGAAACAATGAAGAATCAACACATCTATGGAAACTATGAAGAATCAAACACATCTATGGAAACAATGAAGAATCAAACACATCTATGGAAACAATGAAGAATCAAACACATCTATGGAAACAATGAAGAATCAAACACATCTATGGAAACAATGAAAAATTGAACACATATATGGAAACAATGAAGAATCAAACACATTCGTGGAAACAATGAAGAATCAAACACATCCATGGGAACAATGAAGAATCAAACACATCTATGGAAACAATGAAGAATCAAACACATCTATGGAAACAATGAAGAATCAAACACATCCGTGGAAACATTGAAGAATGAAACACATCCATGGAAACAATGAAGAATCAAACACATCCATGCAAACAATGAAGAATCAAACGCATCTGTGGAAACAATGAAGAATCAAATACATTCGTGGAAACAATGAAGAATTAAACACATTCGTGGAAACAATGAAGAATCAAACACATCCATCGAAACAATGAATGAAGAATCAAACACATCTATGGAAACAATGAAGAATGAAACACATCTATGGAAACAATAAATGAAGAATCAAACACAGCCATGGAAACAATGAAGAATCAAACACATCTATGGAAACAATGAAGAATCAATACATCTATGGAAACAATGAATGAAGAATCAAACACATCCATGGAAACAATGAACAATCAAACACATCTATGGAAACAATGAAGAATCAAACACATCTATGGAAACAATGAAGAATCAAACACTTCTATGGAAACAATGAAGAATCAAACACATCCGTGGAAACAATGAATGAAGAATCAAACACATATGTGGAAACAATGAAGAATGAAACACATCCATGGAAACAATGAATGAAGAATCAAACACATCTGTGGAAACAATGAAGAATCAAACACACCCATGGAAACAATGAAGAATCAAACACATCCATGGAAACAATGAAGAATCAAACAATGAATGAAGAATCAAACACATCTGTGGAAACAATGAAGAATCAAACACATATGTGGAAACAATGAAGAATCAAACACATCCATGGAAACAATGAATGAAGAATCAAACACATCTGTGGAAACAATGAAGAATCAAACACACCCATTGGAAACAATGAAGAATCAAACACATCCATGGAAACAATGAATGAAGAATCAAACACATCTATGGAAATAATGAAGAATTAAACACACCCATGGAAACAATGAAGAATCAAACAAGTCCATGGAAACAATGAATGAAGAATCAAACACATCCATGGAAACAATGAAGAATCAAACACACCCATGGAAACAATGAAGAATTAAACACATCCGTGGAAACAATGAAGAATCAAACACACCCATGGAAACAATGAAGAATCAAACACATCTATGGAAACAATGAAGAATCAAACACATCCATGGGAACAATGAAGATTCAAACACATCCATGGAAACAATGAAGAATCAAACACACCCATGGAAACAATGAAGAATCAAACACTTCTATGGAAACAATGAAGAATCAAACACATCTATGGAAACAATGAAGAATCAAACACACCCATGGAAACAATGAAGAATCAAACACTTCTATGGAAACAATGAAGAATCAAACCCATCCATGGAAACAATGAATGAAGAATCAAACACATCTGTGGAAACAATGAAGAATCAAACACATCTATGGAAACAATGAAGAATCAAACACATCTATGGAAACAATGAAGAATCAAACACATCTGTGGAAACAATGAAGAATTAAACACATCCATGGGAACAATGAAGAATCAAACAGATCCGTGGAAACAATGAAGAATCAAACACATCCATGGAAACAATGAAGAATCAAACACATCCATGGAAACAATGAAGAATCAAACACTTCTATGGAAACAATGAAGAATCAGACACACCCATGGAAACAATGAAGAATCAAACACATCCATGGAAACAATGAAGAATTAAACATCATTTGCTAAATCATTTATTCTGCAAAAATATTTGTATTATCCTGTTACCATCAACCAGCACTGGAGTTAAATTTATCTCAGGAATAGAAATAACTTTTCAATGGACACATTTTACCAAGTTTCAAGTCAATGATTTTTCCAGAGTCCCTGCATGTTAAGCCCAAGAAGAAAACTTTTCTCAAGTTTCAAGGGCAAAAAGGGGGATGAGTTCTATGCATGGCTGTAATAAAAAGTAAAATCACAAAAATACTGAACTCAGAGGAAAATCAATTTGGAAAGTCTATAATCACATGGCAAAATCAAATAACAAAATGCATCAAAAACAAATGGACAAGAACTGTCATATTCCTGACTTGGAAAACATATCTTTAGACAGAATATTTTGGCGTTTTTCACTTACTTGAAAATATGAAGAGCACTTTCTCTTAAACCTGAATCTGGAGAACTTGCACTTTCAAACATAAACTTCAGGACTTCTGGCCAGTTCATGTTTTCTTCATCATCTACAAGAGAGATAAAATGATTAAATAACTAATGATTCAAATCAGTCTGTATTTATATTTCTCCCCTTCCTCTCATGCAACTGGTGAAGCCTGACTGATGATAGGACAAAGTTTGGTTATCAGCTGGTGGATCAGATTATTTTTTAAAAAAGAACGAGATTTAATACTCAAAATACCTTCTTCTTTTAGTCGCGGGCATATACAGCTTGTAAGCTGTTGTAGGATGAATTTTTGTAAAAGATATTATGACTGAAGAATTTCATATAAGGTATCAAAAGCCCTCTCCCTTTTTTCCAAAGTCCGTTAGGCCAAAAAAAAATATATGTCTGTTTCCTGCTTCCAAGGCAAATATATCAGGGTCGGTAGGTCGGGAATTTTTTTTTTTTTTTTTTTTTTTTTTTTTTTTGCACTCCCTGTCAGATTTACAGTCGGTTAAATGTCATGTTTGGTTAGCGTCCTGTACCCCAAAATGATTTAATCCCTTTTAAGAAGCTTTAATTGAATAATCCTCCCAGTGCTGACGTTTTTAAACCTTAATTGTAGCACATTTGTGCTGGAAGCAGCCATTTTGATTGTTTGGGTATAGTAAAATACGGATCTGGATCGGACCAGAAATGAATTTTTCCGGACCGGAAACGATTTTTTTCAGGATTTGAATAAAAAGATCTAGGGTCGGGGGGTTTGAGTCAGGGTCGGTCAGGAAACAGGAAACAGACATATATTTTTTTTTGGCCTTACGTGTTTCCTTTCTGTTAAATTCAATTATTTTTCGTGTTTCTGGCCTTATACCACAATTATTCTTCCCCTTTGCTACAATGCATTTTTTGGTAAAAGTCAAATTAAATTAAAAATTTGCACCGCTTCAAACATGAAATAAATGAAACTGCTTATTTACCTTATTATTCTAATAAAATGTGCTTCTAGGACAATCCATCAATCCGAGTAAAGATCAATTCCGTAATCCCGAGCTTAAAAACACCCGATCCCGACGTCCCGAATAAGTCCTGCCTCCCTCTAATCTCTACCCTACTTTCTTTTGGCCAAATCACTACTTTCACTTTCAACAATAAATTTGTATGCCCCATTTATGGGAATTATGTTTTCTAGTCTGTTTGTCCGTCCGTTCGTTCGTCCGTCCGTCTGTCCCGCTTCATGTTAAAGTTTTTGATGAAGTTGAAGTCCAACCAACTCAAAACTAAGTAAATACGTTCCCTATGATATGATCTTTCTAATTGTAATGCCAAATTAGAGATTTTATCCCATTTCACGGTCCACTAAACATAGTAAATGATAGTGCCGATGTGGCATCCGTATACTATGGCACATTCTTGCGGTTTCCACATGTTTTACTTATTTCAATTTATATGCAACTGGTATGACCCCTTAGATGGTAAATATTTCAGAAAAAAGTAGATAGAATACAGAGAGTCTCTGTATATTATAGTAGTATAATCGTAGTTTACAGGTGGATAAACGCGAAAACATAACTGTTTTTAAGGAGGTATAATAGTTGTGGTTCTTGCGATCTAAAAACCATGATATGGAGAACGCTCTGATTGGCTTATTTATTTTTCATTTTTGTAATCTATCATACGATTGGTTGTTCTTGTGCATGTTTAAAACAGGAAGTCTTATCTATGCTAAAAGTCAGTCTGATAACGGAAACAATATCCGGACACCTAGTTTGTCGTTTTTCTCCCAAAATAACTCAATTTGAATAATCATAAGAATGGATGACAAATGCGACTATGCATGTTACCTAAAGAACACAGAGGCATGATGATTAATTTATTGTGGAAGGAAGAGAAGCGACACACAAAATGAGGTCTTCTCGTTTAATAGTATAGATTAGCAGACATAATTTAGACATTTTTACATATTTTTTTCTACTCTTGAAACATAATAATCACTAAAATAAAGTTTTGAGGTCAAAAGTCATTTGCTTATCAAATATAATATAGATTAATCATTATTCATTTTTAATTATGGTTTTATGTGGGTTTAGCAATTAATGTATTTCTATAAAAGGAATCATAAATGTGTTTGAACAAAGATTGTAACCTAGTTTGCCAGCACTTATAGCGAACCCTATGATAGTTTTCCATAGATTCACCTGCAAGTTACCTGTCCATTTAAACTTTTGTAAGTTCTATTGTCCCATCTAACAAATACAACAGGTATTGTTCTCTGTATAGTTCATTCACCAGGACCTTTAAATTTCTTCTAGGAGAAATATATCACTCATTGATTAATATACCTGAACAAAAAATTGAACTGTCAATGATGAAAAAATACTTATACCAATACTAAGAAAGGACTCACAAAACTGCATGTGGTGTTGTATTTATTCAATACCAAAAACTCGTTTTTAATGTGTTCAATATTAATAATGATTTAAAAATTAAAAGTTGATTTCTGACCAAATATTCAATAAAATTTTTTGTGTGTTTGATAAATAAAGATTTGAATATTATTATTTTTAAATTAAGCTAGTCTTCATAAACATAAGTCTATAAATGAACAAAAAAAACATTGGAAAATACTAAAAAATGTGTCTAAAATAATCTTTTTATTATTAAAACAGATTTTATATTGAACAGATTGAAAATATATTAATGATATATTGAATAAATACAATATTGCATACACTTTATGTAAGTTTATAGAAGTATTTCAATAAAAAAACAGATAATTTTTTGGTCAGGTAAATTAATCAATGAGTGATATATTTCTCCTAGAAGAAATTTAAAGGTCCTGGTGAATGAACTATACAGAGAACAATACCTGTTGTATTTGTTAGATGGGACAATAGAACTTACAAAAGTTTAAATCGACAGCTAACTTGCAGGTGAATCTATGGAAAACTATCATAGGGTTCGCAATAACTAAAGCTGTCACTAACTTATTATTTAGACCAGTTGCGCTAAAATTAGACCATAATTGAAAGGGGACATCAGACAATAAATGCATCATTCAATAATATCTAAAATGGTTCCTGTAATTCTTAACAATAGCTGATTTCTATTGAGCCAACCTGATCACAAATTTTAGAACCAAGTAGGATTTGACATGTCAAAATCAAAGCCTTCTCTGTGTTTCTTTGTTACAGCGTAACCTTTACAGTAGAAACTTACCAATCATATTTCTAGCCAATTCTGCTGTTGCATCACACACCTTTCGTCTGACAGGGGGAGTTAACTCCTCTGTTATAGCACACATTAATTTTTCTTTCACAGCTGCTTGGAGCTCTGGTGACAATTTTGGCCATACTTCTTCAAATTCATTTGTAAATAATCTTCTTAATAAAACAGATGACAGTGTTCTTATCTGTAAAAGAATTGATAATTATATATATTCAAAAAGGGCAAAGTCAAACCTGGTTTTATTTTTTTTCGCATGCTTGTTTATCATGCATGTCAAGTCTGTCTGTTGAGGAAAACTTGTAAATGTGTCTCATAAAATGAAATTTTTTATAATGAGACCTTGTGTTAACATGTCAATGTGTCTCCCTGAACAAACATCGGTAATTTGGAACAACAGCACAACCCCTTATCACCAATAGATAGGTACAAACCTCTATAGATATATTACTGCAGACTGGACTAACATTGGTAATTAGATAGGGTTTGGTATCTTGTCTTATTTACTTACCTCAATGGATATATTACTATTGGACATAGACTGGACTAACATTGGTAATTTTGTAGGGCCCGGTATCTTGTCATATAATCCCTACAAAACAATAAAACAAATTTAAAATACAATGTGTTGTAAATTAATCTACACTGTTTGTCATTGAGGTGCTATTTGTGTTGTTTCAGATTTTTTATTCTAGCAACTTATATAGTTTCTACAAATTAACATTACTTCCCTAATGAACCTGTTATATCAGACATTAAGAACAATAAATAATTTCAATCTTTAAACTTTGGTTAATGTTTTCTGAATAAAATTGAGAAAGGAAATAGGGAATGTGTCAAATAGACAACAACCCAACCATAGAGCAGACAACAGACGAAGGCCACCAATGGGTCTTCAATTCAGCGAGACTTGATTTCATTGCAACAGATAATTCCAGCAGTCACTTGGTAAATAGAAAAGTAGAAATGGACAATGCCTAATTAGATATCTGAAATCCTTCCATCTGATGACTGCATGCTTAATCAATGTATACACTTGAGTCATCATTTTAGGTTGTACCCATGTTCCTTTTAAATCTCTAATACATCTTTTCACAACACATAATATTACAAAACATTTAAATATAGAATCATTATTGATTACTAATTTGAAGTCCTCTAGCTGTAGTCTCAACAAAAACTCATACAACCTATTTCAAACCCATTAAACATGTTAAAGTGAAAATCATACAAACTACTGTTGCCAAAACCTGGCTTGGATTAGGCCAAAAATAAAAATACATGTGTTTCTGCCAACATGCTGGGAAAAAATAAAATAAGGTAGATAGACAATATCATTTTATTTTGCAAATATTTTTTAGCTGGTTATTACTTGGGAATCTGTCCGACTTTAACAGAGCTTGTTTAAAATGACATGGCACAAAAAGTGTTAGGGTAAGCGCTAAAAATCAAACACAGGCGCGTAGCTCCCTATACGCTAACAAGCAGTTGGGTGCACATCGATTTGGCATGCAAACAAATAGATGGCAAAATTTAAATTTATAAATTCAATGTTAAAAGGAAACACCTATGTTGTCACTTTATTAATTGATGAAAATCATTAAATAACGACATTTCAAAAAAAATAAAAGTTTTATTGGAGATTATGACAAATCGGACAGTAACTTGTATCTTTTACAAGATTTGAATTTGTAATACTCCGTCTAAGACATGTAGTTTTGGAGCACATTTTACAGTGTACGTTTCATCAGTTTGAAATGAGATGTACCAATCGGCATTAGAATTATCAGAACCCTTCAATATCATTGAAAACATGCGGAGGTGATGTGGTCGACAGACTACCGGAGCCAATCACCCTGCTAACACGCCAAAACAGTATAGGAAAGTCTAATTTTTTTTTGCGTTCATAGACCATATGATAAGGGAACTGGAGAGTGGGGTCGCATCTAGTATTATCAGAAAACCGCTTCTTTGCGATGTATCTGCTTCATCGTGTTGTAGGAAATATAACAAACGAACAAATCTCAACATTGTCTGAGACATACGAAACTGACCTGGCATGTAATTTTGACGAATTCAATTGGGAGGTTGCTCAATGCCGAACACGTCTCCTGGTTTGTAACATCTTGCGAGTGCTACCATGGAGATCAATCAGTGTACTCAGTATGTTGAAAACAAATGTACGATCAACAATGAACAACCACAGTTACTAGCATTACTGCATATTCATCGGGATTTCAGTGGGAATATTGACAAAGTAATAGTTTTACATTCATAAATTTTTCTTAAGTCTTATCTACATATAGCTCCTCTTTTAACCGTCCTATAACCAAAAACGAAAAAAAAAAAACATTTTTCAGCATAAAAGGGTCCCAGAATTTTTTCGCCTGGCTCCGCTCCGCAGTAGTTGCTTGCAAAACGTTTGATTCTAGCTACGCCCCTAAAACAGGTAAGGTTAGCTGACACACAGGTATTTATTTTTGGGACCTTAATCAACAACAAAATGGTCATAATTAGGTATAGATATAGACAATGACTGCAACGTGACAGTACCCAAATTGCACCTATTTTAGTGTTTCCTACAGGTGGTTTTGGCGTGTAATGGCGCCCTGCCGCGATTTCTCGATGCCCTGCCCTTTTTGGGAAAAAAATTTGGCGCCCTGCCCTAATTTTGTCGAAATTCCTGACGCCATGCCTTTATTGTCGTAATTAACAACCGGTACTGAAAGACATATTTTATGAATACCGCTCGAGTTATTTCCCTTCAAACGTAAACAAAAGTTCACTAGGACGCCATTTTGTAATCGATTTCGTAATCAGCTGATTAGCAAACTGCAATAGATTGAATAGTGAATACAGATACTAATCATGCCATTAACAAATCGGATGAAGCGAAAACGTGAAAGAGAAAATGAGAAACAGGCCGCAAAATGCAGAAAGCTTTTATCATTTTTTCAAAGGTTTGTAGATTTTTATTACAAAATGGTTACGCACTTGCAACGGTGTTAGTTCGGGGGTAAAAATAAACTTTTGTCATAGGGATAATTTAAGGTTAAAGTTGAGTTAGGCCAAGGATCTCATGAAATCACTTGCATATTAATTACTTTCAATTAATTCATTTTTTCATCAAATTATTTTTTTTCAATTTACTTCTTCAGTTTTTAATTTGAATTAATTTAAGAAAGGAACAATTTATGAAAAAAACTTCCAGATTATTTAAGATATTCTTGTTTTATGTGTAATTTATTTATTTTCAGCACCAAAGAGGCACGGAATGTTTGTGACACAACGCAGAAATAGACTGAATGTGTCAACTGTAAACAATCTTGTTCTAGTGTCAGCAAAATTATACCAAATCAATAGATGATTTGGATATCAGGGAATGTGTCAACCTGTTTTTAGGGGAAAAAAAGGAGGATTTGTCAGACAATTGATATGACCAAAGCAATATTTTTATATATATTACATAGTTCTTTCTTGTTTTTAAACATTTTTAAAGAACTGATTTTGTTTTTAATTGTGTTTATTGTTTTAAATATTTCATATATATGTTTTTAACACTTTTTCTTGTTTAACAATTTGTTTTAATGATTTATTACAGATGTATATGTCCTTTTTATAGCATTAAACTAGTATGTTTTAAATGAATCCATTTTATAGAAATTGCCTGTTTATATTAAGTAAGTGCCCTAAAATTGTTGTCCATCGCGCTTAATGTGCCCTCTGAGCTAACAATTATCCTGCCCTTTTTAAAAGCTGCAGGAAACACTATATTTTGACAGTTTTTTCAACTACGTTTTTTTATGATCAAGACAAAAACTTCAAATTTGTGTTTATTTTGTAGCCGTATCCTTCTTTATTATATAGGTAAACCAATTTGATATTCAATCCATATGGAATCATCTAGAAAAAATGGTCTGAACTTACCTCCAAACCATCAACGATTCTGTAATGAGGAGTACCCAAATTGCATCCATGCTTAAATTCGCATCGTCAAAAGTCGAATAACAGAGCTTTTGTTTATTTTTTTCAAACATTTTGAACAATTGGATATATGTCCATGCTTACTCTTCATTTTTTCAGAAATGGATACTTGAAACATATTGTATTTGCTGATTTTTAAAAGATGATGTTTTGATGACGTCGCAAGGTGACGTTTCGGTACATTTTGCTTTTTCAGTAAACACTTCATCTGTTTATAAATACTGTGTATATCTAAATATGTTTACCTATATTGAAAGACATGCATAGTATCAAATTATAAAAATACAAATTGTTTTAGTCTCTAGGAAATCTTGTAAGATTTCCACTGCTATTTTTGCTAAATAGGTGCAATTTGGGTGTTACGTTAGACACTTTAACCAACTTTTCACTGACACCAAATTGACCAATATGACGGATCAACTTATATTGACAAAGCACATTGATTATTTTCAACACATACCCGTAATGGTTATTATTTGAGACCTCTGACGAATCACATCGAGATTAGCTCGACAATTCACGGTACAAGTGTAACAGATTTGACGATAATTGTAGACGGTTTGACGCGTGACGACTCATGGTCCAGCACTAAACTCTATGGGGGCATTACTAATATATTATTTGAATATACGTAACTTGTAATGATTAGATAAGGTACCCATGACATTTAGGACTTGTCTTTGCATTATTTTATCTTACAGGTTATACTTTAAAATAATTTAGCGCCAAATATTAATCATTACGGTCAATCATCTGTATACCACGTGTGGATGTGGGCATATCGTATCTAAACGATTTAATGTGGTATAAATAATGTGATATCAAGAATTAGGCAGTTACAAAGTACTTTAAAATTAATGATTTACCTCATTCTGTGTTCTTGAATCGTTATCATCACTCATTAAACCCTGCAGAAGGGCTTCGAAACTTGCTTGTTCGTCAGCCATGTTTGGTGTCAGACAGTAAACTTCACCTTTAACCTTTCCATCCCGCCATAATTACCTCCCTTGACAAAAGGAGCCGTTATTTATCGAATGGCCATATCATATTTAACTGCCGTTTGTGGCCAATTTCGACAAAATAAAATGTTAACAGTGGTTAAAAAGTGGCAAGCAGATTTAATCGGCCCTTTGTTTCTTGTTTTTGAAATCACCAATTGTCACACCAATTTCCTGCTTAATTTGTGCTGAGATTACTATATCACATGTGTTATAGTAATCTCAGATTTGTGACTTCAATTTGAGCCAGTTTTAAAGTTTGAAATTTAAGTTCACTTGTATAGTTCTTTCTATCTGATCCTCAAGATTGGATCACATCACTAAGGTGACCTCCCCCTATACCTCGCCAGTTTTAAAGTTTGAAATTTAAGTTCACTTGTATAGTTCTTTCTATCTGATCCTCAAGATTGGATCACATCACTAAGGAGACCTCCCCCTATACCTCTAGCCAATGTAGAAAAGTAAACGCATAACAATACGCACATTAAAATTCAGTCCAAGAGAAGTCCGAGTCTGATGTCAGAAGATGTAACCAAAGAAAATAAACAAAATGACAATAATACATAAATAACAACAGACTACTAGCAGTTAACTGACATGCCAGCTCCAGACTTCAATTAAACTGACTGAAAGATTATGATTTCATCATATGAACATCAGGCACAATCCTTCCCGTTAGGGGTTTAGTATCATACCATCATAACATATATGAGAAGAACATAACCCGTGTCATGCCAACAACTGGTTTTTGAATAAATGTGTTTAGTTCCGATGCAAAGACCCTATAAGTGAATCAATATTAACGCCAAAATATGCAATCTTTAATGACCTGACAACAGTATCGTAACTATATCCCTTCTTAGTAAGTCTATTCAAAGGTTTTGTTAGTTTTTGAGGTGAATACACCTTTGTGCTTTATAAAGAATATTTCCATAAAAAATTGGATGTGAAATACCTGAACGTAAAAGAAGTCTGCATGTTGAGCTATATTTACGAATGATGTCCTTATACCGATGATAAAATTTAGTAAATGTTTTGACTAGTTTGTGATATCGAAAACCCTGGTGTAATAATTTTTCAGTAATACATAAATTTCTCTCGTTAAAATCTAAAACATTGTTACATACACGAGCGAATCGTACAAGTTGAGATATATAAACACCGTAAGATGGTGACAAGGGAACGTCACCATCTAAAAATGGATAATTAACGATAGGAAATGAAAAATCGTCTCTTTTATCAGAAATTTTAGTATTCAGCTTTCCGTTAGTGATATAGATATCAAGATCGAGGAAAGGACAGTGGTCATTGTTAGTATTAGCTTTATTTAAAGTAAGTTCAACAATACTAGCATGGTTAAAAATAACATTACGAATATCTGAATATACAGGACATGTAGTTTGACAAAAAATGTTTTTCATCTTCAACGTCATCAGTACAGTTAAAACATAATCTATTTTCAATATCAATATTTTCATAACGACCAGTTTCAATTATGATGGGTGCTACACCACATCTAAATTTTGCTAAAGCACTCTTGTAAAATTGAGAATGGAATTGTATCTACTTGGTATATTAAAAATTAAGAAATTGTCTACGCCATATACATTTTTGAACATTTTATATGTACGCAATTTATTTTTATCATCTGACATAATCTTGTCATACCATTCTTCCATGAATTTTTCAAAACATCTTAATTAAATCCTTGTTCAAAATAGCACCATTGCACAAATATTCCATATCAAGTTCTTTAAACTTATTTTTTACTCTAAAATGCCAATTTTTTTACTTTTTTACATTTGTTACCCCATATAAACACTTTTTTATTTACTCTATCATCATTCATTTTATTAAAACGTGTCAAGTTTCTAAAAACACTAGTCCACTGTTTGATTTTACATGGCATCCAGCCCATGTCACCATACAAAGACATATTAGGCGTGTATTTTCCTACACCCATGAAAAAACGCATGGCTCTATATTTTTAATAATATTTATACATGAAAAATCACGTGTTCCCCATATAGAGGCACCATAATCTATTACAGGCCATACAAGTGTATCAAATAATTTTGTAAATGTACAATATTGAAATCCACCATTAGCCTTTCATTTAGATATCAACAGACCCAACGATCTACTGGCGGCTTTAGCAACTGATTTTGCCATATTATCATAGCTTAAATGCTCAGTAAACAATAAACCTAAACATGTGTATTGGGAAACAATATCAATATTGTTACCATTAAATAAAAATAAAAAATTTGATCTAGATACAGACTGTGTTCTAAAATGTACTATTTTAGATTTTTCTAAATTAACAGTAAGGTCATTAGTACAACACCATATATTCAAAACATTTAATATTTTTTTTGTAAATCACTCTCATTCTCAGTGATAAAAACAAGATCATCTGCATATAACAACATGCTAACTTTATCATTTTCAATGTCTATACCTAAGTTCAATTTCTTGACCTCATCAACAAGATCATTAATATAAATATAAAATAACAAAGGCGAAAGGATACACCCTTGTTTTAGACCACAATTTACGTCAAACCAATCTGTTAAGTTACCATTTACTTTTACACAAGACTGTACATTGTTATAAAGAGAACAAAGTGATTTTAACATTTTTGAACTAATACCAAGTGTTTTTAATTTACAAAATAATAATTTCTATTTATCCAATCGTATGCTTTTTTGAAGTCAATGAATGCCATATATGTTAATTGTTTACGAAGTTTTCTAGTTTCTATAATAGTAGACAATGTACTTAAATGGTCAACAGTACTACGACCTTTTTTAAAACCGTTTTGATCGTCACATAGGAAGTCAATATCATCAGGCTTATATGTTAGTCGAGAGTTCAATACTCCACAATACAGTTTGTAGGAAACTGGTGCCAAAATTATACCACGGTACGACTAGGGGTCCCTCGGATCTGATGTTGAGCTTTTTGGAATAGGCGTTATAATCCCTTTTGACAACATTGCTGGAACTATACCAGAGTCAAAACAAATATTAAAAACTCTAGTTAGTGCATTTAACATAGTTTGGTTCTTGTACAATTCAACTGGTATTTCGTCATATCCAGGTGATTTACCATTTTTGGAACATTTTAAAACATTAAATACTTCTTCCACAGATATTTCACAATCTAACATATCATCATATAAAACATCTACATCATTTTCACATATATTTACATCACTATCATCATTTCTATTAAACATATTAGAGAAATCACACTTCCATTTATTTAAAACTTCATCTCCATCACTAGACATTTGACCATTATCTAATTTTACTTCCATGGGAATATAATTTTGGCGCTCACTACCTACACCAATTTTTCCAATTTTTCGCCAAAACTCTTTTGGGTTTCCACACGAATTACTCAATTTTTCCTGCATGGAGTACCAATATTGGTGTTTTGCCTTTTGGACCGCTTTATCAAATAGTTTCCTTTTATTAACAATTACTTGTCGAAAAAACTTTTTCTGATTTTGAATTTTACACTTAAGGATGTACACCTCTGAGGAGCCAAAAATTTCTAGAATTAAACTTTTTTCTTAATTTGATTTTTGGGTTTATAAAACTGTAACAAAATAATTGGTGAAGAAAAAATCATATGGTGGTGCACTTCTGTTTTTGCTATAGCCCTTTGAAAATGCCCAATTTTGATGATTTTCCCATTTTTCATCGATTTTAACCTATTTTTGGGCTATTATCATGAAAAAAATCACAGTTTCACAATTAAACTTTTTCTCATACTTTCTATAAAGATGAAGTGGACCAAGCTGAATAAATTTTACTTACAAAAACTATAGGTAGGTGTTAATATAAGCCGGAAAGTTTTATCATATTTTGACGCCTTTTTTGCAGTGTAAAATTTACCATGCTGTCAATTTTGTATTTTTGTGGTTTTTCTCAGTTTTAAGAACAAAATGCATATTATTTCAACTTTTTTGTTATAAATGAATGAAAAAAGACATATCTAAGAAATTTGAAAAAACCAAAATGATATGGGATGTACATGATTCTTGTAAAATCATTTTTTGTTTCCCTCACCCATTTTCTCAAAATTTTGGCTAAAATACTGACTTGATTGGTCGTAAAATTTGAAAACTGGATTACGCAAAAAACATTCATTGTAAATACACAATTTTTTCACAGATTTATGTTTGCTTATAATATTTTTAAAATTCATTGATATTTTCCACTCCATGTTTTGGAAATAATTCAAGAACGAGATTTCAACGAGACTGAACGAGACTGAAAAATCAGAAGAATACATCCTTAATCCATATTTTTTCGGATGCACAAACGTCAAAATTATTGACAAAGGCGTGTGTCTTACAATAAACCAATCAACTTGTCATGTAAAATCATTATTTCAGAACAAGACTGTCGCCCTTTTTGTTTGCCTCTGTAAACATGACAAACTAGTGTATAAGTTTTTGTCTTGACACTGGTTTCGATATCGTAAAACATCTATTATCTCAGTCTCCACGTGACAATCGGAACCCATCCACGAATTTTATTCAGTGTGCATACAGAAAACTGGGTCTCTGCTTTCGATCGTTTTAACGATCCGCAAATATCTCCTTTCACCATGATGACATTTTTCGTCAAGACGAGATTTGTTTTAGCTTATATAAAAAATATAACTGCCGCGGTGAAAGTTGTTGTTTTTTTTTTTTTTTTTTTTTGTTTTTTTTTTTTTTTTTATATAAAACTAAGTCCCATTGCCTATTTTTTTTAGCTTTTTCGCTGAAAAGCAGGAGTTCTTAAAATCAAATCTAACGTTAAAGAGACTAAAATATATATATATTTTTTTTTTTATAAATTTCCATTACTGTTTTAAAAAAAAAGTGTAATAAAGTTATTTTGAATTTTATCATGAAAAGGTAATTATAAAATGAAAGCACATATACCAAAATGGCTTTCAATATTTATAAAATAGAAGAAACGACTTGTATAGATAGATTCTTTATTCTAAAAAAAAACCAACTAAATGAAAGTTTACATGTAGAGAAACAAACAATATAAATAAATACAGATATCACAATTATAGTTGAGGTAAACAAATACAGTACGATAGTCAGTATAAAATGAAGTACAAAATTATGATGGCATACATGTTTAGTAACTGGTATAATGAAAGGTTAAACTCAATAGAAAGAAAAAAATCAGTACGATGCATATGCGATTACATTTAAATGCATGGAGGGACTAACTTTTTTTTTTATTAATACACTTAATAAATAAACACACTTTTCTTAAAACTGATTGTTTTTTTTTTAATATTAAACAGTGATCAAATTGACACTATATTTGAACTTTGTGAAAATTTAGTTTGTAGAAACAATTTTCGTTCGTTCTTCAAATGCGAACAGCAAAACAAATAATGAAATACGTCGCCTATATCACCAGAACTATATACGCAACGAACGCGTGTCCTTTCGTTTCGGGCAATGTTTTATAATTGCCATCTCCCCTTTTTCTATTCGTAACGCATGGTAACCTGCTCTGAATTTCTATAAGGAAAACACATTTTTGTTTTCAAGAATATTCAGGTAGTTCTCAACATCCATGGTTTATATATGCATTTTAGTGAGTTTTTTTAAGCCTCCGGGTACGGGAATTTCTCGTTACATTGAAGACCTTCTGCTGTTGTCTGCTCTATGGTCGGGTTGTTGTCTCTTTGGCACATTCCCCGTTTCTATTCTCAATTTTATTTGTATCGATGAGTATCATGTCTGTCTGTATTGGTCAATTAGCCTCATGTTAAAACTCTGATTAAGCCACTTTGAGAAATTTCCATTTTGTAGTTGACAAATATTTGAAAATCCGCTGATGTTTAGAATATCTTGAACAAATTTGATTCATTTGATCCTTTCATTTTTCACACTGTGTTGATAGTATACGTATGCGATCTTGTGAATCAATGACTACAGTTTGTTTTTGTCCGAACATAGCCAAAGTATGTGGTAAATGACCGAAACGACCAATGCCGAATAGGCCCCATGGCCGACACGTCTTGTTTCCCTTATATTGATATTGGAAGAATATATTCTCAAAATCAAAATTCTCCAATGTTGGTCATCAAATGTACAATTATAAAACAAGTGCAATGCAATTTAATGTCATATATACACTTTTTTCAAAACCAATAAGCAATCATACGAGGGATCAGAATAATAGTTGATCCACAGTCGCTTGAATTAAATGATAAATGTATGAAGAAAAAAAAATAGTGGTATATATATATATATATATATATATAATATTACTGGATGATGATGTATAGGAATTAAAACATCACAGCACTACACCAGAAAGTGCCCCAGTATGTACAGAATTGAGATAGTAGCAGATAACAACAAAACTGGATGATGATGTTAATAAACTGAACAAATGCACATAGCACTTCTTCAGAGAGGGTCCCAGACTATGGATAGACACACGCAGAATGTTGTCCGGATAAGTCTGTTTGTGAGTGACAGTGTTTATCACCTTAAAACTTGAACAATTGGTGTTATAGCACAACAGGAACAAACTATTTCGGGTCCTTTTATTGCCGACTATCCGATATGGATTTTACAATTTCTTAAAGGGGCACTGGCTACGAGATATATAAAACTTTTTTTAGTTCAATCATTTATGAAAGAGAAATGGTGAAATAATAATTCGCCTTTATCAATCAGTATGGTTCAATATAGTCAAATTGAGCTAATAAACATCGATACTGAATTATTCACTTGCAAATGAATAATTCAGCCTCATTGAATCCGCATTCATGGGACATTCCATTTAACAAAATAACGAAATTAGAAAAAAAATATTTTTGATTATTCACTATACTGTTAAACCAGACATGAGCCAGAAGCTATTTATCAGCCAGCTGATACTTTTCTGTATATAAAGAAGAAATAGAAAAAAAGAACTGCTTAGCTATAAATGGATTACACATGAATTATGCGTGATCAGTTATTAAACGGAAAAGAATGTCAACATTGAAAGTAAAACCATGGTAAATCATTTGCATGATTGAATGATTCTATCCTCAAAACATCATTCTTATACAAGTAAAAATGATGATTAAGGTGGTATGGGTGTCTTTCGCCATCTTGGATTGTAAAAAACAGAGAATCTAAGGGCCAGAATTTTTTATCAAGTTAGCAAAATTGGATGCAGGAATGCAGATTTTTAATGTGAATTTTCATGTAAAAGAACCAATTTATAAGAATATAAGTTTAAGATTAGTGATATTTCTATAAGTGTAGATTATTTTTTGTTGTTTTTAAATATCTTGAAATCTGCATTTTAAGGGGAGGTAACTCTAAAACAGTACATTTTCTGAAGGAATTTACATGGAATTTTCCTATTTTGTATTTTAGCCGGAAAAAACGTACGGTGACCCTATATTTTCTGTTGATATTCTCAAAGCATTGTATGAAAGCTATCTTTTCCTAATTTATTTTACAATTCTATCATTTTGTTTAGTTTCTAATCACAAAATGGTGTTTTTCCCTTTATAATCCATACGAAATGTGTCATTTTGTCACAACCTGTAGCTTGAAAAAATGCGCGGTGACCTATCATTTTTTATAGAATTTTTGAACGTATATCAGTAGATACTATGTTTTGGCAAAGTATGAACAAATTCTATCATTTTTATTTTAGACTCCCATACCACCTTAACAGATATTTTAAACCTAAAATATGAAATTAATCAGACCTACCAAATCCAATTGCACGAGTTCGCGATCCATTAATATCTGTATTTATGTTTGTATCTCTTTTATGACCGTCGATAGTCTTCGGAAGTCAACACAATAATTAATCAGATAGCGGCTAGACTAAAAAACATTGTGTCCAGGTATCTTTACTCGTAACGATCTAGCGCTCTCGAAAAAAAATTGTCCTTGATTAAATATAGACGTTTATCTGTATGTGACACAAAATAATCAGTCTAAACAGGATACACTGTTAAATTATTTATAGTATTAATAACAGTTAAACATTTTGATATACCTCATTGTTTAACATGCGTACTCTTAACAATGTCGAAAAATACAATAAATCATTTTTGATAAGAGAGAATGATTTCAAGAGATTTTAACAGTTTAAAAAGATTAACAACTTAAAAAACATTAACTTTCTCGTAACTTCCCTAAAGGACAGAATTTCATTAAGGGCATATACGATACAGTTTCGTTCCCACGATGACTAATTTTACGAAAATTTCCATATAAGCAACGGGCACTGTGATTAGTGAATAACATTATTTCCATATAAGTAACGGGCACTGTGATTAGTGAATAACATTATTTGTAAATAAGTAACGGGCACTGTGATTAGTGAATAACATTATTTCCATATAAGTAACGGGCACTGTGATTAGTGAATAACATTATTTGTATATAAGTAACGGGCACTGTGATTAGTGAATAACATTATTTGTATATAAGTAACGGGCACTGTGATTAGTGAATAACATTATTTGTATATAAGTAACGGGCACTGTGATTAGTGAATAACATTATTTGTATATAAGTAACGGGCACTGTGATTAGTGAATAACATTATTTCCATATAAGTAACGGGCACTGTGATTAGTGAATAACATTATTTGTATATAAGTAACGGGCACTGTGATTAGTGAATAACATTATTTCCATATAAGTAACGGGCACTGTGATTAGTGAATAACATTATTTGTATATAAGTAACGGGCACTGTGATTAGTACTGTGATTAGTGAATAACATTATTTGTATATAAGTAACGGGCACTGTGATTAGTACTGTGATTAGTGAATAACATTATTTGTATATAAGTAACGGGCACTGTGATTAGTGAATAACATTATTTCCATATAAGTAACGGGCACTGTGATTAGTGAATAACATTATTTCCATATAAGCAACGGGCACTGTGATTAGTGAATAACATTATTTGTATATAAGTAACGGGCACTGTGATTAGTGAATAACATTATTTGTATATAAGTAACGGGCACTGTGATTAGTGAATAACATTGTTTGTATATAAGTAACGGGCACTGTGATTAGTGAATAACATTGTTTGTATATAAGTAACGGGCACTGTGATTAGTGAATAACATTGTTTGTATATAAGTAACGGGCACTGTGATTAGTGAATAACATTGTTTGTATATAAATAACGGGCACTGTGATTAGTGAATAACATTGTTTGTATATAAGTAACGGGCACTGTGATTAGTGAATAACATTGTTTGTATATAAGTAACGGGCACTGTGATTAGTGAATAACATTATTTCCATATAAGTAACGGGCACTGTGATTAGTGAATAACATTATTTGTATATAAGTAACGGGCACTGTGATTAGTGAATAACATTATTTCCATATAAGTAACGGGCACTGTGATTAGTGAATAACATTATTTGTATATAAGTAACGGGCACTGTGATTAGTGAATAACATTATTTCCATATAAGTAACGGGCACTGTGATTAGTGAATAACATTGTTTCCATATAAGCAACGGGCACTGTGATTAGTGAATAACATTGTTTCCATATAAGCAACGGGCACTGTGATTAGTGAATAACATTATTTGTATATAAGTAACGGGCACTGTGATTAGTGAATAACATTGTTTGTATATAAGTAACGGGCACTGTGATTAGTGAATAACATTATTTCCATATAAGTAACGGGCACTGTGATTAGTGAATAACATTATTTGTATATAAGTAACGGGCACTGTGATTAGTGAATAACATTATTTCCATATAAGTAACGGGCACTGTGATTAGTGAATAACATTATTTGTATATAAGTAACGGGCACTGTGATTAGTGAATAACATTATTTCCATATAAGTAACGGGCACTGTGATTAGTGAATAACATTGTTTCCATATAAGCAACGGGCACTGTGATTAGTGAATAACATTGTTTCCATATAAGCAACGGGCACTGTGATTAGTGAATAACATTGTTTCCATATAAGCAACGGGCACTGTGATTAGTGAATAACATTATTTGTATATAAGTAACGGGCACTGTGATTAGTGAATAACATTGTTTGTATATAAGTAACGGGCACTGTGATTAGTGAATAACATTATTTGTATATAAGTAACGGGCACTGTGATTAGTGAATAACATTATTTGTATATAAGTAACGGGCACTGTGATTAGTGAATAACATTGTTTGTATATAAGTAACGGGCACTGTGATTAGTGAATAACATTGTTTGTATATAAGTAACGGGCACTGTGATTAGTGAATAACATTATTTCCATATAAGTAACGGGCACTGTGATTAGTGAATAACATTATTTGTATATAAGTAACGGGCACTGTGATTAGTGAATAACATTATTTGTATATAAGTAACGGGCACTGTGATTAGTGAATAACATTGTTTCCATATAAGCAACGGGCACTGTGATTAGTGAATAACATTATTTCCATATAAGCAACGGGCACTGTGATTAGTGAATAACATTGTTTGTATATAAGTAACGGGCACTGTGATTAGTGAATAACATTATTTCCATATAAGTAACGGGCACTGTGATTAGTGAATAACATTGTTTCCATATAAGTAACGGGCACTGTGATTAGTGAATAACATTGTTTGTATATAAGTAACGGGCACTGTGATTAGTGAATAACATTATTTGTATATATGTAACGGGCACTGTGATTAGTGAATAACATTATTTCCATATAAGCAACGGGCACTGTGATTAGTGTATAACATTATTTCCATATAAGTAAATAATAAAAAGCAGCACCAAAAATTAACTCTAAGCAAATAGCATATACATGTATCTTGCAAAATACCAAAACATATATATGAAGCACTAAAATTTTTAAAAATTTTCTGTTAAAAATTATTTTTTAAATAATTTATGATTTATAAAGTAAAAATTTCAAATCTTTCAAATTTTAAATATTAAAAAACAAAAATTTCAGTTGCAAAGCAAGCTGTTAATGCAGCATAAAAAGCATAAATATTGTAACACATTAGTTATCGACAGGCAGAGCAAAAACATTCTGTTCCACTCCAGGACTGAACAAGACTCTTAAAATGTGAGAAGCTGTTAACAGTCCTGAAGTGGTCTGGTAAGCTATTCCATAAAGAAGCAGCAGCAAAACTAAAAGATTTTTTTTCCATATGAGGTAGTTCTTACCTGTGGTATATCCAAAATATTACTGTATCTAAAAGAATATTTAGTGTGTTTAATTTTGAGTAAATTTTGTAAACATACAGGAGCCAAATTATTTAAAATTTTATAAGTCTCAAGTGCCATTGTCCTGATGCGTCTTACTTGTAGGGTTGGAACCTTTGCGTTCTCAAGAAGAGTTTCAGAGGATGATAAGTAGTCGTCATATACAAATCTTAATGCTCTCTCTTGTATTTTTTCAAGTTTTTTAGAATTTTTCTCTGTACAAAAATGCCAAGCCAAAGAGCAAAAATTAAAATTACTCAAAATAAAAGTATGAAAAATTGTAAGTCTATTTAATCTGTTTAAAAATGATCCAATTCTCTTGAGAACATTCAGCTGTTATGATGCCTTTCTACACAAGTTACTTATATGTGCATCAAATTTTAGTTGGTAATCAATACCAATTCCAAGTAACTTTACTGTTTCTTCACATGATAAAATATTTTGCTGAATTTGTATGGATGGATTTTTTGCAAAGGTTCTTTTCCCTACAGCAATAACTTGAAATTTATCAGGATTTGCCTGCATCTTATTTTCTTTAAACCAATCAATAAGCACTTGAGACTCAGATTCTAATATATAAAAATTTAAATTTCTCTTTTGACAAAGAACCGGCAAAATAACAAGTTATCTTTTTTTGCCGTTTTTCTGCCGGTAAAATAACCACGTCTAAAGAAATGTACTATTTTGCCGGCTTGAAACTAGATGTCGGCAAAAGAGCCGCTGCCAAAAATAAATGATTGCTCCCTTATAAAAATGAAACGGACTATAACGAAGATCGGCATTAAGGGGTAGACAACTCTAATGTTTTAATTGGAAACAGAAGAGGTAACAGTGATATGAGTGGTGTTCGTGGTTTATGATTAATTACACTAATTTTAGATGGAAAGTACAGATGAAAATCACTGGAAATACTGTCCTCATTTAACTATCTCTTTGACACAGTAGACCTTTCATGTTTAAAATGGATTATAGTTAGGATCTGAAATTACTTTCAACTTTTTAGAGTAAGAGACAAATTCTTGAATTATGGCGTCTGCAAAAGTTGCCAAAGTGAAACGTTCTACTGCACCTAAAGAGCCACAAGAGCAGAAATGCAAGGATTACGATGTGTTGACAACCTTAGGTAAGATTTAATTATGTTTCCCTTTTTTACACCGGTTATGCTTGTTTATACTTTTAGTTTGAACCCGAATAATGTACTAATAATCATGATAGTGCAGGTCGTTTCATTGATATTTAATTAAACTTAAATTGAATTTAATGCTTGTTATTTTCAGGAGGCTAGGGTATAGTATTGGTAGTCTTGTTATTTTCAGGAGGTTAGGGTATACTATCGGTGGTGCTTGTTATTATCAGGAGGTTATAGGATGTATAGTATGGGTGGTGCTTGTTATTATTAGGAGGTTAGGATATAGTATCGGTTGTCTTGTTATCAGGAGGTAAGGATGTATAGTACTGGTGGAGCTTGTTATAATTATGAGGTTAGGATATAGTATCGATGGTGCTTGTTATCAGGAGGTAAGGATGTATAGTATCGGTGGAGCTTGTTATTATTAGGAGGTTAGGATATAGTATCGGTGGTGCTTGTTATTATCAGGAGGTAAGGATGTATAGTATCAGGAGGTTAGGATATAGTATCGGTGGTACTTGTTATTATCAGGAGGTAAGGATGTATAGTATCAGTAGTGCTTGTTATTATTCGGAGGTTAGGATATAGTATCGTTGGAGCTTGTTATTTTCAGGAGGTAAGGATGTATAGTATAGGTGGAGCTTGTTATTATTCGTAGGTTAGGATATAGTATCGGTGGTGCTTGTTATTTTCAGGAGGTAAGGATGTATAGTGTTGATGGAGCCTGTTATTATTAGGAGGTTAGGATATAGTATCGGTGGTGCTTGTTATTATGAGGAGGTAAGGATGTATATTATTGGTGGTGCTTGTTATTATCAGGAGGTTAGGATATATAGTATCGGTGGAGCTTGTTATTATTAGGAGGATAGGATATAGTATCAGTGGTGCTTGTTATTATCAGGAGGTAAAAATGTATAGTATCGGTGGTACTTGTTATTATCAGGAGGTAAGGATGTATAGTATCAGTGGTGCTTGTTATTACATGTATCAGGAGGTGAGGATGTATAGTATCGGTGGTACTTGTTATTACATGTATCAGGAGGTAAGGATATATAGTATCGGTGGAGCTTGTTATTATCAGGAGGTTAGGATATAGTATCGGTGGTGCTTGTTCATGTTGTTATTATCAGGAGGTAAGGATATAGTATCAGTGGTGCTTGTTATTATCAGGAGGTAAGGATATAGTATCAGTGGTGCTTGTTATTATCAGGAGGTAAGGATATAGTATCAGTGGTGCTTGTTATTATCAGGAGGTAAGGATGTATAGTATCTGTGGAGCTTGTTATAATTAGGAGGTTAGGATATAGTATCGGTGGTGCTTGGTATTATTAGGAGGTTAGGATATAATATCAGTTGTACTTGTTATGATGAGGAGGTTAAGGTATATATATATAGTATTGTTGTTGTAGTTTGCACATCTCTTGTCATTTTGAAGGTGGGGGGAGAGGGGAGGGGGCATGAAAGTAGACTGAGTTGTTGGAAAGTTTATAGGTTTTTTTTTATTTTAAACAGAAAATCAAAAACAAATGACTGTGACATCTGTTGTATTGATACTATAGTAACCTTTGTAGTAATAATAAAAAAAAAATCATGAAAATGCCATAAAATGTATCATGATGAGTCCCCATCAAAGTATATACACTAATGCTTCTTGAATAGACAGACACAATTTTATGCATGTCTATAATATAAGGAACAACTTTTTTTTAACTTTTATATCTCTTTAATAGCTATGTCAATATACTGTAATAATGTGTGCTATTTAAAGTGTTGCAAGTATTGTCATGATTTAGTGCTTGTATTGTTTTATTGTTATTTTTGTTTTATGTCAGTTTAACAGTTCATCAGAGCTGATAATTATGTTATTTATATATTTTAATTTTTCTTACTGTAAAATTTGTTGACTGACTTGACTTCAACTACATTTAGCATGTTTACAATAAAGTTGGTTTTGTACTTGTAAGGTTGATTCATACCTACATTATACATGCATGTACTTTGAAATTAAGTTCATGTATTTGCAAACAATTATTGTTAGTGAGACATTGTCAATGATTGTATCCTCCACTTACATGTAACTAAAATGACATGCTAAGATGCTTTCTTTTTCAAAATCATAGATTGTACAAGTTTCGTACATATATAATAATAATGGTACTTAAAGGCTCAAAACCATGCATTTATGGTTTTATAAAAGTAAGCACCCTGCATGCCCTGTTTATGTTGTACATGTAGCATTAGTTGATTTATGACAGACCTCAATTACTCAACTAGTAAATTTCTCCTTTTTCCTCAGTCTACCCACCTCCTTACAATTGAGGATGACGATATATGATTAAAATATTATCTATACATATATGCGTTTATTATCACTGAACTAGTATATATATTTGTTTAGGTGCCAGCTGAAGGACGCCTCCAGGTGCGGGAATTTCTCTCTGCATTGAAGACCTGTTGGTGACCTTCTGCTGTTGTCTGTTTCTATGGTGGGGTTGTTGTCTCTTTGACACATTCCCCATTTCCATTCTCAATTTTATTGTCATGAAAATATTACCGCTATATGACCAACTGCAATACAAATAAAACCAGGTAATATAGCATAAAAACGGATTTGTTAATTTGGTTAACCAGTTTTTTTTACAAAATTTTCATTATATACATGATATATGTACAATGCACATAAATATTCATTGTAATATTTCTATGTACATTTCTGTAAATACAACACATTTAATATATAAGGAAATCAATTACAAACTCATTACATCAATGGGGACTGATTTATTTCATCTCAAAACACATTAAAGGTGAAAAGTAAAAGTTGATCATTCATTGCATATGAAATAAAAAGTTTTATTGATATTTGACAAGGACATATTTACTAATGTTAGAACTAGTTGCTTTGAACTAATTGTCTGAGGGGCTTGTAAAGATTTTGTAAAGAGAAGGAAATAGTACAAATAAACACAAAGAATTTAAAGTTTGACGTTTTAAGTACAGGAGATTTTAGCATGGTTATGGTACAGTACTCATTTACAATAAAATATTATTCTAATTCTGTTGAGTAATTGGCATGTGGTCAAGACACAGTACAATATTCATAGCCAGACTGTTCCTGCATGTAATCAAGACACAATATAAAGCTCACCATCTCACAGTGACACTACATGTGAAAGAGACATAGTACACTATTCACTAGCAGACAGTCACTTCATGTGGTCATGACACTATAGAACATTCACAGCCAGACTCTTCATGAATGTGGTCAAGAAACAGTACACTAATCACTGCCAGACTCTCCCTGCATGTAATCAAGACACATTATAAAGCTCACAACCTAACAGTCACTGCATGTGATCAAGACACTTTATAATACTTAAATCTAAACAGTCACTGCATGTAATCAAGACACTTTATAATACTTAAATCTTAACAGTCTCTGCATGTGGTCAAGACACATTATAATAATCACAGCAAGACTCGCCCTGCATGTGGTCAAGACACAGTACAATATTCACAGCCAGACTCTCCTGCATGTGGTCAAGACACATTATAATATTCACAGCCAGACTCTTCCTGCATGTGGTCAAGACACAGTACAATATTCACAGCCAGACTGTCCCTGAATGTGGTCAAGACACATTATAATATTCACAGCCAGACTGTCCCTGCATATGTTCAAGACACATTATAATACTTAAAACCAAACAGTCACTACATGTGGTAAGGACAACATACAACATTCACAACCAGACAGTCCCTGCATGTGGTCAAGACACATTATAATATTCACAGCCAGACTCTTCCTGCATGTGGTCAAGACACAGTACAATATTCACAGCCAGACTGTCCCTGAATGTGGTCAAGACACATTATAATATTCACAGCCAGACTGTCCCTGCATATGTTCAAGACACATTATAATACTTAAATCCAAACAGTCACTACATGTGGTCAAGACACAATACAATATTCACAATTAGACAAAACACAGTATGCTGTTAGCAATCAGATGGTCACTACATGTGGTCAAGACACATACCTATATTCACTAAAAGACAGTCACTGCATGTCGTCAAGACACAGTACAATACAATGAATACATATATTCATAAACAAACAGTCACTACATGTACATGTTATTATAAAATTAAGACAAAACACAATATTCACAATCAGACAAAACACAGTACACTGTTTGCAACAGATGGTCACTACATGTGGTCAAGTCACATACCTACATTTATATATTCACTAAAAGACAGTTTCTGCATGTGGTCAAGCCACAGTACAATACATATTCATAAACAAACAGTCATTTCATGCACATGTTTTTATATAATTCAGACACAACACAATATTGACAATTAAACAGTCAGGACATGTTGTTTAGACAGTATAATATTTAATTTAGGTTGGAGTTGTAATTGCCTGCAATGTGAGTGGTTCAAACTGACAACCTCATGCTTACAGGCTACTGATGATACAGTAGATAAAACTATGTTAACCACTTAGCCACTGCCAGAGTCACCAAAACACATCCCATATAGAAAGCTATACCCCTGTATGACAAGATACATGTAAAACTATTTTTAACCTTTTAGCCACTGCCAGAGTCACCAAAACACATCCCATATAGAAAGCTATACCCCTGTATGACAAGATACATGTAAAACTATTTTAACCTTTAAGCCACTGCCAGAGTCACCAAAACACATTCCATATAGAAAGCTATACCCCTGTATGACAAGATACATACATGTAAAACTATTTTTAACCTTTTAGCCACTACCAGAGTCACCAAAACACATTCCATATAGAAAGCTATACCCCTGTATGACAAGATACATGTAAAACTATTTTAACCTTTAAGCCACTGCCAGAGTCACCAAAACACATTCCATATAGAAAGCTATACCCCTGTATGACAAGATACATGTAAAACTATTTTTAACCTTTTAGCCACTGCCAGAGTCACCAAAACACATTCCATATAGAAAGCTATACCCCTGTATGACAAGATACATACATGTAAAACTATTTTAACCTTTAAGCCACTGCCAGAGTCACCAAAACACATTCCATATAGAAAGCTATACCCCTGTATGACAAGATACATGTAAAACTATTTTAACCTTTTAGCCACTGCCAGAGTCACCAAAACACATCCCATATAGAAAGCTATAAAAGTCCCCTGAATGACAAGATACATGTAAAACTATTTTAACCTTTTAGCCACTGCCAGAGTCACCAAAACACATCCCATATAGAAAGCTATAAAAGTCCCCTGAATGACAATGTATGACAAAACAGAAAATATAAGGTTGTCATACATGTTTGTACTACATGTATGTACCTTTTGTTTACCTCTTCTACATGTATGTACCTCATGTATACCTCTTCTACATGTATGTACCTCCTGTATACCTCTTCTACATGTATGTACCTCGTGTATACCTCTTCTACATGTATGTACCTCGTGTATACCTCTTCTACATGTATGTACCTCCTGTATACCTCTTCTACATGTATGTACCTCCTGTATACCTCTTCTACATGTATGTACCTCCTGTATACCTCTTCTACATGTATGTACCTCCTGTATACCTCTTCTACATGTATGTACCTCCTGTATACCTCTTCTACATGTATTTACCTCGTGTATACCTCTTCTACATGTCTGTACCTCGTGTATACCTCTTCTACATGTATGTACCTTTTGTATACCTTTTCTACATGTATGTACCTTTTGTATACCTTTTCTACATGTATGTACCTCGTGTATACCTCTTCTACATGTATGTACCTCGTGTATACCTCTTCTACATGTATGTACCTCGTGTATACCTCTTCTACATGTATGTACCTTTTGTATACCTTTTCTACATGTATGCACCTTATGTATACCTTTTCTACATGTATACACTTTATATTTACATGAAAGAAAATGATTTTATTGTGTATAAACTAAAGAAAAATGACTAAAAGTAAAGAGTTTGACTATTATTGGACAATTAAGTTTCACTTTCATTTAATTGTCAGTTTTTACAGGAATCTTTTGTCATACATGTTTATTTCTTAAGAAAAACATTCAAATAGCTAAATTCATTTAAAGAAATTGATTTATTGAATATATTAAAAGAAAAGTTTATGTACAATAAATGTTGTACCCAAAATAAACATAAAGAAAGGAAAGTCAGTCATAAAACAGTTGACTTATGACAGTATTATTAGATGTGGCAGTATTATTAGCTATAGTCTATCTAAAGTAGACCTGAATGACAAAGACAGTTACTAACCATGAATTCTTTCCTATTATTTTCTATTTATTTAAATGTCTTTTATATAATTACAGTGTTACAAAAGACTTTAAATCTGATTACATTGATTACATTGTATGTCCTAGTCATATTTAAATTACATTGTACGTTCTACAGTCACCCTGACACAGTTTAAATTCTGAGGAACTCATGATCTGAAGGTTCACATGTTGCGTGTGGATTTGACTATGATGTACATGATACGAGTACATGCAAGACTAGAGTAACATCTAGGATCTGCCACTGGACTAGAGTAACATCTAGGATCTGCCACTGGACTAGAGTAACATCTAGGATCTGCCACTGGACTAGAGTAATATCTAGGATCTGCCACTGGACTAGAGTAACATCTAGGATCTGCCACTGGACTAGAGTAACATCTAGGATCTGCCACTGGACTAGAGTAACATCTAGGATCTGCCACTGGACTAGAGTAACATCTAGGATCTGCCACTGGACTAGAGTAACATCTAGGATCTGCCACTGGACTAGAGTAACATCTAGGATCTGCCACTGGACTAGAGTAACATCTAGGATCTGCCACTGGACTAGAGTAACATCTAGGATCTGCCACTGGACTAGAGTAACATCTAGGATCTGCCACTGGACTAGAGTAACATCTAGGATCTGCCACTGGACTAGAGTAACATCTAGGATCTGCCACTGGACTAGAGTAACATCTAGGATCTGCCACTGGACTAGAGTAACATCTAGGATCTGCCACTGGACTAGAGTAACATCTAGGATCTGCCACTGGACTAGAGTAACATCTAGGATCTGCCACTGGACTAGAGTAACATCTAGGATCTGCCACTGGATCTGCCACTGGACTAGAGTAACATCTAGGATCAAGAGTTTTGTATGAGCTGGACACACAATAATATAAAAACAAAATAGATCTGTTACAAGTTATCCCCATACAAATAAACTACATTTTTTGCACTAAATTTTGCCAATGATGATTGAAAATACATAATTGAATTGGCACAAAAAATGTATAATAAACATTGATTCTAGATGAATAAGAAGATGATTAAAAGAACTTATTTTAGGTTGCTTCTTATTTCTTCTTAGATTCTAGCTATGAGTATATAGTTTGATCAATCACTTTCCATGTTTTCTGTTCTTTTTTTACATATATATATAATTAAGTTCTGTGAAAACATTATTTTCCTTCAACTTGACTTTTAATACAACTAGTATGATGGTGTTACATATGAGGGGGGATAGGACCTTTATCGAGACTCTGGGATCGGGTGTTTTTAAGCTCAGGATTTCGGGATTGACCCTTTCGGGATCTGGGAATTCTCATTCTCATTTCGCGATGTTGGGAAATCATCGCAAAATGAGAATTGATTTAGCCCCCCCCCCCCTCGTTACACACACACATATAGGTCATAGGGTAAGTCCAAATTTGCCTTGGGAAAGATACATATCTTATATAGATTGTTTTTGAAAGTCACATTTTTAATATCAAAATAATATGAAAATCAGCTTTTGTTTCTGGAGGTGTTACCTTAGTTAAAGGAGAAGAGTAGGCATCTGTGCAATGCTAGGCAGGCCAGGGTTGCCATAGAAGTGAAAATCAAATGAGTACAAAATGTGACAAAATCTTCTCAGGTCTCTAGATCCTTAATAATGAAACCAGTTATATAAATATTGAAATGTTTACTTTTTGATTTGTATGGATATGTTATAAGAATTGAGTAAGTGGTTAAACAGCTTGCTAGTTTCTATCTAGATCATTGCCCTGGTGAAGTGATGCATTATAAGATACTTCTAATAATAAAGTTGTCTGTTGTTAATTGGGAGAAAATGACCCTGTAGTAGGTCTGTTGGAAAGATCACTGAATTATAAATAAATTCAAACACAAATGACCGCCAATGAGTCATAGGCTTCTGTAAAGGTTCTGTAGAGGTAGAGAGTTGTATGTATGTATGATAAAAGGAGACCTGGGATAAACTTAAATAATTAGAGTCTACTCAACAACACAAAAACCCAAGAAGTAGAAGTCAAGTTAGTCGACATGTGTATAGACAATTAACATAATGATATTAATGATTGTCTCAGTTTGTCCTTAGTTGGGATTCTTTGCAGTGGGTACCTTATAGTCAAATTGTTTTTTATGTAATTTCTTTACTTATTGCATTGGCAGATATTTTATAGTATGGATACAATTATTCTCAATTTTCTCAACTCTGATCTAGTAAGAGCATGACATTATTTGCATTTGGGAGCTAATTAGTGATTGACATATATTCAATACACACTGTCTATTTTGACAAATGATATCCCCTTCTTGATATCTTTCTTTATTAGGTTGCTGTCCAGTTGACTTTTAACCCACATCTTTTTTTATTCATACCTGTCCACACATGTGCAACCCAATTTTCCTTTACATGTATCATGCATACATGAGAAGACATTTCTAGTTACATCAACATTTAATTAATAATAATTTATCTAGTATTAAATATTAATTTCAGTTACTACACATGGCATGTTCAACTCCATTAGTTGCATTACCATAATGTGTACTTTATTCTTTTTCACTACTGTAGTTCTTATTTTCATTGTTTTATCTTTTATACTAATTGTAATCAATTTGCCCAAAGCTCTGCCCTCTATGAAAATAGCTGTGTTTTATCTTTGAGTGGCCATCTATAATTAATATTAATCAGAGGTGGCATGGAGGGGAGTGTAGTTGGATAAATGTTTAATGAATTATATATAGACCATCAGCTGTGATTAATTGATGATAGCCAGAGGCTACATTGAGGGGAACTTGTTTTAAGTAACCATAATATATAACTTCCAATGAACGACCATCTAAATGGTAAAGGGTATGCATGTTTATAGAATACAATTAAAATCTCAACTCTTACCTTTACTTTTCAGGGACTGGTACGTTTGGGCGAGTAGTGCTGGCTAGGCATAAAGAAAACAAGGATTACTTTGCTTTAAAAATGATGCGAATCACAGAAGTTATACGATTAAAACAGATTGAACATGTAAAAAACGAAAAAGAAATTCTTGCTCAAATAGCTCATCCATTTATTGTTAATATGTAAGTACTAACTCTATCTGACACAATGTTGATAGACTTAAAATATATATTAAATTACGTTTTATAATTTACATATTAGTAAGCAGAAATATGTTTAGATTAATATTTAGCCACTATCAATTTTCCTATTGAAAAATGGCAAACTTTTTGTATGAATTTACCCCTTTTCAACACTCTCTTGACCTGTAAAGATGCTTGTCTTTGTATGTTAAATCTTAACTGCTTTCAATGGCTAGTATTGTTAGGTTGATTGCACCACATCTTTAAATCATGTCATTTCTTTCTATATTTAAAGGATTGATAGAGTAATTAGTTATAGCTTTCATTAATGACTAAGACCTATATCATGTATATACATTGTAGCATTTTCATACTAAGTTAACATGATTCAGTATACGAAGTCACTGCATGGTCTCCTGTTTAACAATGTTTTTATATCCAAAATCTGTAAATGTTGCTTTGTTTATGAAAGAAGAGTTTATTGCCAAGTATAATATCATTTCAAGGTTACTTCTGTTTGACAGATTTATTTTTAGTAGATATTGCCTATATATATTTGTTCATCTCAGGCCCTGGATTATTGGGTATTAGGTATTTTATTTGATTTTTTAAACCAATTTTGACATTGTATTGGATCTATGTCTCCCAAAGTGAAAACCAGTCCAAAGTTTATACACATTATTTTAAATTTAAAAGAATTTCATTCTACCTTTCTGTTATTTGTGATCATTTGTTTTGAAATTTAAATATTGAAATTTCACCTTTTCTTTCCATAGTTGATGGGAGTAAAACACATGTCAGACATTCATCTATTGTTCCCATGTGAAGTAAACTTCTTCAACAGCTCTCTAACATGATCTATAGCAAATGTATAGAAAACTTGTAGACCTGTCTTTGTCCCTTTTGTCTATGTAGACCTGTCTTTGTCCCTTTTGTCTATGTAGAATCCAATAGTCGCACATTTACAAATTACAAAACAAATATACTTGTATCAAGACAAAAAAGACAAACATTTTCATTATTTTGAGTTTAGTTTTTAGTCATTTCTGTAATCATTGTTCTCTTAAAATACAAATCTAGAAATGTGTTATGATGTAGGAGTCTTAAAATCTACTAACAACATCTTATAATGAAGAATTATATACATAATAACCTTTTTAACCAAGAATGGAAATTGCTTTGGGTTAAATTTGGAGAATGGACTGTAAGTTTGGATCAATATTCATCATACTCAAACAAGTCATCTTTTGTACTGGAAAATACATCCTACACACCTAATTATCTCAACAGCATCATTTAATCTATTTTTATGAACTTCTTCATAATATACTTAAGATGGATAGTATTGTAATGATTTTTTATTTCAAATGGTCTTGTATTTGTATGGTGTTTTATAATCTCTTTCATAACACAGAGTAAACAAGTACAACATAGTTATTGTTTTGTAGCTTCAGAATATCTGACATCTATAACTGTTTACATTTTAAGAATGGTATTTTTACAGACAGATGGTACCCTCTATCTACATGCATGGCACTGTTAAAGTTTGATTTAAGGTTTATACAGATAATCAGGACCATCCTGAATTAAATCATTTACACTAAGGGATTCCAATATATGTGTTGGGGACCAAATAAAGTTTAAAAACAAACAAGGATAATTTTTGATTGGGACATTTCTATTTCTTTACTATCCTTGGCATAAAAGTTTATATTTTAAGGTTTAGCAAAATATTTTGATTGAAGCTACCATTCTTTTACAAGCACATAAATTGTCATAGCTGATGGTATAAATAAAAGATTTTGGTGTGTTTGAAATATCAAAACTGGATTCATTTTGAGATTTGACTTAAAATGTTTCCATTTTTGGTTTTAATTGAAGGAAAAAATATGGTCTACATTTTGTTATGCATAATGTAAGTGCAGTTTCTAATTTCAAATTTTTAACATTTCTTTAGTTACATGCATGTACAGGTTTCTTTATTTAAACTTGATACGAAACACATCATATTTCATTTTATTCAATCATTGCTAAAAGGAAGGATAACATTGAACCATTTATTGTGCATTTATATGATGAAACCATCCTCTAAGTATGTAAAATAGTAATATTTGAATAGTATAACAAGAGCATAAGATATTTAGCATTAGAAGATGTTCCCTTCACCATCACCTGTGTTTTGTAAACATTGATCAGGTGTTAGTGTTTGTTTGATCTTACTGAGTTATCACCTGTTACTATAAATAGATCTGTAGAAACAGATGTTGACCCTCTGAAGGAATCAGTACCATGTTACAAATTTCCTTGGTTACATAACATCTGATAATATTTTATTACAGACAGATTTAAGATTGTAATTTTACTAAACATCTGTTCAATAGCAATAAAATACCCTTGGTTAGCAATAGTTAGGAGAAATAAATTGTCTGCTGAAACAACTGGGTCAATCTATTTGCAAGTTGGCTTCTTTTACAATTTTTCCACAAATTTAGTTTGAATATTCACTAAATAACTTCTAACTCAAGTTAGGGGCTTAGTGTTCAATAAGGTACAAACAAGTGCTTACCCTTTTAATTATCAAGTCTTCTACAGTGCATCCTCGTGACAGCACAGAGAAACTAGGGATTACTTCATGAGCGAAATCTGTAGAGGTTCTCAAGACAGACACCTAACAATACAACATCAATATAAACTAAATACAAATAGTATGTTCTACTGAACCAACAGAAAACCAAAGGTAGAAATTTGGTTTGGAAACTTGTAAATTGTTGTTTTTCCTGTTGTGTTTATATATATTTATAAATTATTTTCTAGGCTGTGGGCATATCATGATAACACATATCTATACATGCTCTTGGAGTTTGTGCCAGGAGGCGAGTTATTCTCATATCTCAGGAACTATGGACGTTTTAATAATTCATGGTCGAACTTTTATGCCTGTGAAATTGTGTCAGCTTTAGACTATTTACATACAAAGAACATTGTGTATAGGGATTTGAAACCAGAAAATTTATTATTGGATAGAGAAGGACATTTAAAGATTACAGATTTTGGTTTTGCAAAGAAACTAGAAGATAGGTGAGTTGTATAAGAATTAGAGAAGGGAGCAACAAAAGCTGAGGTATCCTTTCAAAGATTAAACACTTCCCTTGATACAAGAGGACAACAAACGGTTAGATACCCTCAAACAATCTAATTTCCATTTGTATGAGATGACAGGTTAGATATCCTTCCAAAATCTAACTTCTATTTATACAACAGGACAAAAAATGGTATGATGTCCTCCTAAAATCTGCTCTAGGGCAAGATTGTCTGTCTTAAGACCAAATTTAAAGCAACGACTGAAATATATTTTTTGATTGGTTTAGAACATCTATTGACTTCTGATGGTAGTTTATGAGGAATTGGAACCTTTTAGGATAATACTTAAAGCTCAAGGTACAAGGAGTTACACATGGCATAAGTTGTCCAGGGCGAGTTACCCTATAAAGATTGTACACCTGGTTAAATACTTCAGTATGTTACTACTTAGTTAACCTAATATAACATAGTCAATTGACCATTTGGATTACCTCCAGAATTTTAAACTTCTTGTCCTAATCAGATTTTCTTATACAATAGTCTTTCACATGAATGTTTTAATTGTTAAGTATTTTAGATGCTAATTAGAACTAGTATATGTAGATTAATATATACAAAACATAAAAGAAGAATGTTATATCCCCATTATTCCCTGCTCCAAAGGAGGGCATATATACTGGTTTGTATTTCTCTGTCTGCCTGTGATTCTGTCGACCACATTTTATAACTAGAAGTCTAAGATCCAAAAAGTATAAGGTTGTTAAAGAATGAAATTATTTGTAATCCTTCAAATACTGAAATGGCCAATTAAATATTAAATGCACATAACTTTAAGCCAATGTACCCAACTTTCAGTTATGTCGTTGGTCAAATAGGAATTAATGGGGCACTCTAAAATTGTCAGATTTAAGACTCATTGTTTTCTGGATTGAAATCAGTGTTCACCGTGACATCCTTATTCTATTTATACTTTCCGAAACAAGTTTATTATTTTTTTTATTATCTTAGTATGATTTAATTTCAGTTCTTCATTTATTAAAATTCAATTTTGTCGAGCATGTCATGTTAAGTGACCTTTTTTCATTATTTGGCATAAATGCTTCATAGTGGTCTGTCGTAAACATTTATTGTTCAAAAACTCTTTCCTGAAACTAAAGGAATTATTTTACCTGAATTTGACAGCAATCTTCATTGGGGTAATTACATGTTGTTAAAAAATGTGTCTGATAATCTGTCCAGATTAGTTACCAACATGGCCAACATAATAATGGCTAAAAATAGAACACTAAGAGTAAAATGTATTGGCATAACTTTTTTGGGAATTTTTGTTCCTAAATGCTCTTCGAATTTGTACTTGTTTGCCTTTATAACTTTTTTGATCTGAGCATCACCGATGAATCTTATGTAGAGGAAACACACATCTGGTGTATTAACTTATAATCCTGGTACCTTTGATAACTATTTTAACTAAAATTGAATGACTATTTTGCAAATGTACATGTAGTTCGTTTTCACCTATTATCTAGAACAATAAAAGATAACAAGAAACTTTGAAGCAAAAACTATCATCAAAACTATACATGTATCTACAAATGAGTCAACTTGATAGAAATCTGCAGTCAACTCCTTCAAGGAGTAATTGTCCCTAATTTACAATGTTTACCAACTATTTGTGTTTTTATGTTTTTGTTTATCCAATCCAGGACAAAAAATGTTAATGGATATGAATTTCATATAAACCTTGCTATTACATTTGACTGACATGCAGAGTTGTAATTAAAATGTGCTTGCTAAAAAGTCTGCATTTAAACATGTCACCCTACCTAGACAGATTATTCTAACATGTCACCCTACCTAGACAGATTATTCTAATTTTGAGCAACTGTCTTACTCATTGCTCTAATGCCTGAATGACGAATGCTAAATCAGAGAAGCAGCAAATACCAATTTTCAAATCCTTAGTTTAGCCAGCATGATACCATGAGACGAAGCAGTTCCTACGGTAGAAATTACAATTCCAAATTTGAATAAGATGTTTGTGTATCCTACTAGATTCCATTTAAATACCCCACAAATGTACAAAAACTCAACTGATTTAAAGACAACAGTAACAAGCATCCTAGAAAAGTTTCAATAGAAACAAAAACAATATATTTATCATAGTTGTATAGTTTGTTAAGGGGGCTCAAAATTTTTTATTCAATGTAGGATTCTCTCTATTTTTCTATAAATGAACTTTATCTTTTACTTAATAGAAAAATGAAATAAACCAATGGGGTCACCGATCATTTATGCTCACAATCTGCCTTCGAAAGAAGCATACATTTTTGTTAATGTCCTTTTTTTCTGTTGAACTAATAGGAGAAATAGCGGTAATATCGAAATAAAAAAAAACTAAATTACAGAAATTGCTTAAATTTTACAATTATTAAGTTTATGTACAGCTTATTCAAAAACAACAATAAAAAAATATAGGTCACCGATGAGTTAAAAAAGATATTTCAATTTGAATGCCAAAAAATGGCATTTTTGAACCAAAGGGAGATAATTTGGAGCTTTTGCAATGATATATACATTTCAAAAGTCACCTGGGGCCAACAGGAATAAAATTTTTGGAATGAATTTTGTAACATATGATAAAGTAACAACTACTTAATGTAATAAATAAAGTTTGTAATGAAAAATTAATGTTTAATTTTTTTCTGAAAATTTTATACCAACGAGCCTCCTGAAACGCGTGTGTGTGTATAAAATTATAATTCTGGTACCTTTGATACCTATTGTTGGTAGATAAAGTATCATTATTCAGTTTGACAAGTAAACCAAACCAAAAAAATAAACATCAGCAAAAATATACATATCTAGTGTTATGTCAATCCTATAGTGCTTTCAATTGATAGAAATCTAAACATGATATAACCTATTATAATTATGACCAATGATTTATCAGACGAGGGGAATGTTTTCAAATCAGAATCAAAATATACATGTGCAGTATCTGTATATATCCCTTGATTATATGATGTTTCACTTGATGTCATCACAAATGATTTTTACAGTCCCAATAATGATTAAATGTTAGAATGATAATACTAGGATATCAGCCAAACCTACGTACATCTATGTATTACATTCATTTTATAGCTATGCTTCACATCCCACAGTTCAAATGTTTAGAACTGATTTGTTATGTGGAGTGCAGCAATTACATATACTTCCTTACACATTGTTACAGAACCAGTGTTCCATCTTAAGAATCAGTTATATAACCCAAAGGTTACATGTACTTGTAAAGACTTGTCTGTCGTCATAGGCTACTTAATATTACCCTCTTTCATTCTTTCAGTTATAAGTGTGTCAATGTTAAAAAGAAGTAAACTCAGTTTGTGACAGTAAAACCCACTTTTAACTTAGGCCAAGCTTCAAATACATTAAAGTTATCTCTAAAATGACTTAAATTTGTTTATATGTTAAAGCTTGTGATTAGGTGAGTTTTATGGGAACCACTATAAATGGTTAGAGAATGATATTAAAATTAACACATCTCCAGGTTATTATATCACCCCGGTTCCTCAGTCAGGGTTCATTGTCCCCTGGGAGAGGTTATTATATCACCCCGGTTCCTCAGTCAGGTTCATTGTCCCCTGGGAGAGGTTATTATATCACCCCGGTTCCTCAGTTAGGGTTCATTGTCCCCTGGGAGAGGTTATTATATCACCCCTGTTCCACAGTCGGGATTCATTGTCCCCTAGGAGAGGTTATTATATCACCCCTGTTCCTCAGTCAGGGTTCATTGTCCCCTGGGAGAGGTTATTATATCACCCCGGTTCCTCAGTTAGGGTTCATTGTCCCCTGGGAGAGGTTATTATATCACCCCTGTTCCACAGTCGGGATTCATTGTCCCCTAGGAGAGGTTATTATATCACCCCTGTTCCTCAGTCAGGGTTCATTGTCCCATGGGAGAGGTTATTATATCACCCCAGTTCCTCAGTCAGGGTTCATTGTCCCCTGGGAGAGGTTATTATATCACCCCTGTTCCACAGTCAGGGTTCATTGTCCCCTGGGAGAGGTTATTATATCACCCCGGTTCCTCAGTCAGGGTTCATTGTCCCCTGGGAGAGGTTATTATATCACCCCAGTTCCTCAGTCAGGGTTCATTGTCCCCTGGGAGAGGTTATTATATCACCCCTGTTCCTCAGGCAGGGTTCATTGTCCCCTGGGAGAGGTTATTATATCACCCCAGTTCCTCAGTCAGAGTTCATTGTCCCCTGGGAGAGGTTATTATATCACCCCGGTTCCTCAGTCAGGGTTCATTGTCCCCTGGGAGAGGTTATTATATCACCCCGGTTCCTCAGGCAGGGTTCATTGTCCCATGGGAGAGGTTATTATATCACCCCGGTTCCTCAGTCAGGGTTCATTGTCCCCTGGGAGAGGTTATTATATCACCCCTGTTCCTCAGTCAGGGTTCATTGTCCCCTGGGAGAGGTTATTATATCACCCCTGTTCCTCAGGCAGGGTTCATTGTCCCATGGGAGAGGTTATTATATCACCCCAGTTCCTATGGCAGGGTTCATTGTCCCCTGGGAGAGGTTATTATATCACCCTGGTTCCTCAAACAGGGTTCATTGTCCCCTGGGAGAGGTTATTATATCACCCTGGTTCCTCAAACAGGGTTCATTGTCCCCTGGGAGAGGTTATTATATCACCCCTGTTCCTCAGGCAGGGTTCATTGTCCCCTGGGAGAGGTTATTATATCACCCCGGTTCCTCAGTTAGGGTTCATTGTCCCCTGGGAGAGGTTATTATATCACCCCGGTTCCTCAGTCAGGGTTCATTGTCCCCTGGGAGAGGTTATTATATCACCCCAGTTCCTCAGTCAGGGTTCATTGTCCCCTGGGAGAGGTTATTATATCACCCCGGTTCCTCAGTCAGGGTTCATTGTCCCCTGGGAGAGGTTATTATATCACCCCAGTTCCTCAGTCAGGGTTCATTGTCCCCTGGGAGAGGTTATTATATCACCCCGGTTCCTCAGTCAGGGTTCATTGTCCCCTGGGAGAGGTTATTATATCACCCCAGTTCCTCAGTCAGGGTTCATTGTCCCCTGGGAGAGGTTATTATATCACCCCAGTTCCTCAGTCAGGGTTCATTGTCCCCTGGGAGAGGTTATTATATCACCCCAGTTCCTCAGTCAGGGTTCATTGTCCCCTGGGAGAGGTTAATATATCACCCTTGTTCCTCAGTCAGGGTTCATTGTCCCCTGGGAGAGGTTATTATATCACCCCTGTTCCTCAGTTAGGGTTCATTAATGTCCCCTGGGAGAGGTTATTATATCACCCCGGTTCCTCAGTTAGGGTTCATTAATGTCCCCTGGGAGAGGTTATTATATCACCCCGGTTCCTCAGGCAGGGTTCATTGTCCCCTGGGAGAGGTTGTTATATCACCCCTGTTCCTCAGTTAGGGTTCATTAATGTCCCCTGGGAGAGGTTATTATATCACCCCGGTTCCTCAGGCAGGGTTCATTGTCCCCTGGGAGAGGTTGTTATATCACCCCTGTTCCTCAGTTAGGGTTCATTAATGTCCCCTGGGAGAGGTTATTATATCACCCCGGTTCCTCAGGCAGGGTTCATTGTCCCCTGGGAGAGGTTATTATATCAACCCAGTTCCTCAGTTAGGGTTCATTAATGTCCCCTGGGAGAGGTTATTATATCACCCCGGTTCCTCAGGCAGGGTTCATTGTCCCCTGGGAGATGTGTTGCAGAGGACATTAGAATACTAGTATTCCAGTCACCTGTTTGTCCATCCATCTGTTCATTAGAATACTAGTATTCCAGTCACCTGTGTGTCCATCCATCTGTTCAAGTGTCCAATGATTCGGTCCTGCAAGCACTCTCGCATGTACAACTTTTGCTAGATTTCTCATACAAATTGGAAAATTAATGTTGATCAAATAGTTTTAAAAGAGTTATGCTCCTTTGAAATATATATTGGAAATTGAATTGATGTGCTCTCACTTGGACAATTAATTGACTTTGAAACTTGTGCAAATGTTAACATGAAGAAGTTTGTGGTGAGGTCAGTTTTAGGGGAACCACTCATGATATGTGAATCATATTTAATTTTTTATTGCTTTAAGCATTTGCATGTTGGTTCATTAAATCTGAATACTTTTTATAGCTTACATGCTAAAGTATTGGCATATTATTACAAAAATTACATACTGTTGAGATATATATCCGTGTCAACATTGTATGTCATTATTGAATGTACTAAATAGATAGAATGAACAGGATCATTTAAGTACAAACCAACAAATTCAACATTTCTTACTAATCAAGTCAGTAAGCATCGGCTTACTTTAAATTTAGGATTACTTCGACCTTAAAAAAAGAAATGGATTAACATGACAAAATATTGTTATATATATTTTTCTTTTGACCTGAAAATCCTTTTAAATTGTGTTTAAATGTATACCCGATGTATACACTTGAATTATTGAATACAAACTGCTCCTTATAATAACTATAAAAGATTTAAATGATTTGGAAATGATCGGCTTGTGATGTTTCCATGATAGAGACCATATTAAACACCTTTGTCATTGAGGAATTTTGCTGATAAACTAATGTTTATAAAGAACACAAGAAACTGTATTGGTTATAATCTTTAAACAGTTTACAATGAAACAAGGAAGATTTCCAAAGGGTTGGACTTATTGATTTAAATTTTATGCTGAATATACATGTATAGTATTAGTCTGGGTATTGTTCCTTTCCCACACACACACACACATACATGCACACTTCTCATTACACAAATTATAAAATAAAATTCTTTAAGATAGACAATAATAAATTGAAACTTCCATTTCCATATTTCTAATGAAATGTGACAATCTTCCATTTCCATAATTCTAATGAAATGTGACAATCTTCCATTTTCATAATCCTAATTATTTAATGTGACAAGTCAAGCTAACCAGTAGACATAAGAGTTTATAGAGAACAGATAAGTTAATTAGGGATACAGTACTTGTTGACCTGACAACACATTAATGATCATTGTACTCATGCCAACATGTCTAATGTATTTAACAGTAGATTTTACCAGATATTACTCACAATCTGACTTCGTGTACTCAATATATACCAACTCTATTATTCATTGACACAGAGTTACCATCCTGTCAAGTCACCTTTCTCAGGATTTTACTGAGTGGTTCTGATAATAATTTTGCCCATAGATTGATTGAAGACTCAATTCATAAAATAGTAATATTTTAATGAAAACCAACCCACAATAATCCAAAAATCACAAAGGAAGTAGGCTAAACATATGTATTTTATTGGACACAACCATGTCCAATAATTCCATCCATACACTTTTCATTCTCTTCAAATATTTCAACAGAAAAACTTATTTAAAAAAATCCACAAATTGTTTTACCGGGCAAACTTAGAGCAACTTCCCTGATAATTTGTAGTTAACTTGAAGCTACTTCCCTGATATTATGATAGCTCATTTGTAGCAAACTTTGATTTGAGCAACTTCACTGTTAATGAGGCAGCGCGTAGCTTATTCGAAGCTAACATTGAGCAGTTTCCCTGTTAATGAGATAGCTCATTTGTAGCAAACTTGAAGCTACTTCCCCGATAAAATTGATAGACTTGAAGCTACTTCCCCAATAAAATTGATAGACTTGAAGCTACTTCCCCAATAAAATTGATAGACTTGAAGCTACTTCTCTGATAAAATTGATAGACTTGAAGCTACTTTTCTGATAAAATTGATAGCTCATTTGTAGCAAACTTGAAGCTACTAGCTTCCCTGATAAAATTGATAGCTCATTTGTAGCAAACTTGAAGCTACTTCTCTGATAAAATTGATAGCTCATTTGTAGCAAACTTGAAGCTACTAGCTTCCCTGATAAAATTGATAGCTCATTTGTAGCAAACTTGAAGCTACTAGCTTCCCTGATAAAATTGATAGCTCATTTGTAGCAAACATGAAGCTACTTCCCTTATAAAATTGATAGCTCATTTGTAGCAAAAATGAAGCTACTTCCCTGAAAGTGTGATAGGTCATCATTTGTAGCAAACTAAGGGCAACTTCCCTAATAAAATTGATAGCTCATTTGTAGCAAACTTGAAGCAACTTCCCTGATAAAATTAATAGCTCATTTGTAGCAAACTTGGAGCAACTTCCCAGATAAAATTAATAGCTCATTTGTACAAACTTGGAGCAAATTCCCTAAAAAATTAATAGCTCATTTGTAGCAAACTTGGAGCTACAATGTACTTTCCTGATAAATTGGTAGCTCATTTGTAGCAAACTTATTGTTAGAGATTTTGTTGTGTAAATTACTTCAGAAAATGAACAGATAACCTGAAGTATATGAAAATTTCTTTAGAAGTTATTGATTTATTCATGGAACTTCAAATATTTTACAGTCCTTGTCTTTTCTTAAATGAAGTTGACAGTAATCCTGATCATCAGGGTTATACTTTAAGAAACATTGATGATTCAGTATATAACCATAAGGATAGGATAAAGGTCTGCAGAAAGCCTTGTTAGATTTCAAAGATGATCCTGTCTCATACTATTTGTAATAAAGATTACATCCCAGCTCCTTTGTTCTAACAGGGGTGATTTGAGCCGCATCACCCCTACCAGATCACCCCAGTTTGAGTTTCTTTGTTATGCATGCTTTCCTTTGTTCTATTACATTTTGGCGGGAATGTCAAATCCACTTTAAAACGTATAATTAATTATACGGAAAAGATTATCAAAATGTACGTAGAAAAAATCCAGTGTATATGCTGAGATTCGAACTCAGACCTTTAGCATATCAAGCCACGACACATACCACTACACCAGGACGACTGGATACGAACTAACAGTAATTTAACATACTTAAAGGAAGCAAGATCTTTTTATAAATGGGGGGAGTTGGCAGACCTTTAATCAGTGTGGTTTAAACCTTCCTCGTTAATAAGTGAGTTGTCAGACTGATTGCTAAATTTGATTTTACGCTTTTTCAAAAGTGGGGCGAGTCGGTAAACAAGAGTGGGGCGAATTTTTTATAAAGTGGCGATATAGTGTTGGCCGATTGGCAAGTGGGGCGAGTTGACATTGTTTGATATCTACTCATCGAGTTCGAGGGTCATAAAGAGTATTCATCATTTATAGTAATATATAAAGTATATTATAATGGTTTTGTGGCATTCTAAACTGTAAATGGTTTTTTGTCTAATCTAAAACAGCTGGGATGTAAAATAGTTATCCCACAAGGACGTGGTGTGTCAGTGTTAGTGATCTTACGTCCTTGTGGGATAACTATTAAGGATTGTTCACATTTGCCCTATCAGACTATTGACATACTACTGGTATCTCAGACTATTTACATTCTATGAGGATGAAAGAAGAATGTCATTGTTGTGTCATCTCTGCCTTGATTAATGTTTAAGTAATGTCTGTTTACTATCTTTAGCTTTTGTACCTGTAAGTAAGAAATAACTTAATGACTTTGCCAACTACTAATTACAACCAGCAGGTAAATAGTGTATCTGATTGACTAAATAAAAACACTATACATGTTACAATCTGCTGAGTTAGGAGTTAATATGATGGATGGTTGTTTATGTAACTAGAGGGGGATAAATTGAATGCATATTGACGACAATGATAGTTGTTTATGTAACGTGGAGGGGGAAATATTGTATGCATATTTGACGACAATGATTAAGTGATGTTCTATCTTCACAAAATAATTTGTCCTATGACATCCCCCATACTTAAGGGATAATAGGAAATTTTTAAAATAACCCATTGAATGCAAGTTTGTTAGATATGAGTGCATTTTCACAGAACAGTTTATGACAAGGATTAATGAAGACAAAAGACTATTTAGTGCTATAACAAACATTCTGTATTTAATCTACTGATTTATTCTAAATTTTTTACATTAAAACTAATTTGAAAAATAGATATTATTTTACAGGAAGATAAAACATATTTCCACACATTTTTTGACATTATCAATAAAATATAAGGACATCTAAGCTCTTTAAAAATTCATAGATTAAAAACCCAATCAATAAAAATGTTTTGTCCCTGAACAGCAATCTTTTAGTTCTTTGAGATCAAATGAAAAATGTCATATTATTTGCATCTACAGATAATTGGAGATATATATTAATCATGGTTATCCATGAATTTATTTTGTTTTAAAACAAAACTTTTGTCTTGTGACATGATTTCATGGTTTTGTTTTTGTACTATTGAAAGTAAATAAACCAATGTTTTAATAAATTTATATTTATAAGATAACAATAAACATTCTGTGATCTTATTTTCCAGAACGTGGACATTGTGTGGTACACCTGAATATCTTGCTCCTGAAATCATACAGTCAAGGGGACATAACAAGGCTGTCGACTGGTGGTCTTTAGGAATATTAATATATGAAATGCTTGTAGGGTTGGTATATATATATATATAGTACTTATATTTCAGTGTAGGTTATAAACCTCATTGATTTATCCTTAATATGTAAGAGAGTTTTGATAAAAGAACATTAGTTGCCTAATGCTCTTACATTTGCTTACCAACATATTAAAATGTATATAAATGAAATTCTAATGCAATTATTTTGTATCAATGGTTCTGTTTGGATGACATTTAGCGTAAAATTCTCTATGTCCTTGTCTGTAACTAAGGAAGCCAACATTTTGATTACTAAATGTATTGACATGTAATTTCTGCAATAATAAGCCAAAAAACTCACATGCTGCACCTACAATTCTTGTTTTTATCAATTAATATTACATTCTGAAGCGGCACAGAAGCCAGAAAATGCCCGGTGTTTATGTTTGGCGCAGGAAGCATACATATGACGTCACCTAGTGTAGGGGCCAAAGAAGATAACATCTTTTCAGGGAATTTTCTTTAATGAAGATTTTACACTGAAATAATGATTGAAATTTAATTATGAACTTGTTTTGCATTAGAATAGAGATAACTGTATTTTATTTGAAGCTTTGCAGACGTCCATCGGTAGTTTTACTGTCACAAATACCCCTTTCCCTGTCTCTGCTACACGTCGCCAGGTAAATTAAATTTGCGACAGTAAAACTACTGATGGACGTCCTTAAAGCTTCAAATACAATACAGTTATCTCTTAAATTAGAAAGTTCGGAAACAATACACAATGCATGGAATTGTTATAAAGTATCAATATTTCATTCTTATTTGTTACCGGATACAATCTTATCAATAACATGGTCAATTCCAGAGATTGCTATTAAATGGACATGTGACTTTGATATGTAAGTTTATTGTCCTAAGATGTAGCCGAGGGCAATAGTTGTATCCAAGGGACAATAAACTTACTATTCCACGAATATCCAGTCAGTAAGTGTTTTATTATATCAGAAAAGACAACAGACAATAAATGGCGATGATACTAGTAAATCAACTACCGTCATATTAAAAAGAAGAAACAAAACCATAACGTTTACTTCATAGTTATGTTCAAATGCTAAGGCTACGTCTTGCACTGGTGTCAACCCTATACTAGATACAATAGGTAAAACACGACGTTGTTACTCCCGCGTTATTTTCAAAATCCTCCAATCGCGTAGCTGCATTTAAAATTCCTCGAAATATAATGACGCTTGCGGTCAAATAGTTTCACCCAGGTCCAATAATTGGAAATCTTTTACCGGTTCAATAGTTCAAAGCTTGTAATTTGCAAAATAGTGAAAATATTGTGTACTTATTTTATATAGAAAATGATAACTGAGGTATAATAAAAACAATTATTAATTGATCTATGGTGTCAAATAGAGGTTATAAAAAAGAACTTCTCTGGTTAACAAATTAAATGAAAACTTGTGACTTGTTTGCATAATTGTATAACCATAGCAAACCTGATATATGTGAGATCAAAGCATTATAATGGCTAACAAAAGGCTTGTTTTCTCTGATCTCTTTTATACCTTATAGAATTTGGCCTATTTGTTAATGGCCAACTAGGTTTATTTGTTCATAGATTTTTGCAAGATAAAAATTAAAGATTGATTTTGAAGGTTACAGTTTACTTTTGTCTGTTTATTGCCAAAGGAGGATTTGAATTAAGCTGTCATGAGGATGTGTTTATAAACTTGTATTTTGTTATCTGTGTCAACTAAGTTCCTATTGTTGGACATGGAGACAACTGTATTTAACAATTATAAAGGATATATTAATAATCATATTTCTTTCTTTTCATTGTAGTTATCCTCCATTCTTTGATGAAAATACTTTCAAGATTTATGAGAAGATTTTGGAGGGAAAAATAGAATGGCCCAGACATTTAGACCCTGTAGCCAAGTAAGCCATAGCAAGTTTTGTTAACTCATCTTGCATTGCAGAGGCGGATTTAGGGGGGGGGGCCCGGGCCCCCCCTTTTTCAGAAAAAATTTAATTGATTATATAGGGAATCACTGAAGCGTGATGGAATCAGCCCCCCTTAGGCAGTCAGTGGGCCCACTTATGAAAATTTCTAGATCCACCACTGCATTGCAACTGATAAAAATACAAAAATTATTTCTGTTATAAATTTCATTTTTTCCAATGTTTTTGTTTCTTCTGTACATAACAAAAGTCACAAAGGAAGGACATAGAAACCATAGAGTCTTCAGCATTAGTTTCCTTACATTTGTTTTCAGTCAATAGTTAAAGTTTTTTGAGAATTTTTTGTCAAACATTCACACAATTTGACTGAACTTGGACAGAAGCTTCTTTGTAGTAATTAGAAAGTATCTGAAACAAAATATTTCTTTTATTCCCCACTTACACTAGGGATGAAATTCAAACACAATGGATCAGACCATTTCAAACTAATCTACAGTCTGCATGAACTATTTCTTAAATATGACTAGGAAACCTTATGTTAAGATTTCTTTGTCTTCAATGCTGCATTACCATTAGAAACCAATATTAGTCCAGAGGGCCGATACAGGGTAGATGATACAGACAAGAGAAAAAAACCTCTTTATATATACAAAACTTCTGTATTAGTACTAAGTATATGATATATTAATTTGTTGACAGAGATCTTATAAAGAAGTTATTAGTCCAAGACAGAACGAAGCGACTGGGTAATATGAAGGTAGGTGTATATACTTAACAATATCATAATGTATATGGAATAAATATCTTTGGGATATCTGGTCCTGTAAAGTAAAAATCAAATGTATTATAATTCTCTTTTTATATTTGTCTAGTTAAAGGTTATGTTCTCAGTTATTTTCCTACAGTTTACCTTAAGGTAAAAAATCCATATTGTCAGGATTTTATTTTGCATGACCGATTCACAAAATGATGGGAAGTTTGATATAAAAAAGAGGATATGTGATTTCCAACATTTCTTCACAGGGTACCAAATGACACAGAAAGTACCGACTACAGCTTACTATTCTACCTTCAACAATGAGCAATTCTCATGTCTCCTATTCAAAGTGACAAATGAAAAACAATTCAAAAGAGAAAACTGAATTGAGTTTATTGAATTTCTTTTCAAATGAAGAAGTACCAATGAGACAACTTTCCACCCAGATGAGGTGGATGTTAGCAATAAAAGGCAATAAAAACAGATTTCTGACAGACTGTTGTCTAATGATCACCTAAGGGTTTGGTTTTTTTTTAGATTTATAAAAACATTTTGAATTCAAGGGAGAAAATGGCCTTACATTTGTCATTTACAGACAGAATATTTGTAAGACAAAAAAAAACAATATACTGTTTACTTATTTAAATACAATAGTCCAAAAAGTCATCTTACAGACATGATATTTTTAAGACAAAAAACAGCATACTGTATACTCATTTGAATACAATATCTAAAAAGATCATAATGTAACAAGGATACCATGACAATGTATTTTTCTTCAATAGAATGGTACAGAAGATTGTAAAAGACATAAATGGTTTAAGAATATTGTTTGGGAAGATGTTGTGGCCAGGAAATTAACGGTGAGTGCAATAACATTGTTTATAAAAATCTGATAGATGGAAAAAAAATGTACTATACACTAACTCATTTACAATGATATTTCATTTTTGCCTTGAGCAGCTGATTTTGCTGTGATTTAATTTCTGATTGTCTATCTTTCTTAGTATATATTTATATTAGGAAAGCCCTAAGTCTAACTTCATAGTGACAATGAATTATACTCACATTATTTTTATTATATATTTTGAAAGAGTTTGAAATTTTGGTGATCGTAGTGCATTCATGTAGATCGCAGTAAGGTCGTATCACAGTCGTGGTGAGGTCTTTAAGATCATGATGAGCGTGGCTTACTTTGAACATGTTCAAAACAATCATTGTGCGGTCTTGGCAAAATCAGGTCGCAGTAGAAGCATAGTGAGAGTGCAGTAAGGATGTGGTAAGATTGCAAAGGTCACTGTACCATTGTATTGAAAGCGTGATTCTATTCGGAGGGACTTCCCTACTATCTCGCAGCGTCGTTATTACCTGCTCTCTACAACCACCACGCTCTCACTGCGACCCGACTACGCTTCCACTAAGACTTTACCAACTTTACTGCACACTCTTCAATACAATAGTAAGATTCTAGCACGCCCATGCCGTCCTCATCATGCTCTTACGATCTGACTATGTTCATCCTACAACCATCATGCTCATTGTCATTTTCACAAAAAATATATAATAACTCTCCAGGTTTTGTTTGTCTGTATGTAATTAGAACAACTTGTACTTTTTCTCTAACGGCTCAACCATGCTTGACACATCCCTGCTATCATTCACTGAAACATCCTTATTTTAAGTTTGATGGACCAACATAAGGTTGTGATTCAGTTTACATTAGTCGTTCCGACATCTCTGCTGTATTAGGATTGGTTACTATCAGATCTCCCTCTGCCTCTGCATCTACCCCTACACCACGCCCACATGTTCTGGTAGATTTTGGTGCCATGACTGTGTTGTCTAGAGAAATCTATGTATTATTCAGAAATAGAAGGAATAGAACAGTATTAATATGCAACATGTTGCATCATGTTGCAATCAGATAACTTATGGTATGGTCGTAATGAGAATGTGATAAGTGTAGTAGGATCATGATAATCGTAGAAAAAGCGTGGTGAGAATGTGTACCAGGATTATAATTTAATACGCCAGACGCACGTTCCGTCTTCATAAGACTCATCAGTGACGCTCAGATCAAAACAGTTAAAAAGCCAAACAAATACAAAGTTGAAGAGCATTAAGGACCCAAAATTCCAAAAAGTTGTGCCAAATACGGCTAAGGTAATCTACTCCTGGGGGTAAGAAAATCCTTAGTTTTTCAAAAAATTCAAAGTTTTATAAACAGGACCATATAATTGATATTCATGTCAACACCGAAGTGCTGACTACTGGGCTGGTGATACCCTCGGGGACGAAACGTCCACCAGCAGTGGCATCGACCCAGTGGTGTAATCATAGCAGGATTGTTGTTAGAGCGTAATGAGGATGTAGTTTAATTGTGAAAACAATGAAAATAAAAAAAATCATGCTGCTCATACTGCAACCTTACCAAGATCTGAATTAATTAAAACCAATAACTTGAAAAAATGAGTGAATTTACCGTATATTAATATAATAGGTCTGCATCTTTTGTGATATGTAACAACTTGTACAGGGAAACCATATGAAGGTTGTTGGTAGTTTTAATATTGTAATACAAACTGAATGCCATATGAAATATAAAAAGTCTATCTGATAACAACTCCATTTTGTTATTTCCGCCCCCTGTTGTTCCTAAGTTATCTCATGCTGGTGATACTAAGAACTTTGATGAATATAACTCTCTTATTTGTTATTTCAGCCCCCTGTTGTTCCTTAGTTATCTCATGCTGGTGACACTAATTACTTTGATGAATATAACTCTCTTATTTGTTATTTCAGCCCCCTGTTGTTCCTAAGTTTTCTCATGCTGGTGACACTAAGAACCTTGATGAATATAACTATCTTATTTGTTATTTCATCTCCCTGTTGTTCCTATGTTATCTCATGCTGGTGATACTAAGAACTTTGATGAATATAACTCTTTTATTTGTTATTTCAGCCCCCGGTTGTTTCCTAAGTTATCTCATGCTGGTGACACTAAGAACTTTGATGAATATAACTCTCTTATTTGTTATTTCAGCCCCTGGTTGTTTCCTAAGTTGTCTCATGCTGGTGATACTAAGAACTTTGATGAATATAACTCTCTTATTTGTTTTTTCAGCCCCCTTTTGTTCCTAAGTTATCTCATGCTGGTGATACTAAGAACTTTGATGAATATAACTCTTTTATTTGTTATTTCAGCCCCCGGTTGTTTCCTAAGTTATCTCATGCTGGTGACACTAAGAACTTTGATGAATATAACTCTCTTATTTGTTATTTCAGCCCCTGGTTGTTTCCTAAGTTATCTCATGCTGGTGACACTAAGAACTTTGATGAATATAACTCTCTTATTTGTTATTTCAGCCCCTGGTTGTTTCCTAAGTTGTCTCATGCTGGTGATACTAAGAACTTTGATGAATATAACTCTCTTATTTGTTTTTTCAGCCCCCTTTTGTTCCTAAGTTATCTCATGCTGGTGATACTAAGAACTTTGATGAATATAACTCTCTTATTTGTTATTTCAGCCCCCTGTTGTTCCTAAGTTATCTCATGCTGGTGATACTAAGAACTTTGATGAATATCCAGAGACTGACATTAACTCCGTACCAGCGGCTACAGAAGCTGAAATAGAACCGTTCCAAGAATTCTGATCTCGCCTGGTACTCATAGCATAATATGGACAGTGGCAGCAATTTATTATGTCCATTATAAGTGGTCATACATCTGTGTCCATTGTAAGTGGTCATACATCTATGTCCATTGTTAGTGGTCAAGCATTTGTGTCCATTGTTAGTGGTCATACATCTAGGCAATTCAAATGGAATTATAATTTTCTGTGACATCAACTTTTTGAAGGATTTCTTTGGTATTCCAATGTGCACACTATTCATTGATATTCTCAATATAGAGTTTATATTGTGACCTGTATTAGGACAATCAGGATTATGGAATAGAAACAGAATATCGATGATCTTTACTAGTTGTCTTTGGAAAAATACGCTTTCAGTTACTCATCAAATTTTTAGAATGCAGAAATTTGAAAGAAGAAATGATGGTATAGGAATTAAAGCATATTTTTATGGATGTCAGCACTTTTCAAATTCAAAACAGCTAGTGATTCTAATGCAAACACTTCATTTATTTTAATTAGCTGTACAGAGTCCCCTTGCAGTTGTCAAGAAGGTTAAGATATTTTATATCTTTAATATCTTTAATATCAGACAAAAAGAAATGTTATAATATTGTTATCTGGCAACCTGATTTTACTCTTTATACCATGTTTACAGGATATTTTTAATGATTTTTTAATATTTTCGTCTGTTTTAAGACCTTTCTAAGTTGAATCCATTTTTTGTATGAACTTTGCAATTTTTTGGCATAAAATATCTGGACTTTTGTTCAGAACTTGCCGAAAAAACATTGGGCTCATCCATAAAGGTCTTATGCGTACAGAACTTGGCCTACAAAACATTGGGCTCATCCATTTAGGTCTTATGCTTACAATATTAATTAAGAAACATGTGCACTTAAATTTATATTGGACATTGTTTTTCTTGTTTTTATAAAAACAATAAAAGTCCCTGTGAATTTTCTAATTTGTAATCAGAAACACAAATATTATCACGGCGTCAATTAATCTTAAGTTCCAATACCATTATGTTCGAATAAGAGCTTATTTTATAAGGAATGCTAAATTTTTGTAAAATGTTAACTGGTTTCCGAAAATAAATCGAATGATTGCCATTTATATGTAAGAGTGAATATGGCGGCCATCAAATCTGTGATTCTTAAATTTTTTATATTTTATAAAAGATGTAGTCTGTAGACTCTGGAATGATAATAACATGAATTCCATTAATCTGAGTTTGTTATATTATCATTATATATATCATATGTGTTTTGAATGTGAGAGAGCTTTAAAGACAATGTATGGTACAATTGATCCAGCCTAGTTTTAGTTTTTTTGTGAAAAAGATTATTTAAAAGTTTTGTTTTGTCAGTGTGAATGATTTCATTCATGAATAATCTCTGTGAAGATCCTATTTTAGATAACTTTACTAATTTTATATTTAATATTGGATTATCCATATTTTGAATATAATATATAGCTTATTTATTTTGTTTTTTTATCCCTTCATAGTGCTACTTTTAGTATTAAAACATGTGAAGTCTGTCATCCGTTTAGTGGCAGATGTGAAGTCTGTCATCAATTTAGTGGCAGATGTGAAGTGTATCATCAATTTAGTGGCAGATGTGAAGTCTGTCATCAATTTAGTGGCAGATGTGAAGTCTGTCATCAATTTAGTGGCAGATGTGAAGTCTGTCATCAATTTAATGGTATATGGTCTAGGCACTTGTCAATTGTGAGAGACTAATGTTTTATTGTTTGTATTTTATTGCTGGGTTGCTGTCTCCTCTTATATTCACATGTATTGTGCCTACACATAGTTACTTACCAATGAAGATTAAGATGTGTTCTTCACTATTCTTTCTTTCTTGTAAACTTCAGGAAATCCTTTTTTTACTGTTTATAATGTATATAGACTGATATATTTATAAAATATTTATTATTTTGTGCCAATGATTGGTTGTATTGTTTTTAAATCTCAATTTTTAAATATTATTTTAACCAGATAATTTTTTTTATATTTTCTACTTAAAATAATATAAATATGTGATATTTTTTCTGAAATTTTTATATAAATAGACAAAGAGAGATTAAAAGTTGTGATCAAAAACCATTTGAACAATAAGAATAGTTTGGCTTGTATTGTAACTTTGTGTTGATTTTCCTCATTTACCCTTGATGGTGAATGAGGGATTGTTTTTGATAGCATTATTTTATAGTAAATACCTCTGATAATACACCTTATCGCTATTTAGTCCAATCCGGGAAAAACAGTCATTTACACAACTTCCTGTTTGGGTCATGCCGCCGAAAAATAGAGGTCATCAGTAGTGAGCTGAGGGAGGAAAAACTTTAGAAAGCGACCATTAAAAAACTTTGATAGAGAATGATCCACTTTTTTTTTCGAAATTAAAATTTAAGTAAAAAAATATTTTGTATGAAGTATTTACGGTAGTTTAAACAGGTCTCATTAAAAAGTATCTTGCATGGTGCATTGTTTAAACAGGGTCCCAGATAGTTTCAGCTGGATGAAAAAGTTGAGTAATTTTAGAACTTATCCGGAATGGAATAAATAACGATTAGGTGTATATGAAGGACATTTGTGTTTGGTGAGAAGTAGTCTTTTTACTCTGAGTAGTAAATTATGTTAGATTCTATAGAAGCTTTAATTGTTTTAATTTACAGTAATTTATTTGAAGTACTGTCTTGATTCTGGAGGTTGTGTCGAAAACTTAATATACAATAAAGAGATGACTCCATTTATAAAAATGTTGTAAGAAAGATAACTCTTGGGATATTAATAAAACAGAGTTGCATATTACTTAATTTAAGATTCCTTGTTTACTAAAGTTTTAAGCATAAAAAAAAACACTCAATCTTATCTCTGTTACATGTTTCTCAAAACAGGTTGTGATAAGGAAAGCTACCCCAATGTTCTAATTTTGAAGGATTATTGAAGATATATAAAGTACATAATTTCTTCCCATTATAAACTAACCTTTAGAAATTAGGCTTAACATGTACATGTATATTTCAGAAATAATCAAAAGATGTAAGTTAACATATTCATCTGTAAATCAAAATTTTACATGCATTGTCTTTTATTTTATTATATTTTATGATGAAGCAATCAGTGTAAAGAAAGATCTCTGTACATAGATATGTACTGTTGTTTGTAGTTACTCTGTAATATACAGTTGTGGAATGCATTTTCAGGTAATGTCCAGAACTGATAACAAATGGAAGGTTGTTCCCACACCAGCTTACCGGTAGAAAAACAACCAGACAATGATCTACAAGTCTGGATATCTACTTTAAAAACAGACAATGATATACAAGTCTGGATATCTACTTAGCGTAGAACTACTATTAAATTACTTACAAAGAGATCAAAAATATCATATGAATATCATATAACACACCCTTATCAGCCTGAGACACCAATACAATCTCTGTTCTAAGGATGATATTGGTTGAGGGTTGATACAGTGTGATATACAAAAAGCCATATCCTATACACTTTATAATATACCTCAAGAAGACTCATATTCGTGTTCCATGACGAAATACATGAAAGCCTTTGCCACTGTGACTGATATCAATATCATCAGGGATGGCTGATACAGGGTGATTGCAATTGATTGAGTTAGACTTAACATTGACTGTATTTACTACTGAGTGTACAATAGGTATAAATAATTAGTTATTACTACTGAGTGTACAATAGGTATAAATAATTAGTTATTACTGGTTTATTTTGCTCCAAAACTTAAGCTTACATAGACACATAGTATAGACTACTTTCTCTGAACACATGCTGTTTGACGTGAAATGCAGGTAGACACATAATAGACTACTTTCTCTGAACACATGCTGTTTGACGTGAAATGCAGGTAGACATTTCTTGAAATTATAGAAATTGCAATATTGTGTTTTAATTTGACATTGAATAAGGACAATTATTATGTTTGTTTGTATAAAATGTGAATTATTTGTCAAGAAGATAGGTTTTCTAAGCTATTGAATACTGCTGTAATGTTGTCTTCCTCACAATAGAAGTATTTAACAGTAACACAAGTGATCTCTTGTTTAGAGGGTCATTATGGAGCTTCATACAGATATCTATTTTGTCAACAACATCTGGAATGGATAATCTCTGAAATCTCTGAAATTAAATAAATAACATTGTGTGTAGAGTCAGAAAATTATTTTTCGAGTGACCACATGTAAAATGTTGATAAATTACACAGTAACTCTTAACCAGTAGACTTGACCACAATATATTCAATTCAATATATATTATTTAACACAAACATTATTGCATACTGGTTACCACCAATTTTGTTAGAAAATACATATTTTATAATTAACTAATGTGTTATTATTATACACTGGTATGGTATGGTAATGTTTTGAATATTTGCTATCTATTAACTATGAGATGTAAACCTAAAGCATTATAATAAGTTTTTACAGTTCTTCTTTAATAATTTCTGTTTAAACATGTTTGAGTATTGTGCATTCTACAAGCAATAATTTAAATGTAATTATTTTTTAGCACGCCCATGAGATTACATTCATGAAGTATTTCCCCTCTTAATATTAATATGACAAATTCTTATCTTTATATATCTAATAGGAAAACATTAAAATTGTAATACTTAATTTATATTGTCTGTGTGTGAGAGATCAAATCCCCAGCAATTTTTTTTTATAATCCTGCATATATTTTTCATTTACTTTTATTAATTTGTCTGATGCACACATTGAAAAAAACAAATATTTTATTTGGTCTTTTTATATATTGATCATTTTTAAATATTTTTCTTTCTCTTCAGTTTATTTGAAGAAGAAAAAATATTATTATATTTTGATTAAATTGAAACCCCTGAATTACAAAAAGGTTTGTTATTTTAAATATTTTATAAATGTTTTGAAAATTTCAAGATCTATTAAAAGCCAATGAATAGAAATTTAAACAGCGTAATTGACTACTTCTAAAAGTAAGGAGAAGAGAAAAAGAGTTTATTTCCTGAAAGAGATGGATGTGCACAATGATACCATCTAATGTATTGTCATGATAAAATGGTACTATTGTTTTATAACTTGTCCATTTATTTATTTAGTAATACATGTAGTACTAAATCAATGATTGAACACTAAAATTAATAAAAAAAAATCATTTTTTTTGCTTTCTCCACCTTTGACCTGAATATAAGCTGATCAGGTACTATCAATGTTTTACTAGACATGCATTGTGTGCCGTTAATATTAAGATTGATTAATGCAGTAAATCTTATGATGATAATTAACTTTTTATCTGAAATAATGTCAAATAATGTAGAATGGTAAAGAAATTAGCAAACACATATTTGCCAACTGCTCTGAAATATTTTTGCTTTCATTTCGAAAATCTTTCAAGAAATGACTAATTTTACCAAAAAATTTAAATAAATTATAGCAATGTATGCACAAAATAAGTAATCACAAACACAAACAAGTGGTTATAAATTTTTGCTTTTGTCATTTTATGATCATCTTGAAATGAAACATTTTTCACTAATTTTTCCTTTGTATTTTATGTGTTACATTTTAGTCCCCCGTTTATGTATCCATCTTTATGTTTTAAGTACTTTGAACAGAGACACAAGCATATTATAATAAATCCTTACTATATTTGTATATTTTGAAATCCTTGTAGAAGTTTCTTAATCACAATATGTATATTATGATTTTTTATAAGAGAATTTTATAAATCATCCGTAGGAGTGAAGACAATCGCTTCATTGTGTATGAGATTTATATTGTTTTGTTTTCTATACATTATTTTGTATTGAAGTTTAAAAATAAAGTCTATTTCAACCATTATTTAAAGTTTGTGATTAGTTATAATCTTTATAGCAGCCTTTGAACATAATAGAATTTGCAAAAGAGAAGTATTTAAAGAGTAGAACAAATATGGACAAAGACTTGATATGTCTGAGGAGTCAATGTTCATATTGACTTATAGGATTTAGATACCCCCAAAAAAATGAAAATTTTATAGAATCTGCAGTCGGTTTCACACAAAATAATATGATTAAGATTGATCGTAAGTCATGAACAATTCAATCATTAGTGTTTTTGTTAAACCGACTCATGTGTTGTAAACTGTATGAGTATGAGTAGTTGATAGAATAAAAATAAGGAGATATAGTATGACTGCCAATTTTTAACAACTGTCCATCAAATTTCAAATAAAGTGGGTTTAAACAATTAAAGATAACCATAATGCCTTCAACAATGAGGAAAACCAATACCATGTAGTCGGATAATTTAGAACATAAACATGAAACCAAATAATGAAATTGGGAACAGAACTAGCTCAATATAATAAGTAACATATGATCAACAACATACATCATTTCAACACGAAGATAGTCCAAATGACATTAAATTACTGCTACATGAACAGCCAATAAAACAACCTAAAAAATGGAAACATGGAGATCAGTGAACGTATGGAGAAACTAGAAACATGGAGATCAGTGAACGTATGGAGAAACTAGAAACATGGAGATCAGTGAACGTATGGAGAAACTAGAAACATTAACCTCACTGAACCTGCCAAACACCAAGAAGTATGACAAGAAGTAGATGAAACAATATGATACAAAAAAGTTAAAAAGACTGATTCTTATTGGTCAGGACACTAACATTCTATTTGATATACTAATAGATTTAAATATTAACACAACTCAACAAAGACCTTTTACACAAACCCTACACCAGATATGCTTAGTCCTCCAAGTCAGTTCAGCTCAGCAACACATACCCCAACAGTCAAATTAGCACAGAGTTTCAAATCAGTCAACCATGGTATAGCCCAACAGGTTTATATCATACAACATTGAATGCTTCCGTATCATTAAACCGTAGAACAGGGTTCAAATCAGTCAACCATGGTATAGCCCAACAGGTTTATATCAAATAACATTGAATGCTTCCGTATCCTTAAACCGTAGAACAGGGTTCAAATCAGTCAACCATGGTATAGCCCAACAGGTTTATATCATACAACATTGAATGCTTCCGTATCCTTAAACCGTAGAACAGGGTTCAAATCAGTCAACCATGGTATACCCCAACAGGTTTATATCATACAACATTGAATGCTTCCGTATCCTTAAACCGTAGGACAGGGTTCAAATCAGTCAACCATGGTAGATAAACTGTATCCTTAAACCGTAGGTAGATAAACAGTATCCTTAAACCATAGGTAGATAACTGTATCCTTAAACTGAAGGTAGATAAACTGTATCCTTAAACCGTAGGTAGATAACTGTATCCCTAAACCGTAGGTAGATAACTGTATCCTTAAACCGTAGGTAGATAAACTGTATCCTTAAACCGTAGGTTGATAACTGTATCCTTAAACCGTAGGTAGATAACAACTGTACCCCTAAACCGTAGGTAGATAACTGTATCCTTAAACCGTAGGTAGATAAACTGTATCCTTAAACCGTAGGTAGATAACTGTATCCTTAAACCGTAGGTAGACTGTATCCTTAAACCGTAGGTAGATAACTGTATCCTTAAACCGTAGGTAGATAACTGTATCCTTAACCCGTAGGTAGATAACAGTATCCTTAAACCGTAGGTAGATAACTGTATCCTTAAACCGTAGGTAGATAAACTGTATCCTTTAACCGTAGGTAGATAAACTATCCTTAAACCGTAGGTAGATAGGTAGATAAACTGTATCCTTAAACCGTAGGTAGATAAACTGTATCCTTTCACCGTAGGTAGATTAACTGTCAAATATAGAGGATATCATATTACTTTAGGAACACATTAACTTAGAAAAATAGAAACTATACGATACGATACGACGGTTTTGTTAAGTGATTTAACGTTGATGATGCAGATCCTCTGCAGCCATCGCAGTGTCCCAGGGGAGAAGGGACACTTCTGTCTGTTTTAAGAACAATATTGCGCATTCCATAAAAGAGCAACAAGATGGTAGTAGAGTAGTAAAAATTCAACTGTAGGATAAAACCATTCATAATTATTGATGTATATATGGACTTTAGTTGCTCTAAAAATACAGAGGATGAGTTCATATCGGTTATAAAAGAATTGTAGGAATAATATATAAATTCAAGCCATCATGTGACATAAATGCCATAAAATATGACCAGGAGAGACAAGTTGTTTTAGCGTTTATGTATGAGATTGAACTCCACATACAAGAAAGCAATGAAGACAACAATCATTTTATTGATCAATTTGGGAATTAAGAAAGAGACTATTTGAACACGTCACAAAACGATAATGCAATGGCTCTCAGAATGTGTATCACTGCAAAACAGCATGGAGAAAACGACCATATAAGACAGAAAAATTAACCGTGAATATCTAAACTTAACACACTACCAGTCTATAATATCTGAAAAAAAACTCCAAAAACTTGATATTGACAATTCATTATTTTTTTCACGGAAATGCTCTGTTACTTCATAGAAGAGAGGGGCGAAAGATACTAAAGGGACAGTAAACTTTCCAGTATCTACTTTTTTGACCAGGCCCGATTAGGTGCTGTTACATCTTACAAAGTCCATCCAAATTATATTTGCAAAGAATTCTGCTCTAGCCAGTGCTCTAGTCGGTGCTAGGGGCCGTCTTAAACTTGTAGTCAACGAAGGGCTAGTACGGATAGAACTTGCATTTGAAGTTTTAGAACGGTACCTTCGACCTCTCCCTGAATCTATAAGGAAATGGTGGGCTGGTTATTTTGAAGAACTGACAAAAACTTTATTCGTTAATAGTGAAGAACCAAATGGTGGTTGATTATTTGTTATTTGAAGATAGTTGCAAACTAGAAGAATAATAAAATCGTGAGAGAAGAGCTGGTCGAAAAAAATATTAACACATTACAGAATTGTAAATGAAGGCAGCAGCAGTATACCGCTGTTCAAAAGTCATAAACTGATTGAGAGAAAACAAATCCGGATTAAAAACTAAAACCGACTGAGAGAAAACAAATCCGGATTAAAAACTAAAACCGATACACATCAACTTTAAGAGGAAACCAACGAAACAACAGAACACTGAAGTAAAACAAAAACAAACAACAATGCAACATACACAGAAAAAAGTAAAAAAATAAAAAAAACTCCAAGGAAAATACAAAACGGAAAGTCCCTAATCATATGGCAAAATCAAAAGCTCAATCACATCAAACGAATGGAAAACAACTGTCATATTCCTGACTTGTACAGTCATTTTCTTATGTAGAAAATGGGGGATTGAACCTGGTTTTATATCTAGCTAAACTTTTCACTTGTATGATAGTCACATCAAATTCCATTCTATTGACAACGATGCGCGAACAAAACAAACAGACATAATAGATAAAAATGTCAAAAATGGAGCAATCAATATTGTGCTACAACCTTATCACTAACTATGTCGGCCTCTCTTCCAAATCAAACATTTAAGTTAAAGTAAAATCACAAGAAAATACTGAACTCCGAGAAAAATTCATAACGGAAAGTCCCTAATCAAAATTAACCCAAGGCTGGATCAAATGATGACTCAAAATTTAAGAAGTTACATTTGACTTATTTATTGTGGCAAACCAACAGTACCAGATAACGTACTTTGACCTATAATGGTTTACTTTTACAACTTGTGACTTGGATGGTGAGTTGTCTCATTGGAACTCATACCACATGTTTTTATATCCATTGGCAAACAATTCAGGAATTTCACCATGAACTCTGAAGAGATTCGAACGTCACAATCTGCAGTTCACCAACGTTTTGCACATAAAATATTAGCAACTCAAGGATGAGTGCTGCAAGAAAGGCAACGTATGCACTAATAAGAGCGGGCATTCACGGTCTGAACGGTTAAAGCCCCACTTTATTTATCCGTATTATCTGTATATTTATAATACCAAGACTCATATATAGTAAAAACATTATCTTGAAGACTTTTAGCATACAAATATCGTCAGTAACGCAGACGAGGCATTTCAGCGTGTGTACTCTAGCTATCTGATATAAGTCCGCTTTCAACACCAATTAGTCTCTATCTTATATAAGACTGCGTTCAACCACTATTGACTTTATCTTATATAAAACTGCGTTCAACCACTATTGACTTTATCTTATATAAGTCCGCTTTCAACACCAAGTGGTCTCTATTTTATATAAGACCGCGTACAACCAATACTGACCACTATCTGATATAATTCCGTGTTCAAAAGATACTGACAAATACTGGTGTCTTTCTTTGTTCCGACATTGTATGGTATCATATAGATACTGCTGCACTCACTGTTTACTAATTGGAATAGTAATTATCTTTTAGTTAGAATTTTATTGACTTTTTTTACTTGGAAAACGTTTCAGGTAAACTATTTCAATCAAAGAAAAAATGTATCACTATGGGCTGTTTCCAAGCATCGTTTTCTACGTAGAATTAAAATCGAATTCGTTTTCATCAACGAGTTTTAGTCACCTGTTAAATGAAATACAGAAAAGCAGTAAACCATACAATTTTATTCATTGAAAAAGTAAACTAATCAATATAAATTATATCCAACAGATATTATAAATACATGCATCAGCTAGTTAAGGTAGATGATAGGATGAATAGGTTTTTAACATTTTAGTTGTCTGTCACCTAGGAACAATTTGTTTTGATTATTATTTACATGCATAATGACTGTCCTTTGAATTTAGAAAAAGGAAGAATTTATATGATTGATATTACTTTCTAATAAGGTTAGTTATTTTTATTAATGTTTAATTACAAATAAAAATATAACAAATAAGAAACGAGTTAAAATAGCAAGTTTTTATTTATTATCATTTTTTATATTTAGGGGGGTCTTTATAGAATTTGATACATCGTGAAATTAACCCCCTTTACCTTGTTACTACATACAAGGGATAATCATTGGTTCCTCACAATACTGAGATAGAGAGTCGATAAATATAAAACAAAAAACAATGATTTCTAGCTTTCATTTGGATTTGTTGGCTAGAAAAATAAGACGGGTGGGTTGAATAAAAAATAGTAAGTAAAAGAGGGACGAGTGATACCAGAGGGAGAGTTAAACGTATTGATAGAAAACAAATTGACAACGCCATGGCTAAAAATAAAACGACAAACAGACAAATAATAATACAGAAGATACAACATAGAAAAATAGAGACTAAGCAACACGAACCCCACCAAAAACTTGGGGTGATCTCAGGTGCTCCGGAAGGGTAAGCAGATTTTACTCCACATGTGACACCCAACGTGTTGCTTATGTTATTACAAATCTGGTTAATAGTCTAATTCGGTAGGTCACATTCATGAAAAAAGGAATTGTATTGTAGTTACGACATACGAAATAACATTAACGGTACCCATTTACCTGCACCAGATGCGCTTTTCAACAATACATGTCTCTTCAGTGATACTCGTGGCAAAAATATTTGGAATCCAAAGCTTATAAAAAATGAAGAGCTATATTCCAAAAGGTCAAAAAATGAAAAGCCAAATCCGTGAAAGGAATCACAGCTTTGCATGAGGGAGATACATTCCTTAATTTATGATAATTTCTAACATTTTGTAACAGCAAATTTTAATAACACAAAACATCCGTATTTTCATGCCAGTACCAAAGGTCTGGCTACTGGGTTGGTGATACCTTCGGGGACTTACATTCCACCAGCAGAGGCATCGACCCAGTGGTATAATATATACGATATCATCTGTCAAACGGTTATTCCATAATGGTCAACAAGCTCGTGATTGCGTCCGTAAATAAAGGCAACAGTAGTATACCGCTGTTCAATACTCATAAATCTATGGACAAAAAACAAAATCGGGGTATCAAACTAAAACTGAGGGAAACGCATTAAATATTAGAGGTGAACAACGACACAACATTAAAATGTAACACACATAGCAACGGACTAAGCATTAGACAAAATCCTATGAGAATAACCAATATAACATCAAAACCAAATACATGAATTTGGGATAAAAAGTACCGTGACACGTCTTATAGTAATGTGAATTCACACTCAAATATAGGAGAAAACAAACGACACAACGGAAACACAACGTAAAAATGTTACACACACAGAAACAAACTATGATATAACAATGACTTGGTACAGGCCATTTTTAAGAAAAAAAATGGTGGGTTGAACCTGGTTTTGTGGCATGCCAAACCTCGCACTTTGAAAGCATTGTTAAATATAACATTAAAATGAGAACATTATAATACAGGACTACAATACAAATAAATAGGAGAACGTATTAGGCAAAGCAACACATGATTAATAGATAACAAAAGGCATCAGGTTTAAAATTCAATATGTCAAAAACACCCCTCGTTCACACAAGACTTACCAGTGACGCCCAGATATAAAAGTTCGAAAGTCGAAAAAGGGGGTACAAAGTTGTACAGCTCTGAGGATCAAAAGTTGAAAAAGGTTGTGCCAAATACGGCTAGGGTTTCCTGCTTGTGATAAGAACATCCTTATTATATAGAACAATTTATGCTATTGCAAACAGAAAATTTTATCAAATGAATATAAAAGATTTACATGATAAAACTGACGTCTTAACTAATTACAGAAAACAAAACCCGAATACATAATACATTGAAGACCAACACAAAAAATAAACACACCCGACTCAGTCCAGGCCTGAACGCAAAAAGTCATAACAATGACGTCACATACGAAGTGGTGAAAAGGCACAATATTACGTCACACAGACATTTGATTTCTGAAAAAGCACAAAAATGACGTCATATTTGAAAAATTATATCTAAAAAATAAGATAGAAATAGGATTGATTTAAGATTATAATAGAACTAAATATTGATATTACATTTAAACACAATGCACATTGCAATACTAATTAATAGCAATTAACTAAATTATATATATGTCCGGTTTGTTTTGAATCTAACTTCAAAAATAAAATTCGTACAGATTACGTTGAACAAAATCAAAACTAATAAATGAAGGCGGTGATTATTTTTCTTTACCATAACACATGAATTTAATAGAAAAGACGTCAACCAATTTGACAAAATCCGATGAAAATTACAAATATAACATCAAACTAAATACATGAATTTGGGATATATAAGTACCGTAACATGTCTTATAGTAATGCGAATTCACACTCAGCAAAACAGTCACAATCGGGAATAATCACGTTTGGAAATTAAAAGATTAGACGACGTAATGACAAACCACAATCTACCATGCGGTAAAAATGTCCTTAGCTAGTTTGGCCAAAGACACATCATAAATTTACGAAGGGATAACTTCAACTTTACCATTTGGAATAACATTCACGGTAATAATTTTCCTGCACCAGATGCGCATTTCGACAATACATGTCTCTTCAGTGATGATCGTGGCCAAAATTTGAAATCTAAAGCTTATATAAAAGGTGAAAAGCTATGATCCAAAAGGTCCAAAAGTAAAGCCAAATCCGTGAAAGGAATCAGAGCTTTGCATGAGGTAGATAAACTCTTGGTTTAATAGCTTCCTTGTGAGTAGCAATCCTCTATCAAGGACATCATGATAGGAAATACAAGCCCGGAAATATCGTATCAATTTGGAGATATATACTCTGTATGCAGGCACTGCTGGAATGTTGCTTCATAGAAATGGAAAGTTCACAATAAGGAAACTGAAATCATCTCTTTTTCGTAAAGTTTTGTTTTACACCAACCCTCATTGTCAATAGTAAGTTCCTAGTAGTTAACGGACGGATATCAAAAGCATACATAAAAAATACTTAACCTGATATAACCAGTAAAATACTACGCTTCTTTTGATGGTGTATACACATTTTGAATAAACAACTTATTTCTTATTTCTGGTTGTATCTATATAGAATTATATGCTACAAGAGATTCTGCAAAAAGTATAAATTTTTATTTTTTACTACATAGTATTACAGTGTTCTAACTGTACAATTACGAAAGACAGCTGAAATGATAGCTTACAGAAATTAAAACGATGAAAAAGTTCACAGCAAAGGTTGCCTGCCAAGGTATATTAACTTTTACTTTCTTTGTAAGTCAGTGTTACTAGAAGAATATATATATATAAATATATGAGTCTAAAAGATTGTGTAACAATACCGATAAATAAATGGAAAACAAAACACTAAAAAGTGTTGAATATCATCGCACAAAGATGAAAAACCTGAACAGATGATATAAAATGATGCAATACAATAATTGCAAATATTTCGGCTCAACAAATCAACGGAATCAATAGACATCTTTTAGACTCATATACTTTTTCCTGTTTGTGTAGTATTGTCAATTTTGATGATCCAATACCTATTAAGTTTACTGGTTGGTAGATTCTTAAAGACTCTAGATATATATATATACGAGTCTAAATTGAAAACTACGCTCAAACCTATGATTGCGTTGAATAAAAACCGCAATTTTTATACGTGTGCATATAAAAAATTTCGTTGTAGAAGGGTCTAAAAACAGAATAACAACATTTTCAAAAAGACCAAAAAAGTATATTTAAACAAAACGCATTTGACTAACAGGTCGAACAACTGATGTTCTTTAACCCTGTTGAGTGTATATATATATATAATCTACACGAGCTATGGGTTAAAAACGCTAATCAGACGGCAACCAAACATAACAAGTTATAATTAAGGAATGAATGTAATATTTTTTCTGTCTATGAAGAAATAACATAAAAAATGTGGTGCACACTACATAACGGCGTTACGCGCATAGCGGGTTATTTAACAGTGTGCACCACATTTTTAATGTTATTTTTAATAGACTGATGAAATATGACAGCTATTTCTTATAATTTAGTTCTAAATTCCTTTTTAAACTGGCGTAAATCATGAGAAAACGTTGATGACGTCATGGTCACATGACAAAATTGTGTCTATGATATGATAAACAAAACGACGTCGGCCAACCAAAAAACACGTTACATCCAACATTTAATTATGACAAAATAGACACCTAAAGGTTTATATATAGTTCCAACAAAGAATAGATCAACTAGCTTATAAAAATAGTTGTGCCAAACCAAAAATGCAAAAAGCAAAGAATATATAACAACGTTTTAAATTCATGAAAGCCAACCAAAAAAAGCTGTAATTAATTTTTCCACTCCTTTACCACACTTTGTACAACTTACCAGCTTTAAAATAGAAACGTTATAACGTGAATGTTCTTTGTGTTTGCTCTAACATCTATAGTTAGTTATGTTGTAGAAAGCTCTTAATCTGACACAAAACGATAATTCAAGTTTTGAAACAGCCCCTCAAACAAATACAAATTCTGATAAAATAACGACACAAGAGGAACAATTGTAGCGACATCAACTAAAGTATTTTTACTCATAGTAAATTCTTTAAGATTGTAAAAAAATTACTATTTCCCATTTCTGTTTTTGACTAACTATTTCTTTTCTCTCTAATATTTCAAGCGCTAGTTATAGCTATTAGTTGACAGTGCTTCATAAACCTTTGAAGGCTGGCTGATTTACTTGGTATTAATGTATATAATTGCACTTTAGATAAATAAACTTATTTATTACTACAATACACTTAATTTTATTTCATATAAAGGCCAAGAAAATAAAGATTCTAAAGATGAAGAAACTTGTTCAAACGAAGAAAGGACAGACGAGTTTGATTTGCAGCTTGAATGGGACGCTAAAGAAACAGAAGACAATCTTCGTCTTAAATTCCCCATTTTAAAGGATAAAAAGTTTACTTTGTGTTACAGACCAAAAGAAAATGCAGAGCCTGAGTCAATACCGGATGCTATTAATACATCGCAGAAACTTAAACAATTCTTTGAACTTTTAGAAATTAAACCTGCGATATACTTATATCCAAAGGTAGGTTTGTTAATCAGATTTAAGTAGGAACAATTGTTTATAACAATAATTCTGGAACGTGATTATTTATTATTATTTTTTATGTTTATTCCGGTAAAAAAGAGCATGATAATTTATTATTTCCAGTTATCTTATCTTGATAATTACAGGCGAACAATGAGAAAAATAGCAAAACATGAAAACTGAAACGCATATGACATAGATAAAATAATAAAAAATTGAGACTATATATGCAATCTGATTGATCACCTTGACAACGGTTATTAGCCCATATCCCCTGTGAACGAACACGTCTTCTGACGGGTGATATTATTAGTTACATAGTGTGTTAGTGACCGTATATATCATATTAGGTCACTTGCACACTATATAACGAACTTATCTTGCCGACTATCTTTATTTGTTGAATTTAGACTATAGTTGTCTCATTTGCTATCATGACACATCTTCTTATTTCTATATTAAAGTCTTCAAATCTTCAATTGGTCTGCACTATGGTGAACTAATGTGCACTTCACTATTTATTATCAACAACCTTGATATAACAATATTATACAGAACTTTAAATACTTTTAAATAATCAAAAAGTGACAAAGTCGTAACTTCATTTCTAACCGTGTATTGAAATGAACCCCGCCTCTCGATTAACCTAATATCGTACAAAACAGATGCCAAAAATAACAACTTTTTAAATGTTTAAATGTGTTTTATGAATTCATTTCAATCTTCATCATCAATTTCTTCGTCTGTTGAAACCTTAGAAAATTTTCTCAGTTCCGTTTTTTTTTTAATAACTACTACTGACCGTGTATCAAATATTATCTTACCTCCTATTCATTTCTAGAAATGTGATTGGTTAAAAGCGTCCGCGTGAAGACTGTGTATATTTGATATTAGGTTAGTAGGGAGGCGGGGCTTATTTCATACACGGTTAGTAGTGGAGTTACGTCCCTTTATATTCCATATTAGGTAGTAGGGAGGCGGGGCTTATTTCATACACGGTTAGTAGTGGTGTTACGTCCCTTTATAAAAACAAAACGGAACTGAGAAAAATCTTAAAGGTTTCAACAAACGAAGAAATTGATGATTAAGATTGAAATAAATTCATTAAAAAAATTTAAACCTAACAAGTTGTTTTCGTTGGCTATTCTTGTAGGATCATTTGAAGTAGTTTCTTAATGCTAACAGTATTGAAGACTGGCTTGTTCATTTTGATAGATCACAAGTCTAAATTTTACACGTTAAGATAGTCGGTAAGATAAAGTCGTTACATAATGTGCTAGTGACGTAATACGGTATAAATGGGGTCAGTAAATTCCATATGGGGATTTGAGCTTCGCTCTCACCCCATATGAAATTTACTGACCCCATATATACCGTATTAGTTCACTAGCACACTATGTAACTCATAAGCGCCGTCTCCCTACTAACCTAATATTGAATATACACGGTCTCTACGAGGACGCTTTTAACCAATCATATTCCTAGAAATGTAAAGGAGGTAAAATAAAACGTGTGATGATGCCGAATAACATATGATAACATTCGTGTATATATCAGGTTTGATCATGTTAGGTTTATACACTTACTTATAGAGATGACAAAGGGTTGGACCGAGTAGACAGCCACCAAAATGAAACAAATAATCACAAGTCACATTCAGGGCGAAGTCACAGTTATAAAATCGCCACAGCCAAAATATTTTACATTATTAAGTTAACAGAACATACCAAAGATCTTCCGTTAACACGTACACAATACTCTATTAAGTTAACAGAACATACCAAAGATCTTCCGCTAACACGTACACAATACTCCGAACTGTTAAGATACCGGACTATTGATCATGTTGCTGTTTGGGAATTTAAGATATCTAGACAGAACTTTAGCGACATTGGTTCTAATCACATTATTTAACAATCACGTTTGCTTGAACTAACACAGACATTTGATATTGTGATGTCTTTTTTATACGGGAATGTCTATTATAGCCTGTACTGGTTGACAAATATTGACAAGGTGTATCGACGAAGACCGTATGTTAAACTCTACATGTATTTTATGATACCTTTGATAATTATTTACACCACTTGGTCAATGCCACTGCTGGTGCACGTTTCGTCCCCGAGGGTATCACCAGTCCAGTAGTCAGCATTACGATGTTGACATGAATATCAATTATATGGTAATTTTAATCAATTTTCTGTTGACAAAACTTTAATTATTTCGAAAACTAAGGATTTTCTAATCCCAGGAAAAGATTACATTAGCCATATTTGGCACAACTTTTTTTTTTTTTTGAATTTTGGGTCCTCAATGCTTTTCAACTTTGTACTTGTTTGGCTTTATAACTATTTTGATCTGAGCGTCAGGGATGAGTCTAATGTAGACGAATCGTGCGTCGGCGTATTATATTATAATCTTGGTACCTTTGACAATAATTATGTTTAATTTTTATTTTTGGTTTGCTGTCTCCCTCATCTCTTTTTGTTAATATCTTCTCTTCTTACACTAATACGTCTTATAGTTTTGCCGTTAGCATCGATTCGCTCATTAACGCATTGAATATTACTAGCTTCTTTCCTTTGTTGGAACTTTCATACAAAGACCTGGATGTCGTATAAAGCCGTGATGTTCTAAACGTCTCATGGTATTGTTGCGTGTATTATGTTAAGAAGGACTGTAGCGTCCTATATTCAATTTGACAAGTACACTTCTCTGAAAGATTGCTTCCACTACCAATAAATAAAATCAAGTATCATGTTCCGTGTGGTTCCGTATGGTTGCGTGTGGTGGCTTGTTTTGTATCTTTTGTTGTAAAAGTTTTTAGATTGAATTTGTGGTATCAAATGCTTTTAGGAACCCCTTCAGCGGTTGTATATGTTTATGAATATGGATGCTATTTAGAAATTGTCAGATTTATAAAAGTTATGGAATCCGTCAGTTCCTGCAGAGTTGATTCCATTTAGAGCAACGCATATGGTATGGACGTTGACTTTTATTGAAGACTCCATGTTGTCTGTTAGATGCGGTCCTGAATACTTTTGTCTTATTTATTATGCTGCAATTCAACTTTTATTAATTAAAACAACAAATGAACATTGCCTAAAATGTCGGTGGAATCCTCATTACATTTACTTAAATAGTGTTTATTTCACTATAGTTTTTGAATATCTTTATTTATGATTTACAGGAGGACCCCCCTAAAGAAAAGCTAAATATAAAAGCATTAATTGTGTCATGCCTTCTAAGTGCTACCATACTGATTGCAAACATTACACAACTGAAAGCGGTCATATCAGAGGGAGCAACAGACCATTTCAAGAGAGCTGTGGTAGCTTTCATAGCTTTGTCAGTGTTATTACAGATTTTAAATACATTATTATTAATTACAGCTAATTTTGTCAAAGGAACATCGAAGAGACATAAAACATTTGACTTGTGGAAAAACCGATTATTGAACGTTTCTATTGTGGTAATGGTTTTTGTTATGATTATCAATATTGTCATTGGTGCAATTGGTATTACATAAATTTAGATATATGTGGATAGTGTTTTTCTTTAGAATAAGTTTCTATGACAAAAGCAGCATTCTTTCCAAATATTCAAAACGGTACAAAAATCTATTTTTATAATGTACAATCAATCTGATCATTGGTGGGAATTGTTTACCGTTTTGAACTTGGTACAAGAAGTAGCATTAAGCAAAGGAAACAAAGTGAATGACTCGGAGATTATACCAATTCCCTAAAAACAGATTATTCCAATTCCCTAAAAACAGATTATACTAATTCCCTAAAAACAGATTATGTTTATGCACCGAAATGAAATCAGTGATCGGTATCAACAAGGACAAAATCAGGAAAAGTTGTATAGCAAAATGCTGTATAAATATGTATAAAGAAAAGGGATATACATCTCCAGACAAAATCACATTTCCAAGGAATAATCGGCTGACAATTTATATTCCTACATACACTACTCAAATTATAAAAACTAAAGAAAACAAAAACAAAAACAAAAACGCCTTATTTATTTGGTCCGTTGAACTTTTAAGTTCATTTCTTGACATATATTCAGGAACTCTCTAAGTAAAATTTAAAAACCAAAGATATAAAATATTTATGAAATAACATGGTCAGCTATATAAGGAAAAAGTAAAATCACAAAAATACTGAACTCCGAGGAAAATAAAATCGGAAAGTCCCTAATCACTTGGCAAAATCAAATGACAAACACATCAAACGGACAACAACTGTCGTATTTCTGACTTGGTACAGGCATTTTCAAATGTAAAATAAGGTGGATTGAACTTAGTTTTATAGCGCTTAATAACGGCAACAGTAGTATACCGCTGTTCAAAACTCATAAATCCATGGACAAAAAACAAAATCGGGGTAACAAACAAAAACTGAGGGAAACGCATTAAATATAAGAGGAGAACAACGACACAACATTAAAATGTAACACACACACACAGAAACGGACTAAGCATTAGACAAAATCCTATGAAAATAACAAATATAACATCAAAACCAAATACATGAATTTGGGATAGATAAGTCCGTGACACGCCTAATAGTAATGTGGATTCACAGCAAAACAGTCACAATCGAGAATAAGTCACGTTTGATAATTAAAAGATTAGACGACATATTGACAAACCACAATCTACCATGTAGTAAAAATGTCCTTAGCTTGTTTGGTCAAAGACACATCGTATGGATCCACAATTGGTGATGGTGTCCATAATAAATTTACGGAGTGTCAATTTTAATCTGTCCTCTTCATAACTTTGTTGGAGCAGTTTCTGCGTAAGGAGCACACTCCTACATATGAAGTCCATATAGTGTGAACAAGCACGAGAATAACGTATCAATTGTGATATGTAATTAACACCATATAAAGGGGCAGAGGGTATGCTACTGCTGAGAAATGGGAAATTGATAATTGGGAAGTTGAAATCGTCCCGTTTATCATGTAGTAAAAATGTCCTTAGCTAGTTTGGTCAAACATCTCACTTTGTACGACAGTCTCATAAAATTCCGTTATATTTACAACGATGCTTGAACTAAACAGACATAATAAATAACATAGTCAAAATATGGGTACATCAGTCATCACCGTGTTACAATTTTACAAAAAAAAACCCAAAAGCATCTATCAAATAAAAACACATTCATTGCCTCGCGTGTCTGACGTCAGAAAATCTATACGTCACATAGGAAGAAATTTTGTCGTTCCATGTTTATGCAAAACAATTTTATAATTTCACATTCACAAAGGGAACCCCTTAAACGAATAGCCAAAACATATAAGGTCATCTTTCCTTGAATGAGTAAACTATTTCTAAATCTATCGACGGAGATTTTGTGACAAATATGTAATAAACGTGTTATACTTGTACTGTAAACAGTGTATCAGTGCAACCTCAGCTTCAAAATTAAAACACAATACTTGTTATTGCAGATATGTAAAAAGCAAGGAAACGGCCATTTTCTGATGAAAATATTTGTCTCCCGAACATCCCCTTTTAAATCTATTTATTATAAAGTAAAAACAAAATGTAATAATACATGTTTGATGAAATTGTAACATTAAGATCGATGATAATTGGAACATTCGTTTAACCTTACATTTGTTCATATTGTTAAAGTTCAAAGACTGTTGTTTTACAGATTTCGATTAAGATATTCAACTAATGTATCTACAGTCGAAGAATGACTTTTGTAATTATATAAACTGAAAATGCCATGCTCTAAGCCAGTCAAGTAACTTAGTTCAATGTTTTCTGGAACAAGTCTTCTTAAGCGTTCTGCAAATATGAATCCTTCATCTCTTAACGGGTCATACTCTGTGACTACCACGTATGTCTTCGGTAATTTACGTAACGCGTCGTCTGTAGCCATTAGAGGCCATGCATAGGGATTAATTACATTGTCACGAACGGCGTCTGATAACGTTGTATTTGGTTCTGATTGTTTTGGGTTATTGCCACCTCTTTTCTGTATCTCTACCGGAAGTAAACCCGGGTCAACTAAACTTCTGTATGTTTGTAGTGTTTTCTGTGACACGTGTTTGTTTTTAGAAATTGCTTCCAAGGTTCCTTGATCTTGAAATCCATACATATTGATATAGTTAATCATATCTTCTCTGTTTAAGAGAGACACGCCAGATATATCAGCATATTCTCTGTAGGATGGAAGATTAAAATCAAGCGCTTGTAAAACTGGATACAGTAATACTTGTACCTTTATCTTCGCTAAACTCTGTTTTGGTTCTTGTGAGAACTTTAAACCAACGGCTGCTGCTAAATTGCCACCAGCACTATCACCTGTTACAATTTAAAACAAAAATTCAACAAATTGTTCATATTAAAATTCAACAAGTAGGTCAGATAAAAAAATCTATTGATTTGTTTGTAATTAGATTCAATAAAATGTTTCCAATTTATTAAAATTCAACTAATGATGTACATATAAGTGTGTTTCATGAAGAAACAAAAAATTGTAATAAACTGTTCAAAATCATTTAAAAAATATCAAAAATACCGAGCTCAAAACCAAAGTCAAAAAGTGAAGGTCCATAAACACTGATAAAAACAAACGCTATCAATCAACGGAACAAGTGAAAGCCTGACTTAGTCAAGGCATATCCCGCAACATATGGTGGATTCAACCTGGTTTTATTACTAGTCAAACCTCCCTCTGGTATAACAGTTGTTTATAGTTCCTTTATAGTGACATAACTGGGAAAGCCACCCAAACAGGCATAAAAGATAAATGTGACAATAATTGTGTTTCGGCAATCAAAACTGTGTAAACATACATTTAAGAGAAATTTTTCAAAAAATATGAAATTAGAACTACTAATGAGTAATAGAATATAAAGCACAAAAAGACGAAGTGAAAACAATTAAAAACCTATATAAAACAATCATAGATACACATCATAGACACATTGGATATCACAACCAAATCTGAAACACCGTAAAAAGTACAATAGTACATACAATACAGCTTTCTTTAGTCTTAGGCGACAACACCGACTGTCCAACTTATTAAACCCCTCGGCCAAATAAGATACTAGTACAAACAATACAGCTTTCATTAGTCTGAGGCGACAACACCGACTGTCTAACTTATTAAACCCCTCGGCCAAATAAGATACTAGCACATACAATACAGCTTTCGTTAGTCAGAGGCGACAACACCGACTGTCCAACTTATTAAACCACTCGACCAAATAAGATACTAGTACATACAATACAGCTTTCGTTAGTCAGAGGCGACAACACCGACTGTCCAACTTATTAAACCACTCGACCATATAAGATACTAGCAAATACAATACAGCTTTCGTTAGTCTTAGGCGATAACACCGACTGCCCAACTTATTAAACCACTCGGCCAAATAAGATCCTAGCACATACAATACGGCTTTCGTTAGTCTTAGGCGACAACACCGACTGTCCAACTTATTAAACCACTCGGCCAAATAAGATATTAGTACATACAATACAGCTTTCGTTAGTCAGAGGCGACAACACCGACTGTCCAACTTATTAAACATCTCGGCCAAATAAGATACTAGTATATACAATACAGCTTTCGTAAGTCTTAGGCGACAACACCGACTGTCCAACTTATTAAACCACTCGACCATATAAGATACTAGCAAATACAATACAGCTTTCGTTAGTCTTAGGCGACAACACCGACTGCCCAACTTATTAAACCACTCGGCCAAATAAGATACTATCACATACAATACAGCTTTCGTTAGTCTTAGGCGACAACACCGACTGTCCATCTTATTAAACCACTCGGCCAAATAAGATATTAGTACATACAATACAGCTTTCGTTAGTCAGAGACGACAACACCGACTGTCCATCTTATTAAACCCCTCGGCCAAATAAGATACAAGTACATACAATACAGCTTTCGTTAGTCAGAGGCGACAACACCGACTGTCCAACTTATTAAACCACTCTGCCAAGTAAGATACTAGTACATACAATACAGCTTTCGTTAGTCTTAGGCGACAAAACCGACTGTCCAACATATTAAACCACTCGGCCATATAAGATACTAGTACATACAATACAGCTTTCGTTAGTCTGAGGCGACAACATCGACTGTCCAGCATATTAAACCCCTCGGCCAAATAAGAAACTAGTACATACAGTACAGCTTTCGTTAGTCTTAGGCGACAACACCGACTGTCCAACTTATTAAACCCCTCGGCCAAATAAGATACAAGTACATACAATACAGCTTTCGTTAGTCATAGGCGACAACACCGACTGTCCAACTTATTAAACCACTCTGCCAAATAAGATACAAGTACATACAATACAGCTTTCGTTAGTCATAGGCGACAACATCCACTTGTAAAAAGTAAAACAACAAAAATACAGAACTTCAAGAGAAATGAAAGCAAAAAGTCCTTATCAAATGACAAAATCAAAAGCTCAAACACAAAAAAAAACAACAAAACAACTGTCATATTAAATTCAAATTTAAGTCTGAAACTATCATTTTGGTCTTGATGTGATCTGAAAAGTCTGAATAATACATTATTAATTCATGTTATAAATATAAAAAAAAGGAAGACGTGAAAAGATTGACAATCAGTCAACTCTCCACAAGAAACCAAATGACACAGAAAATTTACAACATAAAACAATATTAACGAGAAACCTAACGGCCTTATTTATGTACAAAAAATTAACGAAAAACAAATATGAACCACATAAACAAACAACAACCACTGAATTACTGGCTCCTGACTTGGAACAGGCACGTATATACAGAATGTTGCGGGGTTAAACATGTTAGCTGGATCCTAACCCACCCCTAACCCGGGACAGCGCTGTAACAGTACATCATAATAACGAACTATAAAAATCAGTTGAAAATGGCTTAACTCATCAGATGGATAAACAACTACAAATACAAGTGGACGTGGAAGTCTTTCATCTAAATTTCAGACTAATCTCCTGCAGTAAGTTCAGTACTGTTCAGACAATTTGGTAGTGTTCAGGTAATTCAGTATGATGGTGATGTATTAGCAGGGTGAACATAGTCTTATCAGAATTCAATATGATGGTGATGTATTAGCAGGGTGAACATAGTCTTATCAGATCTTAATGGTGATGTATTAGCAGGGTGAACATAGTCTTATCAGATCTTAATGGTGATGTATTAGCAGGGTGAACATAGTCTTATCAGATCTTAATGGTGATGTATTAGCAGGGTGAACATAGTCTTATCAGATCTTAATGGTGATGTATTAGCAGGGTGAACATAGTCTTATCAGATCTTAATCTGACTGATGGTGATGTATTAGTAGGGTGAACATAGTCTTATCAGATCTTAATCTGACTGATGGTGATGTATTAGCAGGGTGAACATAGTCTTATCAGATCTTAATGGTGATGTATTAGCAGGGTGAACATAGTCTAATCAGATCTTAATGGTGATGTATTAGCAGGGTGAACATAGTCTTATCAGATCTTAATCTGACTGATGGTGATGTATTAGTAGGGTGAACATAGTCTTATCAGATCTTAATCTGACTGATGGTGATGTATTAGCAGGGTGAACATAGTCTTATCAGATCTTAATGGTGATGTATTAGCAGGGTGAACATAGTCTTATCAGATCTTAATCTGACTGATGGTGATGTATTAGCAGGGTGAACATAGTATTATCAGATCTTAATGGTGATGTATTAGCAGGGTGAACATAGTCTTATCAGATCTTAATGGTGATGTATTAGCAGGGTGAACATAGTCTTATCAGATCTTAATCTGACTGATGGTGATGTATTAGCAGGGTGAACATAGTCTTATCAGATCTTAATCTGACTGATGGTGATGTATTAGCAGGGTGAACATAGTCTTATCAGATCTTAATCTGACTGATGGTGATGTATTAGCAGGGTGAACATAGTCTTATCAGATCTTAATGGTGATGTATTAGCAGGGTGAACATAGTCTTATCAAATCTTAATGGTGATGTATTAGCAGGGTGAACATAGTCTTATCAGATCTTAATCTGACTGCAAACGAATTGTCTGAAAAATATTGCAAATTCACTTAGTTTCTCTATCTTTATTTCGATACATTATAAAGGGGCTATGTTTTAATCGTGCAGAGTTAATTGTGCCCAAGTACTGACGAAATAATACACTAAAACTTCCAAACTGCTTTATGTCGATAATTGTAAATTCAATAGTAGTAAAACGGGTAACAATCTAGGATTGTGTACATGAAGGCAGTTTGTGTAAGTGTATTGAAACCTTTTTTTAGTTATAGTTAACAATTACCTCCTATGCTTATTCTAGAGGGATCAATTCGATATTTTTCAGCGTTTCTGAATATATATTCTGTTGCTTTCAAACATTCTTCCAACTGACTTGGAAATCTGTATTCCGGCACAAGTTTATACCTATAGCAAAAAACACAAAAGACTTTTTTTTGCAGAGGCTGTATATCTATGATGAGTTTATATGAACCCTAATAAAACCCGTGGTGAAATTAAGTATTCAGTCCTAATAAAACCCGTGGTGAAATTAAGTATTCAGTCCTAATAAAACCCGTGGTGAAATTAAGTATTCAGCCCTAATAAAACCCGTGGTGAAATTAATTATTCAGATATCACATTTGTTTCGGTTATTGCGTGTTTTCGTTACAAATGTTTTAAAGCATTTGTCAAGAAAAAAACGAATCGGTTGTGGATACAATGATTCTGACAAATCAATGATCTTTTCCTTGATTTTGAGATGACTAAAAACTAGAATTTTTAACATACTAGTAAGTTATAATTCCCACTTTGCAATCGCCAACTTCAAATTTTCAACAGTACCATACATTGTAATGCATTGCTCTCATGCTTGCTCACATTATACTTAATTCACTAAAATGGTGTGTACTCCCGATAAATAAAACTGCATAAACAAAAGTGTGCTCATGGCAATTAAAAAAAAACGGTTCAAAAGGAAATGTATGAAAGAACGATTAAATTCGACCATACATTACGGTTACCACCAAGACTTGGTTGACTTATGCAATGTGACTCGATTATAACAATGTTTTTGTGGTCGTAGATGATTGCTGGATACCGGAATAGTCGTCTGATTTTTACAGTTAACGATTGGTACATTTTCTCGAAGTGTGTTGTCTTTGACGGTTGATAGATTAATAACAGGATACGCTGATATTTGAATCAGTTTTCACAACAATATAGCAGATTCAAATCGCAGATACTGATAGTTGGTACTTTTGTAAAAAAAAAGTTTCCTGTTTAAATAGTTGAATAGTTGTGATTGTTCGATCAAGTCTAATGCGTTAATTAATTGGCGTATTTTTGAAACTTGAGTCAGAAGTGATACGAACAAAGTCTTCACCAGAGAACAATTAAAAACAGAAAACAACATACTCAACTGAAATAACAACAATGTTGGCTTGAAGTGAAATGGCTCTTGTTAAAGGATCGTAGGCATCTGAAATAAAAATACTGAATTGAATCATTCTGAATAATAATACCAGAGTTTTAGACAGAACGAAATATTTTCCAGATAACTATAATTATGGCTGTATAAGGGGGTGTAGAAAGTGACTTGTCTTGCAATATCCATGTTTATATCTTTCTTTCTGTACATAGGAGGGGCAAAAGATACACTAGGGACAGTCCATCTGATATCATTGGCAATAATTTAAAGAAAAATTAAATAGATTTGAGAAATGGCTTTACTCAATTCACCATTTTGATGTGCCTTTTTACTCAATTCACCATTTTGATGTGCCTTTTTACTCAATTCACCATTTTGATGTGTCTTTTTACTCAATTCACCATTTTGATGTGCCTTTTTACTCAATTCACCATTTTGATGTGTCTTTTTACTCAATTCACCATTTTGATGTGTCTTTTTACTCAATTCACCATTTTGATGTGCCTTTTTACTCAATTCACCATTGCCTTTTTACTCAATTCACCATTTTGATGTCAATTCACCATTTTGATGTCAATTCACCATTTTGATTTGCCTTTTTACCTTTTTCTCCAACGATCAAGGACGATGTCGAAAACATTACATCTCCTAATTGATAACAGTTATAAAACGTGTATGTATATTCTTCAAAACCATAAAAATAACAAATAAATAAATTGAAATCCAATCCTTTCTCTGTATGTTGATGGTCTCTCACCGTTCCGGACAGTAGATATTATTGAGTCAAAACAGTTTTGCCAGTTTAGTTCAGACACAGTGTACATAGAACATGTTTGTCTCAACTTCATTTCATTCAGTATCTTCGTATGTACATGTACTTTATTGGTAGAAAGCACTGTGATAATACCCCATAGCAGGTAGAACTCTATCTTTAGACGATACGGGTCGTTGTGTTTTTACTGACGATACACTTATTGGCAGTCATTTAAATCCATCCGCCGACGTAAAAGTTAAAACCTTTATCTTAAGATACTCTCCTCGGCGTGTTTCTACTGACGATGCACTTACCGACAAACAAATAAATCCATACGCCGCCGTGATAGTAGACTATGGCGTGTTTCTACTGATGACAGACTTACCAACAGACATATAAACCCATCCGCCGCCGTGATAGTAGACCATAGCAGGTAAAACTTTATCTTTAGATGCTGAAGGTCGGTATATTCTCACTTTTATTCCATCAAAATATTCATCCGTTGACTACAAAGCAAAATAAAAATTGACAATCTATTATTTATTTGACTGTAAGCATTTGACATGGCAAGTGGCAAACTTTTATTTGACTCAATCTCAGAGTGTTTGTTAAATCTGTAATACTAGTATAAAGGATCTAATGACGGTCGATTTATAGAACATATTTGGCATATATAAGTTAACTAACAAATGTATTATAAGTCTTATCAGCGATTTATCCTCTGTTACGTTCTAAATCAAATATCAAAAAACAATTCCAGCAGTCTAGATTAAAACAGATAACATGGAAAAGTCCAGCTTTATACAGATAACAGCACACAGTCCAGGTTTATACAGATAACATGGAAAAGTCCAGGTTTATACAGATAACAGCACACAGTCCAGGTTTATACAGATAACATGGAAAAGTCCAGGTTTATACAGATAACATGGAAAAGTCCAACTTTATACAGATAACAGCACACAGTCCAGGTTTATACAGATAACATGGAAAAGTCCAGCTTTATACAGATAACAGCACACAGTCCAGGTTTATACAGATAACATGGAAAAGTCCAGGTTTATACAGATAACATGGAAAAGACCAGGTTTACACAGATAACTGGGAAAAGTCCAGGTTTACACAGATAACATGGAAAAGTCCACATTAACACAGATAACATGGAAAAGTCCAGGTTTACACAGATAACATGGAAAGTCCAGGTTTACACAGATAACATGGAAAAGTCCAGGTTTACACAGATAACATGGAAAAGTCCAGGTTTACACAGATAACATGGAAAAGTCCAGGTTTACATGAATGATTATGAAATGCGACATTGTTATAGTTAAGTCATTTTTTGAATAAAAAAAACTTAAGGAGTTAATGTCTTCAGTTTAGTTTCCCTTCCACATTACCTTTCCCAAAACATACAATATGCTTGGATTGACCATATGTTACAAGTCGTGCAGGGGGTGTGATACCATGAGTATATTGACAGTTTCTAGGTACATTTGTAATTCCATTTTAATATTTTTATACATATACTTGACAGGAATTCAATCTATTTTTTCATTTAAATTCGAATGCAAATTTTACAAAAGTAATTGTTAAATCGATAATTTACAATCTTTAAAAGATTCCACAGATGTAGAATGTAGTACTTGGTCATAGGAAGCGTGATTGAGAATTAATAAAACTCTTAGTTCTTGGATCTTAGAAGCGTGATTGATAATTACCATAACACTTGGATCTGGCTCAGGAAGTGGACTCATTACATATACTTTCTTGAATAGTTCTGTCTTTGAGTATCCAAATGAGCCAAGTAATGATATCTGAAATACAAACAAACAAATAAATAAAGATACAAAGAGAAACATATTTTCCATTCGTTTGATGTTTTTGACTTTTGATAGTGTCATTTGATAAGAATTTTTTCGACTTAAATTTTCCTTAGAGTTGGTTATTTTTGTTATTTTACGTTTTCCTTCGGTTGTTATATATCCTTGGCTTACAAACATTCGTCTTCCCTCGGTTGTTATATATCCTTGGCTTACAAACATTCGTCTATCAGTGTTCCTAATGATGAAGATAAATCCTGAAAAGCGCTTCAGAAACATGTAAATAATAATGTATTGTTTTCATTTTTTTTTGTTTTTTGGTCTTAATATCAACAAGAATAATGAATTGCGAGTAGCTTCATATTATCCTTTAAATTAGAAAAGGCAGGGTTCTTCTTGTTATTTTATAAATAAAGTTTGTACCAATTTAGTAAAACAAAATGGTTATAACGCTTCAGTCTGTGTTACGTGGAGAATAACTTGTCAATAATTCTTAGATATGAAAATAGATTTAAAAACAATATCATTTAAGGGATATGGTATATTATTACTTATAAATACATACTACGTCATTAAGAAACCGGAACAAAGCCAAAGTTATCATTTGATTTCTAGGTTCCTTTGCTCCAGGTGGCATCGGTTGTATATACCGATAGGCCAATAAAGACATCAGAACAGGTATAACAAGTGCACAGGCTAGGCATTTCATTGTCGTTGTTAGACTCTTTCCTTTTAGTTAAATTGTTGGTTAATGTAGAAATATTGGTATGTTGACAATGTTCTGATAGGACAAAAATAGCAATAAAAATATACATTAGATTGGAAGAAATGCATTAAACAAGATGTTTTGTTATTAATAATCAAATAACATAACATTTGATAATGAAAATTATAATGATAGATAGATGCTTAACGCACAGGTCAAATTAAAATGTTAGGACTAGAACAAGATAATGTAATATGAAAACTGATCCTGTCATGGATTTTCTTATCCCAAGAATAGAAAACCTTAGCCGTATTTGGCACATTTTTTTTTTTTGAATTTTTAATTCTCAATGCTCTTCAACTTTGTACTTGTTTTGCCTTATAACTATTTTGATTTCAGCGTCACTTATGCGTCTTATGTAGAAGAAACGTAAGTCTGACGTATTAAATTATATTCCTGGTACTTTTGATAACTAAGTACTAGACTGACACGTTGAGCCGCATTTTTTACATGTTTTGTTTATAAATGTCAACCCATTTCAAGGATTTACATAACTTAAATATGTACAAATCAGTTGGATTAAATGCATATTTTTATAGCAAACATGCATTGTTGCTAGAACTTCGGCAATAATAGACATTTTGTAACGTAAATGAAAAGAAAGACGTTGTAATCAAATGCATATACTTTTAATTAGTTTATTCATCGTCTAGTCATCCCTTTTATACTGGAAAGTAATCTAACTAAGGAATAAGATTACTAATCCACCTAGACCTATTGTCAAAGACGTTAGCTTAGATTGTGAATAGATTTATGTTTGTTTGTAACACGGATTTGTTTTCTCTCAATCGGTATATGACTTTTGAACAGCGATATACAACTGTTGCCTTTTATATTTACAATGATCAAACTTGCAATTTCAATAATTAATGTTATTCCATATTGATAAAACAATAGGAGGCTTTCTAAATGAATGGACTTTTTAATAAATAAGCATATTCACCTACAGAAAAGTGTATTCACCGCACAAAACGTCGCGTGCGTTTAAGTGTATAATTATGTTAAAATCGTTTGATTTACATTTGGTTTTGGTAAATAATTTGCATACAAACTGTTCAATATAAAATCTTCAGGAGGCGTCGGCATTCTTTTTAAAGAGTGGATATTTGAAATTTTTAAAAAGTAAAATCACAAAAATACTGAACTTAGAGGAAGATCAATTGGGAAAGTCCATAATCACATGGCAAAATCAAATAACAAAACGCATCAAAAACGAATGGACAAGAACTGTCATATTCCTGACTTGGTACAGGCATTTTCAAATGTAGAAAATGGTGGATTAAACCTGGTTCTATAGCGCTAACCCTCTCACTTTAATGACAGTCTCATCAATTTCCGATTTTAAAGTTTCAGTGATCGACAAGTGGCGTACTAAATTATAACCCTTGTACCTTTGATAACTATTAACGGAGTTCTCGGACTTCAACTAGAAAGCCGTTCTACAAATTTTAATTTCTCAGTGTTCTCATGCATTTCACCTCCAGAAAATTCTATTAGAGGACATTTGCACATTTGCTAACTGAAATTTATATGAACTGCGATAGGGATGGCATTTTCCTACTTGGTGATTTTAATTCGCGGATCGGATTGATGTTTGAAGCCGACAAAATTACAAAAAGGAACCAAATAGACAATTGCGTAAACCAGCATGGCCACGATTTTTTAGAATTTCTAAACGAATCAAAAAATGGTGTATTGAACAGTAGATCTGCCGACGGGCAAATTATACTTCAATATCGAAGAAAGGTAAAGCGGTAGTTGACTTTATATGTGTCCCTCATAACTTGTTTACGGATGTTGAATACTTCAGAGTGTTAACTGTCCAATCAATTGTCGATGACTTTAAATTAGATGATCTTATAGGAAGCAAATCAAAATTACCTGATCATTCAGCTATTGTGTCGGAATTCAATATCACGCGTCACTGCCTCGCAACACAGACAAAAGATACACGTAGCTCTTGTTCTCGTTTTAACTCAATCAGATCCCGTTAGATTTTATGACCAGTGATATTAAACGTACTGTCTTACTGAATTTAATAAAACAGATTGAAAGTTGCAGAGAACCCCAGGACAATGTTGATAAAATTTACACCGAATTGTGCTCAATTATTTTTTTCGGAAATGACAGACAAAATCCCGAAAATTGAGTTTAATGGCTCAAAGAAACGCTTTAAGCAGAAAAAAAACGTTTTGGAATGACCAATTAATGGACCTCTGGAACAAAATGAAAATTAAGGAGAAAGAATTTACTCGATGGAAAGGTACAAATCGTAAAATTAGAGCGGGATTACGGAACAACTATATACAAGCACGAGATATGTTTGATAAAACATTGCGGCGAACTGAGCGAGCTTATTGGAGAATGAAAGCTGTAGATATTAAATTGATGACTACGAAGAATCCTAATGACTTTTGGTAGAAAATTCGAAACCTTGGTCCAAGACATTCTAAGTCTATACCAGTTGAAATTGTCGATCAAATGGGAAATATTGTAAAATATAAACAGTTGGTGTTTGATAAATGGCGAATTGACTTTGAAAATTTATACAACGGAAACAGCAGTGACGAGTTTGAGGATGAACATTACGATCGTGTAAAGTCTCATAAGTACCAATTAGAATCTAATATGGAGGACCCACTATTTGTTCTGAATGGATAATTGAACCGCAACATTACTTTAGATGATGTTAATCGTATCGTTATGCACGCCAAATCAAAGTCTGCGAGTGGTTTCGATAAAATTCAATACAGTGTTCTGAAATTCCCTGTAGTGATTGAGACATAATTACAGCTGTTTCAGCTCATTTTGGACACTAGCCTTATACCATCATTTTGCAGGAAAGCTGTCATTTGTCTTATACCAAAGGACACTTCTTCAGATATACGGCTGCCTACGAACTACAGAGGAGTTAGTCTGCTATCGTGTATAAGCAAACTGTATATAGTGCTTTCATTAACAAGCGAATTACGCATTATTTAGAAAATCAGGAGATACTCGCAGACAAACAGAATGGCTTCAGAAAAAATCGATCTTGTGAGGATCACATTTACACGCTGAACAGTATTGTCCGTAACAATAAGTCTCTCTTTGTTGCGTTTATTGATCTTAGAAATTGTTTTGACTTCATAGACAGAGATATTATGCTGTATAAACTTCTCATACACAACTTTGATGGCAAACTGAGCAACTCTGTGAAAAGCATCTATCAGAATTCTGAATCTTGTGTCCGATTAAATGGCAAACTTACAAGCTGGTTAGACTGTAATTACGGAGTAAGACAGGGGGACAATTTATCCCCGACACTTTTCTCAATATTTATCAATGATCTAGTAAAGGAATTGAACGATCTAAACGTAGGAATAGATTTAGATAATAGAAAATTGTCAGTTTTATTGTATGCGGACGACATAGCTATATTAGCGAAATCGGAATTGGACCTTCAATGTATGTTAGATGTATGTTGACTATCCCTTTCGTATCTTTTGTCCCTCTTTTAGATAAACTTCACCAATGGTGTAGGTGATGGCGAGTGTTGATTAACCGTGACTGAAAATTCGAAATGTAATCATGTTAGGAAAGGGACATCTAAACAAACTGAGTTTAATTTCACCGTGGGAAGGAATCAGTTGGAATTAGTAAACGAGTACAGATACTTAGGTATAACATTTTGCTATAACGGCTCTTCTTGCGAAAAGTGACGGACGAGCACTTGGGAATATAATTGCTAAAATCCATAATATTAAAGACTTTGGATATAAATCATATGAAAAATTATTCAACTCATGTATTGTTCCTATACTTGATTACTCGTCTGGTGTATTGGGATACCGAAAATGTCGGTCAATAGACAATATTCAGAACAGGGCTATTCGTTACTATTTAGGAGTACACAGATTTGCACCTATCCTTGCTATACACGGAGATATCGGCTGGATCCCGAGTCAGTATCGGCGTTGGATCAATATGGTGAGATACTGGAATAGACTCATTCGAATTTGACAACAACCGCATCACCAAATTAGCATTCAATATTGACTATGATCGCTGTAAAAGTAATTGGTGTAGTGAAGTAAAGGATATACTAGACCAGCTAGAACTAGGACAGTTTTACGAACTGAAATCAGAGGTCGATTTATCTTTGGTTGAAACTAACATTTTTCGTCTGTATCTGGAGGAATTCCGTCCAAAACGTTTCAAAATTACTAACCCTAACCCTAACCCTAACCCTAACACATAGGAACTTTAAAACAGTCTTTGAAACTTAAAATTACGTTAATTTGAACTTGAGTAAAATTGAGCGGTCACACTTCGCGCAATTAAGAAGTGAAATTTTACCATTAAGAGTGGAAACTGGTAGATACTCGAACGAAAGTGTAGAAGAAAGACTATGTATATTTTGTAAAAATCAAGTAACTGAAACTGAGTTCCATTTTATGTTTGATTGCCCATTGTATATTGAATGTCGAATTAACTTTTTTTGGTAAACTTTTAATTGAGGATAGCTTCACAGATTTGAAATATGCTGACAAATTGAACTTTTTAATGTCTTTCCACATAAGAAAATTAGCAAAATATATAGTTCGTGCAGTTCATATAAGACGTCAGTTGCTGTATAACACTTATTTTTTTTTTCATATTTAAAGCTTAAATTTTTGTTTACAGATATTTGTATGTCTATATATTTTTGAAATTTACATACGTCAACAAAAGATTAGAACGTTATATAATTGTTTAATAATTAATTTATTTTATTTGAGGTGAATTATATGTCCATTTGGCCGGGTGTATTACTATTTAGCATATATTATATGTTTATAATCTGTACATAATTTACACATGTCACTATAATAAATAATTTACTTACTTACTTACTTATAATATCTAGGAATAATACAATAGTGTTACTGTTTTTTCTATTTTAAAAATATAATTGTTTTTCAGTTGACTTTTGAAGAAAATGATATTCACCTCGGCCAGTGGTCTCAGGGAATATAAGTTTTTCAAAAGTAAGTTTAACCACATATTTACCCCCTAAAACAGTATATTTATAAAGTAAATATATATAGGATCATCCAAGTTTAATTTTAAGGTTTTGATTTAAAATAATTAAAAATGATTAAACAGTCATGATCACGTTAAAAAAAAGCAATTTAATGAAAAATATACAAAAAATAACATGTGATATTGAAAAATATTAAAATCCACATTTCATCTGTTGATTTGCATGTATTTTTATAATTGACCTACTTTACTAACTATTTATTCAATGATATCGCGACTATTAATAGATTTATCAGATAAACACCCACACACACAAACTGACATACACAATGATTTCCGAGTGATTTTCCCTTTATGAAATGTATATAAACATTATTGTTGTATTGTATGGAGGTCAATTTATAACTTTAACATTTATTATTTTTTGTTTCAGATGTATAGGATTAAATTTTGCTTTATAAGTTGATCATTCGTTCATACCTAAAGCTCTATATGAAAAAGCATAAGAAAAACAACCAAAATAATCGATAGATTTGAACGAATCAGTCATGTCTATATTTGTAACCGGTGTAGAAATCCTATATGGAGTGCTTACCGTTACCATAACGTTGAAACTTCTACAATATATCCGTGTAAAATAATTGAAAACTATAGTAAGGCTAAATCAATGTGGTAGAGCAGTAGGCTATTAAACTCACACCCGAAAGGTACGGTATATATTTACACAACTGGACTGGTCCAAATTCATGGGTGGTTGTAATATTTAAATCAGTATTTTCTTTTCAAAGTCATATCATCATATTGTATAACAAAAAAGAAAACACAAAACCAGTGTGACGAATCACCGATGAAGGAAATCGAACGATGCTGTAGAATTGTTCATCTATGACAATGTCAACTGCTTAAAATCAAGGTTTTAACTAGTGTAAAGATGCATTATTATTGGGGTCTTACCACAAATTGCATTCGGGAAAGGATTCATAAGCTCAAGAAACGTGCTGCAGGATTAGTGTATCCTTTGTTTTTGATTTCCTATCAAGTTTAGAGAGCTTGTATGCTGGTATGTATGTCAAGCTGTATTAATGTTTAAATGTATAAATGGTCTAGCTAGCATCTGATTATCCATCTAATAATTTACTCAGTGCTTGATCTGATCTATATTATATTCGCTCATGTCGACACATCGGGACTCTCATGTACGCGGTTGTATGAAGACCCCGTTCTGATTAAAAAAAAACCCAGTTAAATCAGGGAAAAAATATTTTAGATACATTTAAGATCAAATATTCGAACTATTTTTTAATTCAAACGGAAAGTCTTTTCTAAACGAATTTTATTATAATGGCAAATCCTAAGAGACAGTTAATACTTATTGTTACTTGGGTATTAATATTAGATATAATGGCAGTTTTAATGTCGCCATCACTTCGCTTATGGAAAAAGCTAGGAAAGCATATTTTAAAATAAAGAAAACAATAGGATTAGATAACCCTTGTAAACTTCTGGAAAAACTTTTTGATTCCTTAGTAGCCCCTATTCTCCTTTATTGTAGCGAAATCTTAAAGAAATCTTGGGAGTACACTGTAAGGCCTCGAATGATGCATGTCGTTCCGATCTTGCAAGACTGCCATTGAAAAATAGGATAATGTTATCTAGCATTAAATTCTGGGACCATTTAATCACTTCAGAAGGAAGTTTAGTTCACCAAATATATAATGCTACAAAAAAAAGCAACCCATGGATTAAAAGGTTAAATATTATTATTCAAAACTTAGGTTTATCTTATTTGTCATATGATAACTTTACAATTAAACCCCTGTTTGGTTTTATAAAACAAAGACTAATTGACCAGGGTTTTCAGGAACAGCATGCAAATATTTCAGAATCTCCAAAATTAACATTTTTCCAGAGTGTTTACTAAATGCGTGAACTAGCAGGTTATGTTGATGCTTTAAAAAATAGATCCGATCGATCATCATTATGTAAATTAAGAGTTAGTGCTCATAACCTTGCCATTGAAAGAGGAAGATTTTTAAAAGTGCCCAAAGATCAAAGAATTTGTGAAATCTGTGGCGAAATTGAAAATGAACAGCACATGTTGTTACACTACAGAGGTTACTCCAGTTTTAGAGAGACTTTTGTGTTAAAAATGTTCAAAGTTACAGGAAAATTGTAACCACATTGTGCGATAAGACGAGTTATATATATATATATATATATATATATATATATATATAAAATTGTTTGTATTTTACTACCATGTATTGCAAATTGTTTATCCATTCGGTCATTACCATTTATTGTAAATGCGTTTGTGCCAATAAAATAGTGTCTACTGTCATAATAAAGATACCTTAATATAATTTGTTTTTCTTCTATTGAATGAAAATGTACTTATATAACATTTATATAGTTAACTGTATGTTTTTGTGTATCTTTTCATAATAGTTTTAAAGGCCTCAAGGAAGATAAATAAATACTAAGTGCCGGGTAAAATTCAAAACGGAAAGTCCTTATAATCAAATGGCAAAGTCAAAAACTCAAACACATCAAACAAATGGACAACTCTTATTCCTGACTAAGTACAGGCATTTTCTTATATAGAAAATGGCGTATCAAACCTCGTTTTATAGCTAGCCAAATCTCTGACTTGTATACACTTTTGGACAGTCGCATAAAATTGATAACGCTGTGTGAACAAAACAAACACACATGATAGGTAAGAATATCAAAAGTAGGGGTACAGCAGTCAACCTGGTGATATTATCTTAATCACTATGAAAACAAACAAATATGTAAGTAAATATTTTATCAAGGCACAATATAGATAATTCAATTCAATTTAGGCCAAATATTTTACATTATTATGGAATAGCGCACTCGCTTAATGGGTGGTTAAACACGATTAATATTGAAGTAAAGGAGAAAAAAATTCATGCAATACTACCTTTTAACATAAGTATCTTTTTTGAATCAAAAAAAGGTTCAAGGGAAATGTACAAAGTATTGAATGAAAAACATGTTACATTTGCTGCAAAGGAAAAATGGGAGAACCATCTTAATATGACTGGTATTAACTGGAAAAAAATACACACTTCGTGTACAAAATATAGTAAAAGCACTAATCTTTGCTGGTTCCAATATAGAACTATCCATAGAATTTTGGGAACTAATTCACTACTTTACAAGATGAAAATAAATAGCAACAACATCTGTACATTTTGTAAAGAAGGACCAGAGACCATAGAACATTTATTTTGGAGCTGTCCGATGGTTGCCAGTTTCTGGCATGCACTTAACATCTGGATTTTTGAAATGACAAATATTGAACTGCCTTTGAATATTATGATTATTTTATTTGGTATCTACGAAAATGTTAAATTGAATTTTGTTAAAAATAAGATTATTCTACTTTCAAAATACTACATTTACAGAACAAAACTACAAGAAGTTTTGCCAAATCTAAATGCTTTAAAAAACTATTTAAAGGAACACTTGAACTTAGAAAAATACATTTCATTTAAAAACCTCTCTGTTGAGGAATATAACAAATACTGGAGTCCCTGGGCCCCTATCATAGAATAAATAATAAATGTTAAAAATTGATTGAAACACCACTTATGTATATTGCAAGAACACATAAGATTTCAATGTTATAAGATATTTATTTATTTTCAACCTATTATTGCACCATCATATATATTCAATTGTTGTTTTATTATTTAATACTTCCTTTGTGTGAAAACGTCATTCTGTATACCTTTGTTCATACATGTTGTGCTAATCTATTTGTTACAATAAAGAAAATTCATTATAAAAAAAAACAATATAGATGACCGGATTTATAAGTACAGAGCCACGTCACCCATTATTAATCTTAGTCGTAATTGTTTTGTGAAACCAACTCCAGAACCTATACCTAAAGACCATCATGTATTATTTCTGAAGTTGATAAGGAATATTTATCAACAAGGTCATGGTACTTCGAATGAACATTTTTTAGAAACAGGACGAGACATTTTTGACATACCCCTGGTTCTTCAACTTTCTACCCAGACACTGGTTACTTATCACAGTCAAAAGAGGTATATATTCCACACGTACGACTAGCATATGTATTTTGGGCATATCATTAACAATAAATAAGCTTTTGAATACCGGTTATGTTACTTCGAACACTAGAAAAGAAACCTCTATTGAAAGGGAATGATAAACATATGTGGGAATGCGATATCGACAAGAAAATCAAGAAAGATAAATATTCTAAACAAAAAGACAAATTGAAACAGTTGGTATTGCTTTGTTTCATAAAAAAGAATGGCCAACGTAGATACAAGTTTGGATAAACCCTACTTTGTACAGGATCACTCTGATTCAAACAAAAAATTATCTGAAACTGACATTATTAAGATGCTTGATTACTTAATTGACAACATATTTGTTACGTTCGGAAGACGTGTTTTTCAACAGACTGTCGGCATTCCAGTGGTTACAAATTGTGCGCCTCTTCTTGCCGAATTGTTTTATTATTATGAGGCTGACTTCATACAGGAACTTCTTAGGAAGAAGGGCAAGAAGTTAGCAATATCTTATAACTCTACTTTCCGCTATTAAGATGATATTCTTTACTAAATAATTCAAAATTTGGTGACTATGTTGAACGCATATATCCCATCGAACTAGAGATAAAGGATACTACAGATACAATTAAGTCGGTCTCATATCTTGACTTACATCTAGAAATTGACAATGAGGGTCGGTTGAAAACAAAACTTAACGACAAAAGAGATGATTTCAGCTTTCCAATTGTGAACTTTCCATTTCTAAGTAGCAACATTCCAGCAGCACCTGCATACGGGGAATATATCTCCCAATTGATACGATATTCCCGGGCTTGCATTTCCTATAATGATTTTCTTTATAGAGGGTTGCTGCTCACATGGAAGCTATTAAACCAAGAGTTCCAAATGGTGAAGATGAAATCATCCCTTCTTATTTGGCCTTTTTAACTTTTTTGGATTCGAGCGTCACTGATGAGTCTTTTGTAGACCAAACACGCGTCTGGCGTATATACAAAATTTAGTCCTGGTATCTATGATGAGTTTATTCGTAAATTTTATGGACGCCATCACGAGTTGGTTGACCTTTATGGAATAACCGTTTCACAAATGATATCGGATATGTACCTTACGTCGTAACTACAACTACACGACGGGTGCCACATGTGGAGCAGGATATGCTTACCCTTCCGGAGCACCTGAGATCACCCCCCTAGTTTTTTTGTGGGGTTCGTGTTGCTTATTCTTTAGTTTTCTATGTTGTGTCATGTGTACTATTGTTTGTCTTTTTTTAATTTTTAGCCATGGCGTTGTCAGTTTATTTTCGATTTATGAGTTTGACTGTCCCTCTGGGATCTTTCGTCCCTCTTTTAAAACGGATACCAAAAAAAAATTCCAGAGATGAAAGAAGAATCAAGTGACAGAACCATAGTATGTAGACAAACGTATATTCAAGATTACTTTTAAAAAGAAAAATCTTACCACAGTAAAAATTAGAAAATATCCTTGTCTAAAACGATCATTTACTAAACTTACGCTTTTTGTGTGTTGGACAGCGAATGAATTTCCATCAGTTTGATTCATCTTTTTGTAACAGAAAACTTATAAAAATTACCATATGATTGATATTCATGTCAACACCAACGTGTTGACTACTAGGCTGATGATACCCTCGGGGACGAAAAGTCTTTTGGAAAATGTTGTTTGTGCAGTATTTAGACCTTTCTACAACGACATTTGTTTTACATGCACACGAATAAAAATTTGCGGTTTTTATCCAACTCAATCATAGATTTGAACGTAGTTTTCAATTTAGACTTGCATATATATAAACAACGAAACCATTATGAGTTTGTCAGACAATTGAGTTGTATTGACTGAGTTTTGTTGAAAGAAGTTCATATTTGACATTTTAGAAGTTTTGATAAAAATACATTAGGCTCCTAACAACAGCTATAATTCATGCACAGTTATATCGTATCATTACTCATTTCTTAGATACTCAAAGTACTTTTGTATACGAAACATTGCATCTTTTTATGTACGGTGTACAACAACTTATAGTGTTAGTTGCGATCTAAGGGTAACAAATAACAGAACGTATGAATACAATAAAATACCATACCGGTACAAGTAAATATGACAGCAGCCTTACCTACAAGAACCCATAGATATCGACAGATATGGTCTTTAATGATAAAGCTGTAAAAAGCAATCGAAAAACATTCATTTCAGCATAAATCTCCTGTAATCAGTAAAGTATATATTGTGTGTACTTTTAGGGGTCAAATGTATGTTTCATCTAACTCTAATTCAAGAGAAATAAATCATACTTACATAACTCTATCCTCAATCTATCAGTTGAATAAAGTGAATAAGTTCAACCACGATAAAAACTTAATCTATGTCAGTGCGATTAAAATGTTGCATACATTAAATTTTATTCTTGGGTATTTTATCAGTATAAAGTAAAATAACAAAAATATCGAACTCCTATGAAAATTCAAAACGGGAAGTCAGTAATCAAATGGCAAAATCAAAGCTCAATCACATCAAATGAAGAATGACAATTGTCATATTCTGGACTTGTTAGAAACATTTTTTTCAGTTAGAAAATGGTGGATCAAAACCTGGTTGTGTAGCTAGCTAAACCTACACTTATATGACAGTCGCATAATATTTTATTATATTGACAACGATTTGTGACAAAAATAAACAGAGATATAAGATACAAATATCCGAAAAAGGGATACAGTAGTCAACATTGTTTTATAATCCTTATCACTATAAAAAGAAATATGTATAAAAGAAACACAAAAAAGTATATACACAAATATAAAAAAGAAGATGTGGTATGATTGCCAATGAGACAACTATCCACAAAAGACCAAAATGACACAGACATTAACAACTATGGTCACCCTACGGCCTTCAACAATGAGCAAAGCCCATACCGCATAGTCAGCTATAATAGGCCCCGATAAGACAATGTAAAACAATTCAAACGAGAAAACTAACGGCCTCATTTATGTAAAAAAAAAATGAACGAAAAACAAATATGTTAAAAAAGCACATTAACAAAAATTAAAGACAAAAATACAAAAATTCACCATAGCATAATAGCACAATGACGGCATGTATAAGTACAGAGTACCACGTCTTAGATTGTGGTTTAATATCTATGTCGTCTGTCTAATAGGTACCGACCGTGACCTTTTCCAAATACAGCTGTTATATCGAGTGTGAATTTACATTTAGTTCGTTGTTCAAATAAACATAAAATTGCCTTTCAATACCATCATTGTCATATTACCGAATACAACTGTTATACCGAGTGTGAATTTGCGTTGCTATACGACGTGTCGCGGTATTTTGTAAATCCAACATTAATGTATTTATTTTTTATGTTTCTGTTATGGTTTCGGTTGAATAATGTGTCATGTCTATCATTTGGTGTTCAAATAAACATATAAAGCTCAATACTAAAATTTATGATAAAAGAGATGATTTTTCATTTCCTATCGTTAATTATCCATTTTTAGATGGTGACGTTCCCTTGTCCCCATCGTACGGTGTTTATATATCTCAACTTGTACGATTCGCTCGTGCATGTAACAACGTTTTAGATTTTAACGAGAGAAATTTATGTATTACTGAAAAATTATTACACCAGGGTTTTCGATATCACAAACTAGTCAAAACATTTACTAAATTTTATCATCGGTATAAGGACATCATTCGTAAATATAGCTCAACATGCAGACTTCTTATACGATCAGGTATTTCACATCAATTTAGATGGAAATATTCTTTATAAAGCACAAAAATGTCAGTATTTACCTCAGAAACTAACAGAATAGACTTATTAAGAAGGGATGTAGTTACGATACTGTTGTCAGGTCATTAAAGATTGCATATTTTGGCGTTAATATTGATTCACTTATAGGGTCTTTGCATCGGAACTAAACACATTTATTAAAAAACCAGTTGTTGGCATGCCACGGGTTATGTTCTCATATATGTTACGATGGTATGATACTAAACCCCTAACGGGAAGGATTGTGCTTGATATTCATATGATGAAATCATAATCTTTCAATCAATTTAATTGAAGTCTGGAGCTGACATGTCAGTTAACTGCTAATAGTCTGTTGTTATTTATGTATTATTGTCATTTTGTTTATTTTCTTTGGTTTCATCTTCTGCCATCAGACTCGGACTTCTCTTGAACTGAATTTTAAATGTGCGTATTGTTATGCGTTTACTTTTCTACATTGGCTAGAGGTATAGGGGGAGGGTTGAGATCTCATAAACATGTTTAACCCTTCCGCATTTTTGCGCCTGTCCCAAGTGAGGAACCTCTGGCCTTTGTTAGTCTTGTATTATGTTAATTTTAGTTTCTTGTGTACAATATGGAAATTAGTATGGCGTTCATTTTCACTGAACTAGTATATATATATATATTTGTTTAAAGGGCCAGCTAAAGGACGCCTCCGGGTGCGGGAATTTTTCGCTACATTGAAGACCTGTTGGTGACCTTCTGCTGTTGTTTTTTCTATGGTCGGGTTGTTGTCTCTTTGACACATTCCCCATTTCCATTCTCAATTTTATAGAATTGCCTTTCAATACCATCATTGTCATATTACCGATTATAACTGTTATACTGAGTGTAAATTTACATTGCTATACGACGTGTCTCGGTATTTTGTACATCCAGCATTCATGTATTCATTTTTGATGTTTCTGCTATGGTTTCGGTTGGATAATCTGTTATGTAATATCGTTTGTAAAGCAAATAAAATTGCCTTTCCATAGCATCATCATCATAAAATTCTCGGGCGAGTTTTGTGAAAATAATTGTATAATGTTCGAGATTAAATGTGAGTTACGTAAGCGCGTCACTATTTGTTTTTTTATATCCTTTTTTTGTCGTTGATGGAAAATGTTCGTTGTTGTTATGAAGTTTGCATGTTGTGTCGACTATTATATTATTTGTTGGTCACCGAACGGCCTTCAATATTGCTATTATCTTGTCATGTTTTGTTGAAACTTTTGAGACTTCTCTTACGAAGATTTGTAATTTTTTTGTCATGTTTTGTGGGAGAGAGTTCTTCGTAGTATAAATATTGTAATTCTTTTGTCATGTTTTGTAGGAGAGAAGTCTTTGTAGTATAAATATTATAATGCTTTTGTCATGTTTTGTGGGAGAAAAGTTTTTATAGTATAAAAATTGTAATTCTTTTGTCATGTTTTGTGGGAGAAAAGTTTTTATAGTATAAAAATTGTAATTCTTTTGTCATGTTATGTGGAAGAGAAGTCTTCGTAGTATCAGTATTGTAATTATTTTGTCATGTTTTGTGGGAGAGAGATCTTCGTTGTATCTATATTGCAATTCTATTTCTATTGTCATTTGTCACGACGGGTGCCTCATGTGGAGTAGGATCTGCTTACCCTTCCGGAGCACCTGAGATTACCCCTAGTTTTGATGGGGTTCGTGTTGCTTATTCTTTAGTTTTCTATGTTGTGCCATGTGTACTATTGTTTGTCTGTTTTTCGTTTTCATTTTTAGCCATGACGTTGTCAGTTTATTTTCGATTTATGAATTTGAATGTCCCTCTGATATCTTTCGTCCCTCTTTTATAGAGTTTCAAAACCAAACTATCAATTATATAACATGAATTTTATTTTCAATTATTACCCGGTCAATTCAGTTTTAGTCCGTTTTTCTTCTAGTTTTCTGGCAATAGGTTCACAAAATAAACAAACAGTTCCAATTAGTAATCCTATACCAATTAAGAAAAATGAACCATGATAAGAGCCTGTAATATCTCTTAAATAGCCTACAATGAAAAAAACCTTCAATAGTTATAAATTGTCTTATCTGTTTGGATTAAATATATTAAAATCTTTGCATAAAAATATTGTAAGGTTATTCAGCAAATATTGATGGCTATAATTTATGATCTCGATTAGAAGCATAAAATTGAGAATGAAAACGAAAAAGGTGTCAAAGTTTAAGAGAAAATAACCCGTTTGGTTCTGATAACAAAATTAACATTTATACATGTTATACCAAAAATTTGTAAGGTTTCCGCGGAACCCAGCGTCTCGTCTCGCCTATTTTTGCTGTAAATTGCAGGCTCAACAAAAATGAGGAAAAAAATCAATAAAAATATTCATCTTGATACAATCTTTTGATTGTAAGAAGTTTTTGTCCAAGTTTGGTAAAAATCCAGGATAGTTTATGAATCTAAGAAATGTTTTAAAAACTTTAACTGCAGACTGTTTGTAATGTTAACTGTAAGAAAATCTAAGTTCATTTAAAAGTAAAATACGGAAAAAACAGATTTTTTTTTTTTTTTACAAAATTTACTTCTGGATACTATCTTATGATCATAAACAAGCTTCTGTCCAAGTTTGGTACAAACCCAGGATAGTTTAAGAAAGTTATTAAAATTTCAAAAACTTTAACCACAGAGTGAATATTTGTGGACGCCGCCGCCGACGACGACGACGGAATGTAGGATCGCTTAGTCTCGTTTTTTCGACTAAAGTCGAAGGCTCGACAATAAAACAGTATCGAAAGTTCAGTTTACAGTGTTCATTGGTAATAATTAAGAATACGTTTATTAAAAGGATCGCTAAGTTTACCTGGATCGCATCTAAATTAATGGGCTTGGCAAACTACATCACCGTAAAAATAAAGGATGTGCTATCCCGTTTGAGATAAGTTTTCAACAGGTACAGCAAAACATCCAAACAAAATTTGATTAGGGAATTTCTGTTTTGCGTTTTCCTCGGAGTTCTGTATTTTTGTGATTTTCTTTTTTTACTGTATATATATATATATAGTGGTATATTTAACATTGAGGGAAGTTTGGATAGCCAATAAACCATGTCCAACCTACCATTTTTTTCTTAAAATGTCCTGTACTAAGTCAGAATTATGCGCATTTGTTATCGAATAGTCCGTTTCCGTGTATGTTGGCGTTTGTTTTTGTAGCAGTTCAGTGTGTCTGTTGTTACGTTATTTTCCTCTTATAGTTGATGTGTTTCCCTTACGGATTTGTTTCAGTTATAATGGTTTATGACTATTGCACGACAGTATAATAATATTGCCTTTATTTTTGTCTATGGGAGAATTTATTACAGGTTATCTTGGTACATAAAGAAATATTAATAAGATTTCGAAGTCAAATTAATTTTGAGTGCAGATTCGATTTTGTTTTAATAAACAATACTAGTACAATGAAAGGATAGAGTCCAATTTGTTTAATTATTAACATAAAATGCGAACACTTCTGACTTACCTATGAGAAATGAATTCACCATCAAACTAACACCATGAACTTGGAACAGTATGGCAAGTCCATCAGACAGATTTTCTTGTCCAACAGCGTCCACTATTAGTAGAGGATACAAGGAAAAATAAACTCCTCCGACTAGTCCATAGGTAGCAGCATAAGCTGCAAAACTAGGAAAATCTGTATAAAATGGATTTAGCATAGCAGCGACGCCACTTATAAATATACATACACCAACAAGATGGTTCCGCCTTAGGAATCCTGAATCTGCTATCCATGCGATGGAAAACCTACCTATAAAGTCGCATACGGCTGATATTGTCACTAACAGTGCAATTTTATCGTCTGGAATATTATAGTCTTTGGCAAATGGTGGGATGAAAGTAATTGTTAATGCACTTCCAAATACACATAACAATCCTGTCACCATTAGAAGTTGAAAACTGTGATTTCTTAAAATGCTACAGTTAAATAAATTTGAACAACAAGAACATTTTGATTTTTCGTCTTCAGAAAGGCTGCTATGGACAGATGGGTTTGACTTTGCAAAGCTGACAACCGTGATTGCATTAGCTATACTTCCCATACTTCCATATAAGTTTAATGCACTTCCGGACAGTTTATCTAAAACTATAGAGTGATGACTTCCAAGTGAGCGCTCTGACTGGACGCTTACCTGTGGTTCTAGCTGCACAAACATTTTAGAAGATTCGTGTTCTTCTCTTTCATTGGGGGATGTTCCGTATGCTTTCGATGATCCGTTTGCTGTTTTAGAAGTATCTTCTTCTTGGATCAAAACAATTTCAATTTGTTTTTCGTTGCTTTTGGTATTGGTATCCATTAAAAAAGGCCTCATTAAAGCCCCAGCTGCTGTTATGTGGAACAACATTGCCGACATAATCAATAAAGCACCTTGGAGGCCATATGTATCGAGCAAATGTCTTATCAACAAAGGAATACAAAGACCACCGATACTGCCCCCAACATTAGCTAAACTGTTAGCTAGTCCCTTCCTCTTGTCGAAGTATGTGCTAAGTAACACTATTGCTGGTCCATATGACGCGGCACATCCGGAAGCTGAAAGAAGATTCATTTGAAGATGGGAAAGATGTATAGATTATATTATGGCGGGTTTATAGCGATGTAACGTGCTGAAATTAATGTCAGGGGCGGATCCAGCCATTTGAAAAGGGGGGGGGTCCCAATCCAGAGTAAAGGGGGGGTTCCAACTATATGCTCCCATTCAAATGCATTGATCGGCCCAAAAAAAAAGGTGATTCCACCCCCCTCCCCCCACATGGATCCGCCAATGAATGTCATCAATTCGAAAACAAGTATAAGATAAAGTTATTGATAAGTGTATTTCACCCTGGTATACTATTGCAATACAATACAATACAATATTTTTATTTTCCAAATTAAAGGGCCCATTCAGAGCATCACAATGATAACAACATGACACAAACATTACAGAGTGATTATAAAGAAATATAAAATAATAGTTCAAATACATACTTCAGTATGACAAATATACATTAAAGGTATATGACAAAAGATCGTTTTAAAATTAAGGAACAAGAAGTTTTGACGATATATTTTATTTATTTATTTTAAAATTGCCCTATATTACCATTACAACCGGTATCACACACACACACAGTTAGGAGTACCAAAAAGTAAGAAATCTAAAATAACCACAAAATAGTGATAATAACATTTTGGCAAACGTCTGTGTCAAAAAAGACGAAGGCTTCAATCTTGCTTAATGATACTGAGAATGTCAGTCCACAGAAAGACAACATTTTTTCAATGGCAGTCACTGCTAACCTTTTACGAGATGATTTTTTTTTCAAAATATGATTCGTCGGTTGAACTGAAAAGCCATTCATCAGACGCTTTGAAGGACATTGGAGCAATCAAGTCCACAGGGCACATTTCGTCATTTCAGATCATCTGACTACATCTAAATCATAATAAACAGTCTTCAAGCATACACCATAGAACAACAAATTAGACATGAACTCGTCATTTTAGATAATCTGACTGCATCTTAATCATAATAAACAGTTTCCAAGCACCCATAATAGAGCTACCAACTAGTCGTAGTTTCGACTTTGCTAGAACAGCTGACAGTCAAGTTTTTAGATCTATGAATGGCTGTCCTACTGGCCATTAGTTATTCAAATCGTATTATTATTATTTCTAATATATAAAACACAAAAAAATGTTTCTTTTCATAAGTACTGATACTGCTACTTTATATCATGTCCATGGATACATCCAGTTTTACGTTGATCTCACTTCAACCTAAGAAACAAGAGAATAAATACCCTGAGAGAAAATAAAATTCAACTCACCATGTAGAATACCTTGAGAGAAGATAAGGAATGTGACTGTCGGAGCGAATGCATTCAACAAATATCCTAAAGCTGCCACAAACCCTCCAACCATTATAAGTTGTCTGCTACTAAAGTATTTGTTTCCCAATGTTAAAATAAAAAATGCTGTTGGAATATAAAATATACTGTTAACTAAAATTATCTAAAAACAAAAGGGAATGATAACTTGCCAACATTAGTAAATTAATTTAGAAATGGTACATTTATCACATGCCATTTACTAACCAAATACGTAAAAAGGTAATATGTAGTATAATAATTTCTGGGTATGTGCATTTCTAATGAGGGTATCGAGAAAGTACTTCGGATTTCTAATGAGGGTATCGAGAAAGTACTTCGGATTTCTAATGAGGGTATCGAGAAAGTACTTCGGATTTCTAATGAGGGTATCGAGAAAGTACTTCGGATTTCTAATGAGGGTATCGAGAAAGTAGTTCGGATGTTACAAATTTATAAAGCGTTATCATCCTTCATCTTTCATTGGCTTTTATTTCTTTTAGAGAGATGAATCCAGAAAAGCTGTAAGGATGCAACATTTTGTATATGATGAGTTTATTTATAACGGGTTATGTCAATGAATCAAGCCATGTCTGTTACTAGTGGAGTGTTTGTCCCCGATGGAATATTCCGCGCAGCAGTCGCTGATTCGGTACTGAGTGGGTTTTTATCGGCGCAGTAGTCGCTACTTCGGTACTGAGTGGATTTATAACGCACTGTTAATACTTCATTCGCCATTAATGAAAAACTGTTTGTCGAGTCTGTAAGTCCCTAATTTTATCAACAACTATTCATATGATTTATAACATACGTTTGCTACTTAATTTTTCCCCCGGTTATAAACTTTTAAAAAAAAATAACTAAAGTTGCAATTCATATTGTCGAATTCTTATTCTTTTGTTTTCGTTGGTTTCATGTTAACAGTTGAAGCTTTTTCAAATTTGTCTTATCTTTGACAGTGAGTAGAATCTCTCTGTCTGTAAACATATATTCTGAAAATACAGAATTACATGCGATCAATCTAAAACAGACCATGAACGGTGACCTATATCTACTCCGTAGGGTTGTCTCTTTGGCAATCATCTTCTTAGTTTTAACTAATTGTTGTCATTACTGTTCTTCGGTTAGAAAATCAATAGCTCTGTTTCCTTTGTTTTAAGAATTAGTAAAGGAAGTAATATAATGATTACAACAAGGAGGTATGTATATTTGTTATTTTCTGAAGTAAACTTACCAGAAAAACTAAACATGGCTGTCTGTATGGATAGAACAATGGATACCATAGATGCAGTGGTATCGTAAACACGTAAAAACTCAACAAAGAATAAACCAAAGGACTTCAGTGTCCCAACTATCAAAAATAGTTCACAACAGCATGCTGAAAAAAACACTTTAATGCGTTATTCATATACTACTAGTATTATTTGGATCTGTTTGTGTCCGTTGTAAAACATGCATACACAGTTCTTGTCTATCTTTCTAAACAATACAATTGTACCTTCTCATTGTACTTTTCATGTTAATGTATGATTCTAGTTTATCACGTTATCTTACAAACTAGTTTTTGAAAATGTCATTAACAGCAATGAATCGCATGACGTTTGACTACTCAAAATAAAATAAATATTATAAATTGGTGTGTTAATCGAAAACAATATAACATGAAAAGGCTATGCTGACTCATCCATTTAGTTTTTTGATTTGATCTTAATTTTTATCATAACATTTTGACTTTTTGTGTGGTCGATTGATTCATAAGAATCAATTTTAACTTCTCAACATGAAGGTGTTCCCCTACATGAAAGAGGCCAGTCAGACGAACGTGCTCCAAACGCAGAAAAATCTGCCTTGTTGTATTTATAACACTATGGTAATATACTAGTCATGCTGATTTGTCTTATTGTTAGATTCAAAATAAAAGGTAGTCACACAGTAGTACCAATTATTAAGGTTGTGCATCAGAAATATATTTTCACTTTGATTGTAGCGTTCTCACACTAAATCCGTTGGAGGTGGTCTCGTTGATATCGTAGTTTTAGTTATTCGTGTTGTTCAGTCTTTAGTTTTCTATGTTGGTACTAGTATTTGTAAACTTTTGCTTGTCTTTTTGTCTGTTTTGTTTTACTTACCAAACAAAATAACCCACGCCCATCCTCTATCTGTCGGAGGGTCCGAGTTCAATCTATCTGTCGGAGTGTCTGATCCTATGTCTGTCGCCAGAGGGTCTGATTGTTTAGATTGCTGTTCCTCCATTACACTTGTTGTCGTCATACCCAATTATTGTACTCGTGTAGTCGTTCGAATAACTTTTTCACTTTAATATAAAACAAATCTGCTTAGTGCACCATAACAGAAATTTGACTTTACTGAAGAAATATTTTCGTTTCTTGTTTATTTTTTTTGATATTTCATTTTCTTATCTTGCTATTTGTATTTTTTCCTTTTTTTTCTCTTTGTTGTTTTACTGCTTTGACACACAAGGTCATATCGGACTAGCAAAAAATTACGTAGTATAAATAAAACTTTTCAATTTGGAAAGTTTACAAAAAATATAAATGTTAACCGACTAAACTGACAACCACAATTTCACTTGATACATATTCAATTTAAATCCTATACAACCAGATCATACTTTATAAGATTAATATTCAGATACCTTTCTTACGATTTGTATCTTATTTAAAACCAAGTTCCTTCATGAAACTTAGTATATTACGTATTTTTATACTTTTTACATTTCAATAAAATATAAAACATGCGGGATGTTGTCAGGCTCCCAACCACGTTGTAGATAGATATATAGTTTCAATGATAGAACATTGCAGACGTCAGTAAATTCTTTAAAAGTTTATGATAACTATATTGTTAAAATCTTGTTTTACTTTTGTTTGCTAACTTTAGAACTTCGATGATTATGTTTCGACATTAAACCAAGTCTTAAAGTACTTTTTTTTACAGACAGTGTAGAAATATTAAGTATTAATGCTGATATGACTTTATAATCAAAGAGCTGATAGCTCTGAGGTGGAAGAAGGTGAATAAAAGGTAACTTGAATTACCATAAAAGCAGTTCCACTAACCCAGCCTGCTTTGTTCCATTATCGTTATGACGTATTTTTTTTCTTCAAACAAGAATGTATCATAAGTACATGGATTTCCCATCCGTACAATCATTTTCTGTGTTCAGTGGACCGTGAAAATTAGGTAAAATCTTTATTTTGGCAGTAAAATTAGAAAGATCATATCATAAGGAACACATGTGTACTAAGTTTCAACTTGATTAGATTTGAACTTCATCAAAAACTACAACGACCATAAACTTTAACCTGAAGCAGGACGAACGGACAGACCAGTAAACATAATGCCCATATATGGGACATAAAAATAGTAAGACTTGTTACATACCTGCCACCTTTTGAAAGTTCCCATGGGGGTTTTTAGTGCTCGAGCGACAACAATTTTAAAGGTTACAATTTTTAGCGAAGTATTTTGCACAATCTGGATTGTCTAGAAAAAGTGTCATATTTGTATGATGAGCATAGATGCCTTTTTCTTAAGTCTGTTTGCATGATTCTAATTATTAAATTAGTAGAAATGATGAACATGTAGCTAGCAGACCAGGGTTTATTTTCTTGTGTAAGAATATATGACGTTGTTGAAATTTGTAATTTTGAATTATGCACAAAGATGGACCTTTTACAGGTTGGGAACAACACTCCAAATTAGGGGCAACCCTCATTGGAAGAACATAACAACACACTGTAAATTAGCACATTTATATTCATATTATTTGATGAAACTATCCCCAAGAACGATGCATCTATCAAGTATTATGGTGACTTGAATAACACCGATATCACTTAGATTACAATTCTACCTTGACAGGTAAGTTTGTATTTAGCCTATAAAATACTTATTTAGCCTTGAGAATTGAAAGGTCAGTTTCCCATTCATACAATAGAGGTTGATAAATTTGGCTTCATGCCATTTACCATGTCCAAAATTAAGGTCACTTTATTGTTATTGTGATATTGTTAAAGTACAAAAGAACCCTATATTCTGACCAATACTTAAAACTTTGTGCATCTTGATTTAATTGTTAAAAATCTGTTAATGTTGAATTTTAGGGGTTATTATAGGCCTTTTAATTGCATATTTCTTTACATGGTAGTTTTTTTTTTCAGATATAAAAAAAAACTATCTGCTTGACTGTTATAGAAATAGACTATGCTTGCAGGGTCTTGTTTTTTGTTTACACCAAATCTGACAGATTATTATTAAGTTGCAAAATATTTTAAATGAGAGCTGAAATTTTTTCTATCTTTAAATGTGCATTGAACAATGTTGAAGGTTAAGGTTCATGTGGACCCTATGGCTAAATTGACCGTATTTTCACCTCAAAATTTTCTCTGAGTACAGGCAAACCTGTACATCTGGAAAAGTTTTAAGGCATAGCATGCCCTAGATAAATAGAAAGCAAATGCATTGTATGATTTAGAAAATTCATAACAACTGGATTTTGCCGTACACTTTTTTTCGTCTCTGCAGAAGATGATAAAATTAACAAACAGTTGAGTTTACCTTGATATGGTCCACTCAGGTACACAGTTTAAATAACCAATTATTGTCAGGTATCTATTGTCCATCTAATGTCCATGTCAATTAAAAATGCTCACTTTAATTTTTACCTGTGGGGAAGTTCTCAAACCTGTTTCCCAACTTAGTTTATTTTGGCACCTTCTGGAGGAATGAAAAAAAGTGCACGGCAAAATCCTGGTAAGTTTTTATTTTTCTAAAACATAAAATATATTTAAAATTCATTTATCTAGGGCATGCTATGCCTGGAAAAATTTACAGATGCGCAGGTTTGTCTGTACTCAGAGTAAATTTTGAGGTGAAAATACGGTCATTTTAGACATAGGGTCCACATGAACCTTAAAATAATTATAATGTGAACAAGAATGAAGAAAACATCTTGGTCCCAAAAAAAAAAAACATCATCAACCAGGATATAATATTCCAAATTTTAATTTATTATACTAATATCAGTTGAAATCTCAAGCCACTATTTTGCATGTTTACAATGTAGGACATGTCCCAACAGAAAATCAATGAATTTGACAGTACAATGTACTCTTAGCACAAACACATAAGGTCACTGTGAAATAGACATCTAGGGCAATAAACAGTCAGTTATACCATGTATACCAAACCAGTTTGACTAGATGTCTAGTTTAAAACCAGTTTGACTAGATGTGTCCTATATTTTGACAATGTAAATGACATGAGGACCTGCATGGGTTTTTTAATATCTGTATTCTTTAAATTTTTAGGGCATTTTTCTTTTAATAGCCTTAAAAATAACTCTCATTCTGTAAAGCAAATTCTCATGAAAATGATTTTACTATATAGTCTTTCTGTTACAAGATTATTTATCAATTATGCACATTGATCATTATATTATCGGTATTGCATTACAGTTACCTAAGTTTCCTTTTTATTTTGCACATTTATTCTTTATACTTTTGCACCGCATTATTCTAAATTCTTTATTTTGTTGTTCATTTTCTCTATTCTCTATTTTTTGTTGCTATTACATTTATTCTCTATTCTGTAAACCCCATTCTGACCCTTATAGGTAAACTTCTATTGTATGAATGGGATAAACTGACCTTTCAATTCTCAAGGCTAAATAAGTATTTTATAGGCTAAATACAAACTTACCTGTCAAGGTAGAATTGTAATCTGAGTGATATCGGTGTTATTCAAGTCACCATAAATGGTCAAAACATGTCAGAAGAATTTTGTGATGTTTCTAAACTTATATCTTCTTTATTAATTTGCCCCCCTCATTTAGAAAAGTTGTTCCAAATATTATGAATTTTCCCACTTTTGAACGGTTACAAATCTTAAAATTTTTCTTTATTTTTTGTTTCAACTGTTACAGTAAAATGACCCCTTGTTTTAGGGACAGTCCCTCATTTAAGGGACTACACTCATAATGGGGAGAGGGGTCCCAACCTGTTTGTTGGTCTTTGTGAAAAAAAGAATAGTACATTGTGCTTTAAATGATTTAATTGAATACAAAAATAACATATGTTACAACAAGTATTATGTCAATAAGTTTGTGAAAAAACTACTATTCAGTATTATCTTTATGGTAGTACTGCATCATTGAATTTTGTCAATCAGCCATGCTTTTATCCTTAAGCTGTGTAATAACCCCTTTTGCAGATAAAAATTCACCTCCGGCAGTGCCATGTTCACGATTTACAACTAGATGAAAACAACAAAGTTCAAAATCTAGCATGTTAGAATAATCTTCAGAGAAAACGTTTTTGATTGGCTTATTAATTTGATCATGAGAAACACGGAATTTGATTGGCTGAACACGATTTTCTTACCTTGGGAACAAAATAAGGAACAGATGGTTTTCACTAAATCATGTTTTAGAGGTTTAATTAACGATACCCTTAATATTAATATTTTTTAATAAATGCAAGGACGTATTATAAAACGTCTTGGTAAGAGTAAAGAGAATGAACACAGGACGAACGTACTATATGGTCGAAAGAACTCAGGACGAACAGACCAAGGGAGAACATGTAAACAGGGCGAGTCGACCCGGTACTAAATTCACGCATGCGTACTACAAATATCTACATTAAAAACTTCCGGTTTCAAGTAAACAAACAACGTTCATGTAGATGAGATGAAATCCACAGGCACTAGACGTTCTGTCAATAGTATAAAAATATTGGCAATTGGAAGAAAATAGTGTCCATATATATAGTGCCTGTGTGAAATCTAATAATTTGCATAAATAAAAGGGTACACATTTACGATAGTGATTGTATTTTTCAATCCTATTTTACAAATTAAATGATTCAGATGCTTAATCATGTGTAAAAATCGGTGTCAAGAATCGGAAGTTGTTATGAAATTGTAATGCACAGAAACGGATGCGGCATACGGAGGTGGTATATGGTTTTAAAGTCAACACCATAGGTCTTCAGAAGACTTGAAGTCTTCTTCCACCAAAAATCTTCCCAGTATATCAGAATAGATACTTAAGTTTTAAAATGTAAAAAAATATGAAGTGAAAGTTTTAGAACTTATTTAGAATCCATCACATATTAGAGGGTCTGGATGGGGGGTCTGTTATTCTGTAAACATCTAATTTTCACCCCTTTTTTTCTCTAATCTTTAAAAAAAAATAACCCTTTTTTCTCTAATCTTCAAAAAATTAACCCCTTTTTCTCTAATCTTATTTTTTTGGCCTTTATTCTCTAATCTTCATTTTTAAGGGCATTATTCTTTAATCATTTAACCCCATCCAAACCCTCATATTAAGTTAAGAAACTGAGACATTTATGATCGATACATTCTTAAAGGCGACAGATATATGAGAGGTAGATCTTTTTAGTGGTCAATGCGTTCAGCGGCTATTAATAGGTTGAACAATATATCGTTCATACCATGAAACAACTATATTAAAACAAACACGTACAAATCTGTGTGTATTTGCAATAATTATGTGTAGTAAATGACCTCTATTAACGATAAAATACGTAAATAATTAATAATGTTATATTATCACAAACTTTGCAAGCTTTCGATAAAAAAAAAAATAAACAATTCAGACACGAGGTTAGTCCTGATTACCTACCCTTGTGTGTACCTGATCAACGGTGTGATATCCTGTCGCTGACGTTGTGTCAACCATCATAACACACGCACAAATTATACTGACAAGATAAAAACACAAACTAACATATACACATACATGTTAAGGGAATCAATAATATACCGGATAAAAACAATCCCATAAAATTCGCTGAAGTCCCTTAAGAAAGTATAAACGTAGGGCATTCACTTGTCGTGTAGATTACGAAAGAAATTGTCAATATTCTCTTCTTATCTCTTGGGGGTGTAGATGGGGGTGATAACAAAAATTATAAACAAAATTGAAAAAGATGTCTTGTTTTGTAGTATTTAATGGTGGTATATAATAGAAATTCATTTCCCGAGTGAGAACTAAAAACATTCCAAAGTATCAAAGAGTAATTGGTATATATATACATATCAAAGACTTAAAAAAACACCAATTTTATTGAATAACAAGAGGCTCTCAAGAGCCTGAATCGCTCACCTTAATTCTTTTGGTTAAATCTCTCATCAATGATTATTTTGGCTTTTCAATTTATTTAAATGTTTTTTGGATCGTCCTATTTTCTTCAAAAGCCAAAAAAAATAATCATTTTCTCCTATGTTCTATTTTAGCCATAGTAGCTATGTTTCTTGACATACAAGGAAATAAAATATAAAATTTATACTAAATACTCTGAAACTCATTTAGCCTAAGTTTGGCTGAAATTGATACAGCAGTTTCAAAGGAGAAGATTTTTTAAAGTAAGTCAACATGATGAACAAATTGCGAAAAAAGTCCTTAAAGGGCAATAACTCCTTAAGGGGTCAATTGACAATTTTGGTCAAATTGACTTAATTGAAGATCTTACTTTGCTGAACATCATTGCTGTTTACAGTTTATTTCTATCTATAATTATATTCAAGATAATAAACAAAAACAGCAAAATTTCCTTAAAATTATCAATTCAGGGGCAGCAACCCAACAACAGGTTGTCTGGTTCATCTGAAAATTTCAGGGCAGATACATTGTAGATCTTGACCTGATAAACAATATAACCCCAGGTCATATTTGCTCTAAATGCTTTGGATTTTGAGTTATAAGCCAAAAACTGCATTTGACCCCTATGTTCTATTTTTAGCAATGGCGACCATGTTTGTTGATAGATCATAACTTCGGATACAATTTACAAACTAGATACCCTAAGGAACATTCAGTTAAAGTTTGGAAGTATTTGGCCCAGTAGTTTCAGAGGAGGAGAATTTTGTAAAAGATTTTTAAGATTTACGAAAAATGGTTAAAAATTGACTATAAAGGGCAATAACTCCTAAAGGGGTCAACTGACCATTTCCGTCATTTGACTTATTTGTAAATCTTACTTTGCTGAACATTATTGCTGTTTACAGTTTATCTCTATCTATAATAATATTCAAGATAATAACCAACTAGAGGCTCTAAAGAGCCTGTGTCGCTCACCTTGGTCTATGTGCATGTTAAACAAAGGACACAGATGGATTCATGACAAAATTGTGTTTTGCTGATAGTGATGTGTTTGTAGATCTTACTTTACTGAACATTCTTGGTACTTAGAATTTTCTCTATCTATAATAAACTTGGACCTTTAGATACAGTGAAAAATATTTTGTAAAAATTTACAAAAATTTACCAAATTAGTGAAAATTGTTAAAAATTGAATAAAATGGGCAACAACTCCTTAAGGGGTCAATTTGACGATTTTGGTCATGTTGACTTATTTCTAGATCTTACTTAGCTGAACATTATTGCTGTTTACACTTTATCTCTGTCTATAACAATATTCAAGATAATAACCAAAAACAGCAAAATTTCCTTAAAATTACTAATTCAGGGGCAGCAACCCAACAACAGGTTATCCGATTTATCTGAAAATTTCAGGGCAGATAGATCTTGACCTGTTACACAATTTTACCCCCTGTCAGATTTGCTCTAAATGCTTTGGTTTTTGAGTTATAAGCCCAAAACTGCATTTTACCCCTATGTTCTATTTTTAGCCATGGCGGCCATCTTGGATGTCACCGGAAACATTTTTTAAACAAGATACCCCAATGATGATTTTGGCCAAGTTTGGTGTAATTTGGCCAAGTAGTTTCAGAGGAGAAGATGTAAAAGATTACTAAGATTTACGAAAAATGGTTAAAAATTGACTATTAAGGGCAATAACTCCTAAAGGGGTCAACTGACCATTTCGGTCATGTTGACTTATTTGGGAATCTTTTTTTGCTGAACATTATTGCTGTTTACAGTTTATCTCTATCTATAATAATATTCAAGATAATAACCAAAAACAGCAAAATTTCATTAAAGTTACTTATTCTGGGGCAGCAACCCAAAACCGGGTTGTCCAATTCATCTGAAAATTTCAGGGCAGGTAGATCTTGACCTGATAAACAAATTTACCTCATGTCAGATTTACTCTAAATGCTTTGGTTTTTGAGTTATAAGTCAAAAACTGCATTTTACCCAAGGTTCTATTTTTAGCCATGGCGGCCATCTTGATTAGATGGCTGGGTCACTGGACACATTTTTCAAACTACATACCCCAAAGATGTTTGTGGCCAAGTTTGGATTGATTTGGTCAAGTAGTTTCAGAGGAGAAGATTTTTGTAAAAGATTACTAAGATTTACGAAAAATGGTTAAAAATTGACTATAAAGGGCAATAACTCCTAAAGGGGTCAACTGACCATTTCGGTCATGTTGACTTATTTGTAAATATTACTTTGCTGAACATAATGGCTGTTTACAGTTTATCTCTATCTATAATAATATACAAGATAATAACCAAAAACAGCAAAATTTCCTTAAAATTACTAATTCAGGGGCAGCAACCCAACAACAGGTTGTCAGATTCATCTGAAAATTTCAGGGTAGATAAATCTTCACCTGATAAACAATTTTACCAAATGTCAGATTTGCTCTAAATGCTTTGGTTTTTAAGTTATAAGCAAAAAACTGCATTTTACCCTTATGTTCTATTTTAAGCCGTGGCGGCCATCATGGTTGGTTGGCCGGGTCACCAGACACATTTTTAAAACTAGATACCCCAAAGATAATTGTGGCCAAGTTTGGTTTAATTTGGCCCAGTAGTTTCAGAGGAGAAGATTTTTGTAAAAGATTACTAAGATTTACGAAAAATGGTTAAAAATTGACTATAAAGGGCAATAACTCCTATATGGGTCAACTGACCATTTCGGTCATGTTGACTTATTTGTAAATCTTACTTTGCTGAACATTATTGCTGTTTACAGTTTATCTCTATCTATAATAATATTCAAGATAATAACCATATAACGGCAAAATTTCCTTAAAATTGCCAATTCAGGGGCAGCAACCCAACAACGGGTTGTCCGATTCGTCTGAAAATTTCAGGGCAGATAGATCTTGACTTAATAAATAATTTAACCTCATGTCAGATTTGCTCTAAATGCTTCGGTTTCAGAGTTATAAGCCAAAAACTGCATTTGACCCCTATGTTCTATTTTTAGCCATGGCGGCCATCTTGGTTGGTTGGCCGGGTAACCGAACACATTTTCTAAACTAGATACCCCAATGATGATTGTGGCCAAGTTTGATTTAATTTGGCCCAGTAGTTTCAGAGGAGAAGATTTTTGTAAAAGTTAACGACGACGGACGACGGACGACGCCGGACGACGGACGCCGGACGCCGGACGCCAAGTGATGAGAAAAGCTCACTTGGGCCTTCGGGCCAGGTGAGCTAATAATATTCAAGATAATAACCAAAAACAGCAAAATTTCCTTAAAATTACTAATTCAGGGGCAGCAACCCAACAACAGGTTATCCGATTTATCTGAAAATTTCAGGGCAGATAGATCTTGACCTGTTACACAAGTTTAACCCATGTCAGATTTGCTCTAAATGCTTTGGTTTTTGAGTTATAAGCCAAAAACTGCATTTTACCCCTATGTTCTATTTTTAGCCATGGCGGCCATCTTGGATGGTTGGCCAGGTCACCGGACACATTTTTTAAACTAGATACCCCAATGATGATTTTGGCCAAGTTTGGTGTAATTTGGCCCAGTAGTTTCAGAGGAGAAGATTTTTGTAAAAGTTAACGACGACGGACGACAGACGACGGACGACAGACGACGGACGACGGACGCCGGACGCCAAGTGATGGGAAAAGCTCACTTGGCCCTTTGGGCCAGGTGAGCTAAAAACCCATTACCCAGAAACTTAAAATCTAAAATTTATAAAAAAAATAAACTAGAGGCTCTAAAGAGCCTGTGTCGCTCACCTTGGTCTATGTGCATATTAAACAAAGGACACAAATGGATTCATGACAAAATTGTATTTTGGTGATGGTGATGTGTTTGAAGTTCTTACTTTACTGAACGATTTTGCTTCTTACAATTATATCTATAATGAACTTTGCCCATTAGTAACAGAGAACTATATTTGGTAAAAATTTACATAAATTTACCAAATTAATGAAAATTGTTAAAAATTGACTATAAAGGGCAATAACTCCTTAAGGGGTCAATTGACCATTTAGGTCATGTTGACTTATTTGTAGATCTTACTTTGCTGAACATTATTGCTGTTTACAGTTTATCGCTATCTATAATAGTATTCAAGATAACCAAAAACGGCAAAATTTCTTTAAAAATTACCAATTGGAGGGCAGCAACCCAACAACCAGTTGTCCAATTCATCTGAAAAATTCAGGGCAGATAGATATTGACTTGATTAACAATTTAACTTCTTGTCAGATTTGCTCTAGATGCTTTGGTTTCATAGTTATAAGCCAAAAACTGCATTTTACCCCTATGTTCTATTTTAAGCCGTGGCGGCCATCTTGGTTGAATGGCCAGGTCATCGGACACATTTTTCAAACTAGATACCCCAATGATGATTGTGGCCAAGTTTGGTTTGATTTGGCCCAGTAGTTTCAGAGGAGAAGATTTTTGTAAAAGTTAACGACGACCATTTTGGTCATGTTGACTTATTTGTAGATCTTACTTTGCTGAACATTATTGCTGTTTACAGTTTATCTCTATCTATAATAATATTCAAGATAATAACCAAAAACAGCAAAATTTCCTCAAAATTACCAATTCAGGGGCAGCAACCCAACAACCGATTGACCGATTCATCTGAAAATTTCAGGGCAGATAGATCATGACCTGATAAACATTTTTATCCCATGTCAGATTTCCTCAAAATGCTTTGGTTTTTGAGTTATAAGCCAAAAACTGCATTTTACCCCTATGTTCTATTTTTAGTGGTGGCGGCCATCTTGGTTGGTTGACCAGGTCACGCCACACATTTTTTAAACTAGATACCCCAAAGATGATTGTGGCCAAGTTTGGATTAATTTGGCCCAGTAGTTTCAGAGGAGAAGATTTTTGTAAAAGATTACTTTAATTTACGAAAAATGGTTAAAAATTGACTATAAAGGGCAATAACTCCTAAACGGGTCAACTGACCATTTTGGTCATGTTGACTTATTTGTAGATCTTACTTTGTTGAACATTATTGCTGTTTACAGTTTATCTCTATCTATAATAATATTCAAGATAATAACCAAAAACAGCAAAATTTCCTCAAAATTACCAATTCAGGGGCAGCAACCCAACAACCGATTGACCGATTCATCTGAAAATTTCAGGGCAGATAGATCTTGACCTGATAAACATTTTTATCCCATGTCAGATTTCCTCAAAATGCTTTGGTTTTTGAGTTATAAGCCAAAAACTGCATTTTACCCCTTTGTTCTATTTTTAGCCGTGGCGGCCATCTTGGTTGGTTGACCAGGTCACGCCACACATTTTTTAAACTAGATACCCCAAAGATGATTGTTGCCAAGTTTGGATTAATTTGGCCCAGTAGTTTCAGAGGAGAAGATTTTTGTAAAAGATTACTTTAATTAACGAAAAATGGTTAAAAATTGACTATAAAGGGCAATAACTCCTAAACGGGTCAACTGACCATTTTGGTCATGTTGACTTATTTGTAGATCTTACTTTGCTGAACATTATTGCTGTTTACAATTTATCTCTATCTATAATAATATTCAAGATAATAACCAAAAACAGCAAAATTTCCTCAAAATTACCAATTCAGGGGCAGCAACCCAACAACCGATTGACCGATTCATCTGAAAATTTCAGGGCAGATAGATCTTGACCTGATAAACATTTTTACCCCATGTCAGATTTGCTCTAAATGCTTTGGTTTTTGAGTTATAAGCCAAAAACTGCATTTTACCCCTATGTTCTATTTTTAGCCGTGGCGGCCATCTTGGTTGGTTGACCGGGTCATGCCACACATTTTTTAAACTAGATACCCCAATGATGATTGTGGCCAAGTTTGGTTTGATTTGGCCCAGTAGTTTCAGAGGAGAAGATTTTTGTAAAAGTTAACGACGACGGACGACGACGGACGACGGACGACGACGACGACGACGACGGACGCCGGACGCCAAGTGATGAGAAAAGCTCACTTGGCCCTTCGGGCCAGGTGAGCTAAAAAAAGTTAAGAAAAATTGTTAAAAATTGACTCTAAAGTGCAATAACTCCTCAAGGGGTCAACTGACAGTTTTGGTCATGTTGACTTATTTGTAGATCTTACTTTGCTAAACATTATTGCTGTTTTCAGTTTATCTCTATCTATAATAATATTCAAGATAATAACCAAAAAACGGCAAAATTTCCTTTAAATTGCTAATTCAGGGGCAGCAACCCAACAACCAGTTGTTTTATTCGTCTGAAAATTTCAGGGCAGCTAGATTTTCACTTGATTAACACTATTACCCCATGTCAGATTTACTCTAAATGCCTTGGTTTCAGAGTTATAAGTCAAAATCTTCAATTCACCCCTATGTTCTATTTTTAGCTCTGGCGTCCATCTTAGTTCGATGGCAGGGTCACCGGACACATTTTTTAAACTAGATACCCCAAAGATGATTGTGACCAAGTTTGGATTAATTTGGCCGAAAAGTTTCAGAGGAGAAGATTTTTGTAAAAGATTACTAAGATTTTCGAAAAATGGTTAAAAATGGACGAAAAAGGGCAATAACTCCTACAGGGGTCAACTGACCATTTCGGTCATGGTAACTTTTTTGCAAATCTTACTTTGTTGAACATTATTGCTGTTCACAGTTTATTTCTATCTATAATAATATTCAAGATAATAACCAAAAACAGTAAAATTTCCTTAAAATTACCAATTTAGGGGCAGCAACCCAACAATGGGTTGTCTGATTCATCTGAAAATTTCAGGGCAGATAGATCTTGACCTGATTAACAATTTTACCCCATGTCAGATTTGCTCTAAATGCTTTGGTTTTTGAGTTATAAGCCAAAAACTGCATTTTACCCCTATGTTCTATTTTTAGCCATGGCGGCCATCTTGGTTAGTTGGCCGGGTCACCGGACACATTTTTTAAACTAGATACCCCAATAATGATAGTGGCCAAGTTTGGTTTAATTTGGCCCAGTAGTTTCAGAGGAGAAGATTTTTGTAAAAGTTAACAACGACGACGGACGACGGACGACAGACGACGGACGACGGACGACGACGGACGCCGGACGCAAAGTGATGGGAAAAGCTCACTTGGCCCTTCGGGCCAGGTGAGCTAAAAAGGGAGCTCACGTCAATAGAAATATTAAACAATTTCCCAAAGTTTAATGCAAATTGGTGAAAGAGTTTTTGAGTTAATACCGACATGTTGACGACAGACGTACAACAGTATACCATAATACGTTCCGTAAACGAGCGTATACAAAATATTATAATATATTGAGTAGTAATTTAAACACATTCTAGATACATAAATTAATACTAAAAACATAGTCATAGAAAATGAAATGCATTACAAAGGATTATATCCGTAACAAGAAATACTGATTTGTCAAAGACTGAATTATTTTAATATTTCATTTACTGTTATCTGTTTTTGTCCATTTTAATTCCTTGTTATCTGTTATGAGCCAAATCAATTTGCTGTTTTGCTGTTATTGGGACCCCCCTTGCCCCCCTATAAAGCAATGCCGTAGAGATGAAAACTGAAAAAATTCCAAAGTATCAAAGAGTAATTGGTATATATATGTATATTCTCTATCTATAATGAACTTGGCCCATTAGTTTCAGTGGAAAATGTTAGTAAAAATTTACAAATTTTATGAAAATTGTTAAAAATTGACTATAAAGAACAATAACTTCTAAGGGACCATTTTCGGTCATGTTGACTTATTTGTAAATCTTACTTTGTTGAACATTATTGCTGTTACTGTTTATCTCTATCAATAATAAAATTCAAGATAATGACCAAAAACAGCAAAATTTCCTTAAAACTAACAATTCAGGGTCAGCAACCCAACAACGGGTTGTCCGATTCATCTAAAAATTTCAGCGCAGATAAATGTTGACCTGATAAATTTTTTAATCCCATGTCAGATTTGCTCTAAATGCTTTGGGTTTTGAGTTATAAGCCAAAAACTGCATTTTACCCCATGTTCTATTTTTAGCCATGGCGGCCATCTTGGTTGGATGACTGGGTCCCCGGACACATTTTTCAAACTACTAACCCAAAAGATGATTGTGGCCAAGTTTGGATTAATTTGGCCAAGTAGTTTCAGAGGAGAAGATTTTTGTAAAAGATTACTAAGATTTACGAAAAATGGTTAAAAATTGACTATAAAGGGCAATAACTCCTAAAGGGGTCATCTGACCATTTCAGTCATGTAGACTTATTTGTAAATCTTACTTTGCTGAACATTATTTTACTTTTCTACATTGGTTAGAGGTATAGGGGGAGGGTTGAGATCTCACAAACATGTTTAACCCCGCCGCATTTTTGCGCCTGTCCCAAGTCAGGAGCCTCTGGCCTTTGTTAGTCTTGTATTATTTTAATTTTAGTTTCTTGTGTACAATTTGGAAATTAGTATGGCGTTCATTATCACTGGACTAGTATATATTTGTTTAGGGGCCAGCTGAAGGACGCCTCCGAGTGCGGGAATTTCTCGCTACATTGAAGACCTGTTGGTGACCCTCTGCTGTTGTTTTTTATTTGGTCGGGTTGTTGTCTCTTTGACACATTCCCCATTTCCATTCTCAATTTTATTATTGCTGCTTATAGTTTATCTCTATCTATAATAATATTCAAGATAATAACCAAAAAGAGCAAAGTTTCCTTAAAATTACTTATTCAGGGCCAGCAACCCAACAACGGGTTGTCCGATTCATCTGAAAATTTCAGGGCAGATAGATCTTGTACTGATAAACAATTTTATGCTTTGGTTTTGAGTTATAAGCCAAAAACTGCATTTTACCCCATGTTCTATTTTTAGCCATAGTGGCCATCTTGGTTGGATGGCCGGGTCACCGGACACATTTTTCAAACTACTAACCCAAAAGATGATTGTGGCCAAGTTTGGATTAATTTGGCCAAGTAGTTTCAGAGGAGAAGATTTTTGTAAAATATTACTAAGATTTACGAAAAATGGTTAATAATTGACTATAAAGGGCAATAACTCCTAAAGGGATCAACTGACCATTTCAGTCATGTTGACTTATTTGTAAATCTTACTTTGCTGAACATTATTGCTGTTACTGTTTATCTCTATCTATAATAATATTCAAGATAATAACCAAAAACAGCAAAATTTCCTTAAAATTACTAATTCAGGGGCAGCAACCCAACAACGAGTTATCTGATTCATCTGAAAATTTCAGGGCAGATAGATCTTCACCTGTTTAACAATTCTACCTCGTGTCAGATTTGCTCTAAATGCTTTGGTTTTTGAGTTATAAGCCAAAAACTGCATTTTACCCCTATGTTCTATTTTTAGCCATGGCGGCCATCTTGGATGGTTGGCCGGGTCACCGGACACATTTTTTAAACTAGATACCCCAATGATGATTGTGGCCAAGTTTGATTTAATTTGGCCCAGTAGTTTCAGAGGAGAAGATTTTTGTAAAAGTTAACGACGACGACGAACGACGGACGACGGACGACGCCGGACGACGCCGGACGCCGGACGCCGGACGCCAAGAGATGAGAAAAGCTCACTTGGCCCTTTAGGCCAGGTGAGCTAAAAATGACCTAAAAGAGTTTGAATATTCCGACTTTTTCTAAATTACCATTTAATGAGGTGTGTGAATTTTTCTTAATAAGACTATGAGGCAAAATGGTATATAGGGTAGCAAAATCAAAAGCACCAATTATAAGCATGCAATTTATCAAGTACTTCGAACGAATTTTGACACCCCAAAAGCAATTTATTTCCCTATTTTCAAAGGCCTTTTTTGAACAATTTTTTATCAGCTGAGGTTTTTGATTGTACCAAGTGTACTAGTAAGTAGAATACAAAGTTTAGTAGGGAAACAGTGGCTTGAAACAAAAGAAATCTTTGTTTGTAATGGGTTATGTGCAGCTTCAAACCCAAGTACATAGTTGGAACTTTCATTGTACAATGCATTTGGTTCTGCTTTGAAAAGAATCAGAGCTGAGTCTATGTAACATATTATATAAAAGGTTAACTGATTGTTAGGACCTAGTCCTTAATTGAGATCCTTGTCAGATATTCCTGGCCATATGTTTTCCTTTTTGTCATATTAATAATTATTTTTAATTTAATATGTTCGTACGGGAAACAAGGAACATTATTCTCATACAAAAAATTAAGATAATTCTAAATACACATTCATAAAAAAATGGAATTTATTACAAAGAATAATCATAAGATATACTTGAATTGTCCTGGACCTCACTTCTGTGATGGGTAAATGTGATCAAATGTTAATGGAATCCTTCTCTGAATACGGGACAAACATATTAGTAGTGGTAGACCCCAATGTCCAATGATCTTCAATTTCTACCGAATATTGGCTGTCAAAAAAAATGCTAACATTCCAATTTTCAATAACAGTTAACAGCAAAATACATTATCACAATAACAGATAACAAAACACTAATAGCCGAATAACAGCTAACAAAGAATAAGACAATAACAGCTAACAGAAAATATATTTTCAAAATAACAGATAACAAAGAATTAAATTGCCACATAACAGCATAACAGTTAAACCCCTAGCCCCCCCTTTATATATTTTTTAATTCGTCGCAGTTCGTAAAACGGCTTAGATTATCAGATTATACAACCGATCATTATAAATTTCAAGACGAAATATCAAATTGATGCTAAATGCGGAATCTAGAAAAAAAAGATAGAATAAAAAGTCAGTCTTTAAACTGTTGTTCAGTTGGAAAATGTAAATAAACTCATCATAGATAACCAGGATATGAAATGTAAATAAACTCCTCGTAGATAACCAGGGTATGAAATGTAAATAAACTCCTCATAGATAACCAGGATATGAAATGTAAATAAACTCCTCATAGATAACCAGGATATGAAATGTAAATAAACTCCTCATAGATAACCAGGATATGAAATGTAAATAAACTCATCATAGATAACCAGGATATGAAATGTAAATAAACTCCTCATAGATAACCAGGATATGAAATGTAAATAAACTCATCATAGATAACCAGGATATGAAATGTAAATAAACTCCTCATAGATAACCAGGATATGAAATGTAAATAAACTCCTCATAGATAACCAGGATATGAAATATAAATAGACTCCTCATAGATAACCAGGATATGAAATATAAATAAACTCATCATAGATAACCAGGATATGAAATGTAAATAAACTCCTCATAGATAACCAGGATATGAAAGTAAATAAACTCCTCATAGATAACCAGGATATGAAATGTAAATAAACTCCTCATAGATAACCAGGATATGAAATATAAATAAACTCCTCATAGATAACCAGGATATGAAATGTAAATAAACTCCTCATAGATAACCAGGATATGAAATGTAAATAAACTCCTCATAGATAACCAGGATATGAAATGTAAATAAACTCCTCATAGATAACCAGGATATGAAATGTAAATAGACTCATCATAGATAACCAGGATATGAAATGTAAATAAACTCCTCGTAGATAACCAGGATATGAAATATAAATAAACTCCTCATAGATAACCAGGATATGAAATATAAATAAACTCCTCATAGATAACCAGGATATGAAATGTAAATAAACTCCTCATAGATAACCAGGATATGAAATGTAAATAAACTCCTCATAGATAACCAGGATATGAAATGTAAATAAACTCCTCATAGATAACCAGGATATGAAATGTAAATAGACTCATCATAGATAACCAGGATATGAAATGTAAATAAACTCCTCGTAGATAACCAGGATATGAAATATAAATAAACTCCTCATAGATAACCAGGATATGAAATGTAAATAAACTCCTCATAGATAACCAGGATTTGAAATGTAAATAAACTCCTCATAGATAACCAGGATATGAAATGTAAATAAACTCCTCATAGATAACCAGGATATGAAATGTAAATAAACTCCTCGTAGATAACCAGGGTATGAAATGTAAATAAACTCCTCATAGATAACCAGGATATGAAATGTAAATAAACTCCTCATAGATAACCAGGATATGAAATGTAAATAAACTCCTCATAGATAACCAGGATATGAAATGTAAATAAACTCCTCATAGATAACCAGGATATGAAATTGTGTATTTGCATCAGACGCTTGTTTCGTCTACAAAAGACTCATTAGACGCTCGAATCATAGAAAGTTTAAAAGGCCAATAAAAAACGAAGTTGCAGAGCAATGAGGACCAAATATTTCTTTAAGTTTTGTCAAATACAGCTAAGGCTAATCTGTGCATGGTGAAGAAAAGCCTCAGTATTTCCAAATTCGAAATTTGCAAACAGTTAATTTATAATTATCAACTTATCAATGATAATTCATGTCAGCACAGAAGTGCAGAGTACTGGGCTGGTGATAAAAACTCCACTAGCAGTGGCATCGACCCAGTGGTTGTAATAAAACTAAGATTGAAGTTTTGTATTTGCGCCAGACGTTTCGTCTACAAAAGACTCATCAGTGAGGCTCGAATCAAAGAAAGGCAAATTAAAAGGCAAAATAAACTACGAGGTTGAAGTGCATTGTGAGGACCGAAAATTCCAAAAGTTTTACAGCTAAGGTAAACTATTCGTGAGGTATATAAATACTTATAGAAATATACTAAATTTAGTCCTGGTATCTATGATGAGTTTATTTAAAACCACTGGGTCGATGCCACTGCTGGTGGAGATTTATTTCCCCGAGAGTATCACAAGCCCAGTAGTCAGCACTTTTTGTGTCATTGATATGGTTATATTTATAAATTTACTGTTTACAAATTTTTGAATTTTTTGAAATACTAAGGCTTTTCTACCTCAGGCATAGATCACCTTAGCTGTATTTGGCAAAACTTTTAGGAATTTTGGTTCTCAATGCTCTTCAACTTCGTATTTTATTTGGCCTTTTTAACTTTTTTGGATTCGAGCGTCACTGATGACTCTTTTGTAGACGAAACGCGCGTCTGGCGTATGTACTAAATTTAGTCCTGGTATCTATGATGAGTTTACAACCACTGGGTCGGTGCCACTGCTGGTGGAGATTTATTTCTCCGAGGGTATCACAAGCCCAGTAGTCAGCCCTTTTTGTGCTGACATGAATTGTCATTGATATGGTTATATTTATAAATTTACTGTTTACAAATTTTTGATTTTTTTGAAACACTAAGGCTTTTCTACCACAGGCATAGATCACCTTAGATGTATTTGGCAAAACTTTTAGGAATTTTGGTTTTCAATGCTCTTCAACTTCGTATTTTATTTGGCCTTTTTAACTTTTTGGGGTTCGAGCGTCACTGATGAGTCTTTTGTAGACGAAACGCGCGTCTTGCGTATATACTAAATTTAGTCCTGGTATCTATGATGAGTTTAATGTTATAAAATATTGCATTACTCTAATGACAGAAAATGAGAAAAGAAAATGTATCCCAAAGTTATTTGTCTTTTATTCCTTATTATAATAATAATAAATACTATGTATTCCTTGTCATAATGATAAGTAATAGTTCCTTTCACAGAAATGATCAAACGCTGAGATCATAAACTAAACATGCTGATGATTGACATTTTTTTTTATAAAAGAATATTCTGTCAGAGAAGGTCATCATAACTGTTTAAACTCTGTGTTGTTCATTCAATTTGTGCGTTTTTCACAGCCTAGAATTGTTCTACAAATGCCCGTATTCGTTGTAACATAGGACACGAGATACAATGCTGTAAAATGTGGTCCTTAACAGATCTTGTTGACCTCGGTACATGTACTATTTCGTCACCGTAATCAGATAAGGTTATTTTATCTCTATAATTAAGTCGTTTTCTGATAGCATTAGTTTGCCATACTTTCGTTGTCATCCTCGATTCGACTACATTAGACAACGAGTAATTTTAATTATAACATGGTTTTCCTTCTGTTAAATGGACATCTAATTAGAACTTCTCTGACATACATTTTGCCACTAATGGTCTGTCTTCCAGTTACAACATGAGCTTTCCCATTTTTTCCATTTCGTTCTTTTATAAAAACCACGCGACTTCGTACGAATAACGACAATGAAAAAATATGATACCTTATATATAATATCATATTGCAATGACATTATGTTATCCGTCGTATGAAAAAATATACATAATATACATCACATGAAATGGAGTAAAAACAAAATCAATAAAATATATCACATACAATTGAGTAAAAAACTGAAATAGAGCGAATTGCAGACTAATTTTAAGAACATATCAGGTTCGGGGACTATTCATTCATATGACTTTAGTTTATCATTACTTGTCGACCACGATCAAACCTACTTATGTAAAAATAAAGTGAAGGGTTCCCCTACCGAGCCTAACTTGTACTAAGATAAGTTAATGAAACTTTATTAAGACATATAACTGCTAATATTAACCACAGCAATCTGCAAGACGGTAAATTGTTATGAATTTTCCCTCAGTGATATTTAGACGAAACTACATAATTAAAAACAAAATGCATTATAATTACATAATAGGCAAATGTTAGTAAATATTTGAAAATGGAAAACATTTGATTTCTTCAATTGATTATTTTTTTATTGATCATAAGGGGACAATCCTTGATTTTCGGAGATGGGGGAGTGGGGGGATTGGATGGAGAAAGGCACTTGGGGAATCTACTCACCTAGAATATCTGATTCAAATAAAACTTGAATTTTATTCTTAGCGACCAAGAAAAAGCAGCGGGAGACAAAATGTCGAGCATTAAAACCCGTTAGTTTTAAGACAACGATTTTTTTGGAAAAACCTTCGTTAAATTTTATGAAACTTAACATGAAGCATCGTCGTGATCCCTCCCTTTCCCTTATATTTGTCGGATAAATGCTATGATATATATGCAGCAAGCATTAGCGTAGGGTGTTAAAATTTTAGTCCTGGTATCTATGATGAGTTTATTTACAACCACTGGGTCGATGTCACTGCTGGTGGAGATTTATTCCCCCGAGGGTATCACCAGCCCAGTAGTCAGCACTGTTGTGTTGACTTGAGTTATCATTGAAATGTTCATAATAATAGATTAACTGTTAACAAAAATTAGAATTTTTGGAATACTAAGGTTTTTCTACCTCAGGAATAGATTACCTTAGCTGTATATGGCATAACTTTTAGGAATTGTTAGTCCTAATTGCTCTTCAATTTCGTACTTTATTTGAACTTTTAAAATATTTTTTTATTCGAGCGTCACTGATGAGACCTTTGTAGACGAAACGCGCGTCTGGCGTAAGTGTAAAATTTCAGTCCTGGTATCTATGAGTTTATTTAGATTATTTCTAGGTTTGTTTGGTTTTTAGACATCAATAACTTTGTGAACATTCCTATTATATCTAAGCTTCATCCTAATCAAGAGGTAGCTTCATCCTAATCAAGAGGTAGCTTCATCCTAATCAAGAGGTAGCACTCTAATTTTAATCATTCACTTAATTGTTTTAAACATATATTTGAACATAGAGTCTCGCGAAACCCTTACAATGTTTTTAAATCAAAAGTCAATAACAACCGTAAGATATTAGACGTTTTCGATGATTTTTTGGAAAAATAAGAGGACACGGTATGATTGTCAATGAGACATCTTTCCATCAGATTTCAAATAAGCAAATATAAGCAATTATAGGCCACCGTACAGCCTACAACAACGAGAAATACTCATACCATATATAGTCGGCTAAAAAAGGGCCCCTCCATACGAAAATGTGAAGTAACTCAAACTAGAAAATTAACGGCCTGATTATAACAAAACAATGAAAAACAAATATGTCAGACTACCTCAGGAATATATTACCTTAGCCGTATTTGGCACAACTTTTTGGAATTTTGGATCCTCAATCCTCTTCAACTTTGTACTTGATTGGCTTTATAAATATTTTGATATGAGCGTCACTGATGAGTCTTATGTAGACGAAACGCGCGTCTGGTGTACTGAATTACAATCCTGGTACCATTGATAACTATGAACCAATAACAACCACTGCGTCTGGTGTACTGAATTACAATCCTGGTACCATTGATAACTATGAACCAATAACAACCACTGCGTCTGCTTAAATGATAATTAAGTTACAGAAACTAAGTCAATTCGGCTAAAACTGAAAACAACTTGGTACAAAATTGTTACAGGCGCAGTTGTAGTAACAATTGGATTATTAAGATCATATACTCTGGTCTGTAGTTTTTGTCCAGACTTATCCAGACTAGTTAAATAAACTCATCATAGATACCAGGACTAAATTTTTTTATATACGCCAGACGCGCGTTTCGTCTACAAAAGACTCATCAGTGACGCTCGAATCCAAAAAAGTTAAAAGGGCCAAATAAAGTACGAAGTTGAAGAGAAAGTCATACTTATATTTGAACGATTACAACAAGTTAAGATTTCTAATGTTATGTGCAAAATAAGATTGGCGTATCACATGGTTCGAATTTTGGTCTGTGTTAGTATTCCTTTTATTTATCAACCACTTAATATTGAAAATTCACAGATAAATGTTTATGTGAATGATTTTATGTTATAGTAAATGTAATGATGGACATGAACTAAATGTAAGCCTTCAAATATACATTAACTCATTGTAAATTGTTTTGCCCCTAATCAATTTATGTTTTATAACACTTAATCTGTAACAAATTATTCAACCTATGCCAACATTTTTTCATACTATTTTATACCTAAATTTTAAAATGTTGGCATAGGTTGAATGAACCGGTTATTTTGACACGAGTCCACAAAGTATATAAAGTTCGGAGAGGAACCGCTAAAAACTCTAAATTACCCATAAATCTAGCTCCATAAAGAGGTCTCGGGCACCTGTCGACCTCGCCTAAGTATGACTCCGGTCATTGTCACATTTACAAATTACATGTAAATTAGATGTAGAAGAACAAGCATTGTATACGTTTATCGTTAAGTGACTGCTTTGATACAACTATCATAAAGTCTGAAATAAACTGACCGGTTTTATTCAAGGGTAAAAACAATAAGTAAAATCACATAAATACTAATCTCTGAGGAAAAGTTAAAACGGAAAGTCCCTAATCAAATGGCAAAATCAAAAGCTCAAACACATCAAACGAATGGATAACAACTGTCATATTCCTGACTTGGGACAGGCATTTTCTTATGTAGAAAATGGTTGATTGAACCTGGATTTATAGCTAGCTAAACCTCTCACTTGTATGACAGTCGCATTAAATTCCATTGACAACGAAGCGTGAACTAGGCAAACAGACATAATAGGTGAATTTTATAATCTTAATCACAAAAAAAAAACATATATGTAACAAAGAAGCACATAATGGCATAAATTTATAAAAGTACACTTCATATATGTCAAAATTACCAAAATGCGAGACATATCTCTGTTATAACAGTTTATTGAACAAGCAAGTGAAGAAAGTATTACAATTGTAAATAATATTAACCATTATGTGGCGAGATCACATAAGTGCGCCTTCTGTAAATTAACTGTTAATTTATATCATACAAACGATAAGTACAGAACAGCTTTGACCATGATTGAAATAAAACTCTTTTTTTTTAGTCAAATTTTATCTGTAAAATGATTTATATATATTTAACAACTAAGTAATCGTCTAAAGTTGGAGGTGATTCTAAAATAGAATCCCATGATAGGATTGGTACCACAAATCTTGATAGAGTGTTTAACTAGGAGATCGACTCAATAGAATAACTATAACTTTGGTCCTGTAATAATACGCCTTATCATTTATTACTTCGGATTGATGTGTTCAATGTTTATGGCGTTTAGATACCTAAATATGACTATTATCAACACTGGAAATTAATCAACTTAAGTTAATAAAGATTGTTATTATAGCAGTCAATACACGGGTATATATATACAAGTTAAGTTGAAAGCACAAGTAAAAAAATTTAATTTCCCAAAATGAAGTATGTCTTTGGAGTTGGGCTTCTTGTATTCTTTTGTGCACTGGTAAGATTTTGTTGTTGTTGTTGTTACATTTTATATTAACCTAAAATAAATTTATGCGTATTTTTCTATTTCAAATTATTTAACAAAATAATCAGATTCTCACAGTTTTTAGAATTTGTATTATGTCGCAGACATACAACTTCGGCGAAATAGTCTTATATATACTTGTCACAAAAAGCAAAGATACACAAGTTTGAACTCAATCTTTCCAAAGAATATAATAAATAGGAAAAACTGTTAAATTATCCAATGAAAAACATTCATTTACTAAGCAAATGCATATCATTTTAAAAAAAAAAGGCTGACTTAATTTGATGATTAGTAAATACCGTGCTATCGAATTCAGCGTGCAAATTTGTTTTGCGGAATACGATGACAAAAATCGGCACTTAATTTAGAAGATGAGAATTACGTATTTAAATATCTACAGAAACATTTAATTTTTTTAGCAGACCTTGTATAACTTAGAGTTTTACGTTTAATATCGATCTTTTGAATTTTTGGGTAAAAATACAATCTTTGAAACAACAAAAAATGGTTAAAAAAAAATCACGGATTTGCTTTAAATCAACGGTTTGATTAGAAAATGATACTCTGTAGTTAAAACACACATTGGACAATTATTTACATTGGTAACAAATTACATAACATATGAAAAATACATTGCTTTTCTTTTGTTAACTATAGTAAAGAGTATATTAGTTGTGCTCGTAATACGTTGAAAATTTCTTTTCTTTAAAAATAAAATGCAAGTGCCTTTAATTGATTTGAGGAAAGTCTACCGAACAATTATTGCGTATTTTATAAGTTTCTAATAACACTTTTGTGTTACAGTTTTAAACTATCGTTTAACATTACTTGCCGCTTCAGTTTGTTTTATTTCGTCGAAATTTACTTTTTCAAATTTTGTAAACCAATTCATTTTTATTATTAAATTGAAAAGAACTTGTACTTGTATTGTTTTTAAAAAATCTGATTTATCATTAAAATATTTTTAAGGTGTTGAAGACTGAAGGGAAAAGAAAATGGCAGGTAATACCAGAAGTCCATGAGATTGATATGGTTAACCCCGTGGAACCGGAAACGCGTATCACATACAATGACGAGAATACTGTAAGTTTATACAAATATAATGACTAGAATACTGTAAGTTTATAAGGAGATGTGGTATGATTGCCAGTGAGAGACAACTATCCCCAAAGTTCAAATGAAGAAATAATTAGCTACAATATAACTTTATAACTTTCTCGTATAGTCGGCTATAAAATTTTTTACGTAATTTCACAATTATTTTTTTTCACAATAAGATACTATAAATATTTGTAAATTATAGGAGTATTCAGTTAACAATCAGATTTTTTATGGATAAGGGACAATTTATTCCTTCTTTTACAAATTTATAAATATGGCCGTTTATATACACAATTACGTCATCATAGGATTCCAAAGTAAAGTTCGTCATCGTCTGTCGACACTAAAAACCAATATGTTACAAATACTAGGGGAACCAACAATATCTCGGTCGTGACGATGCTCCCCACCCCCTCAATATAATTAGTAACATTTCAGTTGTCCCAACTGAGCGGGGTAGGTACTTCTTACTGTTTCAGAGCAACTAAGTGTACCCCGGTTCGTGCTCCCCACTCTTCAAATCACATCATGATATTGTAAATGTTCTATTCACATAGAATTAAACGATATAAAGCCTTTAAAGTTATTTACGGCAATATTATATCGAATCAGGCCTCATTTTGGTCAATAAAACGCTTTGTTATTTTGTTTCATAATAGTATGCTTAATCATTTGGCTCATAATAGAACACTTTGTTCAATTGATTCTCCGTAGAACGTGTCGTTCATTTTGGTACAAAATAGAAATCTTTGTTCGTTTGGTTCATAATAGAACGCTTTATTTATTATATACTTTATGTCATAAATTGTTTCTGCATGCAAGACATTTTCATTGAACCAATACAGAATTTTATTTAGGGACCATCTGAGTAAAACCTCCCGCTCCAGGTGCGGGATTTTAATTTTCGCTGTGTTGAAGACTTGTTGGTGGCCTTCGCCTGTTGCTTGCTCTTTGGTCGGGTTGTTTTTGTCTTTGACCTATTCTCTATTTCAATTCTCAATTTTGTAATAGGTTTAAATGTAAAAAATAGTGTATTATGTTGTAATTGATTTTCTTGCTGCACACATGCGATGTGACTGGGAGCACGATGCATGCCATCTTGAAATCCTACACAAATAGGAGGACAATGATTTGAACTTATACTTAAAAACCACTAAAAAAACCAATAAGTTAACTGTTTATTTTCTCCCTTTTTGGAGCATATGATAAAAATATTATAACATGTCATGTTTCATATCATATTTATTGTTTTCCTTTGAAATTTTGACTTTTACGATAAACATTCCATTTCAGAAAATGACGGCAATACACGATTCAGATATCGACTCTTGTTTTTTGACTGACTATGACCCCGAATGGAACCTCAGTGGTGAGGAAAAGACGAAAATTTCTAAATCAATGGTAAGTATTTTCGAACCAGCAAAAAATGACGCGTTTACCAGAATAACAACATTAGTAACAGGACGATTGGCAAAAATGAAGCAGGTTCTTGCATACTTGTAAGGACCGTTTGGCAATAAAAGAATTGGTACCTGAATGGACAATAATAAAGCAGGTATTTGCATACCTGAATGGAGCACTAAGGAAGATGTGTGTTGTATAATTTCATTCACAATAACAGTTTTTATTAACACGAACAGAATTAAACTTACGGTCGTAAATACCTTTACTTTTACAAGCTCTGATCTACTGAGGTCTGCACTAAACTTACGGTCTAAAATACCTTTACTTTTACAAGCTCTGATCTACTGAGGTCTACACTAAACTTACGGTCTAAAATACCTTTTCTTTTACAAGCTCTAGTCCACTAAGGTATGTATAAGTTGGTATACATTATTTGCTAATACTACTTAAATGCTCATGAGCTCCAAAGCCCTAAGTGTACAAAACATCGCATTGACGAGGTTCCTGGCATAGGACAGGCACAATAACATATATTTACATGACAACAAGATGAATATGTTTTCTGAAAGTTTAGAACGATTTAAGAATGTAATTAGGTGAAAAATACAAAAAAAAAGATACAGAATCTAGAATTGATTCTCTAAATCATAGGAACAAAATAAGCTAAATTATTGATAGATTATGAAGCCCTTTTTCGTCATTTTTCTATATGACAGGGCTAGCACGGACTTTTACCTTATGTTAGCATTGGTATAATTTCGGTTTATTTAAAACGAAAAATAAGAAATCTCCTTACATTTTTTTAAATGACCTTTTGTTGTCTATTTAAGTTTTATATGAAAAGAAAAATGGGTGTTTAAATATAAGGCAGAATATGTTACTATCTATCATAAAAAAAAACACACGGAGTCCAATTAGATAGTTTTGACATGTTTTAATTTATTTTTATTTCGACCTTCTGCTGGTAACAGACACACAAACAATCAGATAATTTTAAAATTATTTTTTATTTCATTTCAGCCTTCCAAAACCATCAAATCACCGATTGAATTTCAAAGATTTAAAATTAAAGTTGGTGACGTCATTTCATCAATGTGCAGACGACATAAGCTGTTCTGGATGACAAAACCGCGGATTCCTCCAAAACAAGGTCCAATAGTACCACAACCTCTCTCTCATCATATTGCTGCTCACCCAGTGCCACATCATGGCGTTCCTCATCCTGTGCCACATCATGACGTTCCTCATCCTGTGCCACATCATGGCATTCCTTACCCAGTGCCACATCATGACATTCTTCACCCAGTGCCAAATCATGGCGTTCTTCACCCAGTGCCAAATCATGGCATTCCTCACCCAGTGCCACATCATGACGTTCCTCACCCGGTGCCACACCATGGCGTTCCTCACCCTATGCCACATCATATGAACCATAAATCAGCTCCATATAAAATGGCAGTACCAGTTCCGGATACATATATCGTCCCCTCGAAAAGAGAAATAAGGAAAGATGTCGAGATTGCTCCAAACAGTGATATGGCTGATGAATATATCATTCCACCTAAACGAAAAGACTTCCGATACCAAGACTGAGGAATAAACGAAAAGACTCCCAACACTAACATTGAGGAGTAGACGAAATGGCTACCAACACCAAGACTCATTTAAAAAAGCATCTATTGTTTGAAATACATAGATTTTCATTTGCAAATAGAAATACAAGCTTTTCGGAAAATGAAAAATGTTATTGGTATAAATGTACATTGGAATAAAAATTATGCATTTGCCAGAAATCAAGCAAAAAAAAACATCATCTTCAAATGATTAAATAGCTATTGACAAAGTATAAAAACTGCTTTTGTCATATTTTATATATGTCTTTCATTCGTATACACATTTATACTAGAATATGTCTTTCATTTGCATACACTTTTTACTGTTTTCATTCACATACACCTCTATTAAATAATTTATTATATACTGGAAAATAAAAACATTGAAATTTTGTTGTTGTTGGCGTGTTTCTTTTAGATTTATGGCTATATTCAATTGAACGTTTTGTTATATGTCTGCGATGTATATTTACATGTAGTTTTTGCTGCTGTGTTGTATGTCTGCGATGTATGTTTCATGGGCGGATCCAGCCATTTGAAAAAGGGGGTCCCAACGCAGGACAAAAGGGGGGTTCCAACTATATGTCCCCATTTAAAGGCACTGAGTGGCAAAAAAAAAGGGGGTTCCAACCCCCCAGAAGCCCCCCCCCCCCCCCTGGATCCGCCCAATTAATGTCACATTGAGCTAGTGTGTCTGATTGGGTTGCTCGTCCAATTTTGTCAATATAAGGGAAGTTCAACTATAAACAACTATCATACAAGTGGGATTTTTAACTAGCTATAGAATAAAAAAAGAAGATGTCGTATAATTGCCAATGAGACAACTCTCCACAATTGACCAAATGACACAAAAATTAACAAATATAGGTCACTGTACGATCTTCAACAATGAGAAAAACCCTTACCGAATAGTCCCCTAAATGCCTAATGTAAAACAATTAAAACGAGAAAACTAACGGCCTAATTTATGTATAAATAATGAAGGAAAAACAAATAAATTGTAACACATCAACAAACAACAACCACTGAATTACAGGCTCCTGACTTGGGACAGTCAATACATACAGAATGTGGCGGGATTAGAATTGTTAGCGGGATCTCAACCCTCTCCTAATCTGGGACAGTGGTGTAACATTACAACATAAGAAAGAACTATAAAAATCAGTTGAAAAAGGCTTAACTCATGAGATGGATACACATACAAATACTACACAGGATGGACGTGGTCGGTACTTGTATATTCCAACAACAAAAAGACACATGATAATAAAATTGAGAATGGAAATGGGGAATGTGCCAAAGAGACAACAACCCGACCATAGAAAAAACAACAGCAGAAGGTCACCAACAGCCGGTCTTCAATGTAGCGAGAAATTCCCGCACCCGGATCGGAGGCGTCCCTCAGCTGGCCCCTGAAACAAATGTATACTTGTTCAGTGATAATGAACGCCATACTAATTTCCAAATTGTACACAAGAAACTAAAATTAAAATAATACAAGACTAACAAAGGCCAGAGGCTCCTGACTTAGGACAGGCGCAAAAATGCGGCGGGGTTAAACATGTTTATAAGATCTCAACCCTCTCCCAATACCTCTAGCCAATTTAGAAAAGTAAACGCATAACAATACGCACATTTAAAATTCAGTTCAAGAGAAGTCCGAGTCTGGTGTCAGAAGATGTAACCAAAGAAAATAAACTACTTTTTGTGGGGTTTCTCTTATTCTCTTAAGACAGATGTCTGCTTCGGCATAGACAATATCATGGTCGCTTGAACCTATTGGTGGTAGTGTGGTTACTTTGTTGATGTATGTTGGGTTATTAATCATTATTAGATCTAGTATGCGATCATTTCTTGTTGGTGTATTGACAACTTGATGTAGGTTTGTGTCATTCACTATATCTAAGAGATTTTGGTGAAGTTGTATGTCAGGTTTGCCTGGTATTGTGCTTGATGTTGACCAATCAATATGTCCCAAGTTAAAATCACCCCCCACAATAATAGTTGCATTTGATTGACTATTGATACGATTTAGAGATTGATGGAGTTGCTCTAAAGTATAGGACGAGTTGGCAGGAGAATTTCTTACGGGATTTTAAAAAACCCTTTTTCATTGAGATGGTTACCAATATATGTCTTGTTTCCGTTCTTTGACAGATGAAATTTCTGGATGAGAAAGAAACAAAACAATATGTTAAATATGTAGTCCTAAATTTGTGGGTCGTCCTGTTTTCTTTACAAGAAATAAAGCAATTGCTTATTGGAAACTTTTTCTTTGGAAGTCCACATGCAGGATAGGGTCACCACAATGACATTAAAAGTATTCTAGTTTTAGATAATTTTATAAAATGCGAATTTTTAATACGGAAACATGTCTTTTCCGAAATTAGTTTTGGATATTACAACATTCAATTTTGTCAGTGTTTATTTGGCGTTTTTTTGTGCAACAATTTTGATTTGTATTTAACTACATTTTTTGACACTGAATTAATTATTTTTCCCTCTGTTTTTCAACAATATAAACTTACCTACAGCGCTGCAGGCAATGTTTTGTTGTCGAAGATTACTCAAATAGATAACGAAAACAATATATGATAAAAAGAAGTATAACAGTTCAGCAGATCTGCCAACTTGTGTGAACTACAGAGTATGGTCATTACGTCTCCAAAAAAACCAACAGCAAATAGTTAACTGGTAAATAGATGAATTATTTTTCTTGTGTGTAAGTTTACATGGTTTATAGTGGTCTATTTTAGTAGTTAAGTTATCAAGACTGCCTTCAGTGCTATATATCATGGATTCCATCATAACTCTGGAAATGTCAAGGGAGCTGGAAAACTCAGTATATTAGAACTTATATATATAATATGAGGCAGGCATTACCTGTGAAAGGGGACAAAGTCGGGTTACACGAATGACCGAATAACACTTGTAATGTCTATGAAAAGTTTTTGGTGCAGACTGTAAATTTTAAAAGTTCTCTATGAACTTATCTGCTTTCTGTAAATCAATTTTAGCTATAAAATACATCGATAATATATTATTATTTAATAATCAACATTTAAAAGTCATCATGTGATAATATTAAAATTTCAAGTGTTATTCGGATATCAACAGTGTTATTCGGTCATTCAAGGTACCGGACAAAGTCTGTATGAATTATTTTTTAAAATATTCTTGGAAGAAATCCGTTCGTTTAGCAATTGACCATTACTGGAAAAATGCATTAATACAAAAGAGCTGTACTTATAAATCGCTGAAATATCTTGGGACCTCGAACATTTCACCGGGAAAATGCCATACATTATTATCCATTGGAAAAAAAGATTTTATTGTCATTTTTCATTAAGCACTGTTAAAGTCAGAATGTTGCTCCCATAGACTCAATGTAAAAAAAAACATGAAAATAAAAAAAAATCCCTACCTACCTACCCTAGCTTTTTTTCAGATGTAACTGGAACCATACATACTTTCTTATTTGGCCTAATAAAGAAACAGAAATACTCTAACGTTTCTGATTTTGGTTCTGTTAGGGATTTTACTTGTGATGTTTTTTAAGTTATGAAGTCATGTTCAATGTAAACAAAGAAATGCAATCATCAGGTAACGTTTATTCATATCAAAGACGAAGAATTATTAAAAATGAAATTAATATTGTGTTCCTTGAGTTCCTATATTTTATTAGACTACTCAAAGTAAGCCTATCAAAATGGTCATATATTCCGGTCAATTGTATAATATCCGGTAAAAGTCCGGCTGGGCAAAGCATGAAACAGTCATCTACTTTTAGTTTTAAGGCTTTTTCGGTCATTTTAACATACATTATAATTGTAATTCACGATCTTTTTTACCAAAACTTTTGCCTTTAACAGCCACACATTTCAGGTCTTAAAAGTGACACGATGATTAATTACTATCAAAACAACCTCTACTTCAATACTTTCTAATTTTAATCAAGGTTAATTAATGTAGTTGTTGGACAGCTGAAAACTATTTTCAGTACTGGACATTGTATAAATTAATCGGTCTATTCACAATTATTTTCATACATTTCTAGTTTGTATCTAGTTGGTTTAGTCCAAAAGATTAAAATTATAATAAATTCATTTATAAACATGTTTTTGATGAAACATTTAAAAAGGTTTTAAATGAAAAATCGTCAGAAATACGTTGTATGAACAAGAACACGCAGGGGCGTAGCTAGAATGAAACAATGTGCAAGCATATACTGCCGAGCGAAGCGAGGCGAAAAATTTTGGGACCCTTTTATGCAGAAAATGGTTTGTTTTTCGGGCTTTGGTAATAGGACGGTTAATTGAGAAGCTACATGTACTTAGGACTTATACATAATTCATGAATGCAAAAGTATTCAAAAGTCTTCTGAATAGAACTTCTAAATAGAATAAAGCATGGTTAATTGAATACATAAACAACACATTTTTGTGTTATGGAATTTACTAAAAATTGTCAAAAATCTGCCCTTCGGGCACAAGAATCCCGATGAATATGCAGCAGTGCTAGAGATGCTAAACCGTCGTTGTTCGTTGTTAATCGTACAAATGTTTTCAACAGACGTAGTACATTGAACGATCTCTCTGCGGTAGCACCCGCGAGATGTAATCCAGCGAGTTCGCCATCGAGCGACCTCCCGATTGAATTTGTCAAAATTACATTACAAGTCAGTTTCGAATGTCTCAAACAATGCTGCGATTTGTTCGTTTGTTGTATTTCCTACAACACGAGGAAGCAGATATGCGCAAAGCAGTGATTTTTCTGACTGATATCAGACGCGACTCCAGTTCCTTAAATTGTCATGTACCTATGTGCATGCAGCTTCTCAATTGACCGTCCTATAGCCAAAACCCGAAAAACAAACCATTTTCCGTTTCCACGATTTCACGAGAAATACAAGAAAAACATTATATCCCCTAAACAAACTGATATATCCCGAGAAGAAGACTTTTTATGGTGTTATGCTACGTTTTTATGTTTTTATACTACTTTTAACAATATTAAAGAATATTAATTAAACTTTAAGATATTACTCGGAAATTATCATGTGGTCTATGGACGCAAAATATAATGAGACTTTCCAAGACTGTTTTTGCGTGTTTGCAGGGTGATTGGCTTTGGTAGTCACATCGCATCGACATATTTATATATATAACGATATCGAAGGGTTCTGATAAATCTAATGGCCGATTGGTACATCGCATTCCAAACAGATTAACCGTACTCTGTAAAATGTGCTCCGTAACTACAAGAGTATAACAAATTATAATCTTGTAATAGATTCAAGTCCGTTTTTGTCATCTGCAATAAAACTGTATCCAAAAAGTTTTAATTTATAAATTTTTATTTTGCAATTTTGTTTTGCATGCCGAATTGATGTGCACGCAACTGCGTGTTGGCGTATAGGGAGCTACGCGCCTGAATTTGCTAAATTTCTTGTGCTTGAAATTTTTAATAAATTCCATGTTTATTTGGTATTATAATGTTTTGAGAGGTTCATAACACTTTCCATACAATGCATTTTGTATGGATAGTGTTGTGCGCGGCACAGTACATTCTATTGAAAATGTACTATTTTCTTTGCAATAGAATGTGTTGTGCGCAGCACAGAACATTAAAGTACAGAATAAACATGGAATTTATTAAAAATTTCAAGCACAAGAAATTATGCAAATTCCATAATTAATAATAATTCCAAGTTTAAATAATAGCGTGTTTTCTTCAAAAATGCTAAAATTATCATTGATACCTATATCTAATGTTCATTTCAAGTATTTTGTTGAAGAAATAACGTGGAAAGAGCTTCTTCACTCAGTCATGCTTTGTAAACGCACACGATTTTATATATCTGTTTACAGGGATTAAAGGTAAGATTTTGGCATGGTTGCCCACAGCTTAAATTTTGTAGCCAATATATATGTCTATACTAGAAAAGCAGAAATTTCAGTAGCCGACACCAAATTTTAGGGGCCATTGACGAGTTGGCCCCTGCTAATTTCATACCCTGGTTTATGGTCCATGTTTTACCATTGTCAAGTCAACATCCAGTTTGGGAAAATGTGACTTTAAAAACAAAAGTTAAGTTTTTGACAATGCCATTTTGCACAAATAAAGAGTCTAAGGCAGATGTGAACACACTGATGTGCACACTTTGAATGATGAACTGCCAATTTGAATAGTTTATGTCAAATGTCAATTATTGGGATGGCCATCTGAAGACCATAATTTAGTCTTAGTATTAGGGAATAAAATCGGGATCAGATATAAAATGTCCGGCTGGCTCAAAAAAAATTTGGAAGCCCTGCTCAAAGTCTTATGACAACAAGACCGGAAGAAGGAAGTAGATTTCTGCATTCTGTGCAATGTGGGAATTGAAAAAAGTGACCAAAAAAAAGTTATCGATTTTAAGTTGATTAGCACAATGAAAATTTCCTAATTTTTATTTTTTTAATTTTTTTATTGATTTTTCTTCTGTAATAAGAAGGGTGATTTTCACCCTCCCACACAAATCTTTGGTACCCAGACGGGAGTTTAAACTACAAATGTACAATGGTTAGTTTGGGACCTTGTTTGGCCCCAATGTATTTATGTATATACATTTTATACTATGGCATGCATTACTACAATGATTGATTGTTGGTATTTTATCGCCACTTTTAAGCGCCACTTTTGGGCTATTTTGTGGAGGGAAGCCTGAATGCCCAGAGAAAACCTAGAACCTTTTGATAGTAAAATTGAAAAGATAGTTTACTTGTGTGAGGTGCAGGAATCTAATATCTGTTCTAAAAATATCAATAATGTCATTGTTTAATTAATCTTCAAAATTTGAGTTATCTTCCTTTGTCCATATTTGTAGTTGAATTAACTAAAACCAATGCAATAATTAATGTTTTATTTAACTTCCCTCTGATAAATGGAAGCATTTGTTACCCTTCATTGCTTACAAGCACTTTGATTATACATTGTGACTTGAATGGAGTGTTGTCTCATTGGCACTCATACCACATCCTCTTATTTATATTTAGGAGCTAGGTTAAACATGCAATTACAAAAAAGATCTGCAACATGACTTAAGTATTTGTATACCTGTTTTTATACTACTAAGCCAACTGTTTTTTCACCAGGTAAGCGATACTGTCTCAGGTGTGCACTTGTTTATAAAAACATAAACCATTTGTACGTAGCTTAAGTGAACATGTTAAGTCAATACAAATGTTTTTTACATTTGTTTTTTGTAGATTTGACAATGGGGAAGCACAATCCTGTAAATACAGTTGAGAAATGTGATGAATGGTTGTGTACAAGAACCAAGAAAAAGGTGATTAAAATACTGGTATTCTGGTATGGTCCATATGACTAAACCCAAACATCAAAATAGATTGCAAGATTATTTTAAGTTTACATATATTGGAATTGTGTATTTTTATCAATGATCTGGTGTCAGATAAAAGTTTTTGTTCTTATGAAGATTTTTTTTACATATAATGTTAATACTGATTTTGTTTAAATGGTATTATAAGCTCAATTTCAAATAGATGGGGAAATATGATAGAAAAATGTTATCAAAGGATTATAATTTAATATGCCACACAAATTTTTCTACATAAGACTAATCAGTGACACTCAGATCAAAATAGTTATAAAGCCAAACAAGTACAAAGTTGAAGAGCATTCATGAGGACCCAAAATTCCAAAAAGTTGTGCCATATACGGCTATAAGGTAATCTATTCCTGGGATAAGATAATCCTCAGTTTTTTCAAAAAATTCTAAGTTTTGTAAACAGGAAATTTATAAAAATGACCCTATGATAGAAGGTAGTTCTAGATTAGATGAAATGGAAAATAAATCAGTACATATATGTTGAATAGAAACCAAAATCCTGTAAATTTTTCTATAAATTATTTTCAGAAAATAATAAATTATTAGCTTTAGCTTCCAGTGATAAATGGGAAATAGATATAAATATGCATTTTAAAGATTGGAATAATATTTCTAAATCCATGTCTTTTATTAAAACCAAAAATATCTTGTTTACAAAATTTTATTTTAAGATTGTTCATAGGATTCTTTATGTAATATATTTTTAACCGGATTTTTTTGACAAAAATGTCGGTTATTGATTTGGGGATGTACGGCGGGCGGGTGGGCAGGCGGGCGGGCGACAATCAAATGTTGTCCATTCATTAACTCATGAACCGTTCAACCAAAGCTTTTAAAATTTTAATATGTTATTACTGACAACTATACGAAGGTCTAGTTCAATAATGGCGATTTCGACTTTTACCGTTCAGGAGTAATGGTTCTTGAAAGATTGAAAAATGGAGTTTCCAGTCGTGTCCGTGCATTTATGCATGAACTGTTCTTTCAAAGCTTCCGAAATTTTAATATGCTGTTACTGATGACAAAATGGAGGTCAAGTTCAATAATGACGATTTTCACTTTTACCGTTCAGGAGTTGTGGTTCTTGAAAGATTGAAAAATGGTGTTTCCCGTCATGTCCGTGCATTTTCTCATGAACCATTCAACCAAAGCTTTTGAAATTTTAATATGTTGTTACTGATGACAAAATAGAGGTCAAGTCTAATAATGACGATTTTGACTTTTACCGTTCAGGAGTTATGGTTCTTGAAAGATCGTAAAATGGCGTTTCCATTCACGTTGTTGCATTTACTCATGAACCATTCAATCTAAGCTTTTCAAATTTTAATATGTTGATACTGATGACAAAATGGAGATCAAATTTGATATTTACGATTTTCACTTTCACCATTCAGTAATGGTTCTTGTGATATTGCCAGGACACAAATAAATGTTAATAAATCCGGTTTGCTGTCGTTGTGACAGCCTCTTGTTTTTTTTATATAAATGTAAATTAAATGAAACTTGACTATCATGAATATAGTGTACTTTTTGTTAAGAAATCAAGGAATTATTTCACATTTTTAAAGCATCCAATGTTGTACAAAATGTGTGGCTATAAATGATAAACTGGATTAATAATTATACAAAATATGTGGCTATAAATGATAAACTGGATTAAAAATTATGACATTGTCTTGCCTTTTAGCAATGTTAAGTGCAAAAGAAGTCATTTTAGGTGTCTCTGAGGATTTTGTTAATTTAAAACAGTAAATAATATTTTGCTGCTATTTAAAAACTTTATATATAAATGTAGATCTCTAAACATGGTTCTCTGTATTTGTAGATAGACACACGACCAGTTACAGGAAGAAGAGCTTGTTTATCCAAGCCATTGAGAAGTATTGGTCATTTAATCTCTTAACAAAATTCTCTATATTTGTAGATAGACACAGTACCAGTTACAGGAAGAAGAGCTTGTTTATCTAGGCCATTGAGAAATATTGGTAATCTCATAAAAAGTTCTCCTCCTCCTGAAGAATTAAAGACACACACAAAACAAAGTAAACTCGTAAATTTCTTTGGGAAAAAACTATCAGGTATGTAAATATGTACTGTATACAAGGACAATTATAAACATTGATACACATTCTGTATACGAGGACACTTATAAACTTTGATACACATTCTGATTATTGGTAAATTTTGTATATGCAGTTGAATTAGCATTACCATGGAGATATTAGCCTCTGACCTCTTAGTCATGGTCTTAGACTTTGAAATTTTGTCTCAGTAAGTCTGGGTATGGTGATGTGTCTTCTGTCTCAGCATGTCTGGGTATGGTAATATGTCTTCTGTCTCAGCATATCTGGGTATGGGGATGTGTCTTCTGTCTCAGCATGTCTGGGTATGGGGATGTGTCTTCTGTCTCAATATGTGTGGGTATGGTGATGTGTCTTCTGTCTCAGCATGTCTGGGTATGGTGATGTGTCTTCTGTCTCATCATGTCTGGGTATGGGGATGTGTCTTCTGTCTCAGCATGTCTGGGTATAGTGATGTGTCTTCTGTCTCAATATGTGTGGGTATGATGATGTGTCTTCTGTCTCAGCATGTCTGGGTATGGTGATGTGTCTTCTGTCTCAGCATGTCTGGGTATTGTGATATGTCTTCTGTCTCAACATGTCTGGGTATGGTGATGTGTCTTCTGTCAGCATGTCTGGGTATGGTGATGTGTCTTCTGTCAGCATGTCTGAGTATGGTGATGTGTCTTCTGTCTCAGCATGTCTGGGTATGGGGATGTGTCTTCTAACTCACCATGTCTGGGTATGGTGATGTGTCTTCTGTCAGCATGTCTGAGTATGGTGATGTGTCTTCTGTCTCAGCATGTCTGGGTATGGGGATGTGTCTTCTAACTCACCATGTCTGGGTATTGTGATATGTCTTCTGTCTCAACATGTCTGGGTATGGTGATGTGTCTTCTGTCAGCATGTCTGGGTATGGTGATGTGTCTTCTGTCTCAGCATGTCTGGATATGGTGATGTGTCTTCTGTCTCAGCATGTCTGGGTATGGTGATGTGTCTTCTGTCTCAGTATTGTTGGGTATGGTGATGTGTCTTCTGTCTCAGCATGTCTGGGTATGGGGATGTGTCTTCTAACTCACCATGTCTGGGTATTGTGATATGTCTTCTGTCTCAACATGTCTGGGTATGGTGATGTGTCTTCTGTCAGCATGTCTGGATATGGTGATATGTCTGTGTATGGTGATGAGTCTTCTGTTTCAGCGTGTCTGGGTATGGTGATGTGTCTTCTGTCTCAGTATTGTTGGGTATGGTGATGTGTCTTCTGTCTCAGCATGTGGGTATGGTGATGTGTCTTCTGTCTCAGCATGTGTGGGTATGGTGATGTGTCTTCTGTCTCAACATGTCTGGGTATTGTGATGAGTCTTCTGTCTCAGCATGTGTGGGTATGGTATTACAGACTAGGGGAATAGCTCTGGTAGCATGGATTGACGCGAATACAATGGACACATAAAAACACATCTGCTTCCATTTTCTACATTTTAATCAGACAAAAATGACGTCACATACAAAAATACAAATTACTGACAAAAGGGGAACAACTCTCACTTACACGCAGAAACATAATCTGACCATACATACTGATATATAACATCCCGACCACAAAACAAAAATTTACTTAATTTTTACAATGGTCAATATGTTTATGTGTTTTAAAAAATACAATTTATAATTATTTCCAAAATTGAAAGTTTACATGAATAAAGTTAATCTCTCAACACTCTAGTAACCACTATAAAACAAACGTATCAACGCTGCAAAACCGAAAGTCTGGCATCTCGGACTCCTCCCTCGGATGACCTTATACATGCATTACTTTCACACAAACAATTACAGTGATACACACATATTAATGGCATTTCCTACTAGACAAACTAATATCATTATAAATAGCTGAACACACATTTGATAGTATCATCAGAGACCTTAAATTTAATAAGGTTTTATTTATGATAAATATCACACCGCTAAATGATAAACACATTCACATATTAGCTTAATTTCAAAATAAACAAAATTAACATGAAAATTATCTGGATTCATAAAATCAACATAGTCAAAAATAAAATGTTCTGGTACAGAATAAATTTATCATCTTTTCTTTAAAATAGGTCTTCAATACCATGGAGATATTCTTCGATCTCATAATTTAATAACATTTTATAATATAAGTTACAGCGGAATGAAACACAAGAGCAGTACAGTCAACATTACACAAGACACATCACACATGTAGTTCAACAGATAAATCTGGGTCAACAAAAGTACATCAATTAACAGTAAAAATGGCTCTTCTGATGAAATCGGAACTTTACAATGCATGGCGATACAGTTTCGATTATAGCTCTTCATCTTTTATATAACAAGGCCGTAACTAGCCCCTTTTGATACTGAGGAAAATGTTTTGGCGAGGGGTCTGGAAGCTCTGAGAAAAAAACGCAAAATCGTGCATTCTGAGCGTTTCCCGGACTCTTTCTTAAATAGAAACGCAAATCATTTTTAGCCATCTTTTATCAACAATATTCTGGTCTCAAAGCAAAAACATAGATTCATTGTATTTTTGGCGAAGGGTCTGGAAGCTCTGAGAAAAATATCGCAAAATCGTGCATTCTGAGCGTTTCCCAGAGTCTTTCTTAAATAGAAACGCAAATCATTTTTAGCTATTTTTTCGACAATATTCTGGTCTCAAAGCAAAAACATAGATTCATTGTTATTTAAGACTTTAAAGTTTTAGGGAAATTCAAATCATTAAAAGACCAATATGTAGGATAAAGCAAAAACCGTAATTGTCATAATCATTAATACCGGATCTGTCTGTCTGTTCTTGTCTTGTATTGTGCTAACTTGAGATTTTTTAATGACTAGATTTAAATATAGTGACAGTCATTAGTGCAGTAATATACGTTAAATACTAGTACTGCTCAAGTCGACACTAGGGACCATATCATGACCTTGTTTTACGGTATTTACGATTCTTTCATTATTGAAGACCCTCCAGCAACTATCAAGATGAAGAACAGGAATAAAAACTTTGACCATTGATCATTTGTATTTTTTTCTATACATTGACATTGTGTGCGATTAGCTCCCGTGCACGTGTACTTCATATTCCTTTATTTTCTGTTAAAGGGTCTGAACACGACTTAATGCAAATTTAACCCTTGAATGTAAAAGGTCATATGGCAATACATTGATGTTTTTTCAACAAAAGATTTGATACCGGGAAATTGGTGGTCTTACTTTAATTTAAACCATGTCAGGTATCTAGTTGTATCGTTAGTTACATTGTAGTGTTGTGTCGTTGTTCTCCTCTTATATTTATGCGTTTCTGTAAGTTTTAGTTTGTTACCCCGATTTTGTTTTTGTCCATGGATTTATGAGTTTGAACAGCGGTATACTACTGTTGCCTTTATTTATCCACAGGCGCTTGTGTATATGATACAGTTACTTCTTTTTTTTGTTTGTTGATTAAGATATTCAATTTTCTATATTTATAATACATATCTATCACTTCTGTGCATATCTCACCTACAGAAAATACCTAATTTTGCAATCCATACTAAGAAAAATTGGGTATGGTTTTATATACGAGAAAGGCAGTTTCGTATTCTTTGATATCAAGTTCAATTCTCCATGCAGAAACGACCACTTTTTTCTGTGTCCAATAGCATCGTATATTCCTAAAATATTTTCTCGCATAATGCCTGGACATTGGTGGACATGCAATATTACACAGTGTGACACGTTTACAAATGAAAATCAACACTCAGACTAGTCATTAAGTAGGACAATAAATGAACAAAAGACAAACCCGGGACACAGAAGTACAAACAATAGACCATCAACTCTGAAAACCAAAAGTAATATAGAAACATGGATTACGAAAAATATGCAGGGGCAACATCAGAGAGTGAAGAGAACTTGCTTCTTGCAAGACACTTTCAGTGAAAACAATTTGAAGACATTCATATGAAGACAATCTTTTGTTTTAGTTTTTTTTTTTTTTTTTTTTGAAATTTAAAACATGAGGCATTTGCCTCAGTTGCCTCAATGTAGTTACGGCCCTGTATAAGCTTTGGATTTCAAATATTTTGGCCACGAGCATCACTGAAGAGACATGTATTGTCGAAATGCGCATCTGGTGCAAGAAAATTGGTACCGTTAATTTTATTATCACTGATACAAGTTGAATAATGTCAAATCAAAATAGCATATATAAATAAACTGGATCCAAATGTTACAGAATTAAAATGTATGATTATGATGATGCAATGAGATAAATCTCACGTGCTTTCTGGTTGAAAACGGAATACATGTAGACATTCACTAATAAATCACAAAGACAGTACACGAGACGAGACATTGTCTGTTCTTCTTCTTTCCAAAAATGAATTTAAATGTTGGTACAATAGTATTAAATACTATAATAAACGTTCAGCTGTAAATTTATAAAACTAATTAAAAGTGCTCAGCGCTAGCATCATGGCGACATATCAGGATCCATCAGGAACAGTCGGACAACTGCGAATGTAAAAATATCAAAAATCCAAAGAAAATAAAACTCCAAAAAATGTATACTTCTTTATCCACCAATCGTTTAGGGTCTCCAGCATATTACAGACTCTGGTAGCATGGATGGAGGTGATTACAAAAGGACACATAAAAACACATCTGCTTCCATTTTCTACATTTTAATCAGACAAAAATGACGTCACATACAAAAATACAAATTACTGACAAAAGGGGAACAACTCTCACTTACACGCAGAAACATAATCTGACCAAACATACTGATCATATATAACAATGGTGATATGTATTTTATCTCAGCATGTCTATGTAGTGCATGATTAATTATATATTTGTTTAACTTTACTTTCAGATACATTAAACAACGAATCTTGCAATATTGTCCAGCTGTCAGAAGAGTTACCTACCTTGTCTGGTATTAGAAAGATTGATTATACATCCAATCAAACAAGGTGTTCATTTCATACAGACAAGAAGGGAGATAACTTTACTCTGAAGTCTCAAGAAAGTGAAGAAGATTGTGTCAATGAGAAGGGCTCCCAGTTCTGTAAAGAAGGAGATGATGAATTACCTCCCCTTAAATCACCTTATTATAATAAAAGAAGAAGGAGATCTGATTCTTGTCTGCCAAATAAACATCCAAAATATGAATGTGAGATTTCATATGTGAACAAAAATCAACTTTTAAAAAAAGATGCTACTCAAGAGTCTGATCAGTCAGACAGTAGTTCCTTAGAACAGTTCAGTTGTAACTCCAATCATTGTGATAGTCAAAATCAAAGTAATTCGTTTCAATTGAGGAACCCAACAAGAAAAAACCATATCAGTGCATCTTCTTCATCTCTAGAGGGAAATAAGGAACATAATTTTGGTGGAAATGTGTTATTGGAGGACAGAATACACAAACACTTTGATAACGTTCCTGTTGTAACACAAACTAGTAATATCAAACCTAGAACATGTGATATCCTTAACCATGAACTTCATTTTATGTCAAAAACTCCATTGAAAAGATCTGGAATTCAGACATGTGATCATTTATTGAACAATGACCTTGACCTTATGTCTGAGGTTAAACCTCCGATGAAACCTTCAAGAGTATCACATTTATTTGATATACCAAACACAGAACTTGACTTTTATTCAGAGGTTCAGGCACCAATAGAACGAACCAGTGTCTTACAACATAAATCTGAAATACCAAACACTGAACTTGATTTTCTTTCAGAGGTTCAGGCACCAATAGAACGAACCAGTGTCTTACAACATAAATCTGAAATACCAAACACTGAACTTGATTTTCTTTCAGAGGTTCAGGCACCAATAGAACTAACCAGTGTCTTACAACATAAATCTGATATACCAATTACCGGACTGGACCTTCTTTCAGAGACTCAACATTGTACAGAGCTGCCTTTTTCATCAAGTGATTTGAACTCTGACTTTATGACTGATATTGACTCTCCAATAAAACATTCAGCAACACTTGAGCAAATAAAATATGAATGGAACATGGGCTCATGTAAAGATCATCAAAGAAAGTTGATTAACACACAAGATGCTGACAAAGAGCTTGAAAACTTTTCATTAGATAACAATTCTCAGATAAGTTTGTAACTCAAACACAGTATTATGGTGTTTTAGATGGAACAATCTGTGTTTTATTGATAGTTGAAATATTAGATGTAACACTCAGAGTATTACTGATATTAACTTCTGAAAAATGGCTGGACGTCACTCATTTAAAAGGTTGTTATAATTACATATAAAAGATTTTAGTAATCATATCATTTTTAGCTCACCTGGCCCGAAGGGCCAAGTGAGCTTTTCCCATCACTTTGCGTCCGTCGTCCGTCGTCTGTCGTCCGGCGTCCGTCGTCGTTAACTTTTACAAAAATCTTCTCCTCTGAAACTGCTGGGCCAAATTAAACCAAACTTGGCCACAATCATCATTGGGGTATCTAGTTTAAAAAATGTGTGGCGTGACCCCGCCAACCAACCAAGATGGCCGCCGTGGCTAAAAATAGAACATAGGGGTAAAATGCAGTTTTTGGCTTATAACTCAAAAACCAAAGCATTTAGAGCAAATCTGACATGGGGTAAAATTGTTTATCAGGTCAAGATCTATCTGCCCTGAAATTTTCAGATGAATCCGACAACCCGTTGTTGGGTTGCTGCCCCTGAATTGGTAATTTTAGGGAATTTTTGCTGTTTTTGGTTATTATCTTGAATATTATTATAGATAGAGATAAACTGTAAACAGCAATAATGTTCAGCAAAGTAAGATTTACAAATAAGTCAACATGACCAAAATGGTCAGTTGACCCCTTTAGGAGTTATTGCCCTTTATAGTCAATTTTAACCACTTTTCGTAAATCTTAGTAATCTTTTACAAAAATCTTCTCCTCTGAAACTACTGGGCCAAATTAATCCAAACTTGGCCACAATTATCTTTGGGGTATCTATTTTAAAAAATGTGTCCGGTGAGCCGGCCAACCAACCATGATGGCCGCCGCGGCTAAAAATAGAACATAGGGGTAAAATGCAGTTTTTGGCTTATTACTTAAAAACCAAAGCATTTAGAGCAAATCTGACATTTTGTAAAATTGTTTATCAGGTCAAGATCTATCTACCCTGAAATTTTCAGATGAATCTGACAACCTGTTGTTGGGTTGCTGCCCCTGAATTGGTCATTTTAAGGAAATTTTGCTGTTTTTGGTTATTATCTTGTATATTATTATAGATAGAGATAAACTGTAAACAGCCATTATGTTCAGCAAAGTAAGATTTACAAATAAGTCACCATGACCGAAATGGTCAGTTGACCCCTTTAGGAGTTATTGCCCTTTAAAGTCAATTTTTAACAATTTTTCGTAAATCTTAGTAATCTTTCATAAAAATCTTCTCCTCTGAAACTACTGGGCCAAATTAATACAAACTTATCCACAATCATCTTTGGGGTATCTAGTTTTAAAAATATGTCCGATGACCCGGCCATCCAACCAAGATCCATGGCTAAAAATAGAACATAGTGGTAAAATGCAGTTTTTGGCTTATAACTAAAAAACCAAAGCGTTAAGAGCAAATCTGACATGGGGTTAAATTGTTTATCAGGTCAAGATCTATCTGCCCCGAAATTTTTAGATAAATCGGACAACCCGTTGTTGGGTTCCTGCCCCTGAATTGGTAATTTTAAGGAAATTTTACTGTTTTTGGTTATTATCTTGAAAATTGTTATAGATAGAGATAAACTGTAAACAGCAATAATGTTCAGCAAAGTAAGATTTACAAATAAGTCAACATGACCGAAATGGTCAGTTGACCCCTTTAGGAGTTATTGCCCTTTAAAGTCAATTTTTAACAATTTTTCGTAAATCTTAGTAATCTTTCATAAAAATCTTCTCCTCTGAAACTACTGGGCCAAATTAATACAAACTTATCCACAATCATCTTTGGGGTATCTAGTTTTAAAAATATGTCCGATGACCCGGCCATCCAACCAAGATCCATGGCTAAAAATAGAACATAGTGGTAAAATGCAGTTTTTGGCTTATAACTAAAAAACCAAAGCGTTAAGAGCAAATCTGACATGGGGTTAAATTGTTTATCAGGTCAAGATCTATCTGCCCCGAAATTTTTAGATAAATCGGACAACCCGTTGTTGGGTTCCTGCCCCTGAATTGGTAATTTTAAGGAAATTTTACTGTTTTTGGTTATTATCTTGAAAATTGTTATAGATAGAGATAAACTGTAAGCAGCAATAATGTTCAGCAAAGTAAGATTTACAAATAAGTCAACATGACCGAAATGGTCAATTGACCCCCTAAGGAGTTATTGTCCTTTATAGTCAATTTTCAACAATTTTTATAAAATTTGTAAATTTTTACTAACATTTTCCACTGAAACTACTGGGCCAAGTTCATTATAGATAGAGATAATTGTAAGCAGCAAGGATGTTTAGTAAAGTAAGATGTACAAACACATCACCATCACCAAAATACAATTTTGTCATGAATTCATCTGCTTCCTTTGTTTAATAGTCACATAGACCAAGGTGAGCGACACAGGCTCTTTAGAGCCTCTAGTTATAGATAGAGATAAACTGTAAACAGCAATAATGTTCAGCAAAGTAAGATCTACAAATAAGTCAACAAGACCAAAATGGTCAGTTGACCACTTTAGGAGTTATTGCCCTTTATAGTCAATTTTTAACCATTTTTCGTAAATCTTAGTAATCTTTTAGAAAAATCTTCTTCTCTGAAACTACTGGGCCAAATTTAACCAAACTTAGCCATAATCATCATTGGGGTATCTAGTTAAAAAAATGTGTCCGGTAAATCGGCCAACAAACCAAGATGGCCGCCATGGCTGAAAATATAACATAGGGGTAAAATTCAGTTTTTGGCTTATAACTCAAAAACCAAAGTATTAAGAGCAAATCTGACAGGAAGTAAAATTGTTGATCAGGTCACGATCTATCTGCCCTGGAATTTTCAGATGAATCGGATAATCGGTTGTTAGGTTGCTGCCCCTGAATTGGTAATTTTGAGGAAATTTTGCTGTTTTTTTGTTATTATCTTGAATGTTATTATAGATAGAGATAAACTGTAAACAGCAATAATGTACAGCAAAGTAAGAACTAAAAATAAGTCACTATGACCAAAATAGTCAATTGACCCCCTAAGGAGTTATTGCCCTTCATAGTCAATTTTTAACAATTTTCTTAGAATTTGAAGATTTTCAATAACATTTTCCACAGAAAGTACTGTTATAGATAGAGATAATTGTAAGCAGCAAGAATGCTTAGTAAAGTAAGATCTACAAACACATCACCATCACCAAAACACAATTTTGTCATGAATCCATCTGTGTCCATTGTTTAATATTCACATAGACCAAGGTGAGCGACACAGGCTCTTTAGAGCCTCTAGTTATAAAGGTCCATGTGACAATTTGCATCACGTTTGTGTCTGTCGCTTGTAAACTTTTCTTTAAAGATCTTCCCCTCTAAAGTTTCTAAATGGATTGAAACAAAAGTGTGTCTACTTCATTTATAGGAAAGTTTCCAGGAAGTTTGGCCTTTTTTTCCCAGGTTGATCAACCAACATACATGTAGCCATCTTGGCTAAAAACAGTATATAGGGGTCAAGCTGCAGGTTTTGACCATATGTCATATATTACAATTATGGTGACTAGAGAAAAACTAGCATGACAGTCACCACAACTGAACAAGCTCTGTTTGCCCTGAATTTTTTTTTAAATCTGTTTCCTCTGAAATTTTGTTTTTAATTTATTTTACAATCTTGGCTATTGTTATGTATAGAAGCTAGGAAAAAATGGTCAACATGTCAAGTTATTATTACTTGAAGAATCTATAGACACTATATGGAGTTATAATACGACCGCAAAATTTTTGCGGTCGTATATTGGTATCACGTCGTCATCAGTGTTGTCATTCAAAGACAGATGGTTTCCGGATAATAACTTAAGTATAAGTGAATAGAAATGAATAAAACTCTTAACACGTTTATAACCACAAAAGGAAGCTTGGGATTGATTTTGGAGGTTATGGTCCTTAAGGTTTAGGAATTAGGGGCCCAAAGGGGCCCAAAACATGCATTTATCTAGTTTCAGGACAATAAGATGTGTATAAGTATTTCAATTGCTCTGAAATTGTACCACAATGTTTTCTATTATAGGTAGAAGGTTGGGTTCATTTAAAGGGTCATGGGGCAAACAGTCAAGGAATAAAGGGCCAAAAAGGGGGGAAAATATGCATTTTTGTAGTTTCAAGACAATAACTTGTGTAAAAGTGTATGAATCTTTCTGAAATTATACCACAAGAATCCATACTACTAAGAGATGGTAAAGATTGACTTTGGGGGTTATGGCTTAAACCATTTATGAATTAGGGGCAAAAAAAGGGGAAAAACAGGGGTTTTTTTCTGGTTAAAGGACAGTTAACTTAAGACAATTTGAAAGCAGTGTAAGGGAGGTAATTGAAAAGTAATATTTGAACTTCTTCACACTACTTTTGAATATATGTATATCTGAAATTTGACAATATATATCATATGACTTCAGTATTAATGAACTCCATTGGAAATTTGCCAATAACTTCAATATTGATAAACTCCATTGGAAATTTGCCAATAACTGAAGTATACTTTGGAAATCAGCCAATAATTTTAGCATAATTGGAAATTTGCCAATAACTTGAGTATAAGTAAATATAAATTTTTGAAATTTAAACACAAAGTTTGAAACAACAAAAAGGAAGGTTTGGATTGTTTTTTTCGGGATATGGTCCCTTTGGATTAGGAATAAGGGGTATAAATGGGGCCCAAATAAGCATTTTTCTAGTGTCCAGACAATAACTTGTGGAACAGTGTATAGAATTGCCTGAAATTGTATCACCACAAAAGGATGGTTAGGATTTGAGTTGTGGAGTTATGACTCAATCTCTTTATGAATTAGGAGCAAAAAAGGGGGAAAACAAGGGTTTCCTGGTTAATGGACAATTACTTTAGCTTTGTTTCCTTATGTTGGTACTCTTTGCTATTTTTTTTGCTAGTTCTAGTATGATTTTTTTTTTAACTGTTTCTAGAAACATCTAATACTGTGATTTAAATACATATATTAATTAAGAAATTATTATCGTCTTGAGATCATAAGCTGTAAATTTATTTTTAGAAGTTACAATTAATTAATATTAATTTTAACCATGTCATTTTATATTTTAATATTTTATGATGAATTTAAATGAGTAGGTATTGCTGCAAACTCCATTAGAAATTTGAATTGAGAATATCTTTTTAAATAAGGGAAAGGGGTAAGTGAATAAAAATAAGGGGGGGGGGTACAATTTTTCCCATTTCAGAAATTAAAAAGAAAATGTCTTCAAATATTTGTTTTGAGGCGATTAATATTCAACAGCGTAGTGTGTATTGCTCAAAAGCAAAAAAAAATGTGAGGTTTATTAGACCACATTCATTCTGTGTCAGAAACCTTTGCTGTGACAACTATTTAAGCACAATCCAAAGTCAGAGCTATATTAAGCTAGAATGTAGTGTCCATACTTGCCCCAACTGTTCAGAGTTCGACCTCTGCGGTCGTATAAAGCTGCGCCTTGCGGAGCATCTGGTATATCAACATGTCACGTTATTATTACCTGAAGAATCTATAGACACTGTATGGAGTTATATGTCAGAAGATATAAGCCCAGTGTGCTTCATACCTTGTATACAGATGCATAATGTTATAAAGTTTCCGTCTTTCATTGGTCCATTGTCTTGCTTGAAAACAAATGAGTAGAAAAATAACTATAAGATCATGGATTTTTCTACTTTGACTTCTTAAAAAAGCCATGCACGATCTTCTCATAGTACTGCTCAGGCACTTCCTTGTTTGAAGAAGCGGTTGGTCATTTCTTTAAGTTGTCCAAAAACATGCTGGTATAACTTTTGATTTTAAATTATATTTATTAAACACAATTTTTGTTTAGTTAAAATGTCACCCCTTCGTCTGTTTCACTTCAGGTCAGTACCGTTAGGTCAGTTTAGTGTTTAGTTAGGGAGCTACCATTTGATTTTTATGGGGGGGCTAGGATGAAAAATTTTGTCCTGCATTTTTTTTTAGTTGTAATCTCTGTCCTGCCTTTTTATTTTTCACTCTATTCGGTCCTGCCTTTTTTTTTATTAGTTTATCCTGACTTTTTTTTACCTAAATTGTCATCCTGCCTTTTTTTTTTTTGCAAAGTGTCTCATCCTGCCTTTTTTTTAACTCAAAACTCCTGTCCTGCCTATTTTTTTCAAATTTCATCCTAGCCCCCCCCCCCCCCATAAAAATCAAATGGTAGCTCCCTTAGAACGTCATCCCTTCGTCTGTTTCACTTCAGATCAGTACCGTTAAGTCAGTTTAGTGTTTAGTGTGAATGTCACCCCTTCGTCTGTTTCACTTCAGGTCAGTACCGTTAGGTCACTTTAGTGTTTAGTTAGAATGTCACCCCCTCGTCTGTTTCACTTCAGATCAGTACCGTTAGGTCACTTTAGTGTTTAGTTAGAACGTCACCCCTTCGTCTGTTTCACTTCAGATCAGTACCGTTAAGTCAGTTTAGTGTTTAGTTAGAATGTCACCTCTTCGTCTGTTTCACTTCAGATCAGTACCGTTAGGTCACTTTAGTGTTTAGTTAGAATGTCACCCCTTCGTCTGTTTCACTTCAGATCAGTACCGTTAGGTCACTTTAGTGTTTAGTTAGAACGTCACCCCCTCATCTGTTTCACTTCAGATCAGTACCGTTAGGTCACTTTAGTGTTAAGTTAGAATGTCACCCCTTCGTCTGTTTCACTTCAGATCAGTACCGTTAGGTCAGTTGAGTGTTTAGTTAGAATGTCACCTCTTCGTCTGTTTCACTTCAGGTCAGTACCGTTAGGTCACTTTAGTGTTTAGTTAGAACGTCACCCCTTCGTCTGTTTCACTTCAGATCAGTACCGTTAGGTCACTTTAGTGTTTAGTTAGAATGTCACCCCTTCGTCTGTTTCACTTCAGATCAGTACCGTTAGGTCACTTTAGTGTTTAGTTAGAGTGTCACCCCTTCGTCTGTTTCACTTCAGATCAGTACCGTTAGGTCACTTTAGTGTTTAGTTAGAATGTCACCCCCTCGTCTGTTTCACTTCAGATCAGTACCGTTAGGTCACTTTAGTGTTTAGTTAGAATGTCACCCCTTCGTCTGTTTCACTTCAGATCAGTACCGTTAGGTCACTTTAGTCTTTAGTTAGAATGTCACCCCTTCGTCTGTTTCACTTCAGGTCAGTACCGTTAGGTCACTTTAGTGTTTAGTTAGAATGTCACCCCCTCGTCTGTTTCACTTCAGATCAGTACCGTTAGGTCACTTTAGTGTTTAGTTAGAATGTCACCCCTTCGTCTGTTTCACTTCAGATCAGTAACGTTAGGTCACTTTAGTGTTTAGTGTGAATGTCACCCCTTCGTCTGTTTCACTTCAGGTCAGTACCGTTAGGTCACTTTAGTGTTTAGTTAGAATGTCACCCCCTCGTCTGTTTCACTTCAGATCAGTACCGTTAGGTCACTTTAGTGTTTAGTTAGAATGTCACCCCCTCGTCTGTTTCACTTCAGATCAGTACCGTTAGGTCACTTTAGTGTTTAGTTAGAATGTCACCCCTTCATCTGTTTCACTTCAGATCAGTACCGTTAAGTCACTTTAGTGTTTAGTTAGAATTTCACCCCTTCGTCTGTTTCACTTCAGATCAGTACCGTTAGGTCACTTTAGTGTTTAGTTAGAATGTCACCTCTTCGTCTGTTTCACTTCAGATCAGTAACGTTAGGTCACTTTAGTGTTTAGTTAGAATGTCACCCCCTCGTCTGTTTCACTTCAGGTCAGTACCGTTAGGTCACTTTAGTGTTTAGTTAGAATGTCACCCCTTCGTCTGTTTCACTTCAGATCAGTACCGTTAGGTCACTTTAGTGTTTAGTTAGAGTGTCACCCCTTCGTCTGTTTCACTTCAGATCAGTACCGTTAGGTCACTTTAGTGTTTAGTTAGAATGTCACCCCCTCGTCTGTTTCACTTCAGATCAGTACCGTTAGGTCACTTTAGTGTTTAGTTAGAATGTCACCCCTTCGTCTGTTTCACTTCAGATCAGTACCGTTAGGTCACTTTAGTGTTTAGTTAGAATGTCACCCCTTCGTCTGTTTCACTTCAGGTCAGTACCGTTAGGTCACTTTAGTGTTTAGTTAGAATGTCACCCCCTCGTCTGTTTCACTTCAGATCAGTACCGTTAGGTCACTTTAGTGTTTAGTTAGAATGTCACCCCTTCGTCTGTTTCACTTCAGATCAGTAACGTTAGGTCACTTTAGTGTTTAGTGTGAATGTCACCCCTTCGTCTGTTTCACTTCAGGTCAGTACCGTTAGGTCACTTTAGTGTTTAGTTAGAATGTCACCCCCTCGTCTGTTTCACTTCAGATCAGTACCGTTAGGTCACTTTAGTGTTTAGTTAGAATGTCACCCCCTCGTCTGTTTCACTTCAGATCAGTACCGTTAGGTCACTTTAGTGTTTAGTTAGAATTTCACCCCTTCGTCTGTTTCACTTCAGATCAGTACCGTTAGGTCACTTTAGTGTTTAGTTAGAATGTCACCTCTTCGTCTGTTTCACTTCAGATCAGTAACGTTAGGTCACTTTAGTGTTTAGTTAGAATTTCGCCCCCTCGTCTGTTTCACTTCAGATCAGTACCGTTAGGTCACTTTAGTGTTTAGTTAGAATGTCGCCCCTTCGTCTGTTTCACTTCAGATCAGTACCGTTAGGTCACTTTAGTGTTTAGTTAGAATGTCACCCCTTCGTCTGTTTCACTTCAGATCAGTACCGTTAGGTCACTTTAGTGTTTAGTTAGAATGTCACCCCCTCGTCTGTTTCACTTCAGATCAGTACCGTTAGGTCACTTTAGTGTTTAGTTAGAATGTCACCACTTCGTCTGTTTCACTTCAGATCAGTACCGTTAGGTCACTTTAGTGTTTAGTTAGAATGTCACCCCCTCGTCTGTTTCACTTCAGATCAGTACCGTTAGGTCACTTTAGTGTTTAGTTAGAATGTCACCCCTTCGTCTGTTTCACTTCAGATCAGTAACGTTAGGTCACTTTAGTGTTTAGTTAGAACGTCACCCCCTCATCTGTTTCACTTCAGATCAGTACCGTTAGGTCACTTTAGTGTTTAGTTAGAATGTCACCCCTTCGTCTGTTTCACTTCAGATCAGTACCGTTAGGTCACTTTAGTGTTTAGTTAGAATGTCACCCCTTCGTATGTTTCACTTCAGATCAGTACCGTTAGGTCACTTTAGTGTTTAGTTAGAATGTCACCCCCTCGTCTGTTTCACTTCAGATCAGTACCGTTAAGTCAGTTTAGTGTTTAGTTAGAATGTCACCCCTTCGTCTGTTTCACTTCAGGTCAGTACCGTTAGGTCACTTTAGTGTTTAGTTAGAATGTCACCTCTTCGTCTGTTTCACTTCAGATCAGTACCGTTAGGTCACTTTAGTGTTTAGTTAGAATTTCGCCCCCTCGTCTGTTTCACTTCAGATCAGTACCGTTAGGTCACTTTAGTGTTTAGTTAGAACGTCACCCCTTCGTCTGTTTCACTTCAGATCAGTACCGTTAGGTCACTTTAGTGTTTAGTTAGAATGTCATCCCTTCGTCTGTTTCACTTCAGATCAGTACCGTTAGGTCACTTTAGTGTTTAGTTAGAGTGTCACCCCTTCGTCTGTTTCACTTCAGATCAGTACCGTTAGGTCACTTTAGTGTTTAGTTAGAATGTCACCCTATCGTCTGTTTCACTTCAGATCAGTACCGTTAGGTCACTTTAGTGTTTAGTTAGAATGTCACCCCCTCGTCTGTTTCACTTCAGGTCAGTACCGTTAGGTCACTTTAGTGTTTAGTGTGAATGTCACCCTATCGTCTGTTTCACTTCAGATCAGTACCGTTAAGTCACTTTAGTGTTTAGTTAGAATGTCACCCCTTCGTCTGTTTCACTTCAGATCAGTACCGTTAGGTCACTTTAGTGTTTAGTTAGAATGTCACCCCCTCGTCTGTTTCACTTCAGATCAGTACCGTTAGGTCACTTTAGTGTTTAGTTAGAATGTCACCCCCTCGTCTGTTTCACTTCAGATCAGTACCGTTAGGTCACTTTAGTGTTTAGTTAGAATGTCACCCCCTCGTCTGTTTCACTTCAGATCAGTACCGTTAGGTCACTTTAGTGTTTAGTTAGAATGTCACCCTATCGTCTGTTTCACTTCAGATCAGTACCGTTAGGTCACTTTAGTGTTTAGTTAGAATGTCACCCCTCGTCTGTTTCACTTCAGATCAGTACCGTTAGGTCACTTTAGTGTTTAGTTAGAACGTCACCCCTTCGTCTGTTTCACTTCAGATCAGTACCGTTAGGTCACTTTAGTGTTTAGTTAGAATTTCGCCCCCTCGTCTGTTTCACTTCAGATCAGTACCGTTAGGTCACTTTAGTGTTTAGTTAGAATGTCACCCCTTCGTCTGTTTCACTTCAGATCAGTACCGTTAGGTCACTTTAGTGTTTAGTTAGAACGTCACCCCTTCGTCTGTTTCACTTCAGATCAGTACCGTTAGGTCACTTTAGTGTTTAGTTAGAATGTCACCCCCTCGTCTGTTTCACTTCAGATCAGTACCGTTAGGTCACTTTAGTGTTTAGTTAGAATATCACCCCCTCGTCTGTTTCACTTCAGATCAGTACCGTTAGGTCACTTTAGTGTTTAGTTAGAATTTCACCCCTTCGTCTGTTTCACTTCAGATCAGTAGCGTTAGGTCACTTTAGTGTTTAGTTAGAACGTCACCCCTTCGTCTGTTTCACTTCAGATCAGTACCGTTAGGTCACTTTAGTGTTTAGTTAGAATTTCGCCCCCTCGTCTGTTTCACTTCAGATCAGTACCGTTAGGTCACTTTAGTGTTTAGTTAGAATGTCACCCCTTCGTCTGTTTCACTTCAGATCAGTACCGTTAGGTCACTTTAGTGTTTAGTTAGAACGTCACCCCTTCGTCTGTTTCACTTCAGATCAGTACCGTTAGGTCACTTTAGTGTTTAGTTAGAATGTCACCCCCTCGTCTGTTTCACTTCAGATCAGTACCGTTAGGTCACTTTAGTGTTTAGTTAGAATATCACCCCCTCGTCTGTTTCACTTCAGATCAGTACCGTTAGGTCACTTTAGTGTTTAGTTAGAATTTCACCCCTTCGTCTGTTTCACTTCAGATCAGTACCGTTAGGTCACTTTAGTGTTTAGTTAGAACGTCACCCCTTCGTCTGTTTCACTTCAGATCAGTACCGTTAAGTCACTTTAGTGTTTAGTTAGAATGTCACCTCTTCGTCTGTTTCACTTCAGATCAGTACCGTTAGGTCACTTTAGTGTTTAGTTAGAATGTCACCTCTTCGTCTGTTTCACTTCAGATCAGTACCGTTAAGTCACTTAAGTGTTTAGTTAGAATTTCGCCCCCTCGTCTGTTTCACTTCAGATCAGTACCGTTAAGTCACTTAAGTGTTTAGTTAGAATGTCACCTCTTCGTCTGTTTCACTTCAGATCAGTACCGTTAGGTCACTTTAGTGTTTAGTTAGAATGTCACCTCTTCGTCTGTTTCACTTCAGATCAGTACCGTTAAGTCACTTTAGTGTTTAGTTAGAATGTCACCCCCTCGTCTGTTTCACTTCAGGTCAGTACCGTTAGGTCACTTTAGTGTTTAGTGTGAATGTCCCCCTATCGTCTGTTTCACTTCAGATCAGTAACGTTAAGTATCATCTTATAAATAAGAAAATGTGGTACGAGTGCCAATGAGAAAACTCTCCATTCAAGTCGCAATGCATAAAAGTAAACAGTACAGTCTTGACTCACACCAAACAGCAAGCTTTAATGGACAACTATAATGTAAAATAATTCAGACAGGAAAATCAACGGTCTAATCTACATGAGAAAAGAGAGACACTTATTAATCACACCAACAAGCGTCAACCATAGCTGGCGAAGAATTTATATTTCAGAAGGTAGAAGACCTGGATTTTCTGTCTGTCATATGTGACCTATAATTAAAATTGAGAATGGAAATGGGGAATGTGTCAAAGAGACAACAACCCGACCATAGAACAGACAACAGCAGAGGGTCACCAATGCGCCCGCACCCGGAGGTGTCCTTCAGCTGGTCCCTAAACAAATATATATACTAGTTCAGTGATAATTGACGTCATACTTAACTCCAAATTATACACAAGAAACTAAAAAAATAAATCCTACAAGACTAACAAAGACCAGAGGCTCCCGACTTGGGACAGGCGCAAAAATGCGGCGGGGCCGTTAAAAATGTTTTTTGATATCTCAACCCTCCCTCTATACATCTAGCCAATGTAGAAAAGTAAACGTATAAACAATACGCACAGTAAAATTCAGTTCAAGAGAAGTCCGAGTAGATAAGATACGAAAATTTATTTTAAGTCGGGTTACATGAAATACTACAAACATAAGCTCTTTCGAAGTCAAAAGAGGTAACAAAAGAAAATAAACAAAATGACAATAATACACAACTAACAACAGACTACTAGTAGTTACTGACATGCCAGCTCCAGACCTCAATTAAACTAATTGAAAGATACTGTCTTCATCATATCAATACCAGGCACAATCCCTCCTGTTAGGGGTTTAGTATTATACCATCATGAAATATATGAGAAGAACAGTATCGTAACTATATCCCTTCTTAATCAGTCTGTTTAAAGGTTTTGTTAGCTTCTGAGGTAAATACTGACATGTTTGTGCTTTGTAAAGAAAATTAACATAAAAGATTGGATGTGAAATACCTGAACTTATAGCTTGAAGACTGCATGTTAATTGTTTATTTTTATGTCAGTTGGACTCTTGTTTACAAAAAAAACGCTTGACCATATAAAATAAGAAGATTTTGTACAGTTAACAAAGAGAACTCTCCACTAGGGACCAACTGACATAAAAATTAACAACAAACGGTCACCGTTCTAATAGAAATTAACAACAAAAGGTCACCGTTCTATAACAACAAACGGTCACCGTTCTAATACATTCAATAGGAAGCTTGGCAATTTGACCAGTAGACTAATCGCGGATTGTGGCCATATCTTTATTAAAAAATTCTTGTAATGACTTTTTTAAATGTATAAAAATTTGAAAGGAATAATTTAACTTCTAAAAAATTGTCAAATCAATGACTTCATTATTTATTCTTGTATCAATATCTTGAATGAACATCGTACGCATAAAGGATTGACGGAAAGTTGCAAGACAAGACAAGACAAGACAATTTATTACAACTTAGGCACACGTATGGTGCTACAAGAGGATAACAATTATACATTAACAATTACATAATATATATATACTTATACATTTATAAGCAAGACACACAATAAATAGATAAGTGATATCATACAATAAAACTGAAATATATTTGGTTGTCTTGATTTGTTTGCAAAATTCTTAATTGCAACGTGGTTAGAAGTTATTGTAACATGCTATGAATTATGAAAATATTTTTGCAATGTCTTAGAAATATGCACACTTTTGTTAGCACTGGCACGTTACAGTGTGATAATAGACCAATAAATTTCAATTGGAAAGGATTTTTTTTGTAATATGTAGGTATATACCTTTCTTTTAAAGACATAATTTGTTTATTGGAACATACAAAAAAATAATGATATTCGTCACCAATTGTATTTGAATCGCAGTGACAACATATACGATTTTCTCTTGGTATATTTTTCCACCGACCAACTTTGATAGGGATTTTGATATTTGTCATTGAACATCTAAATTTACTGTAGATGTATCGATCTGCCACATTAAGATTGAGTAAATATGGCTCTAAACAAAACATTGTTTTGTATGAAGCATAAAACACACCTCTAGATGAGTTTGTCATATCAGCAGATAGACATGTCCGAATTGGTCAACCAATCTCTGTTTTATTTCTTTTTTAATATCCGAACTTTTGATATCACCCTGTTCATTCCAGACAAAAGAAAATCCTGTATCATCTAAAATTTGTTTCAGGGAAGATAACCATTTAAATGAGTATTGGCCTGAGTTTTGTAATTTATACATTAACTGATACAAAATCCCAGATAATTTGTTACTGCTTTGCACTAGCCTTGACCAAAAGCATAGTAATTTAGTTTTGATATTAATTTTTAATGGAAATCTGCCAGTTTCCCCATGGACCATATAGTTTGGTGTTGTTGACCTAACATTCAAGACTCTTTTTAGGAAACTTAAGTGCACCTTTTCAATCATGTCAACATTTTCATGACCCCAGATTTCCGACCCATAAAGTAAAATTGGAGCGACCGTACAATCAAATAGTCGAAACTGCAGATCTGAAGGGATGTTTACTTTTCTTAACTTATAGTATAATGCATAAAGTGCTTTTTGTGATTGTTCAACAAGTTTTTTCTTTGATAAATTAAAATTACAATTGTATCTTATTAATAATCCCAGGTAATTATAACTGTCGGTGAGCTGTAACTCCTCGCCCCTTAGCATGAATCTCATATTTCTTTTACGCTTCGCCTTCTCGAACACCATTACTTTTGTCTTATCAATGTTTACATTTAGTTTCCAGTCAGTACAGTATTCAATCATCAAGCTTGTTTAACATTATTTGTAAATCGTTAGCTGATTCTGCCAATAATATTGTATCATCAGCATATAATAACAAGAAAATTCGAATATAAATGCCTAGTTCATTTAGAAAGTATTCATTTACCTTTTCTAAACCTGTTATATCATGCTGAATAAAATAGCTTTCAAGATCATTAAGGAAAAGAGAAAAAAGAAAGGGTGATAAGTTTTCACTTAGCCTAACTCCAACTTCGCAAAGGAAATAAATTAGAACAACTCGAGTTATGTCTTACACATGATTTGACGTTAGAATACAGGTTATAAATAGAGTAAAATATTTTGCCTGTTATGTTACTAGAAATAAGCTTTTGCCACAGTCCTACCCTCCACACAGTATCAAAGGCTTTCTTGAAATCTACAATCGACAGAATAAACGCTTTCCAGAGAGTAAATAAAGTTGAATCAAACAGTATAAACTAAATATATTATCAAGTGTGGAGTACCCTTTCCTAAATCCCGCTTGGCATTTTGAGAGTAATTCAACTTCTTGTGCACATTTGTCTAGTCTGTTTTTTAGTATAGCTGTAAATACTTTTCCTAAACATGATACCACAGTAATACCTCGATATGAGTCTGGATCTTTAAGAGCTCCCTTATTCTTATAAATGGAATTAAAATTATTCCCATTGACCAGATTTCGGGTATGATCCCTGTGTCGAATACAAAATTGAACAATTTCACGTAAAGAGGTAAACATACGGACATGGAATTTTTAATAAACTCGTTTCTTATTCCATCATATCCAGCGGCTTTGTTATTTTTTAAATTTTTAATGACTGGTAATTTCTTCCTCGGTAATAGGCCCATTAAAAATTTCGTCGAACTCATTTAACTCTAGGTTAGGTAATTGAAACTCTTCCTCCTCATTTGCCACACTTTCGTTAAGCTTCTTAAAATGTGCATACATTACTTCTAGTGAAATTGGACTTTCCTTTTTTTGTTTCGGAGAGAATCTATTTAAAACTTTCCAAAATTCTTTCGGGTTATTTGTTTATATACATGTATTACGAAACTCTTTTCCGTCTTCAACTGATAATTTTGAAAACATTTGTTTATTTCTTTTTTGTATTCCTTACTTGCTCTTTTCAGTGACTTCTTATTATTTATACTTTTCTGCAAAAGGACAACATTATAACATCTGTTTCGTTCTATGGTTCGGAGATTACAGTAGCGTATACTAATGGGGACTATAAATTGATCTAAACAGGTACATAATGGAGGTAAAAGTGCACTTTTTAAAACGTGCCTGTCAATTGCTGGTCCAGAGAATACTAATTTTACTTATCGCAGTCGCCTCTAGTAATAGAAAATCATTACACTAAAAGCTTTGTATAATCTTCTTCAGCTGTCTTATATCTATTGGCTTTTGTCGAAAATTATCTCAACTTTGTCATATTATAATTGGACAAGATGCGAGAAATAAAACTAAACTTGTTTCTTACAATGTACCTTTTAGTGCTAAAATATACTCAAATATTCAAAAGCAGAATGACTTATTCGATAACGTGCAAAAGGCGAACATAATGTCATTTGATTTTCAGATTTCCAATGAAAAAAGACCGTACAACAGACATGTATCTGCATTGAAGACCCATTGGTGGCCTTCTGCTGTGTGGTCGGGTTGTTGTCTCTTTGACACATTCCCCATTTCCATTCTCAATTTTATCATCACGGATACGACCAAGCGGCACTGTGTTTTGGGAACAGTATTTCTGTGGTTTTTTTTTATCTGAATTAAAAATTATAAGTTGAATTGACCGGAGTTCTGTTTTACATTTTTGCTATAAATGGACGGTGTTGTTTGTTTAGAGTAGCATTGTTCTTGGTTAAAATTACAAAATGGCATGAAATGGAGTATTTCATAATCTTCCTCTTTAATTTTACAGTTTTTCGTCTGATGTTGACGAATCTTTTTTTTAGTTTTACAGTTTTTCATCTGATGTTGGTGAAGTTTTTTTTTAGTTTTACAGTTTTTCGTCTAATCTTGGTGAAGCTTTTTTTAGTTTTACAGTTTTTCGTCTGATCTTGGTGAAGCTTTTTTAGTTTTACAGTTTTTCGTCTTATCTTGGTGAAGCTGATTTAGTTTAATAGTTTTTCGTTTGATCTTGGGGAAGCTTATTTAGTTTTACAGTTTTTCGTCTGATCTTGGTGAAGCTTTTTTCGTTTGACAGTTTTTCGTCCGATCTTGGTGAATCTTTTTTAGTTTTTCATCTGATGTTGTTGAAACCTTTTTTAGTTTTACAGTATTTCGTCTAATATTGGTGAAGCTTTTTGTTAGTTTTAGTTTTTCGTCTGATGTTGGTATAGCTTTTTTTTTTATTTTTACAGTATTTCGTCTGATATTGGTGAAGTTTTTTTTTAGTTTTAGTTTTTCGTCTGATGTTGGTATAGCTTTTTTTTTAGTTTTACAGTATTTCGTCTGATATTGGTGAAGCTTTTTGTTAGTTTTAGTTTTTCGTCTGATGTTGGTATAGCTTTTTTTTTTAGTTTTACAGTATTTCGTCCGATATTGGTGAAGCCTTTTTTTTAGTTTTAGTTTTTCGTCCGATGTTGGTATAGCTTTTTTTAGTTTTACAGTATTTCGTCTGATATTGGTGAAGCTTTTTTTTAGTTTTAGTTTTTCGTCTGATGTTGGTATAGCTTTTTTTAGTTTTACAGTATTTCGTCTGATATTGGTGAAGCTTTTTTTGTTTTAGTTTTTCGTCTGATGTTGGTATAGCTTTTTTTAGTTTTACAGTATTTCGTCTGATATTGGTGAAGCTTTTTTTTAGTTTTAGTTTTTCGTCTGATGTTGATACTTAACTTTTTTTTAGTTTTACAGTTTTTGATCTGACGGTACTGTATCTTTTTTCTTAAAGGGACAACATAACAGCGAAATTTTGAAAAAAGCACCTCTGTATTTCCCTGCAATATCTTTACAACTATGACTTTACATGTGATGTTAGGAGACGGTCTTTTGATTTTCTTGGAGGAAAGGGAGGGGGAGAATCATAAAAATTAATATCCTGGCCTGGATAAGACAAGACCAATATGAATACTCTGTAACACAAATGCAGAAATCAATCGTGTACAAAAGTGCAAATACATTTTCGCGCAGAAAAAAAGAAACGTAGCAACAAATGAAAATAAACCCGAAAAAACCTACTCGTTTTATGATGCCTTTTATAGACATAAACTATTATATTTCATTTTTAACCTATCTTACGGCTAAATCGTATATCTTTCGAAAGCATATCATCTGTACTATTTGTGTTTTGTCTAATCGTCTAATATCCGTCAAATCACGATTGAAGGCCAAGGGCGGACAATTTCTAATTTTACAAGATGTCCTCAATTCTGTCTTCTAAATAATAAAAGTAAGTGTGGAACTATGAAAAACTATTAAAAAGCAGATATTACTAGTCACTTATTAAAAAAACTCATCATAGATACCAGGATTGAAATTTTGTATTTGCGCCAAACGCGCGTTTCGTCTACAAAAGACTCATCAGTGACGCTCTAATCAAAATAAGTTTTTAAAAGGCTATATAAAGTACAAAGTTGAGAAACGCTCTTTAGGAAGTACACCACTAATTCATGGTCCCATTGCTTTCTATGTTAAATTCCTCCGTTTCAAGCAGGCACACCTCTTTTATTTTAAGTTCAAATAAAGTGGCAATCATTGCATGTCAAAGCAACACTTTAGGGTGTCTTGTACTGGAAAAATCAACATACCTTGCATGGCATATAAGAAAGAACTGGTTCCCAGAACTTCAGATGTACCAAAACAGGTACTTCAGATCTGACAAACAGACAAAATGTACCCTCTTTTTAAAATTTGGTGCAGTTTTTTTAATATTCAGAACTAAAAGTCCAAAAGTGTTCTACAATGATCTCCAGTCCTTCAGCTTTCATTTGATACCAAAAATACCTAAATATTCTACATATTTTGAAAGTTACACTCATGCGTAGGAACTATTTTGTGTTAAATATGTACTACTTTCTGGTATGTGCTTTCTGGCCGGGTCTTAATTAGTGGTGTTACACCTTTAATGAAAATCATTATATATATATATATATTGAAGAGATCAGAAAAAAAAGTTTTCTTCAGTTGTTGTCTTTCTATGTTTGGAGATTTGAGTGTTGAAGAAGTAATTGTGTTGTCTTTCGTTATTTGGAGATTTGGGTGTTGAAGAAATAATTGTGTTGTCTTTCGTTATTTGGAGATTTGGGTGTTGAAGAAATAATTGTGTTGTCTTTCGTTATTTGGAGATTTGGGTGTTGAAGAAATAATTGTGTTGTCTTTCGTTATTTGGAGATTTGGGTGTTGAAGAAATAATTGTGTTGTCTTTCGTTATTTGGAGATTTGGGTGTTGAAGAAATAATTGTGTTGTCTTTCGTTATATGAAGATTTGGGTGTTGAAGAAATAATTGTGTTGTCTTTCCTTATTTGGAGATTTGGGTGTTGAAGAAATAATTGTGTTGTCTTTCGTTATTTGGAGTTTTGGGTACTGAAGAAATAATTGTGTTGTCTTTCGTTATTTGGAGATTTGGGTGTTGAAGAAATAATTGTGTTGTCTTTCGTTATGTGGAGACTTGGGTGTTGAAGAAATAATTGTGTTGTCTTTTGTTATTTGGAGTTTTGGGTGTTGAAGAAATAATTGTGTTGTCTTTCCTTATTTGGAGATTTGGGTGTTGAAGAAATAATTGTGTTGTCTTTTGTTATTTGGAGTTTTGGGTGTTGAAGAAATAATTGTGTTGTCTTTCCTTATTTGGAGATTTGGGTGTTGAAGAAATAATTGTGTTGTCTTTCGTTATTTGGAGATTTGGGTGTTGAAGAAATAATTATGTTGTCTTTCGTTATTTGGAGATTTGGGTGTTGAAGAAATAATTGTGTTGTCTTTCGTTATTTGGAGATTTGGGTACTGAAGGGAGATTTGGGTTCTGAAGGGAGATTTGGGTACTGAAGGGAGATTTGGGTACTGAAGGGAGATTTGGGTTCTGAAGGGAGATTTGGGTACTGAAGGGAGATTTGGGTACTGAAGGGAGATTGGGTACTGAAGAGAGATTTGGGAGATTTGGGTTCTGAAGGGAGATTTGGGTTCTGAAGGGAGATTTGGGTACTGAAGGGAGATTTGGGTACTGAATGGAGATTTGGGTACTGAAGGGAGATTTGGGTACTGAAGGGAGATTTGGGTTCTGAAGGGAGATTTGGGTACTGAAGTGAGATTTGGGTTCTGAAGGGAGATTTGGGTACTGTAGGGAGATTTGGCTACTGAAGGGAGATTTGAGTACTGAAGGGAGATTTGGGTTCTGAAGGGAGATTTGGGTTCTGAAGGGAGATTTGGGTATTGAAGGGAGATTTGGGTTCTGAAGGGAGATTTGTTTTGCCTTCGTTTTGTATCTTCTACTCCACTTCTTCCATATCAGATCAGGATTATTTGTTTTTCTGTTGAACCTTTACTTTTATTACTTCATTATTGTAGATAATAATTAAAATATTGTATTGTTATCGTTGTAAGTCTCATTTAAATTTTCACATTTTTAAACTGTGGAGATTTAGAGCTTGATATTATAAGGTTATCTATATTAACATCTACATGTCTTCGTTGGTAATTTGTGTCGTTGGGTTGGTGGGTCTTAGACGCATACCCCACATCTTATTTTAATCCTTCTTATTTTCCTACAGAATTCGTCAACATGATGTCAACTAATTTTAATACCAGGAATTATTAATTCTCATTATTTTTATGCCATCTCTTATCTATTCTATTTTTTCGAGGCGTTGGCTAATGAAATGTAATCGGATTTTAGAGTTAAATATAAATTTCTGTCATAATTAGAAAGGCTTAACATGTTGTTCATGTTATTCAGCTTTAATCATCTCGAATGAAAATAAAATGAATTGGTCAATATCTTTTAAAATATTTAAAATCAAAACTATGAAATTAATAAAATTCATCACTCAGACAGTAAAGAGGTGACAATTTTCAGCGAATAATTCAATTATTGTCGTTTTAAACAATGTTCATATCTGCAGAGGTAATAGTTTTTATAAAACCAATCGATTTACCTATGTTATACCACGTGACCGTAAATCATTACCACCTGTAAAGGTGTGCGAAATGTATTACACATAATTGACAGTTGAAATTGACCATGTTTGGGTAGGAGGAACGTAAACAGAAGAAGAAAAAACATACATTTCTATGTTCACAAGGAAGTTGAAGGATACAAGAAATTTGTTAATGAATGCATCTTTGACCTCCACACAGGTAAAATACCTAAGTGGACTGGGGCGTAAAGATTAAGGTCAGTGACGTTAATTCATTACCTATTTTACTTATGTTCACCGGTAGTCTACTGATCAAAAGATCATAATGGGAACATTCAAGATGAATAGGAATTCGGCTTATGATATTTATTTATGAGGAATTAAGCGAAAACTGTAAACATCAAAATGAGTCTTTTTAACTGGAAAAAGAGTTTGGCAATAAGTGAAAAAGAACCTACATTTAAAGTTCGATATCTTGGGAATGTACAAACCGCTATGATGAAAGGAGAGGGTTGTGTTGACAAGCCAGTAACAATTATCTGGAATAATTATACGCGAAGTTCACATCCTGGTTTGGAAATGAAGTTGACAATCACGAGTTCTGGACTGAGTGCCTACACAAAAGAGCAGGGGATCACTGAATACCGTGCTCATCGTATTTCTTATTGTATTGCTCACCCAAAATACCCTAGATTATTTGTCTGGGTTTATAGACATGAAGGTAAGAAAATGAAAGTTGAACTACGATGTCATGCAGTTTTGTGCAAAACCGAGGCAAAGGCGAAGGCACTTGCAGTTCAATTACACGAGAAACTTAAATTTGCCTTAAAGGAATTTTGCAGAGAAAAAACACGGAAACAGAATTCACGATTAGTGTTGCAAAGAACTAATTCATTACCTCAGTCCGGTGAAATTTTGCCTAAAAGGACTCAGTTTTTGAGCACAGGACAAAAATTCAAACCACCAATTTCAAAATCAAACACGGCACCCAAACTGGGTGACATATGGGAGGACCCAATTGATGAAGAATTAGCAGAAATCGACGAGGAAGATGACATGCTCGATGAAGAAGAACCACAATCACCCACGGTTAGAGCATTAGACTTGGGGGGCAAACCAATTGATGTGGATTCTCTTAGTAATCGTGTTATAGACCTTGAAATCGGAAACAATATAGACGAATTAAAATTGAATAGTGATGTACAATTCTGTTTAAACGGTGACTCAGATGATGAAAGTTCTGAGTCTGGTTTTCACGAGCAAGATCAAGAAGGGATCAAAGACGGTGTGAACACGATAGATAGTACAAGTCTAGAGGGCGAAGTATGTGAGAATCCGTCAGGGGAAGTTCTAGAAGAACGTACAGTGATGACATGTTTATAATCTTGTACAACTATGACAGGTAAGCCCCCTGGTCTTGTTTTATTTCCAAATATTGACAAGACATCGTATTATATCATACTTTCAAAGAATACACTAAAGGATATCAACTCAGTGGACTTGTTAAAGCAAAAACAAGGGTATACAAAAATATATATGTTAAAGCCAAAACAAGAGTATACAAAAATATATATGTTAAAGCAAAAACAAGAGTATACAAAAATATATATGTTAAAGCAAAAACAAGAGTATACAAAAATATATATGTTAAAGCAAAAAACAAGGGTATACAAAAATATTTGTTAAAGCAAAAACAATTTTAATAAGGGTATATAAAAATATATGTGGTCAACCTTTCTTCAAGAGTATGCATGAAATACTTGCACCTGGACATTAAAGACGCAATATTTCTTCATCAACAACCAATTTAAACCTTTTCTATCCACAGTGGTCCAAAACTTATTCATGTAAATCAAATAACATTAATCGAGTTGGGGTCATTATACATGACATTTGACATTGTTTGATTGAGAAAGAATACCACTAGTCTGTCTTTACCCGAATATCAGTTATAAATTGCATGTTAGCTTTAAGCACATATTCCATAAAAGAGGATTGCGTGCTCCCATTTTTTGGTGTATTCATATGTACAGAAAATTACCTTGAATATAAATAATGTTCTGGGCGACGTATATAATTATTGAAGAATATCTCTTATTGTAACTGATGCTTGCATTTGTCTTAGCAGATTTTTAAAGGCATTTATGGAGGGAGGCTTTACTTATTGTATCTGACAGTTTATTCCAAGTTTTGGCTATTCTTACAGATAATGAGTGTTTTAGAATGTTGTGGATGAAACTTTTGGTAAACCATTTGCTAGTCCTTTGTCAATCAAAAATATATTGATTCCATTTCCGTTTTTTCATCCTCTTATTCTCCTGTATGATGGTAGAGATAAATCTATGAGGCCTGCTACATGTAGCTGCTATTAACTCCATCTATCTTGTAAATATGTGTGTTTTCTATTGTGACGATACCAACTTGCGTAATCTATGTGGGTTCTTTTCATACATGTAGCTTAATACATAAATGTCATTTATGATCAATTCACTAGAATTTATTTCCAACTTGAACTATTTTTAAATGTGTTTAAATCAGAACGTAAATTCTCAGTATAATAGCTCCATGTGTGTTTTTCGGGGTCTAACAAAAAGTTGGTTTACCTTTTAAAGAAATTACCAAAATATACATTGTATCATAGATCAAATTTATGCATTTAGTGTAAGCTCACTTGTTTTAATATGTCTTTTGATTGAGTTTAGCCATTTCGATTGCAGTGGCGGATCCAGGGGGGGGGGGGTTCCGGGGGTGCGCACCCCCCCCCCCCTTTATTTTTGCCGATCAATGCATTTGTATCGGGACATATGTTTTGCACCCCCTGCACCCCCTTTTGCCCTGGGTTAGCACCCCCCTTTCGAAAATTCCTGCATCCGCCCCTGGATTGATATGTTATAGTGTGTCTTTCTATGTTGTGGTGTTACTCTATTGTTTCATATAAGGGTGAAGGTTTGGTGCCATTAAAACGTTTAAACCCGCTGCAATAGTTTGAACTTGTCCTAAGTCAGGAATCTGATGTTCATTAGTTGCTGTTTGTTGATGTGGTCCATAAGTGTCTCTCGTTCCTATTTTTTTTCTTTATTATTTATAGGAAGATTAGACCTTTGGTTTTCCCGTTTGAATGGTTTTATACAATTATTGTTTAGGGGCTCTTTATGGTTTGTTTTAGTGTTCAACAATGTGAGCCAAGACTCCGTGTTGAAGACCGTACTTTACCTATAATGGTTTACTTATATAAATTGTGACTTGGATGGAGAGTTATTGTGCACTCATACCACATATTCTGATAACTATATCTGAAGAAGCTCAAAAACGCAATTTCACAAAATGTGGCCAACTCGGATTTCATATTGGCGATAATTGCTGAAAGACGGAGTGAATGAAAAATGCCATTCGATGCAAAACTGAGAACGTGTAAAATTACGCAATTTTGTATAAAATGTAACCACCTTCAACGTTTCAAAGTCATGTACATGTTTATGATATATAAAATTGTGAATGCAAGCAGGGATTTAAAAAAAATAGATACCCAAGAACAGAAAACAGCACAAAACCACCACAGCGAGATACTCCTGCTCACGAAGTAAATTTGTGTAAGGGCTTCGGATGGGACATTAACAAATTTGTAAACTTATTTCCAGTTCCAATGACATTTGGCATTTATTGTTTGTGATGATAGAGATACAAATACTGGGGAAATTCACCATACCTCTTTATTACGTTTAACTGAAGTCTCTATAAATTTTACGACGATTTTATTAAGTGGAGAGCTAAAGTATACAAATATGGATCTAAATTATACCAACATGTTTACAGTTCTGAAGTTCATTTTAAAATGTTCACTAAGCCAACCTATATGTACATAAATGCGTAAATGTTTATATTTTAATGACATATTTAGAATTTGTATACATATATCATATCGCTTATGCGACGTTTCTATCAAAACAGGTTGATGTACATGTGTTACCATTCTAACGAGAAATTATATAACTTTGTTGGTTGATATTCATGTGTTACCGTTCCCGTTCTTATATATGAGAGATTAAATTAGGAGAACATAAAGCCCCAGTCATGTGGACATTCGTATGCTTATATGCATGTATATATGAATGTGGCAATACATATTTTGCTAAAACGTGCATTTGACTGAAAATTGCTGCTAGATTCGAAGTAATGGGGCTATATATTTGTATAGTTTTTATCCCGTATTCCCGTCGATCCATTCGTCCGTCAGCCCGTCAGCCCGTTATTCGAGGTTTCTGGCTGATTGATCCCTTGTATTGGATTACAACCTATCTATGTATGGTCACATTGAAAATAAAAATAACAGATTTTTTTCGGAACAAGACACACATTGAAACAATAAGAAGGATCCTCTAGTAAAGTCGAATTTAGCTCCTATCAGTGATAGACCGTTTTTTAATGTGCAAAGTGTATGTTATACAGCTCTTGTTAAAAAAAATCAAATGCACACATTTCATATTTCTATTAACATACATAGACACATATGCATATTTAAATTCGATACAAACAGTGCATTAAGTATCTTTATTTGTATCTGAAGATAAATGTACATGCTTTCCTTTATTCACATGATAGTATTTTACAAGTCAGTCGCACAAATGACGAAACATTGCAGAGTATCTTTACGCACTGCAGGCATGGATTCAGGGAGGGGGGGCGGCGGTTTCCGGGGGTTAGAATCCCCCCTTTTTTTGGGACGATCAATGCATTTGAATGGGGACATGTAGTTGGAACCCCCCTTTTTCCTGGTTTAGGAACCCCCTTTTTAAAATGGCTGGATCCGCCCCTGCGCAGTCAATAAAATCTTGCATGTTCCATATTCATCAAACTCTTGTATATTCATCAGTTTTATTGAACTTGTTGTAATTCAATTGATTACGATGGAGTATGGTTTTCGGAAGTTGTTAGAATCATCAAACGATTTATATATGTAACCGATTATATAATTGGGATCTAGATACTAGAAGAAGCTAACTTTCGAGGTTGCTAATAAGCAAGAAAACAAACATCAGATGAAGGCTGGTGGGTTGGTGATTTTCATGAACAGGTTGAAATTCGTTAACGTTGTAGACACTCATTATACAATGAAACTTTAAATTTTATTTTTTTCGCCATTTCATGAAACCTGATCATATTTTGATACGGTTCATATAGTTACTGAAATTTAGTGGTAAAGAATGCGTCCTCAAGTCCTGCTTATAAATTATAATAGATACTTAAACGTCATGTTTATATATATAAACTGACAAAAGTATTATTGGTTTAGAAATAATACATTACGATGCAAGTAGTGCACACTGTTGATAATCTGATTGTGTGTATGATTTATGACATTTAGACGTAATCGCTTGAAGTTTGAAGAAGGGAAAATAATCAACTTTACAAAAACTTTATATAGACAGGCTATCAAGGCATGTAGTGTTACACTACTGGTTAAGGTTAGGGTGAAGGTTGGCGCCTATTAATACGTTTAAACCCGCTGCATTTTTATGCATCTATCCTAAGTCAGGAGCCAGTTGTTCAGTGGTTGTCGTTTGTTAGTGTGGTTTATAGGTGTTTTTGATGTTTTATATACATATAGATTAGACCTTTGGAATCCCGGTTTGAATTGTTTTACGCTTTTCTTATTGGGGGCCCTGTATAGTTTGCTGTTTGATGTGAGCCAAGACTCCGTGTTGTAGGCAGTACTTTCTGACCTATAAACTTTTTTTTATACATTGTGGCTTGGACATTTATAAATAATGTTATGTTTAAAAATAGGTATACATAATGTAATGTCTTAATGGTATAAATAGTACAAGTTTCATGTTTAAAACTAGATATAGATAAAATCTATAATCAACGGGACAATTAAAAAAACTCTTTCACGGAAAGAAACGTTCAGCTTAAACCATGCACTAGAGGCATTCTGTTTGCTGTTTTAATGCTGTTTTCGGTTTCGCTGTAGTTGCAAAAACACAGGAATTATATCATTTGGGATATGATTCATTAATTAAATTAAAATGCAGACTTGCAATTGTGTATGTCACTTTACAATTTATTATTCAATTATATAACGGTTAAACAATACACCTCCTTTTCATAAAGGCGTTCGGTATGTATGTCTTGTGTTTTATGTACGGCCTGCGGACAGTTTCAGACATAAGAAGGCAATGAAACGTCCCATTTTACTTATAGGTTCCTTGGTAATAAGGTCAAATAAAGTGGATATTCGCTAATGGTCTGTGAATCATGATTATACAGTTTTACTAAATAAATTATTTGATTAAGTTTGTAGAACAAGTGAGGTAAGGTTTTCTGAACTAAAAATCAATGACTTGAGGTGCTTTTATTGTATTGATTTTTCTGTTATTTTCAGTTTCTTGAATTTTCCTCGCATTTGTGGATTGTTGGATTGTCTCGTAATTATCCCTATGATCTAATCTCTTTCAATCGAGTGAGGTTTTATGAAACACATTACATTGCAGAACTAAAGTTTATCACTCAACAAATCTTGTTTTGTTAAAAATCACATGAATATACATTTTAATGAATTCTTCCAATTTGATACAAACTCATATATATTGTTAAAGACGAAGGACCAATTTAATTTTTCAAAGGAAATCTAAATGTTGACTTGAAAATAATTAAGCACATTATTCAGGGTTTAAACGATTTTTTTCTGTTGGATTCTTAATATCACTGATGGAATTAGCTTAACGTACAAGGTACTTCATTATTTACATCCTAACTGACATGTATTTTACAGACCGGCTACATGTATTTTATAGACCGGCTACATGCATTTTACAGACCGGCTACATGTATTTTACAGACCGAATACATGTATTTTACAGACCTGTACATGAATTTTATACACCTACATGTATTCTTCAGACCTAAATACATACCTACATGTATTTTACAGACCCACAATATTTTTACAGACCTATATGTATTCTACAGACTACGTGTATTTTACAGACCTAAATGTATTTTACAAATCTAGCTACATGTTTTTTTGCAGACCTAAATGTATTTTACAGACCTAAATGTATTTTACAAACCTACATGTCTTTTTAACAGACCTATGTGTATTTTACAGACCTAAATGTATTTTACAGACCTAAATGTACTTTACAGAGCTACATGTATTTTACGGACCTAAATATATTTTACAAACCTACATGTATTTTACAGACCTAAATGTATTTTACAGACATTTTACAGACCTAAATGTATTTTACAGACCTAGGTATATTTTACAAACCTACATGTATTTTACAGACCTAAATGTATTTTACAGACCTAAATGTATTTTACAGACCTACATGTACATGTATTTTACAGACCTAGGTGTATTTTACAAACCTACATGTATTTTACAGACCTACATGTATTTTACAGACTTAAATGTATTTTACAGACCTACATGTATTTTACAGACCTAAATGTATTTTACAGACCTACATGTATTTTACAGACCTAAATGTATTTTACAGACCTGAAGGTATTTTACAAACCTACATATATTTTATAGACCTAAATGTATTTTACAAACCTACATGTATTTTACAGACCTAAATGTATTTTACAGACCTAGATGTATTTTATAAACCTAAATGTATTTTACAGACCTACATGTATTTCACAGACCTACATGCATTTTACAGACCTATGTGTATTTTACAAACCTAAATGTTTTTTACAGACCTAGGTGTATTTTACAAACCAACATCTTTTTTTTTTATTTTTTTTAAAACCTTTTTGCCTAAGTATTTTGATTAGGGGCTTATGAACTGTATCCTGTAGTATTTTGATTTGGGGCATATGAACTGTTTGCCTTAATATTTCATACAAATTCATGTGTTCATAGGTCAATTATGGAAGAATTTTGTATTAAATCTTTAAATATTCCTGGATTTTGATTGGGTTTTTTTTTCCAATCTTTGTAAATGAATGGTTTGTTCCGACACATCAGTCATTTGGTGCAAGTAGTGGAAATAATAAATTATGCCATCTTGTCCAAAATGAAATTTGTAAATGAGAACTGGAATGTTACTATTTGCCGTTTTTTTGTGCGAAAAGGCACAGAAATATCGACGATTAAATCATTATTAATCAAAATTGAAATGTGTCATCCACCCACCCTTCACGTTGTGTTGTTTTCTACATTTGAAAATGCCTGCATAAAGTCAGGAATGTGACAGTTGTTTGATGCGTTTTGTCATTTAATTTTACCATGACAGTATGATTAGGGACTTTCCAATTGAATCTCTCGGAGCTCAGTATTTTTGTGATTTTTAACCTCTTCTTATTAGTAAATCTGAAATTAAGGTTTTAAATATTGTTTCGATAACTTCATTTGTTGTGGTTTCATTTAAAATAAGTCTAAAATACGCAATATTGTAAATAGATAAGATAGAAAACACTGAGCCAGACTATTTAGTTTTGTTACGTAGAAAAGGATAAGATTGTTTTATATATATATATATCGACGGTTTAAATGTCATCTTTATTACGGTAATAGAATAGTAAACCGATGGTTATTTGTTACCATTCCAATATATTTGTATTGTAACAGAGTCCCTGGGGTTAGTTACACTATTACACGTGTACGTAGACATGTAGGTGTGTATTGTTACAGGGTCCCTGGGGATAAGTGTTACACGTGTATAAACACATGTAGGTGTGTATTGTTACCGTTTTTCGTGTTTATAGGGTTTGACCCACATTTGTATAATAATGGAATATATTTGACATTGCGAAGTCATTAAATAGTGTGACATATGATCACCAACTAACCAACTCCAACACAGAGAAAAATAGCGCATAATACGATGAATGTAGGGAAAAAAGTCATAGGAAAAAAAGGCACGGAAAAAGTCACAGGAAAAAAGGTCACAGGAAAAAAAGTCACAGGAAAAAAAGTCACAATATATATTTTGTATGAAGTAGTCACATAGTTTTCCTTTTATTTGAGTCAAAATAAAAAAAAGTCACACTGAATTATTAAATATATATATGTTATATATTTGACCACATGTTATTTCGATTTTTTAAGATGAGAATCCTTAGAGTGAGTGTAAACAAACAACTCATTGCCATTAGTAATAGTTTGGTATTTACAACAATTATTGATAGGGACTGTTGATATCGTTTAGTGGCTTCTTGTGGCTCATTTCCCTTTTTAATGAGTTAAAAGATACTAATAAATGACTAGATTTTTAGTTATCCAACTCTTAGTTTAACTCTTTTTATTTTTTTATCATGAAAAAAAATCAATAACTTTGATGAAGGTCATATTATTACATGTGGATATACTATCAAGGGTCAATAAGTCACCTTGAAAACTAATTTAAATTTAAGATCAAGAATGGGACACCATTAAAACACTGTCTGTCCTAATGTTCTAGCTTCAAGTACAGTATCAGATGACCTTCTGATTAGTCAACACTTTGTAAAGTGCTATCGGGGGGAATTTTCTTATAAAGATATAAAAGCAAAAAGAGTAGTAATATACTGCGGATGTGTTAAGAATGAATTAACGAACACATGAATTGGGGAGAGACATTAATAGTAGAGGCGAAATTTGAAGCATGCAGGTGTAGTTAAAAACATAATGGACATTTTAAAATGGTTATTATTTTTTTTGAATTTAACGAATTGGTCTTACCATTAGCAATTGCTTTATCAATAAATTTTTATAATTTCTTTTGAATTTCGAAACACCAGCAGTATCACCAAAACGATACCCTGAACGAACTACATACCCTTTCATTTCTTAGTACTTGTCTATACATATATATTTTTATGTGGTTACCTGTGGTTGTTTAAGAGATAAAACCTGTTCAATGATGTTAAATAACCTTATTTTGCCCCTGTGTGAACACCAGAGTAACTACAGTAGCTATAAACAAGATAATCAAATGTATTTAACAATGTCCTCCGTGGAAGTATATCTTTTTTGTCCTCAGTGGAAGTTTATATTATATGTCCTCGGTGGAAGTATATTTTTTCTTGTACTCCGTGGAAATATATCTTTTATATCCTCCATGGAAGTATATCTTCTATGTTCTCAGTGGAAGTTTATCTTCTACCCGGTATGTTCTCCGTGGAATTATATCCTCTATGTCCTCCGTGGAATTATATCCTTTATGTCCTCCGTGGAATTATATCCTTCATGTTCTCCGTGGAATTATATCTTCTATGTACTCCGTGGAATTGTATCCTTTATGTTCTCAGTGGAATTATATCCTCTATGTCCTCCGTGGAATTATATTTTTATGTTCTCCGTGGAATTATATGCTCTGTGTCCTTCGTGGAATTATATCCTTTTTGCACTAAAAGATCCATGTGAATTTGCACCTACCACAATCAACTGTCTTATGAAAATTTGTCTATAAATAAAGAGTGTACAAAAATCTCAAATATAAATTTGTCTATAAATAAAGAGTGTACAAATATCTCAAATACATTCAATAGATGTTCAAAATCATATATAAGAAAGTTCGAACATTCATTAAACTTTCAAAGCTCATAGAAACATGTAAACAATTCAAATTTACCAATTTCGCCTTTTTAACTTATATAACAAAGACCATACAAGATGAAAATACTATTTTCAATTTATGCTTGCATAATTCAGAGAAGTTTTCGTACTCTAATGGAGGATTTTAAGAAATAGGGTCCCTAACTAAGCATCTTCAGTAGAACATGTAAAAAAATTATATACATCAACTATATAAATCCATAAGGGGGAGGGGAGGTGGTTCACAATCAAAGATAAATGAACCGTTAAAGATTTTTTTGAATTCATACAGTTGACATTTATGGAGTTTTTCCAACCATTTAAACCTAGATTTAATAAGTGGAACAATTAAATGGAATAGAAGTGAATGAACGGTTTATTTCATTTGACCAAAACACAAAAATAGGTCGACTCTTAAATATAAATACGAGGATAGTCTCAGCATATATACATTTGAATACACACGTTGCAATCTAATTAATGGTAATCTTATATATACTTGTCCTGTGATCATTTATACGGTAGTGTTCTCAGCTCTGTCTTGATATCTGGTAACTGGTGCGGCGAGCCAAAGAACTTATCTTTAAAATTCTCAACTCGTACAGTTCTTGCATTTGTTTCTATTTGATATTAACACAGATAATATTTTAATGATTTCATTGATTTCAAATATTTTTATTTCTAAATTCTCTTGAACACAAATTGATTTTACTATTCCTTGTCAGGAAATGACCTTGAACTTCTCGTATATTTTGAATTAACCATGATAAATAAGATTATCTTGATATATAATTGGTATTTATATAATTGTGACGGTATAATTTCTATACCTGGAACCATGCCAAACATTGGGGGGACTATGCCATGTTACGTTCAAGTTGAATGATTAAACGTACTACAATTATAGTATGATTAAACGTACTATGATTATAGTAAATCATTATACACACAAGTATCAAATGTACACATGCTACAAAATAATTGTTTAGAATTGATAAGTCACCAAATACAACATATAGGCTTTTTCTTTTCTCAAGACCATATCAAAAGTCTTGTTATGTTTGGACCAAGAGAGATCACATCGCTAGTCTTGTTTAGATAAAAGGGGTATATACACAAAACACATGTTTTGTCACAATATTCTCAGAAACTGATGTGTGCAACTTTTAGATACCTACTTTCTGTTTGGCGATACTTTGTACTATACTTGTATAAAAACTTAATCACTTTTCTCAGCATCTACTGAACAGAATGACGTCAAATTCGATTTGAATTTTAATGATTTGTAACATATGTGGGGTTTTTTTCTTGCTTGCGATGAAATTCATGGAGGGCGAAACCTAGGTATTACCCACCCTGTGGGGACAGTAGGCGGCGTCAACATTAATAACTTTTCTGCCAAAGATCAATATTTTTTATAAAGTTGCATTACTATCAGAACATATCAGTCTGGTGACTATTTCGAAGCCCTGTTTGTGAGCGCTCAATCTCCCCAAACTTAGAACAGTGGTGTTACAGCACGACATACGAAGAAACTATAAAAATCAGTTTAAAAAAGAGGGGCGAAAGATATCAGTGGGACAGACAACTCATAGATCGAAGATAAACTGACAACGCCATGGCTAAAAAAAGAAAAAGGACAAAAAGATAAATAACAGTACACAAAACACAACATAGAAAACTAAAGACTAAGCAACACGAACTCAACAAAAAATGTGGATGATCTCAGATGCTCCTTAAGGGTAAGCAGATCCTGCTCCACAGTTGTAAGTTTCAAAACCTGTCGTTTTACTCGTTATTACAAACCCGGTAAATAGTCTGATTCGGTAGGTCAAATGAAAATTATCAAGGTCCAGCAACTTTCAATTACTAGTAATCAGCAATTAAATAATCTGTCCTTCCGATTGTCTTTTTAATTTTCTGCCGACAGGCCAGACATATCTCTGTGTTAACAGTTTATAACTCATAAAATTACATTATGTGATCGCAGATTTATATATGTATGCTCAACCTAGGACAATTGTGTTGTTCGGTCTGTGTGTCAACAGTTTATAACTCATAACATTACATTATGTGATTGCAGATTTTATATGTATGCTCAACCTATAGGGCCATTGTGTTGTTTGGTCTGTGCATCCCTTCGTCAGTCCGTCCGTCTATCTGTGTAACTTCAGGTTAAAGTTTTTAGTCGAGGTAGTTTTTGATGAATAGTTGAAGTCCAATCATTTTGAAACTTACAACACATGTTCCCTATTATGTGATCTTTCGTATGGTAATGCTTCCGTGTACTATGGACACATTCTTGTTCTTCATGCAATATTTTAATGAATTAACAACAGTTTGTTCCAGCTTTATAATTTGACGATCTTAGAATAAGATATCTTAGCGTAAATTATTTATTATATAATCATAAGTAATTATTAAATTGAGTTTCGATTGATGTTTTAGTTCAAAGATCAATAAGTAAAAGGATCAAAAATGAAGGCGTCTTTCTAAACGTTTTGCTTAATTCTGAAGTTACATGCACGTAGTAAAGCTTATGATATGAAAATTTCGAATTTTTAATTGAATTTAATCCCATAAGACAGAATTAAAGCCTGAATATTCTATTACAATCTTTATTCCACACAACTGTCCTTCCTGTAATTGGAGGGTATTCCTTAAAAAGAACGAGTTGTCTTACTTTTTTGGTGATTATTTTAAATACTTTTTAAAAAATATTGGAGAAATTTTGTCAGATCATTTTTTTTTTGTGTGTGCTTTTCAAACCCAAAGTTAAGTAAAAAAGTAATTCCGTTCTATAATTTTATTGACGAAAGTTTCGTGTACCTGTATGATATGTATCGAGAGAAATGGCAATACAAATAGATGTAAGACAGATTGGATGCAAATTTGAGTAACTAATATTAGAAAATGTAACTGCAGCAATGATAGTATGCCATTTATTTTCTTAACATCAGAAACACGACGGATGTTCCCGTTACTTTTTTCTATCTCGAAATCTCTTTGCTTTTGGTGGCGTTTTGTTACTTGATAAAAGCGAGCGATGTATGTGTTACCTTTCTACATAATTCATTTGACATGGCCTTAAATTTGACTATAATTAAGTAGAATTTGATGGATCTTGAACATGAAATGGGTGTATGATTGACACATGACAATCACATCGTTACAAAATAAAGTGTTAACAGGGTCACCTTGCAGGCGCAAAATGAAAAAAAAGTATATCAGTTTACAAATTGTCAACTTGTCCAGACTTTAACTGTTAATTTCATTACTTTTTGTCTTAAAAAATCATGACTGTATTTCCGCTGTAATTTTTAAACGCTATATACAAATAATGAGATATGGTGTGGCAATGACTACGCTATATAAAAATAATGAGATATGATGTGGCAATGACTACGCTATATACAAGTAATGAGATATGGTGTGGCAATGACTACGCTATATACAAACAATGAGATACGATGTGGCAATGACTACGCTATATACAAATAATGAGATATGATGTGGCAATGACTACGCTATATACAAATAATGAGATATGATGTGGCAATGACTACGCTATATACAAATAATGAGATATGATGTGGCAATGACTACGCTATATACAAATAATGAGATATGATGCGGCAATGACTACGCTATATACAAATAATGAGATATGGCGTGGCAATGACTACGCTATATACAAATAATGAGATATGGCGTGGCAATGACTACGCTATATACAAATAATGAGATATGATGTGGCAATGACTACGCTATATACAAATAATGAGATATGGTGTGGCAATGACTAAGCTATATACAAATAATGAGATATGATGTGGCAATGACTACGCTATATACAAATAATGAGATATGGCGTGGCAATGACTACGCTATATACAAATAATGAGATATGGTGTAATTGCCAATGATACAACTAGTCAAGTTAAATGGATGTAAGCAACTGTATGCAACAGTAAGTTGTAGAATAAAAATGTATTATTCCATTTTTTTAAACTTCTGCTTCTAGAATAAATTATCTTTTCCTCCCTTTAAAACAATCAAAACTATGGCCGAAACGTATTTACAATCTTGGCCGAAATGACTGTGGTCAATTCGGCAGTGCCTTGGTCGAAACGTCTTGCATTGTTACGAAATAAATGAATAGGTATTTTCTCTTAAGTGAAGAATATTTTAACAATTACTAGCATTACAAAAATACACATTTCACTAAACACCAAACTTTTCTTGTAGGTGTCGTTATATAGAATTGTGTATTGTAACGTTCTCCTTTTTAACGTTATTTTCTTTATTTCAGAAAACAAACAAATTGAGGCTTACAAGTGCTACACAAGACTCCTAATACTAAAACTAGTGTATATAAAGACATCAGTATTCTGAAGAGGAAGAAGTTTACAACTAAAATGTATTTCTTACAGATTTATATATTGTACATTTCTATTTATTGTTATGTTAAACCTATTCAAGATTTGTACAAACGTTCTACGAATTACCCATCTGAACAATCTTTATTGTCGTAGTAAGCAAGTTAAATTTCATTTCAAAGAAAACTAAGGAGGCCATTAACTTTCTGTATTTTTTTTTATCACTGCCAACCGTTAACCACTTTCGTGTTGTTTTCGCTGTTCATGATAAAAAATCCTATGGAACAATCATTAAACACTGAAGATAGTTAACATGTCATTCTGTTTGGAAATTGAAATGTTTCATTTTGACACGAAATTCTTTTCCTCTTTTTGACAGACGTATCGACATTACAAACTCAATTTTTTTTAATTTTAAAAGTGCATCCAAATTTTCGAATAATATTCATACTTATTTTCTTGCCTTAGCTTGCAATGGGTATATAGTTTTACGCCTGCCGTCCCTTTATAGTTTCATAATATGTCTGCTGTCCAAACCTTTTCGTCACACCTGAGTTAAGATCTGTTTTAATTATCAATCGGCTTTTGTAGAAAATGTTTTGATCCGGGTATATTTTTTTTTCTGGAAGACATTGTCCTGATAATTTTAAAAGTGGAATAAAGATTTATTGTAAAATGAAATATTTGCATATAACTGTCATCGTCCTTCTCCTAAACGGAGATTTAGATTATCACATTACCATTGACAAATAAAAATATCTACACAAACTTTTTATATCCTAGCGAGACACATGGTCGTTTAGAAACACATTGCGCACCCTGACGAGACCCGTGACCGTTTAGTAACACCTTGCACACCCTGACGAGACTCGTGAGAGTGTGATAACACCTTGTGCATCCTGACAAGGCCAATTACCGTTTAGTTACACCTTGCGCACCCTGACGAGACTCGTGACCGTTTAGTAACACCTTGCGCACCCTGACGAGACCCGTGGCCGTTAAGTAGCACCTTGCGCACCCTGACGAGACCCATGGCCGTTTAGTAACACCTTGCGCATCCTGACAGGGCACATGACCGTTTAGAAACTTCGGGACAAAATAGTTTTGTTAAATAATACGTTTTGATTACGTAAATCAAGAAGGAAAATATAATTCACGCTTAGACAAATACATATTTAATATTTACTGATTCATTGACCATGAACATAATATTTATCATCTGCCCTTGGTATATTAAAAACACAGACAGCTGTGAACCATTACTTAACAAAATCATAGGAATTTGTTCATTATTTATTCCTTTATTATTTTTTTTTGCTACATTCTGTTATAATACCTTCTTTTTTTATGTCAGACTACTCCCAATATCAACGGTTGCAATATTTTGATAATTATTTTATGCAATGCAGATATGTTGCGGTATTTTCACGGTAAATTAAGACTATGTGTTAAAATAATCTGTTATGTAAAATTAATTACTAGCATGTCAAAAAACATAAATATGCATTATTCATTAAATTATAAGACAAGGAAATAATATTTTAGCCTGTATGTAATGCATTATACCTAATGTCATAGAGTTATGATTTATACAGGGTTGTATTTATATTTGTATTTATGGTATTGCTTTTAGACTGTGCGTAATCAGTTGTTCGACATTAACTTCTTGAAAATTGGAAATCGTATACCAAAATATATGTCTTTCCTATATTATAAATTTGACTTTGATATTTTATAAAAAGATTTCAAAAATTTAATTGAAATCCGGTGATTTCCCCATCAATTGTCTCAAGTCTTTTATCAGTATTCGATATCTTGTCCTTTTTGTTTGTTTTATCCGAGTGTTAACATTTAGATGCAGTTTTTTTTTAATTCCATTCCGTGAAAAATAATTGAGAATCTGAAAGTGTGTAATGAAGTCAGTTAAAAGTTTGTAAGGGGAACCACTAAAGCTATTTGCTTGCAGTTGTATACGCATTGACATGTTTCATTTCCACAAAAATATTTGGTCCTGTACTTTCAGTTATGGTCTTAACAATTGCTTATCCAAATTGTTAATGTTTGTAAATAGGTAAATTAAGGGGAAACCACAAGAAAACAATAATGATAATTGGTATGTAGTTGTATTGTCATTGACATACTAGTATATTATCGCGGATATTTTTGGACCTGCATCTTTAATCATGATTGTTTATTTACTTTGACTGTTTTGCATTATGCACATGTTAAGGTATTGATATTTTTGTTTCAGAACTTGTATTTTACATTAAAATAACTGAAAGACGAAACATATCTCTGTGTCAAGAGATTATTAATATATTTTAAATTCATGGACATGATTGTTATAATATTTTTCCTCTTTTTTATGGATTATAATAGAAATATTAAGTTTGATATCAAGGAGAATAAACGCTTGATAATCAGTGTACGTATAATTATAGATTTATATTTTCAACATGACTTTTGTCTAGAAAAAGAACAATCTTCGCTACTGAGACGGCCAGTCTTTTTTAAGTGTTAATGAACAATCATTTGTGTAATTATACTATTTATACATGCTTACTTGGTAAGATGATAGGAGTATTTCTCTATGTTTGCTTTTATTATAGAAGACATCATACGTTATTATAACGATTTTATTTGGCTGTTTCATTTTAAACTAAGTAGAAAGAACCCACTGTCTTTAACGTTGATAAAGTAAGAAGTCTAGCTAGAAATCAAATATACGGAAAGATCCTACTTACAAACAAAGAGACATTGCCTACAGAACAGGTTTTCTTCGGTATATTCCGCATATTCTCTATTAGTTTTAAGTAAACTTAACTCTAAGACAGACTGACGGAAGACATTTTCTTATTTTGTATCGATTCAGTAACAAGTTTCAATAACAATACAGAAATGGTTGTACACATACGTTAAGATAACGTTGTATATCAGTATGATTAAAAGTATTATTTCTTCATACAATATTTGAATGCCGCTCCATTTTGTTAGTATATGGAGTGATATTAACTCATTATTTTATTGTATATTGAAACATTTGTTATTTTTCGTACCAGTAACCTTATTGTATTCTTATATCATGAAATATATTATTATAAATTATAATCATGTATTGATGTTATTTTAGATAAACACAGATTTCCTAAGTTGTTTTTAGTTAAAAATCTGCAGACATATAAAGTGTATTACCCTGATCTGTGTGTGGTCATCTAATACATATCGACAATCTACTGCGAAGCATTTAGTTTTCATAAGCTGCTAAGTCCGAAATGGCCATATTTTTTGCTCAATCAAGAAGGTCGAGCACAGATTTTATTTGACAATAGATATAAGATGTGGTATGAGTCAACTCACTATCCAAGTCACAATTTGTTAAAAGTAAACCATCATAGGTCTAAGTACGGTCTTGAACATGGAGACTTGGCTAACACCGAACAACAAGCTATAAAGGGCCCCAAAATGACTAGTGTAAAATATTTCAAACAGGAAAAACAATGGTCTAATCTACATAAAAAAAAAACAACCGAGAAACACTTCTAAACCACATCAACAAACGACAGCCACTGAACAGCAGGTTCTTGACGTAGGACATCTGCAAATAAATGCAGCTGCTTTTAACAGACACCAACCTTCACCCTCAACCGAAACAGTATTATAACATTACAACATAAAAAGACTTAACATGATCTCCACAGTACTTACCTGTACTTGATTCTTGTCCAGACTTTACTTTGGGTCTGTCAAGTACTCTTAGAGGTTTATAGTGTTTTATCAGATATGCACGCCATTTTGGGAATAATTGCATAACACACACCGAAACTGATTGGTTGCTTTCTGATATGGCTCAGGTTGTATTAGCTAGAATGAGATTTAGAATTGTGAACCTATACCGCAATATCAAATAACGGTATCGGTATTCAAAACCCAATACACAATGACTTGTCCACATTTAGATACGTATTATGTATTGTAAGATGGGAGCTGAAAAATACCTTTGCTCAATTTGTATGCATTACACGATATTTGTTTTCATATGTATAATGATTTTTGTCGAGTCTGCTAAAGCGAGACTTAGCTTTCCTGCATTCCGTTGTCGCTGTTGGCGGCGGCGGAGTCCACAAATATACACTGTGGTTAAAGTTTTTGGAATGTTTTAAATAACTTTCTTTAACTACCCAGGATTTCTACCAAAATTGGACAGAAGCTTGTTTATGATCATAAGATAGTATTCAGAAGTAAATTTTGTAAACAAAAATCCTGTTTATCCGTATTTTACTTATACATGAACTTAGTTTTTTTTCTGCCAGTTAACCTCACATTCACTCTGTGGTTCCAGTTTATAAAAAAAAAAAACTTTCTAAAAATATCCTGGATTTCTACCAAACTTGGAGAGAAGCTTGTTTATAATCATGAGATAATATCAAGAAATAATTTTAACATGGACTTAGTTTTTCTTCCAGTTAACATAACATACAGTTTGCAGCTAAGGTTTTTAAAACATTTATTCGATTCGTACAGAAGCTTCTTACAATCACAAGATAGTACCTGCTGCGACTTGCAGCAAAAATATGAGACACTTGGTTCCGTGGAACCCTTACGAATTTTTAATACATCGGCAGTTATAGTAATTATATACGAAAGAAGAAATAGTTGTGTTCATAGACGCGGTAAGTCAACGCTATTTTGATTAATAAATATCAGATATCTTTGTGTTATTGCTTAACTATGATCATATAAAATCAATTTTTGTCGAGCCTTCGACTTTAGTCGAAAAAGCGAGACATAGCGATCCTACATTCCGTCGGCGTCGGCGTCGTCGGCGGCGTCAACAAATATTCACTCTGTGGTTAAAGTTTTTGAAATTTTAATAACTTTCTTAAACTAAACTGGATTTCTACCAAACTTGGACAGAAGCTTGTTTATGTTCATAACATAGTGTGCAGAAGTAAATTTTGTGAAAATAGAATTCCATTTTTTCCGTATTTTACTTATAAATGGACTTAGTTTTTCTGCCAGGAAACATTACATTCACTCTGTGGTTAAAGTTTTTGAAATTTTAATAACTTTCTTAAACTATACTGTATTTGTACCAAACTTATACAGAAGCTTGTTTATGATCATAAGATAGTATCAAGAAGGAAATTTTGGAAAAGTAAAATTCCATTTTTTCCATATTTTACTTTAAAATGGACTTAGTTTTTCTGCCAGGAAACAACATTCACTCTGTGGTTAAAGTTTTTGAAATTTTAATAACTTTCTTAAAACTATCCTGGGTTTGTACCAAACTTAGACAATAGCTTTTTTATGATCATAACATAGTATGCAGAAGTAAATTTTGTTAACAAATAAATCCATTTTTTTGTGCATTTTACTTTTAAATGGACTTAGATTTTCTGCAAGAAAACAACGCATTCACTCTGTGGTTAAAGTTTTTAAAATTTTAATAACTTTCTTATACTATTTTGGACCTGTACCAAACTTGGACAGAAGCTTGTTTATGATCAAAAGCTAGTATCTTTAAGAAAATTTTGTAAAAAATTTTGTACCTGTGTATCTGTATTTTACTTATAAATGGACTTAGTTTTTCTTCCAGTTTACGTTACAGACAGTCTGCAGTTAAAGTTTTCAAAACATACTATATTTTTACCAAACTTGGACAGAAGCTTCCTAGAATCATAAGATAGTATCAAGAGGAATATTTTTATTGATTTTATTCCTCTTTTGTTGAGCCTGCAATTAACAGCATAAGTAGGCGAGACACTGGGTTCCGCGGAACCCTTAAGAATTTTTTAAAAACCAATATGGTATAGGTTTAGTTTAATTGTCGAAACCGTGCGGTTGCATATAATTGCTTACATCCACTTTATTTAGCAAAAAAAAAATGCTAGAAAGATACTCAATAAACAACTATAGTTTTGCCTTCTGTAGCTAAGGGGCAGCTAACTCTCTGCTAGAAAGATACTCAATAAACAACTATAGTTTTGCCTTCTGTAGCTAAGGGTCGGCTAACTCTCTGCTAGAAAGATACTCAATAAACAACTATAGTTTTGCCGTCTGTAGCTAAGGGTCGACTAACTCTCTGCTAGAAAGATACTCAATAAACAACTATAGTTTTGCCTTCTGTAGCTAAGGGGCAGCTAACTCTCTGCTAGAAAGATACTCAATAGACAACTATAGTTTTGCCTTCTGTAGCTAAGGGTCGGTTAACTCTCTGCTAGAAAGATACTCAATAAACAACTATAGTTTTGCCTTCTGTAGCTAAGGGGCAGCTAACTCTCTGCTAGAAAGATACTCAATAAACAACTATAGTTTTGCCTTCTGTAGCTAAGGGGCAGCTAACTCTCTGCTAGAAAGATACTCAATAAACAACTATAGTTTTGCCTTCTGTAGCTAAGGGTCGGCTAACTCTCTGCTAGAAAGATACTCAATAAACAACTATAGTTTTGCCTTCTGTAGCTAAGGGGCAGCTAACTCTCTGCTAGAAAGATTCTCAATAAACAACTATAGTTTTGCCTTCTGTAGCTAAGGGTCGGTTAACTCTCTGCTAGAAAGATACTCAATAAACAACTATAGTTTTGCCTTCTGTAGCTAAGGGGCAGCTAACTCTCTGCTAGAAAGATACTCAATAAACAACTATAGTTTTGCCTTCTGTAGCTAAGGGGCAGCTAACTCTCTGCTAGAAAGATACTCAATAAACAACTATAGTTTTGCCTTCTGTAGCTAAGGGGCAGCTAACTCTCTGCTAGAAAGATACTCAATAAACAACTATAGTTTTGCCTTCTGTAACTTAGGGGCAGCTAACTCTCTGCTTAAAAGATACTCAATAAACAACTATAGTTTTGCCTTCTGTAGCTAAGGGTCAGCTAAATCTCTGCTAGAAAGATACTCAATAAACAACTATAGTTTTGCCTTCTGTAGCTAAGGGGTAGCTAACTCTCTGCTAGAAAGATACTCAATAAACAACTATAGTTTTGCCTTCTGTAGCTAAGGGGCTAACTCTCTGCTAATGCACGACATTTAGAATATTGCCTTTTTCATAACAAGACGGTAAAAGTGCCATAACTCTGAAATGACATCTAACAGAAATATTACGAATCTAACGGTATCTTGCTGTACTAAGCAATATTTGTAGACCAATCCAAAAACACTCAAATTATTGTACAACATGTGCAAATTTTATTTCAATCCGACAGCTAAATGACCGTAACTAAGAAAAGCAAGATTAGCCAACCGTGAAAATTTTGTTAAAATTAAAAGGGGGTTTAAATCAACGTCAAAGTCACAGTTAGACAATCACATTTCATCGTAACAATCAACGTCAACGTCAAAGTAAGACAATAGCACTTCATCGTAACAATCAACGTCAACGTCACAATTGGACAATCACACTTTATCGTAACAATCAACACCAACGTCACAGTTAGACAATCGCACTTCATCGTAACAATAACCGTCAAAGTCACAGTTAGCCCATCGCACTTCATCGTAGGAATCAACGTCAACGTCGTAGAAAGACAATCACACTTCATCATAACAATCAATATTAACGTCACAGTTAGACCATCGCAGTTCATCGTAACAACCAAACGTCAACGTCACAGTCAGACAATTGCAATTCATCATTACAATTACCGTCGACGACACAGTCAGACCATCATATCGCACTTCTTCGTAAAAATGAACGTCAACGTCACAGTTAGACAATCGGACTTCATCATTACAATTACCGTCGACGACACAGTTGGACAATCACATTTCATTATAATAATCAACGCCAACGTCACAGTAATAGATCATCACACCATCGTAACAACCAACCATATATAGACTATTGTAGTTCAGTTTGGGGAAATTTATTACAAGACGATTCAGATAGAATCATCAAACTTCAAAAAAGAGTAGCAAGAATTATACTGGAATGCGATATTTCTATTACATCTAATTTCGTGTTTTCGTCTTTAAAATGGCTATCTTTTACCAAAAGAATAAAATACCAACAATCAATTCTAATTTATAAAATTGTAAATGGACTAACACCTGATTACTTACTAGCAATGCTAAATATTGATGATGTGCAACACCACAACTTACGATCTGTCTCTAATAATGATCTTTTTGTTCCAAAACCAAATACAATTTTTTTTTATAAAAAATCTTTTCATTATTCTGCAACCAAAGTATTGAATAATTTACCACTCGAAATAAAAAAAATGTCGTAATGTGGAATTATTCAAGAAACATTGCATTTTCTTCAAAATTATATGCAAGTCAAATAATTTGTTTTCCTTTATCAAAACTTTATCAAATATTGCATTTATTGCCTTTTCTATATTTGAATAATTGAATTGTGTATCAACTTGTAATATATATTGTAATATATATTGTATTTCAATGTATGAATGTATGAATGTAAACTGTGTGCATGTATTTTGTTTGAAGGCCTCAATGAAAAATAGACTAGTTCTAATTGAGTTACCCTCTTTAAATATTTTTTTTTTATATTATTATATAATTATAACGTCAACATCACAGTTGGACAATCACACTTCACCGTAACAATCAACGTCAACGTCACACAGTTCGACAATCACACTTCATCATAACAATAACCGTCAACGTCACAGTTAGACCATCGCACTTCATCATAACAATTACCGTCAACGTCACACAGTTCGACAATCACATTTCATCATAACAATAACCGTCAACGTCACAGTTAGACCATCGCACTTCATCATAACAATTACCGTCAACGTCACAGTTAGACAATCACACTTCATCATAACAATTACCGTCAACGTCACACAGTTCGACAATCACACTTCATCGTAACAATCAACGTCAACGTCACGTAGTTCGACAATCACACTTCATTGTAACAACCAACGTCAACGTCACAGTCAGACAATTGCACTTCATCATAACAATTACCGTCAACGTCACACAGTTCGACAATCACACTTCATCGTAACAATTGCCGTCAACGTCACAGTTAAACAATCACACTTCATTATAAAAATTACCGCCAACGTCACACAGTTCGACAATCACACTTCATCATAACAATTACCGTCGACGTCACAGTTAGACAATCATACTTCATCAAATTCTGTCAACGTCACAGTTATACAATCACACTTCATCATAAAAATTACCGTCAACGTCACAGTTAGACAATCACACTTCATCATAAAAATTACCGTCAACGTCACAGTTAGACCATCACACTTCATCGTTACAATCAACGTCAACGTCACAGTTAGACCATCGCACTTCATCATAAAATTTACTGTCAGCGTCACAGTTAGACCATCGCACTTCATCGTTACAATCAACGTCAGCGTCACACAGTTCGACAATCACACTTCATCGTAACTATCAACGTCAACGTCACAGTTTGACCATCACACTTCATCATGAAAATTACCGTCAACGTCACACAGTTCGACAATCACACTTCATCGTCACAATTACCGTCAACGTCACAGTTCGACAATCACACTTTATCATAAAAATTACCGTCAACGTCACACAGTTCGACAATCACACTTCATCATTACAATTAACGTCAACGTCACACAGTTCGACAATCACACTTTATCGTCACAACCAACGTCAACGTCACAGTCAGACAATTGCAATGTATAATTACAATTACCGTCGACGACACAGTCAGACCATCGCACTTCTTAATAAAAATAAACGTCAACGTCACAGTAAGACAATCACACTTCATCATAACAATCAACGTCAATATCACAGTTAGACCAGCGCACTTCATCGTAACAATCAACGTCAACATAATGATTACCGTCAACGTCACATAGTTCGACAATCACACTTTATCGTTAGAATTACCGTCAACGTATGTGTATGTTGTTGGTTGTTGTGGTACTGCATACTGTTCTGTTTTTGGTTTATGACCAAGCTGTACGTGTATATTGTTGGTTGTTGTGGTACTACATACTGTTCTGTTTTTGTTTTTGTATTATGACCCAGCTGTATGTGTATGTTGTTGGTTGTTGTGGTACTGCATACTGTTCTGTTTTTGTATTATAACCTAGCTTTAGGTGTATGTTGTTAATTGTTGTGGTACTACATACTGTTCTGTTTTTGTATTATGACCTAGCTTTATGTGTATGTTGTTGGTTGTTGTGGTACTACATACTGTTCTGTTTTTGTATTATGACCTAGCTTTATGTGTATGTTGTTGGTTGTTGTGGTACTACATACTGTTCTGTTTTTGTATTATGACCTAGCTTTATGTGTATGTTGTTGGTTGTTGTGGTACTACATACTGTTCTGTTTTTGTATTATGACCTAGCTTTATGTGTATGTTGTTGGTTGTTGTGGTACTACATACTGTTCTGTTTTTGTATTATGACCTAGCTTTAGGTGTATGTTGTTGGTTGTTGTGGTACTACATACTGTTCTGTTTTTGTATTATGACCAAGCTTTATGTGTATGTTGTTGATTGTTGTGGTACTACATACTGTTCTGTTTTTGTATTATGACCTAGCTTTAGGTGTATGTTGTTGATTGTTGTGGTACTGCATACTGTTCTGTTTTTGTATTATGACCTAGCTTTATGTGTATGTTGTTGGATGTTGTGTTACTACATACTGCTCTGTTTTTGTATTCTGACCTAGCTTTAGGTGTATGTTGTTGATTGTTGTGGTACTACATACTGTTCTGTTTTTGTATTATGACCTAGCTTTATGTGTATGTTGTTGATTGTTGTGGTACTGCATACTGTTCTGTTGTTGTATTATGACCTAGCAGTATGTGTATGTTGTTGATTGTTGTGGTACTACATACTATTCTGTTTTTGTATTATGACATAGCTTTAGGTGTATGTTGTTGGTTGTTGTGGTACTACATACTGTTCTGTTTTTGTATTATGACCTAGCTTTAGGTGTATGTTGTTGATTGTTGTGGTACTACATACTGTTCTGTTTTTGTATTATGACCTAGCTTTAGGTGTATGTTGTTGATTGTTGTGTTACTACATACTGTTCTGTTTTTGTATTATGACCTAGCAGTATGTGTATGTTGTTGATTGTTGTGGTACTACATACTATTCTGTTTTTGTATTGACATAGCTTTAGGTGTATGTTGTTGGTTGTTGTGGTACTACATACTGTTCTGTTTTTGTATTATGACCTAGCTTTACGTGTATGTTGTTGGTTGTTGTGGTACTACATACTGTTCTGTTTTTGTATTATGACCTAGCTTTACGTGTATGTTGTTGATTGTTGTGGTACTACATACTGTTCTGTTTTTGTATTATGACCTAGCTTTAGGTGTATGTTGTTGATTGTTGTGGTTCTACATACTGTTCTGTTTTTGTATTATGACCTAGCTTTAGGTGTATGTTGTTGATTGTTGTGGTACTACATACTGTTTTGTTTTTGTATTATGACCTAGCTTTAGGTGTATGTTGTTGATTGTTGTGGTACTACATACTGTTCTGTTTTTGTATTATGACCTAGCTTTAGGTGTATGTTGTTGGTTGTTGTGGTACTACATACTGTTTTGTTTTTGTATTCTGACCTAGCTTTAGGTGTATGTTGTTGATTGTTGTGGTACTACATACTGTTCTGTTTTTGTATTATGACCTAGCTTTAGGTGTATGCTGGTGGTTGTTGTGGTACTACATACTGTTCTGTTTTTGTATTATGACCTAGCTTTAAGTGTATGTTGTTGGTTGTTGTGGTACTGCATACTGTTCTGTTTTTGTATTATGACCTAGCTTTAGGTGTATGTTGTTGGTTGTTGTGGTACTACATACTGTTCTGTTTTTGTATTATGACCTAGCTTTACGTGTATGTTGTTGGTTGTTGTGGTACTACATACTGTTCTGTTTTTGTATTATGACCTAGCTTTAGGTGTATGTTGTTGGTTGTTGTGGTACTACATACTGTTCTGTTTTTGTATTATGACCTAGCTTTAGGTGTATGTTGTTGGTTGTTGTGGTACTACATACTGTTCTGTTTTTGTATTATGACCTAGCTTTACGTGTATGTTGTTGGTTGTTGTGGTACTACATACTGTTCTGTTTTTGTATTATGACCTAGCTTTAGGTGTATGTTGTTGATTGTTGTGGTACTACATACTGTTCTGTTTTTGTATTATGACCTAGCTTTAGGTGTATGCTTGTGGTTGTTGTGGTTCTACATACTGTTCTGTTTTTGTATTATGACCTAGCTTTAGGTGTATGTTGTTGATTGTTGTGGTACTACATACTGTTCTGTTTTTGTATTATGACCTAGCTTTAGGTGTATGTTGTTGGATGTTGTGTTACTACATACTGCTCTGTTTTTGTATTATGACCTAGCTTTACGTGTATGTTGTTGGTTGTTGTGGTACTACATACTGTTCTGTTTTTGTAATATGACCTAGCTTTAGGTGTATGTTGTTGATTGTTGTGGTTCTACATACTGTTCTGTTTTTGTATTATGACCTAGCTTTAAGTGTATGTTGTTGGTTGTTGTGGTACTACATACTGTTCTGTTTTTGTATTATGACCTAGCTCTGGGTGTATGATGTTGATTGTTGTGGTAATTTTCATAAATCCGGTTTGCTGTCGTTGTGACAGCCTCTTGTTGTATTATGACCTAGCTTTAGGTGAATGTTGTTGGTTGTTCTGGTACTTCAGACTGTTTTGTTTCTGTACTTTGACCTAGCTTTAGGTGTATGTTGATTGTTGTGGATACTATTATGTTTTTGTACTTTGACCTATCTTTAGGTGTATGTTGATTTTTGTGGATACTATTATGTTTTTGTACTTTGACCTATCTTTAGGTGTATGTTGATTGTTGTGGATACTTTTATGTTTTGTACAGATGTTAATTTGCTGTCTCATTGATGTATAGACTTCATTAATATCCCTCATTTAATTTAAGATAGTGGTGACCATGGAAACTTTATGCTGCAAAATTTCTTTAAGACACCAAAAAACGGTAGAAAGGTAATAAAAGTTCAAGGTTGAAGTTTTATTTGCTTTGGTTACAAAATTCTATTTACATCTTTTAACATTTTTAAAGCACCACTTTAACAGTAATTCATAATTACTAAATACTTTGGAAGACACAGTGGTAAAACCTGTCGATTTAAACCCTGACTGACAAATATTTTTTACATTATAATTACATTTGGAAATATATGTGTTAGATAAAATAATCTCACAGAAAAATTTTGTGGTCCAACTGCCATACATTTCTTAAATGTATAAGCGAACAGACCTATTTTTGTATTTAAATGACCTACTATCATGAATATAATTAAGAATAAAAATCTCTCTGTTTTACTACTGTATGATCCATTGTAGTTACCATGGTTACACTGTATAACAAATTACAAGGGTGTAAAAGATCCATGCAATAATAAAATAATAAATAATGGTAATACATTGATCATGGTGTTCAACTGTGTATCATATTCTATTCTGTATTTACTTTAAACAATACAGTTTATCAGTATACATGATTTCTCTTTTGTTATTCACTACAGGTAAATTTATTACACACCTTAAAGTAAAAGTTCATTTGAAATTCTGTGTTTTTCATCAGAAATGCTTTCATTTGACTACAAAATCAACAACTAAATCTTAATTATACCAGTAAGTTATAAGAAATGGGTTATTTAGGCCTGAATTAAATCAAAGTATTGTCAGAGCTGGGATCAAGCCAATCTTAACTATGTTGGTACGTTATTTAGGCCCTAAATTTAATCAAAGTATTGTCAGAGCTGGGATTAAGCCAATCTTAACTATGCTGGTACGTTATTTAGGCCCTGAATTTAAATCAAAGTATTGCCAGAGCTGAGATCAAGCCAATCTTAACTATGCTGGTACGGTATTTAGGCACTGAATTAAATCAAAGTATTGTCAGAGCTGCGATCAAGCCTATCTTAACTTGAAAATCCACAATGTTAACTTTTTAATCATTTGTTAATAAATGATTTTTTTTAAAGCAATATTTGTCAGAAGGTATTTTTACAAAGGTCAAATGATGTTCATAGTTTCATATCATTTATTTCACTTCAATGCCATATGACATACAGTGGATTTATAGTTATGCATGTTTTACCAAAGTGTTATTTATGAATAGCATTTACCTTAATACTGATCATTGATTTGTAAAACAGTAGTTTTGTTTAATATTTACCAGCTGAAGAGTTTTGTTTGATGATTTAGAAGATCTTTATTGGGGGGTTAGAAATTGTATGTTTCATTTGATGATTTAGAAGATCTTTACTGGGGGGTTAGAAATTGTATGTTTCATTTGATGATTTAGAAGATCTTTACTGGGGGGTTAGGAATTGTATGTTTCATTTGATGATTTAGAAGATCTTTACTGGGGGGTTAGAAATTGTATGTTTCATTTGATGATTTAGAAGATCTTTACTGGGGGGTTAGAAATTGTATGTTTCATTTGATGATTTAGAAGATCTTTACTGGGGGGTTAGAAATTGTATGTTTCTTGTGATGATTTAGAAGATCTTTACTGGGGGGTTAGGAATTGTATGTTTCATTTGATGATTTAGAAGATCTTTACTGGGGGGTTAGGAATTGTATGTTTCATTTGATGATTTAGAAGATCTTTATTGGGGGGTTAGAAATTGTATGTTTCATTTGAGGATTTAGAAGATCTTTATTGGGGGGTTAGAAATTGTATGTTTCATTTGATGATTTAGAAGATCTTTATTGGGGGGTTAGAAATTGTATGTTTCATTTGATGATTTAGAAGATCTTTACTGGGGGGTTAGGAATTGTATGTTTCATTTGATGATTTAGAAGATCTTTATTGGGGGGTTAGAAATTGTATGTTTCATTTGATGATTTAGAAGATCTTTACTGGGGGGTTAGAAATTGTATGTTTCATTTGATGATTTAGAAGATCTTTACTGGGGGGTTAGGAATTGTATGTTTCATTTGATGATTTAGAAGATCTTTACTGGGGGGTTAGAAATTGTATGTTTCATTTGATGATTTAGAAGATCTTTACTGGGGGGTTAGAAATTGTATGTTTCATTTGATGATTTAGAAGATCTTTACTGGGGGGTTAGGAATTGTATGTTTCATTTGATGATTTAGAAGATCTTTACTGGGGGGTTAGAAATTGTATGTTTCATTTGATGATTTAGAAGATCTTTACTGGGGGGTTAGGAATTGTATGTTTCATTTGATGATTTAGAAGATCTTTATTGGGGGGTTAGAAATTGTATGTTTCATTTGATGATTTAGAAGATCTTTACTGGGGGGTTAGGAATTGTATGTTTCATTTGATGATTCAAACTGAAATTGGGTCTAGTATACATTACCATACTGAATAAATATACTATTTTCTTAATACACTATATTTTTCAAAAATGATTGAATTTTAATATACCTCTAAAATGTATAATATTGGCACAAAATAGATTTAAAAGCTGAAAGTGATAAATGAAAAAAGATGTGTATATGAATATAACAAATATCATACATAAAAGAGATGTGTATATGAATTTAACAAATATCATACATAAAAGAGATATGTATATGAATTTAACAAATATCATACATAAAAGAGATGTGTATATGAATTTAACAAATATCATAAACACATAAAATTAAATAAATATGAGATTACAGAAATATTTCTACTGAACAATTTCTCATTTGCTTACAAAAACCATTCCATTCCCTATCATGCCTATTATGCTAATTATAACAAGTCCTGTTACATTCTACTGTACTTAATGTTAACCTCTTGCTTTATAACTTGTTCCCCACGTTGTGATGTCACATAAACTTTCAGATAAATATTTCTGTGGCTATCAATAAACAGATACACAAATCGGTCTTCTTATTGTCAGGTCTAACAGACATTACAGAGGACAAAATCACAAAGACCTCAACCATAGAAGATTGCCCTCAGGTGTAGATTTACAATTTCAATTTTAAGTTGAGGGTACTCTATTAAACAAAAGACTAGGAGATATTTAATATAATTCAGACAGGCCTGGGGAAATCCATAGAATAAGAAAAAAAACTTTTTTTGGCTTGAACAGGTCAACAAAGAAGTGTTTAGAAAGACCCCTTTTTGGCCCCAAAATATAGCAGTTTTACAAAATTGTGAGAATGTAATATTTTAGCTATTTATTGGAAAGTAGAATGCTTCTGCTACATAAATATGGACTGTTTTTGACAATACAATGCACATATATCGAGTACTAGCATCATGAATTCATGCTATATTACTGAAATCTACACAATTTTAGCCGGTTTCCGTCTTAAATGAAAGTGGCCACATTCATGTTCATTCATAATATTGAAATGAAAAATATTTGATGATAATACATGACAAATATAAAGGTTGAGGATGAACACAGATGCAACAACCATTTGAAAAGTGACGTTTTTCAATTTTGGCATATTTGATAGATTTTTCATATTTAAGCTTGAGTCGGAGCGTTTTTAATAACTAAATCAGTTAAAATCTGTCACATAAACTAATCGAATCAATTGAAATAGACACTTAAGTGTTTAAAAAGTGTCTAAAATCTTTCTTTAGATGAACCTGCAATTTGAGGTCAAAATCGGCAAATTGCCAGACCTACTCCTTCGAATGGAGCACTCCTTACTTGAAATGAAATAGACAAAACTGGTATTTGACCCCTTACATCATGTATATTTAAGTGTTGTTTTTATCCATGTTGGTCATGTTGATTAACAGGTAGGGGGTAATCAGACATATTTGTAAAAACTTAACTAATTTGTAGTGCTATGACAGCAGACAATTTCTTCCTATGTAAACTAGTAGGTAACCATTCAAACAACATGCTATAATACAAATAGTGATTATACATGATTATTATCAACTGTACCAACTTCTTGGTATATTTATGAATTAACAAATGGATTTATATGACAATTTATCACAGACTATACAAAAAAGAGAAAAAATAACAGAAATGCTTTGTAATGAGATCTTAGATATTCATTGAACATAAATGAGCTGTGACAACAACTTCCTATGAATTACAAAAATATACATTTTAAATATATTGTCAAATATATCTCTGCTATAACATGGGTGATGTACAAACTGTATCAGTTTGGAATGGTATGAACTAAGATAGACAAAATATTTCATTCGTCTTTATCACTTATCACATATAAATTTTAAAATAAACTGAGTTTGATGTGAAAGCATGATTCATTCATTCTATATATATATATATATTTCATATAACTAAAAACTTAAATCAAGTTTGAATTGTCCATGGAAAAAAGGCAGTAATATTTTTGTCTTATTTTCAGATGTACCTTAAGTTTTTAAAGTTCAACAGCCAGACAATGACAAACATTATTTTGTACTATCAAAACTTAATAAAACATGACTTTATTTTTAAGATGCTTCTTTAAACAGCTCCTCCACATAATCTAGTGTTTCATTATGTTGTTCTCTAACACCTAACCCTTCATTATGTTCTTCTCCAGTTTTACTCTCAATCACACTGACAGGAGTAGACTCAGACTCATTCATTTCTTCTGTCATCACCTTGACTCGTTCTTCAAATAGTCTTTTGGCAAATTTATATAATTTAACATCTAAAGCATTCAGATTTTCTATCAAACTTATTTGTTCCTCTGTAACCTTATGTTCAGCTTTTTCGGAATGTGTTTTGTTGAACTGCTCAAAATCTTTAGAAAATTTTATATGAAATGTATGTTGAAATAAGAGTTGAGTATCACGTTGATGTTCTGTTAAACCAAAAAAAGACATATTTTTAAGGTTTTCGATTGCACTTTCCAATAGTAATCTTTGTCTTAGTTCCTCATTCATTCCTGTCCCATTGTAGCAGTTCACTTTACTTAGATTAGCCAACATCCTTGTCTGGCGATTATTAGCCAGATTAAATTTACATTTTATGAATTCTTCCAATGTTACACCTTTCCATGTCGAGCCCTCAAAGCAAAATGGCACTTCTTCTAAAGAAGCTTGGCGTCCATTACAATAGAGTTTAGCAGCTTTCCATGTAGCTCCTCTCTGAACATGTTTCCATTCACTTATGTATCTCCTCACTGGGTCTCTTAGTATGGTGATATAGTGGAATCTAAAAACAACATTACAGGTAGTTTAATTAGTATGATGATATAGTGGAATCTAAATCAAAAACAACAGGCAGTTTAAAAAATACTACTGATTCTTAGAGACAGGCAAGTGGAAGGTAATTTAGTACATGTACCGTAGTCAAAATATACTTCTGTTAAGTGCTATAAAAAAATATAAATTGCCTAATAATGCTAATGAGTTTTGCACCTGTCCAAAGTCAGGAGCCTCTTGCCTTTGTTAGTCTTGTATAATTAATTTTGGTTCATTTATACATGTATGTTTTGGATTTTAGTATGAGGTCCATTATCCCTAAACTAGTACACATTTTTATTTAAAGGCCTGGTGAGGGATTTTTAGGGTGCTGTGTTGAAGACCTTTTGGTGGTCTTAGGATTATATTTGCTCTTTGGTCTGATTGTAAACTACAAATGTACTTGTTTCTTTTGACATATTCCCCTTTCTATTCTCAATTCTAAGAATAAGTAATGTAAGATACTTTTTTTTTTGTACTATGAAAGTTTTCAATCATGTTTATAACATAAGGCTAATACTATTTATGATATTAAAACTAGCGACTCCCAGGAACCTGATATGCACACTTGGTAAAAAAAATGCAACATTTAAATCTGTAGCAATAGATCTAGAGGCAGCAATCTTTCACACAATAAGTAAACTTGTGGCTAGGTGTTTTAAAAGATCTAGATCTGTTCTGTATTTTTTGTAAAATGAAAGAACCTGCCATCCATTGATTTCTGTCAAAATTATAATTTTTTGCAGATTTTTGTGATCTACATGTACATGCATGTAGCTGATCATTTTTGCTGTTCAAAGTTTCTACCTATTCAAAATAAACAAAATTTAGTCAAAATTGTCATTTAAGGTCGTTAACTCCTTACAGAGCCCTCCAATGTTTCCTGATAATATTTTATTATATATGTTATATTATTATTCTAATATGACGTTCTTCTTAAGCTTTGGGTACAAAGCCATGTTCTAATTCAAATAGAACATGGGTTGCACGTGATTGACGTCACAATTGAAATTGCAACATCAGGTGAATTTTGAACAACGCCAGAGATCGAAATTGACATTTTTGTTGGTGTTGCTCGTTAGGAAATTAAATAAAAACATTCTTAAAGTAAGTTTAAATGTTTCTGTTCTTTTTTTTTGATAAACTGCTGATTTTCTATAGCGTTTTTGGTTCATGAAATCAAAATGGCGACATTCCGAGCGTCTACTATAGGTCCGCTTCGAATTGGACAAGTTCAAATATTCCTATTAGAATCGAAATAATTCTATTCTGCCATGCTCTATGCTCATTTTAACATGGGTAGGCATTATATCTGTAAACATTTAATACCTCGCTAACGCTCGGTATTAAGATATTAACAAATATAATGCCTACCCATGTTAAAATGAGCATAGAGCATGGCAGGATAGAATTATTTCTTAATTAGACCGTTGGTTTTCCCATTTGAATGGTTTTACACTTGTATTTTAGGGCCCTTTATAGCTTGTTGTTTGGTGTGAGCCAAGGCTCCGTGTTTAAGGCTGTACAAATTAGTCATTAACACGGAATCTTGGCGCACACTGAACAGCAAGCTTTAAAGGGAGTCAAGGAAAACATTTATTTTTTCTCAGATGTCTCATTTACATTTAACAAATATTTCAGTAAGGCAAACATTTCTTTATCATCCAATATTGCTACAATCAGTCTGCACCATATAAATCACTATATAAACATACATGTATAAATCCATTTATGCCCCAGACCAGTAAAGTTCTATTTGGACACATGTTGGAATAGTAAAGATTTTTAAAAAACTTTGTTTAAGGGATATGTATCCTTGTGTTGATACTATCTATAATAGAAAATCCACAGCCTTTCACCCAGTAGCTATTATGAGGGGGAGGACAGGGGGGTACCCTTCTCCCTTCTCCCACCCCGCTTCTCCTTTCTCCTACCCCCGTTCTCCTTTCTCCCATTAGAATAAAACATCTCCTTTTGAGAATTTTTTTCTTGAAATATTAGAAAAAATTTTAAAAGGAGAGATATTTTAATTTTTCTCCTTTCTCCCAGCCTTCCTCTCCTTTCTCCTACCCCCTTTCTCCTTTCTCCCAACCCCTTTATCCTTTCTCCTACCCCCTTTCTCCCTGTCTCCCTTACCCCTGTCCTCCCCCTCTATTATACTTTTTGCTTTGAAGCCTTACAGCCAATGTAAGGCATCAAAGAAAAAAAGTATAATAGCCTTTCAAGACGTCGTAATTGGGCTATAAACTCTTTCATTTCTTGGGGTGACTCATCGGAATAGCCCACGGTAAGTAAGTGAGTTAATTTTATTTATAGTTGGGCATGATATGTACAATTCCAACAATTGTAGAGCTCTTAACAGACTTGACAGTCTCAACCTGTTCAATTTTTCCTGCTTATATTGACATGTATACCTTCTTTTTCTATGTAAACCTTCTTGCTTGTCCATTTCTTTATCCACACATCCCTTTAATTCTGTCCAGTCTGCATGGAGACCACATGCCCAACCAGTAGAGTATCTGCTAAATAACCAGACAGTTTGCTTTCGAGTTAAGCAGTTACATTTTTTCTTTCCTTTAATACATTCACAAGGTTGATCAATGTCAAGATTTTTAACAAGATGTTTTCCAAAAGTTGTACCACCAGTTTTTTGCATGTGAAGAAAAACCAAAACATCTTCATCTTCTAAATCAAGTTCATAGTCTTTGTCTAGTAGTTTTCTGTCAAAGTTCAAGTCAATAGAATATGAATTTGTTTTCTGTGAAAACAAATAATGATTTTGATCCGAATAAAGACATAACAATAAAACAAATAATGCCAAGAAGACACATATGGTCCCAAGGAGTCTTATGTTACTCCTTCTCATCTTCTAAATCTACCTTTTACAAATTCCTAAAGATATTTGATTTGTCAAAATGGTCTGCTTCGAACGTCATTAAAATAATATTCCCCTAACACATTCATCACACTTCTTTCATGTTATTTTTTTTTTACGGTTTCTCTTTCTGTCTCTATGTTTATATTCAATAACGAAGCAAATATAAGATATCAAGAGAGAACCAATTATTTCCATCCATTAGTGACCTTCGGAATAAAAATTGATATTATTTTTCGTATACATATTGGAAAAGTCCAAATTATTCCGAAAAGCAAATATAATTTCGACTGTTTCTACTTAAACCGGGGTAGACTTTTGCGTTCCTTAGCCAAAAAAGATATTTTTAAGATTACTGTAACCAGTAAAAATGTTAAAAGTGAACAAAAAAAATTCCAATATTTATTTTTTGAATAATAAGAAAAGTTCGTATTTAATTTCACAATATCTCAAAAAATGAATAAAATCGTAAAAAAATATATGTCTAGATCTCGTCTATTTGGTTGAGATGGTGATATTCGAAGCTTCAAAATGGTGGACATCTCACCCTGTTGGCTGAATGAGCACAATGCTTTAGTAGATTTTGGCGCTACTGCTAATGCACCAAGCAAAGATTTTTATCACGTCTTTGTCACAACAAAAGAAGTATTAGATTTTAGTTAAATTTTCCATAATGTATACTTAGTTTTGTTATATGCGCATAAAATAAAATCTAAAAAGAAACAATTTTTGACCATGACCTTACGAATCAACAACATAAAAGAATAAAATAATATGTCTTTACAGCTGGTTAACCAATAGCCTGGAGATCCTGATACAGTATTTGAGATTCACAACCTTCATCTCAATTAAAACACCAGGTCACCTGACACAGTATTTGAGATTCACAACCTTCATGATCATCTCAATTAAAACACCAGGTCACCTGGCACCAGTTTAACTGGCCACCTGCTGATTGATACTTCAACACAAACTTTGTGTAAATAAGATTATAACAACACCAGTCAGCAGGGGTCCAGTTCAATCACCAGAACTCTATTCTATTCTACCATATAGTGACCGCCTTCAACAACCTGAAGGTTATGTTGTAAAGCAAAATTATATCCGGGTGAAATTTGATCTGGAGGAAAAAATGTCACAGTAGTTGTTGTTATTTTTTTATCCGGAGGAAACTATTTCCCTGGGATATTTTATCCTTTGACGTGAAATTCTATCTGGGTAGTTAACTTATTGAATAGTTATTAGAAAAAAATTATCCTTTAAAAACACAATGAAATAATAATAGTGTATTTGAAATAAAGCGAAATTGTTAAAAAATATATATTATAATGGGAAATAATTTCACAAATTATCCTTGAAAAAATTTCCTGAAATACAAAGAAATGTATTCAAGTCAATATCATCCTTTTAAAAAGAAAATTATCATGAAACATAGGGAAGAAAATCAGAAGTAATTTCAAAGATCGTAATTGTGAAAATAATATCATGATTAAATAAGGTTAGTGAAATTCATGTAAAAGTGAGTTGTTTTCAGATCTCAGTACAAATATAAATTTAAAAGTAAGGTAGAAATATAGTTGCATATTGCTACTGTTAACAGTAATAGAAGAATTTGATTATGATGATATTTTTAACTATATAAATAGTTTTGTCTGGGGACAGAGATGTAGTTGTTGAATGATTATATGGAAATCAGATAAATCATAGCATAACAATATATTGGAACAATAGCATGTTTAACAGCTGGATAGTTTTTACCTGTGAAATGTTATCTGTCTTATTAAATCAAGTTGTAAGTCATCTTTTTATATAAATGAATATATAAAAAATAAGATTCAAATAAAAATTTCGCTATACAATAGATTCAGAAATATATTATATTAATGTCTTTAAAATATAAATTGCTCATAATTACCTCCCTTTGATAAATTATGGAAATTTAGTCTACCTTTGTGAAACATTTTATAATTATAGTCAGGTATATATTGATTGTGAGTAACTTACATAGTAGTTAATGGGACTCTATTTCACACGGTTCTGTGAAATATAGTACGGCAAATATATACCGGTACATACTATCCGCATAACACAGATAGATTTTCACTGACCTCTGGAAAAAATCAACCTGTGAAATACCATGCCTGGAAAAAATTACTGGGACAAATTATCCTCAGGATAAAATATCACAGAGGAAGAAATAAACCGTTACAATGTCACAGGAGGAAACTTACAACAAGGCATAGATTGAAAAATGTACAATTTTTAAAAATATGAAAAATGAAAAAAATGTTTTTTATAATAAAGTAAGATGTTATAATTGAGTTAATATTGATGCTTTGAAATTGAAGATTTCAAAGCATCAATATTAAGAATTCTCAGTAGACAGTACGAATTTTAGTCAATTCAGCACCTGGTCAAAATGGCACCCAATGTTGAATAAACATTGCTTTTTCAGTATTTTTAAAAAGAAAAAAAAAAATTAAAGAAGGAGTTGTCCAAAAATATTGACTTATTCATTTTTTTGTGGGCCAGTTTGTATTTATTTTCGTTCAACTGTATATGAATATCCAAGGTAATTGTTATGCGTGTTTAAACCAGTTTAGCATTTTGCAGGATTTTGGGTTTGCTCATGTGAGTGAAATACTTCCATAGTTCAATGTTGTTTTTAAACTTTCCTACCAAAATAACAACAGCTTGGGTATTAAATGGCTTAATTCATTGTTTTTTTATTTAAATTTTTGAAGAAAAAACATCAATAATTACCTGTTTAGCATTAAAACAGCAAACATGTTGATAATTTAATTGAATCATGCTAATCAAAACATCAGTCATATTACATTGGGAAACTTCAAATAATTAAACTATGTTTTTTAAGTACTGCTCCATGGATGTGAGGATTTTTAACAATGTCATGAACAAAAATAAAACCCGAACCTGAAATAATTAAAAATTGAAAAGACAATTTATATGGGGACGAAGTCCCCAATAACAGTAGAAAATTCAATAAAAAAAAAAAAAAAAAAATCGGGAAAATTTTCCCGATATTTTCATTGTACTAATGAACTCAAATCATTCAATTTTTTTTGTCGCGCTTTTGAATTTCCGGATCTGCGCAGAAATCTACTTCCGTTTCCGGTCTTGTTTGCATGCGACTTTGAATAAAATGTATATTTATCAGTCTAAAAGGAATTCATTTTTAAAAATAGTTTGTTATAAAAAAAAAAACGTTACTTGATGACAGCGTTTCTTTGTTTACATTGAATATGACGTCATAACTTAAATAACGTCACAACTAAAATCCCTAACAAAAGAACCAAAATCGGAAACGTTACGTTCTTTGTTTACATTGAATATCATGTCATAACGTCACAACTAAATCCCTAACAACAGAACCAAAATCGGAAACGTTACTGTATTTCCGTTTCTCTTTTTAACATGTTTGATTTATAAAAAAAAATCATACAGACTTCATCCCCATTCACAGGTTATGCCTGCCTCATATTACATATTTAGCATTATTTAAATGGGGACAAAGAAAATTGAAATGCATTAGATATCGACTATTTTTTTGTTATCTCTCTGTAAGCATGATGAACATAGATTTATTTTTCGTCAAAATAATATAAATATGACTGGGTATATAATATATTTATTATATATTATTATTTACAGTGCTCATATAGCGCTGATATGTATATTATTTTTTTTTTTTTTTTAAATCTATGTGTCAATGTTTCAATAGAAACAAAATAGAAACTCAATATATGAATGCTGAGTACTGGTGTTAACTTTTCTGTTTACATTGTGGGTTTTTTTCAGATTGTTTTACGGTTATGGAAGATTGTACCTCCAACCCGTGCTGATTCCCACACTCCTCCTGCTGAGTACAGAAACTCTTATAAAGATTTTGAATTTGATGACCGTTGTCACAGTATGTATTGATATATTTAATTAAGTTGTAGTCATTATTTTAGTATCCTGTAATTCAAAATGGACAAGCAGTCCTTCCAATTTTTCTTAAGTAAAATTGTTCATGTTTTAAGTGAACCGAAAAATTTCAACTAACACAGAGAAGAAAAGTAAGAGAAATTTTAGATTTTTTGTTGCATTTCGTTTGTTAAAGGGGGGAAATAGTATAATTAGTTTATTTTAAGTTTGAGAAATGTATTCATAGTTTAAAAAGTACTTGAAGGCATCTTAACACTGCCACTGCGCAGGGCAGTTCTATTAAAGCGTGTTGATAATCCAGGGAAGCCACCTTTTAAAATGAAACTATTGTCACCACACATAAAAAGAATATTGAGAAACCTGTAGAACTTTTTTTTTTACAACCAATCTATATCATATTTTGACAATATGCATGTGTTTTTTTCTGAAAGATTGCTAATGTCAAAATTCCTTACAGAACAGTTGTTTTGAAATTATAAATTTTCAAATTTAAAAAACAGATATATTTATACATCAAGTTGGAAAAAAGCATCATAATTGATTTGTTGACAAGTGAAGAAATATACCATAACAGTGAATAGACTTTATCCCAATAAGTTGTAGGATTCAAATATGACCCCATAAATTATTGTACACATGTAGCTCAAGGTTTTCAAATATGTTACGTTAGCAACTAAATAAGGGACCTGATGGGGGGAGGGTATCATTATGATTCATAAGTGGATTTTTTTGTCAATCAGGATTCACAGAAAATAAATTTCCATGATCGGGGATCACAAATTTTTTAAAAAAAAAATCTGTAGAAAAACGAATCACAATAGCAAAAATGCACCAATCACGAAGAACGAAAATAACCCATCAGGCCCCTCCTTAATGTTACGAAAATAACCCATCAGACCCCTCCTTAATGTTATCTAAATTATGACAAACAGTAACTCATATTCTTTTAAATTATTTTTATTGTACACATTTCACAAAAAGAAATTCTTAAAATGCCTGGGCATTTAAAAATTTGACTGGGGACAGGCACATACAGAATGTGTTAGGGTTAAACATGTTAGAAGGCACCCAATCCTCCCTGTCACCCCGGACTGTGGTGTAACAATACAATATAAGAACATACTATAAAAATCAGTTGATGGCCTTGTATTAAAGTTTGATGACATTTTTCAGGAACTGTTTTGCAGTGCTTCCTTTAATTTGTAATCTAGCTTCATATAACAAATGTATAAACATGTTTTATTAACCGGATTTTTGTGACAAAAATGTCGGTTATTGATTTGGGGATGTACGGCCGGGCGGTTGGGCGGCCGGGCGGGCGGCCGGGCGGGCGGCAATCAAATGTTGTCCGTGCATTAACTCATGAACCGTTCAACCAAAGCTTTTAAAATTTTGATATGTTGTTACTGACAACTAAATGAAGGTCAAGTTCAATAATGGCGATTTTGACTTTTACCGTTCAGGAGTTATGGTTCTTGAAAGATTGAAAAATGCAGTTTCCAGTCATGTCCGTGCATTTACGCATGAACTGTTCTCCCAAAGCTTCCCAAATTTTAATATGTTGTTACTGATGACAAAATGGAGGTCAAGTTCAATAATGACGATTTTGACTTTTACCGTTCAGGAGTTATGGTTCTTGAAAGATTGAAAAATGCAGTTTCCAGTCATGTCCGTGCATTTACGCATGAACTGTTCTCCCAAAGCTTCCCAAATTTTAATATGTTGTTACTGATGACAAAATGGAGGTCAAGTTCAATAATGACGATTTTGACTTTTACCGTTCAGGAGTTATGGTTCTTGAAAGATTGAAAAATGGAGTTTCCAGTTGTGTCCGTGCATTTACGCATGAACTGTTCTACTAAAGCTTCCCAAATTTTAATATGGTGTTACTGATGACAAAATAGAGGTCAAGTTAAATAATGACGATTTTGACTTTTACCGTTCAGGAGTTATGGTTCTTGAAAGATTGAAAAATGGTGTTTCCAGTCGTGTCCGTGCATTTTCTCATGAACCATTCAACCAAAGCTTTTGAAATTTTTATATGTTGTTACTGATGACAAAATAGAGGTCAAGTTCAATAATGACGATTTTGAATTTTACCGTTCAGGCGTTATGGTTCTTGAAAGATTGTAAAATGGCGTTTCCATTCACGTTGTTGCATTTACTCATGAACCATTCAATCTAAGCTTTTCAAATTTTAATATGTTGATACTGATGACAAAATGGAGGTCAAATTTGATATTGATGATTTTCACTTTCGCCATTCATCAGTAATGGTTCTTGTGATATTGCCAGGACACAAATAAATATTAATAAATCCGGTTTGCTGTCGTTGTGACATCCTCTTGTTGTGGATGCATTATTATTCGTTGGATAGAGTGGGTACAGGTCAACCACAACATGAAGTGTTCAATGAATTAAAATTTTCTATAAGGTATTATATAGATAGATATAGGAAGATGTGGTATGAGTGCCAATGAGACAACTCTCCATCCAAATAACAATTTATGTATACATGTATTGGCAAAACTACAAATTCAAATATCCACAAAAATGCATACTTACAGAAATAACTGAATCCACAGTATCCTGTTACCAATTTCACATTAGTTGCCCATCAACTCCCTGATAACTGTTAAATTATATTAGAGTTATCATTTGTGAGGATTACCTCATGTTACATATATTTTAGGTGAGATTCAGCGAGTTGCTGGTGAGCACATGTTAGACTGGCTCCTAGCCATCTCCAGGGGACATATTGATTACCTCATGTTACATATATTTTAGGTGAGATTCAGCGAGTTGCTGGTGAGCACATGTTAGACTGGCTCCTATCCATCTCCAGGGGACATATTGATTATCTCATGTTACATATATTTTAGGTGAGATTCAGCGAGTTGCTGGTGAGCAAATGTTAGACTGGCTCCTAGTCACTCCAGGGGTCATATTGATTACCTCATGTTACATATATTTTAGGTGAGATTCAGCAAGTTGCTGGTGAGCACTTGTTAGACTGGCTCCTAGTCACTCCAGGGGTCATATTGATTACCTCATGTAACATATATTTTATGTGAGATTCAGCAAGTTGCTGGTGAGCACATGTTAGACTGGCTCCTAGCCACTCCAGGGGTCATATTGATTACCTCATGTTACATATATTTTAGGTGAGATTCAGCGAGTTGCTGGTGAGCACATGTTAGACTGGCTCCTAGTCACTCCAGGGGTCATATTGATTACCTCATGTTACATATATTTTAGGTGAGATTCAGCGAGTTGCTGGTGAGTGCATGTTAGACTGGCTCCTAGTCACTCCAGGGGTCATATTGATTACCTCATGTTACATATATTTTAGGTGAGATTCAGCAAGTTGCTGGTGAGCACATGTTAGACTGGCTCCTAGCCACTCCAGGGGTCATATTGATTACCTCATGTTACATATATTTAAGGTGAGATTCAGCAAGTTGCTGGTGAGCACATGTTAGACTGGCTCCTAGCCATCTCCAGGGGACATATTGATTACCTCATGTTACATATATTTTAGGTGAGATTCAGCGAGTTGCTGGTGAGCACATGTTAGACTGGCTCCTAGCCATCTCCAGGGGACATATTGATTACCTCATGTTACATATATTTTAGGTGAGATTCAGCGAGTTGCTGGTGAGCACATGTTAGACTGGCTCCTATCCATCTCCAGGGGACATATTGATTATCTCATGTTACATATATTTTAGGTGAGATTCAGCGAGTTGCTGGTGAGCAAATGTTAGACTGGCTCCTAGTCACTCCAGGGGTCATATTGATTACCTCATGTTACATATATTTTAGGTGAGATTCAGCAAGTTGCTGGTGAGCACTTGTTAGACTGGCTCCTAGTCACTCCAGGGGTCATATTGATTACCTCATGTAACATATATTTTATGTGAGATTCAGCAAGTTGCTGGTGAGCACATGTTAGACTGGCTCCTAGCCACTCCAGGGGTCATATTGATTACCTCATGTTACATATATTTTAGGTGAGATTCAGCGAGTTGCTGGTGAGCACATGTTAGACTGGCTCCTAGTCACTCCAGGGGTCATATTGATTACCTCATGTTACATATATTTTAGGTGAGATTCAGCGAGTTGCTGGTGAGTGCATGTTAGACTGGCTCCTAGTCACTCCAGGGGTCATATTGATTACCTCATGTTACATATATTTTAGGTGAGATTCAGCAAGTTGCTGGTGAGCACATGTTAGACTGGCTCCTAGCCACTCCAGGGGTCATATTGATTACCTCATGTTACATATATTTAAGGTGAGATTCAGCAAGTTGCTGGTGAGCACATGTTAGACTGGCTCCTAGCCATCTCCAGGGGACATATTGATTACCTCATGTTACATATATTTTAGGTGAGATTCAGTGAGTTACTGGTGAGCACATGTTAGACTGGCTCCTAGCCATCTCCGGGGGTCATATTGATTACCTCATGTTACATATATTTTAGGTGAGATTCAGCGAGTTGCTGGTGAGCACATGTTAGACTGGCTTCTATCCATCTCCAGGGGACATATTGATTACCTCATGTTACATATATTTTAGGTGAGATTCAGCGAGTTGCTGGTGAGCACATGTTAGACTGGCTCCTAGTCACTCCAGGGGTCATATTGATTACCTCATGTTACATATATTTTAGGTGAGATTCAGCGAGTTGCTGGTGAGCACATGTTAGACTGGCTCCTAGTCACTCCAGGGGTCATATTGAGTACCTCGTGTTACATATATTTTAGGTGAGATTCAGCAAGTTGCTGGTGAGCACATGTTAGACTGGCTCCTAGCCACTCCAGGGGTCATATTGATTACCTCATGTTACATATATTTAAGGTGAGATTCAGCAAGTTGCTGGTGAGCACATGTTAGACTGGCTCCTAGCCATCTCCAGGGGTCATATTGATTACCTCATGTTACATATATTTTAGGTGAGATTTAGTGAGTTGCTTGTGAGCACATGTTAGACTGACTCCTAGCCATCTCCAGGGGACATATTGATTACCTCATGTAACATATATTTAAGGTGAGATTCAGCGATATGCCGGTGAGCACATGTTAGACTGGCTCCTAGCCATCTCCAGGGGACATATTGATTACCTCATGTTACATATATTTTAGGTGAGAATCAGCGAGTTGCTGGTGAGCACATGTTAGACTGACTCCTAGCCATCTCCAGGGGACATATTGATTATCTCATGTTACATATATTTTAGGTGAGATTCAGCGAGTTGCTTGTGAGCATACATTAGACTGGCTCCTAGCCCTCTCCAGGGGACATATTGATTACCTCATGTTGCATATATTTTAGGTGAGATTCAGCGAGTTGCTGGTGAGCACACGTTAGACTGGCTCCTAGCCATCTCCAGGGGACATATTGATTACCTCAGTAGACTGCCAAGAGAGGTCTTGATAAAGATCATCTTAAATCTGGGATTAGAAGATATTGGCAAACTTGGCAGAACATCTCATCAGTTTAAAGAGGTATAATGAGATATGATTAAAAGGAGGTGTTGGGCATGTGTTGATACACTTTATTCAGGAAACCTTTCCACACTATTAGTTAGTTAAATGAATTGATTTGCAAAGAAGTGAAGAGTGTTCAAAGTTATTCTTGATTTGAAAATTGTGTAGGTTGTAATATGAAGTAAAATAAATTTATATTTAAGTTTAAATATCAATTGAAGCAATTTGCAATAAATTAGATATTTAATTATGAATATGAGTAGGAGTGGGTTTACAACAATTAAAGAGCAACACAGCACATAGACCCAAAAGATAACGTTTAAGGCAATACAAATTTGTCCCCCGAGAAAGTGTGTTTACTTAAATTAGCTATAGTCTATACGATGCATTATGGCAGGTGAAAGAATCAGACCTTAGTGCAAATAGAAATGTAATTTAAAGTAATGTGTAATTGAGCATATGTTCAATTACTGTTACATGTAATATTTGGAAACTAATTAATAATATTACCCATTTTGTCATGTAGTTATGAATTAGTTCTCTTTTACAATGTACTTTCAATAACATTAGTTATGAATAAGTTCTCTATTACAATGTACTTTCAATTACCGGTACATTAGTTATGAATTAGTTCCCTATTACAATGTACTTTCAATGACATTTGAAAATTAAAACCTCTCTGAAATCTTGAATATTATATTTTGACAGCTTTGTAATTCATGTGATCTTTGGGAGCAAATGTACAGATTACATACAGAGACAGCTGTTACACCAGAATTAGAAGACTTGGCTAAAGAAAAGGGATGGAAAAAGTTATTCTTCACAAACAAATTACAGTTACAGGTAATACCTATAATGTATAACAGGGTCATTTTTAACAAGGGTGAAAACAAGGACAGGTAATAACTATAATAATGTATAATGGCTAGCAGGGTCAATTCTAACAAGGGTCAAAACTTGGTATTTGGTACAATAATTTAATGCTAGCCATATTGAGTAATAAGAACAGGGAATTGTTTCATGCATCAGTGATTCCCTGTATAGTCAATCAAATTTTTCCCAAAAAAAGACGAACGGGGACAAGCACACTTAATCTGCCTCTGATAATGTATATAAATATGGTGACTTGTCTTTCTGATGATATGTACCTTTTAAGCTGGCACATTAACAATCTTTTAACATGGTAGGTTACTCCTAATTAAGCAATTTTCTTAACTTTTATCCTGATAGATTTTGTATACCCCTGAAGGAAGAGGTATTACTCCTACTTGTCTATCTCATTAAATTTTAGTCATATTTTTTCCGAACATTAAAATCAGAGCTTCCTTTAAGCATGCTATATTGTGTCAGCTTTTTCAAAATCCACAATAACCAACTTGAGAATCCTTTAGGATTTCCTTCAGTGGTCTGAGTAGTCAAACTACTATATCACTAACCTGTCAACACTGAGGTTGTAAGTTCAAATCAAGCATGTTTCACTACTATATCACTAACTTGTCAACACAGCGGTTGTAAGTTCAAATCAAGCATGTTTCACTACTATATCACTAACCTGTCAACACTGAGGTTGTAAGTTCAAATCAAGCATGTTTCACTACAATATCACTAACCGGTTAACACTGAGGTTGTAAGTTCAAATCAAGCATGTTTCACTACTATATCACTAACCTGTCAACACTGAGGTTGTAAGTTCAAATCAAGCATGTTTCACTACAATATCACTAACCGGTTAACACTGAGGTTGTAAGTTCAAATCAAGCATGTTTCACTACAATATCACTAACCTGTCAACACTGAGGTTGTAAGTTCAAATCAAGCATGTTTCACTACTATATCACTAACCTGTCAACACAGAGGTTGTAAGTTCAAATCAAGCATGTTTCACTACTATATCACTAACCTGTCAACACTGAGGTTGTAAGTTCAAATCAAGCATGTTTCACTACTATATCACTAACCTGTCAACACTGAGGTTGTAAGTTCAAATCAAGCATGTTTCACTACTGTATCACTAACCTGTCAACACTGAGGTTGTAAGTTCAAATCAAGCATGTTTCACTACTATATCACTAACCTGTCAACACAGAGGTTGTAAGTTCAAATCAAGCATGTTTCACTACTGTATCACAAACCTGTCAACACTGAGGTTGTAAGTTCAAATCAAGCATGTTTCACTACTGTATCACTAACCTGTCAACACTGAGGTTGTAAGTTCAAATCAAGCATGTTTCACTACTATGTCACTAACCTGTCAACACTGAGGTTGTAAGTTCAAATCAAGCATGTTTCACTACTATATCACTAACCTGTCAACACTGAGGTTGTAAGTTCAAATCAAGCATGTTTCACTACTGTATCACTAACCTGTCAACACTGAGGTTGTAAGTTCAAATCAAGCATGTTTCACTACAATATCACTAACCTGTCAACACTGAGGTTGTAAGTTCAAATCAAGCATGTTTCACTACTATATCACTAACCTGTCAACACAGAGGTTGTAAGTTCAAATCAAGCATGTTTCACTACTGTATCACTAACTTGTCAACACTGAGGTTGTAAGTTCAAATCAAGCATGTTTCACTACTGTATCACTAACCTGTCAACACAGAGGTTGTAAGTTCAAATCAAGCATGTTTCACTACTGTATCACTAACCTGTCAACACAGAGGTTGTAAGTTCAAATCAAGCATGTTTCACTACTGTATCACAAACCGGTCAACACTGAGGTTGTAAGTTCAAATCAAGCATGTTTCACTACTATATCACTAACCTGTCAACACTGAGGTTGTAAGTTCAAATCAAGCATGTTTCACTACAATATCACTAACCTGTCAACACTGAGGTTGTAAGTTCAAATCAAGCATGTTTCACTACTATATCACTAACCTGTCAACACAGAGGTTGTAAGTTCAAATCAAGCATGTTTCACTACTGTATCACTAACCTGTCAACACTGAGGTTGTAAGTTCAAATCAAGCATATTTCACTACTATATCACTAACCTGTCAACACAGAGGTTGCAAGTTCAAATCAAGCATGTTTCACTACTGTATCACTAACCTGTCAACACAGAGGTTGTAAGTTCAAATCAAGCATAGTTCACTACTGTATCACTAACCTGTCAACACTGAGGTTGTAAGTTCAAATCAAGCATGTTTCACTACTATATCACTAACCTGTCAACACAGAGGTTGTAAGTTCAAATCAAGCATGTTTCACTACTATATCACTAACCTGTCAACACTGAGGTTGTAAGTTCAAATCAAGCATGTTTCACTACTATGTCACTAACCTGTCAACACAGAGGTTGTAAGTTCAAATCAAGCATGTTTCACTACTGTATCACTAACCTGTCAACACAGAGATTGTAAGTTCAAATCAAGCATGTTTCACTACTGTATCACTAACCTGTCAACACTGAGGTTGTAAGTTCAAATCAAGCATGTTTCAGGTGTGCTTGACTCAATCTTAATTGACAAGGATAACAGTTTTCGTACAAAAGGATAATGCTCCCTGCACCCTGGCTCCCTCCACCAATGAAAACTGACTGCCACAAATTAGCAAATAGGGCTGAAAGTGGCATAAAACACTTTTATATCAATCAATAAATTTCTTTAACAAAATTCCTATATTTTCTTTAACATTAAAGGCCTAAATACCTTCACATTTTATATATGGAACTACAAATCATAGCTTATCAAAATTTGTTATCATGCTTCAAATGAACATTCTATTTTAAATTACAGCTTCAACTAAGGCGTTTGAAGAAACATGAAATGGACCATGAGCCCAGCAAAGGCCATGCTTTCATCACAGAGTAAAAATTGGTGCAGATATCGGAGGTCAGACTTAAGACAGAGTTCAAAACTCTGGTCCTGAGAACCTTGATAGTATTATATGTTTAGATTTGTTTTAATAGTGCATTCCGATTTTATATGAGATATAAATATATGAAATCCCAGCATTTACATTTTTCTTCTTCAAAAATGTCTCCATACCAAAATTGTATTTAACTGTTACTGACATGAAATGAATTTCTTATGACTTCTTTCGGCTACTTATGAAGAAATTTTTCAAATGAAATTTAGTATTGTGACTATTTGCAAGAATCGCATTCTCTCAAAAATATGAATTACGAAATTATTTGAATGCATGCTTTTTGAAATGGACATGCAGATTTTATAATATTATTTTAGTAATATATAATTATATTTCTATACAGTGTAGTTTTAACATATAGTTTCCTGTTTAGTATCCTGTCACTTTGTTACTTTGTTATATTTGGAATCAAATCAATATTTTGACCATACAGACTAATTCTCAGGGTATTTTCAATGAAGTGATTTACTAAGTTTTTATGTTGGATCCTACACACATCATTGTTTACTAAGGTCTTATGTTGGATCCTACACAGATCATTGTTTTACAGAAGTTTGGATTACCTGAAATGTACAATGGATTCTTTTTAACTTGTCTATGTAAAAGGAATTCTCCACTCTATAATCTGAACATTAACATTGTTTTGTGCCATTTAGCTACGGTTAGATTAACTATAAAATCTTATGGACAATCTACTTAAAATTGAAAAAAGTTACGATTGGAGCAGATACGTTTTTGATTAAAACAAGTAATAAGTTAATCTACTAATTTCATTTTCTGTTTTTCTGTATTTATTTATTTTGTGTAGAATGTAGATTATTTACCTAATATGGAAGCAAGTGCTAGTAACATGATATTATTTATAGGGGTTATTTGTAAAACAAAACAGGAAAGTGATTAACATATATATTTTTTTAAATAATATACTTAATGTAAGAAGAACCAAGTTATATTTATTTTAGTTTTAGTTAAGGATATTAAGTAGCATTTATGTGTAAAGGAATCTATGCATTTTATATAAATATCATTCGATGTGCAGTGAAGTGTGTGGAAATTGTGATTTTGATTATCATTTCTCAATTTAAATATCAAAGTTATATTACTATTAACAGGATTTTGTATTATTATTTTTACATTTGACAGTTTTAAAATATCCGTCCATGAGTTGACACTTATATTTAGTATTGCATGATATTTGTTAATTGATTTAAAAATGAGTTTTTACAACAGTTAAATATTTTTTCTGAATTAATTGCTTGTATTTTTCCAGAGCCGTCCATTCTGAGTGCAGTATATAAACTGTGATAACGAACATTCCTTGTGCCTTTACCGTCTACATTATTAGCTTTATTGTATGTTTGATTTGATTTATAATAAAAAATATTTATTATTTACTTTTTTTTTAAATTATTTTTGATAATTAGAAAAAACTTATATCTGGGGAAAGGAGTAGGTCTGGTAAGGGCTGATTTTGGCCTCAAATTTCAGGTTCGTCTGATGAAAGATATTTGACCCTTTTTAAACGCTTTTAAAAGTGTCTACTTCAGTCGATTTAATAAGTTTTTGTGAAAGATTTGAACTGATTTAGTCATTTCAGATGCTCAAATTCAAGCTTACAAATGTAAATATGAAAAATCTATCAAATATGCCATAATATGGCACTTTTCAAATGGTTTTTGTCAAAAATGAAAGTGGCAGCATCCGAGTTCACTGTCAACCTTTACATATGTTATGTGTTATCATCAAATACAACTTACATTTAAATATTAAGAATGAACATGAATGCGGCCACTTCCATTTAAGACGGCAAATGTCTAGAAATTAACTCAAATGCTAAAATTGTGAAGATTTCAGTAATTTAGCATTACTCAATGATGCTAGTACCCAATATATGTGCATTGTATTGTCAAAATCAGCCCATATTTATGTAGAAGTATTCTACTTTCCAATAAATAGCTAAAAGTTTACATTTTAACAATTTTGTTAAACTGCTATATTTTGGGGCCAAAAAAGGGTCTTACCAACCTGACTAATTTGAGAAAAAAAGAAACACAAAATGACATACATGTACTGTAAATTGAGAAATTATTATTGTATTTGTTGAATAATTTACAAACATTTGAGATTCATATTAAAAATTGCAATTACAGCATGAAAATTTGAATGCAAGTCTTTTAGTAATCTTTCCAATTCAATTTTTGGGAATAATAAAAAAATGTAAAAATTTGTGAATTTACAGTAATGTATCATAAAAAACACAAAATGTCAGAACATAAAAAATTGAATGCTTTCTTTAATGAAGATTGTCAACATCTGGCTACTAGTGGTTCTTCTCAATGAAAATAAAACATATCTTTACAACTACAATACAACATTAACACTGCGATACTACTTATAGACTTACACACATAAATCTTTGGAAATTTTGTCACATACTGTTTATCTTTAAAATGATGTAAAAATAGTACACATATTTGTTTACGGACCAGCTGAAGCCTGCCTGCTGTTGCAGGATTTTTCTTATTGTGTTGTAAACCCATTGGCTGCTCTTTGGTGGGTTTTTGTCTCTTTGTCATATTTCCCATTTTCATCATCAATTTGACTCATTATGAAAAATAATCCTCACCATTTTAGGAAGAAGTAAGAGCAAGGTCATTTGATATATTTCAGAGGTACAATAAACATATTATTCATCCCTGCAAATCAAACAACATACCAAAGCTTGTTGACCTATTATGAGGGACTGACTACACTGAAAACAAAAGGTATGACTTTCTGACAAGATATCAGGTATCCTACAAACACTAGTAGATAGACAGGAATTGTAAACAGTAATAATGATCAACAAAACGAGCCTTACAATAAAGCTGTTCCACAGGTATGTTTTTGTTAGATTTAGCATGGCCCAGTGAATATCTTCGTGATTAATATTAACACTATGAAAGGACTTTTCTGTAACTAATATTTATACAACAGAAGGAAATCTCTGATTAATATTGATACTGTGAAAGGACATCTCTGATTAATATTGACTCCGTGAAAGGACATTTCTGTGACTACATATTGACACTGTGAAAGGACATCTCTGGGACTGATATTGACACTAGATAAGGACATCTCTGTGACTGATATTGACACCGTGAAAGGATATCTGTGACTAACATTGACACTGAAAGGACATCTCTGTGACTTATATTGACACTGTGAAAGGACATCTCTGTGACTAATATTGACACTGTGAAAGGACATCTCTGTGACTTATATTGACACTACGAAAGACATCTCTTTGACTAATATTGACACTGTGAAAAGACATCTCTTTGACTAATATTGTCACTGTGATAGGACATCTCTGTGACTAATATTGACACCGTAAAAGGACATCTCTGTGACTTATATTGACACTATGAAAGGACATCCCTGTGACTAATATTGACGCTATGAATGGACATCTCTGTGACTAATATTGACACTGTGAAAGGACATCTCTGCGGGTAATATTGACTCTGTGAAAGGACATCTCTGTGACTTATATTGACACTGTGAAAGGACATCTCTGTGACTTATATTGATACTACGAAAGACATCTCTTTGACTAATATTGACACTGTGATAGGACATCTCTGTGACTAATATTGACACCATAAAAAGACATCTCTGTGACTTATATTGACACTATGAAAGGACATCCCTGTGACTAATATTGACGCTATGAATGGACATCTCTGTGACTAATATTGACAATGTGAAAGGACATCTCTGCGGGTAATATTGACTCCGTGAAAGGACATCTCTGTGACTAATGTTGACTCTGTGAAAGGACATCTCTGTGACTAATATTGACTCTGTCAAAGGACATCTCTGTGACTAATATTGACACTGTGAAATGATATCTCTGCGACTTATATTGACTTCGTGAAAGGACATCTCTGTGACTTATATTGACCATTCGAAATTAACTTTAAAAAATATAAAATAAATCTTTGATTTACCCACTCCTGTTAATACTACTGATGACCCAGTAAGGGGTGTTCCTAAGATAGGAAGCTTATACACAAGAAAAAAGAAAGAAGGACGTCTCTGTGACTAATATTGACACTATAAAAGGACATCTCTGTGACTTATATATTGACACTGTCAAAGGACATCTCTGTGACTAATATTGACACTGTCAAAGGACATCTCTGCGAGTAATATTGACACTGCGAAAGGACATCTCTGTGACTGATATTGACTCCGTGAAAGGACATATCTGTGACTTATATTAACACTGTGAAAAGACATCTTTGCGAGTAATATTGACACTACAAAAGGACATCTCTGTGACTTATATTGACACTATGAAAGGACATGTCTGCGATTAATATTGACACGATGAAAGGATATCTCTGTGAAATATATATATACACTGTGAAATGACATCTCTGTGACTATTAATACTGACTCCGTGAAAGGACATCTCTGTGACTGATATTGACTCCGTGAAAGGATATCTCTTTGACTGATATTGACTCCGTGAAAGGACATCTCTGTGACTGATATTGACACCATGAAAGGACATCTCTTTGACTAATATTGAAACTCTGAAAGGATATCTCTGTGACTAAAATTGACACTATGAATGGACATCTCTGTGACTAACATTGACACTGTGAAAGGACATCTCTGCAAGTAATATTGACTCCGTGAAAGGACATCTCTGTGACTAATATTGACACTGTGAAAGGACATCTCTGTGACTTATATTGACACTGTGAAAAAATATCTCTGTGACTAATATTGACTCCATGAAAGGACATCTCTGCGAGCAATATTGACACTGTGAAAGGACATGTCTGTGACTAATATTGTAACTATGAAAGGACATCTCTGTGACTAATATTAACACTGTGAAAGGACATCTCTGTGACTTAAATTGACACTGTGAAAGGATATCTCTGCGAGTAATATTGACACTGCGAAAGGACATTTCTATGACTTATACTGACCATTCAGAAAGACATCTCTGTGACTCATATTGATACTGTTAAAGGACAACTCTGTGACTGATATTGATTCCGTGAAAGGACATATCTGTGACTTATATTGACACTGTGAAAGGACATCTCTGCGAGTAATATTGACACTTTGATAGGACATCCCTGCGAGTAATATTGACACTGTGAAAGGACATCTCTGTGACTTATATTGACACTGTGAAAGGACATGTCTGCGATTAATATTGAAAGTATGAAAGGATATCTCTGTGACTAATATTGACACTGTGAAATGACATCTTTGTGAGTAATATTGACTCCGTGAAAGGACATCTCTGTGACTGATATTGACACTGTGAAAGGATATCTCTGTGACTTATATTGACTCCGTGAAAGGACATCTCTGTGACTGATATTGACACCGTGAAAGGACATCTCTGTGACTAATATTGACACTGTGAAAGGACATATCTGCGATTAATATTGACACTGTGAAAGGACATGTCTGCGATTAATATTGACACTGTGAAAGGACATCTCTGTGACTAATATTGACTCTGAAAAGACATCTCTGTGACTGATATTGACACTATGAATGGACATCTCTGTGACTAATATTGACACTGTGAAAGGACATCTCTGTGACTGATATTGACACTGTGAAAGGACAACTCTGTGACTTATATTGGCACTGTAAAGGGACATCTCTGTTACTTATATTGACACTGTAAAAGGACATCTCTGTGACTTATATTGACTCTGTGAAAGGACTTTTTATGTGACTCATATTGACTCCGTGAAAGGACATCTCTGTGCCTAATATTGTCACTATGAAAGGACATCTCTTTGACTTATATTGACACTGTGAAAGGACAACTCTGTGACTTATATTGGCACTGTAAAGGGACCTCTCTGTGACTTATATTGACACTGTAAAAGGACATCTCTGTGACTTATATTGACTCTGTGAAAGGACTTTTTATGTGACTCATATTGACTCCGTGAAAGGACATCTCTGTGCCTAATATTGTCACTATGAAAGGACATCTCTTTGACTTATATTGACACTGTGAAAGGACAACTCTGTGACTTATATTGGCACTGTAAAGGGACCTCTCTGTGACTTATATTGACACTGTAAAAGGACATCTCTGTGACTTATATTGACTCTGTGAAAGGACTTTTTATATGACTTATATTGACACTGTAAAAGGACATCTCTGTGACTTATATTGACTCTGTGAAAGGACTTTTTATGTGACTCATATTGACTCCGTGAAAGGACATCTCTGTGCCTAATATTGTCACTATGAAAGGACATCTCTTTGACTTATATTGACACTGTGAAAGGACAACTCTGTGACTTATATTGGCACTGTAAAGGGACCTCTCTGTGACTTATATTGACACTGTAAAAGGACATCTCTGTGACTTATATTGACTCTGTGAAAGGACTTTTTATATGACTGATATTGACTCTGTGAAAGGACATTGTATGTGACAAAATAATTACATTAATTCAGATATCAACAAGTACAACTTTTTTGTGGAACTATATTGTTTTCAATTAGTGTATTTGTTCGGTTGGCCGTCGTTCATCTGTCCGACTATGTCTGTCTTCAATTTTGTAAACTTTGACATTGTTTTATCTGTCAGCAGCATGGGTTCTAATTTTAAATTTGTTCCAACTGTTTTAACCAAAATCCTGTCATTTTATCCTCGAATGTGACCTACCAAATACGACACATCACTGAGCTAATTCGTACACGAGGTAGCGGTACACAGTTCGGATATATATATATATACATGATATATACGAGTCTAAATTGAAAACTACGTTCAAACCTATGATTGCGTTGGATAAAAACCGCTATTTTTATACGTGTGCATGTAAAACAAATTTTGTTGTAGAAGGGTCTAAATACAGCACATACCACATTTTCCAAAAGACCAAAAAAGTGAAAAGTATATTTAAGCAAAACGCATTGACTATCAGGTCGAACAACTGATGTTATTTAACCCTGCTGACTGCCATAGGCGATTGCCAAATAAAATTGATCACAAGATGTAACAAAATGGATCTTAATATAAATTTAATACTAAACAGAAAACAATTAACTTGTGGCCACGATGTTATGCCACAAACATAAGGTGTCAATATATATATTTTTTTGTACACCAGATCCGGATTTCGACAATAAGTGTCTCTTCAGTGATGTTAAGGAGCGAAACTGTATTTGGAAGGCCATATAAAATGTACCCTCATTTTTAGATAGACTCTTGAATTTTAAGAGTCAATATAGGATGAACTGATCATATAAACCGGAGGGAAATATACATGGAAACAGCATTTTCCATATATTTGATTTCCAATAGTTGTATAAATGGTGAAATTTAACCTCTTTTTTATTTAATCATAGCAGCAATCTGCATTTATTTAATACAAAATCATGATTGCAAAAGTGTCACACAAGTTTCCAAAATTTGGTTCAAAGGAGAATTTCAATCCTTTCGAGTGATTACTTTCCTGAAACCATAGACATTTATCAATCAAGAGGTACAATAATTTCTGGGTGGAATTTTAACATTTTACATAAATGGCGATGTCAGTTCGTGTTGACTTGTGACTGGCTCAGTAATTATGGTATATTTCGTCTTACCGCTCTCTCTCTCTTCCTTGATTCCTCTAGAAGGTTTTGATTCTTTCTCAGAATCATTAACATATACATGCTAAGGTCATTTTGCATCTCTTATTTTGTGTTTATTAAGTTTTCCCTATCAACTGACTCAACTAATCAGGATTTTACCCTGTTTTACATTGCTTTACCTGAAAGGGGTACTTATTTTGTATTTTGATCCCTTATTACAAATTATACATTTTCTTTTAAAGAATCGTAACCATGCAATTCAGTTCTTTTACAAGACTTTTTAATAATCTGAACAGCGCTGTCTCACTTTTATATGTAAAATCATAAACTGCAAACCTGTAAAATTTTAATAACAGATGATCGATTTACTTACAATGTTACAATTTAACTTCAAACAATCTTACGTTACTACAAGATATACGATAATCTGACTTATAAATCAACAAATTTTGTCTAGGTATAAGAATGTAACCTTTGCATGTTGGTAATTGTCAGTGAAACGAAAGGAAAGCTTTATAAACGTATGTCTGCGTATGATCAAACAATCCACGCGAATTGTTTCCAGTAATTTTCATCAGCCTTTCTATTAAAGCAAGTTTGCATTATCCAAAAAATCAACAATTGTTTTTATTGGTATTAATATGATTTTGTTATCAGTAAATTAAAAACTGATCAAATATTATTGTTATATATGGTGACATCGCACAAGATCATGTTTTTCTCTGAGTCAAGACTGTTTATGAAGTCTTTACACTAAATTAATGTTGTAGGTGTACTTATTAAAAATTTTGTCTAAGATGCAAGATTTTTTTAATATTAATTGTTATTGCATGGCTTTTGTTTAAACATATTTGTTTATAGTAGATTGGCTTTGAACTAGCTGTCAGTTACTGCGCGTACATGCAGCAGTTGGTAATCATAAAAAATCTGTTAGATAACTAGATATCATTATAAGAAGAATATCTGTACCTAGTGTCTTTTTGTTGTTGGGATGTACAAGTACCCGGTCACGTCCACGTGTTTTTGATATGTTTATTTTTATTCACCCATCTGATGAGGTCAGTCTTTTTCAACTGAATTTTATAAGTCGTTCTTATGTTACACCACTGCCTAGGTTTTAGGGGGTTGTGATCCAGCTTACATGTTAAAATCTGCCACATTATGTGAGTATGTGCCTGTCTCAAGTCAGGAGTCTGTAATTAAGTGCATCTTCAGTGGTTGTTGGTTGTTGCTGTTTTACATTTTGTTTTCGTTCATTTTTTGTTCATGAATCAGGCCGCTAGTTTTCTCGTTTGAATTGTTTTACATTTGTGATTTAAAGGCCTTTTATAGCGGTATAGGCCTTGCTCATTGTTGAAGGCTGTATGGTGACCTATAGCTGTTAATTTCTATGTAAATTGTAATTTGGTCTCTTGCGGAGAGTTGTCTCATCAGCAATCAAACCACATCTTCTTTTTTATAATCCTCATTTTGCAATTACCACTCCGAAGACAAAAGCCAGGGTTCAATATGCTTAATTTATAGGGGTGTCGGTAGGGTTCTATTATCTCACTTTTAAACCATAATCTACATTGTATACCTTTTCATATATTACGAAGATAAAAATGTAACCTTTTCCCAATTTGGTAAGGTTCCATGAAATCGAAATATATATAGTTTTATATAGCCTTTGCTCGGAGCTCAGATTCCTAATGTAATGTTTACTTACGGCGGGACTTTCTGTTGTGATAAAAAGATACGGCTTTTCATATAAAAGAGGGATGAAAGATACCAGAGGTACAGTCAAACTCATAAATAGAAAATAAACTTACAATGTCTGGCTAAAAATGAAAGAAGACAAACAGACAAACAATAGAACACATGACACAAAATAGAAAACTAAAGAATAAGCAACACAAACTCAACCAAAAACTTGGGGTGATCTCAGGTGTTCCGGAAGGGTAAGCAGATCCTGCTCCACATGTGGCACCCGTCGTGTTGTTTATGTTATAACAAATCCGGTAAACAGTCTAATTCGGTAGGTCACATTCATGAAAGGGAAGGGGATTGTAGTTTCAACGTAAGGAACATATCCGATATCATTTGTGACACGGTTATTCCATAACGGTCAACCAACTTGTGATGGCGTCCGTAAAATTTACGAAGGGATGATTTCAACTTCACCATTTGGAACTCTTGGTTTTATAGCTTCCTTGTTAGCAGCAACCCTCTATCAAGAAAATCATGGTAGGAAATGCAAGCACGGGAATATCGTATCAATTGGGAGATATATACCCCGTATTCAAGTGCTGCTGGAATGATGCTACTTAGAAACGGAAAGTTCACAATTGGAAAGCTGAAATCATCACTTTTGTCGTAAAGTTTTGTTTTCAACCGACTCTCATTGTCAATTTCTAGATGTGAGTCAAGATATGAGCCCGACTTAACTGTATCTGTTGTATCCTTTCTCTCTAGTTCGATGGGGTAGATGCGTTCAATATAGTCACCAAATTTTGAATTATTTCGTGAAATAACGCCATCTATATAGCGGGAAGTAGATGAAGTAATGGAAAGTTTATTGGCATTTTCATATAATTCTGATGTTGACACCTAAACCAGCTGGAAACCGGGTGACCTATTCCAGTGGCATGTCCTTTCACCTTATATGATCTTTGGTATTGCCAGTCACAGCCTTTACAAACCAGTTCGCAAGGGAAAAGATTAAAAGGAAAAATATCCTTCATAAAACTTTTCCTTGCCAATAAATACTCGATGAGATTCTATAGGCAACATCCTTCATCATAAATCAGTTTACACGAAAATACCTCCATAATAGATAGATTAGTATGTACCTACCATTTCTTATGCCTATACCAAAACCAATTGCAAATAAAAAAAATAATTAGAAGTGAAAACTTGTTGCAGGATCTCAATACTGACGAATTAAATTCTAAACCTCCTGATTACTCCTGTACTAGTTCCTCATTCTTATATAATCCCGACTAGCCACGTTTATGATACTGATGACCTTGACATTGCCAATAATACTCCTGTACTAGTTCCTCATTCTTATATAATCCCGACTAGCCACGTTTATGATACTGATGACCTTGACATTGCCAATAATACTCCTGTACTAGTTCCTCATTCTTATATAATCCCGACTAGCCACGTTTATGATACTGATGACCTAGACATTGCCAATAATACTTCTCTACTAAATGTGTTTTCAACTGGTAGTTATATACTTTGTATGCAGGCTGCTGGAATGTTGATACACAGAATAGAAAGTTCACAATTGGAAAGTTGTTACAATCTCTTTTTTTGTAAAAGTTTTGTTTTCCAATACCCTAATTGTCAATTTCTAGATGTAAGTTTTACTATTTGTCAGACTTCATTGTATTTTTTTGTATCCTAAGTTATCTTAAATTCGATGGCTTAGATGCGTCCAACGGTCATGAGCCTTTTTATTTGTTATCATCATCTGTATAGCGTCTAAGAACACGTAATTTGAGTTACCTGGAATTGGTTTACTCAATGTATGATAATAATATCGTGATATGGAATATTTTTTTCAGCATTTATTTTTGTACATTTTTTTTTAACTCACACATGCTTGTAATTTGATTGGTGTTTGTATTCTTGGAAAACATTTCACAGAGCTTACTTAGTCTTTGTTCCGTATAACATAAATTGTGTTTCGGTTAAGGTTACAGACCAGATGTCAATTTAGAAGAGTTACCTTGTGGAGGTTGTAAGTTTTGCACAAGGGCACGGCAACAGTGGCAAACATTTGAGGAAGAAGTGGATTTTGTCGTCCCCTTAACCATAAGAAGACTTGTTGACGACGGTTCATATAATACCAATTGGACTCCGTCATACTCTCCAGTAGAACTGCATGAAGAACAAATGAAAGATTCTGATTTAAAAACTTTAAAGAGATGGATCGAGGATAAATATGAGCCAACTAAAGCAGAACTCAAACTGGGTAGTGAAGTAGTCCGACATTTTTGGTCATTACGACAGCAAATACAGATAAAAGACAATATTTTACTTTACAAATGGGAAGATCCTATTTCGCCAAGACTCCTTTTCATGGCACCAAAACAGATGCAAAAGGAACTTCTACATGGATGTCATGATGTTGTCTCGTCTGGTCACATGGGACAATATAAAACATTAGAAAAACTGAAACAAATAGCTGTTTGGTTTAACATGACGCAATCCTGCAAACTGTATGTGAAATCATGCACTACATGTAATCTTAACAAAAAATCAACACGAACTGCCAGATCGAAGCTAGGGCAATACCATGCTGGTTTCCCCATGGAACGAGTGCACATGGACATCTTAGGGCCTCTTCCTGTTACAAAAACAGAAAGTAAATATTTGCTTATGGTAATTGATCAGTATACAAAGTGGTTAGAATGCTTCCCAATTGCAACACAGACAGCTGAAGTTGTGGCAAGAACCCTAGTGGATCATTTCTTTTCTAGATTTGGCTGTCCGATTGAGCTCCACACAGACCAAGGAAAAAACATGGATGGAAATCTAGTAAGACAGCTCTGTGAACTACTACAAATAGCCAAGACTAGAACCACACCATATCATCCGTCATCTAATGGACAAGTGGAACGGTATAACAGAACAATACTACAGACAATAAGATGTTTCATCAAAAGTAAACAACACAACTGGGATTTATTTTTACAACAACTAGTTGGAGCCGTCCGAGCAACACGTAACTCACAAACAGGATTCTCTGCTAACATGATGATGCTGGGAAGAGAAGTTTTTCAACCAATTGATGTAATTTTAGGCACTTCAAACTGGAATGCTGACAGAAAAGAAGTTCCACAATATATTAAAGATCTAGTGGAGAATTTAAACAGGGTGCATGACATTGCCAGGGATAATTTGAAGGCTTCACAGGAACGACAAAAAGGCATATACGATTTGAAATATAACCAGAATGTGTATAATGTCGGAGATGTCGTTTACAAACTCAATCAAGCTACAAAGGTGGGGCAGTCTGCCAAATTGAAATCTCCGTGGAAAGGACCGTATTGGCGTTCACCTGTATTATACAAGATAAAGGATAGGAAAACAGAATCTTGGATTCATCATGACAGAATTAAACTTTGCGAAGACAGAGAACTTCCAATCTGGATTAAAAGGATGAGGAATCAATTAATGGATCAAACGATGGATGAAGAAACCAACGAGATTTACGAATGCCCAATTGGATTGCCAGATATTTTTAAAGAAAACACTAATGTCATGAGTTCGTCAGATCCTCTGATGTCTCATTTTATTGGTGATGCTGCTATTGTGGGTGCGACAGATCCTCTGGTGTCTCACACAGTCTGTAATTCGACTTCTTCAGAGAATAAAGCTCTAACCGACATTTGTGAGAAGAATATCAATGGGGATCTTCATGTCCATGAAATGGATGCATCTGCTGTTGAATCTGATATGTTAAGTAGGCGGAGGCACAGGAAAAAACCTGCCTACTTATCAGACTATGTAGAAGATTAATGATTTTGTTGCAGATAATCATTATTTATGTATAATATTGTAATATAGTTATTGTTACTTAGAAAAGAAATTTTTAGCCAAAGTGTAACATATTTTTAAGCTTTACTACATGTATTAATGTGTGCGCAATTTTTGCTTATAATTTTTGCTTATAATTTTTGCTTATAAAGAAACTTTTCTATATTTATTGTGTATGTCTCATCTCAATATTTTACTTATTCCTGCAGTATGCATGAAGATGATGAATTTGAGCCGGACTATGGACCTTTTGAGGATGAACTACCAAAAAATGATGCAATGTATATTCGTGCGAGTACAACATGTACAAAGAGATACAATAAGGGAAGAAAGTGTCCGACGTGTTCGGGAATTTTCACTAATGTCAGCAGACATGTCTTAAGAACGCATCTACCGTGGTATGTTGCCGCCCAAACTGCTTGCTGGCAGTGTAAAATACAATTTGCTCAGAATAGTGTTTTAGATGCTCATATTGCAGAATGCCATCAATCTGACATTAAGAATACAAGTATAAAGTTCACGGAAGACAAATATGAACGCTGGGTTAACTTAATGAATGGTTTGTTGGATGTTGTTTCTAAAGAACTCGAATGTGATACTCTACAAGATCTCTGCAATTTAGCTGACAAAATCTGTGTTTATCCCAAGCATTCAGAGCCCATTTTTCAGGGAAAAGATTTAAAACTGGTATCCATATTTAATGCCACGAATGAATACGTATTTGAATTTGGAAGTAAAAATATCATAGTTCAACCCCCATACAGTATACCGTTCTTGTTACATTGGCGAATATTAGCTTCATTGATACAACAAACAGAAATGGGCGAGAACATTATTTCCGTTGAAAAAATTAAATCTTTAAGACCAGTTTTGGAGGTAAAGGAGACTCTACACCTTACGGACTCTCATTTTCATTTGGATATGCTATCAAAAAAAAATAGGCACCATTTCATTACCTCACTTTTTTTGGACTTGGAGCAACAAAGATTATCAAATTTCCCATCTTATTAGCAATTACTGTTATCCCAGAAACTGGCCGTCTAGTGATTTAAGATCCAAAATTAGGCAGGATAACAGGATTAAATTAACTTTCGGCATTCACCCACGAATTGTGGAGATGGAAAACACATCAAAACTAAATGAATGGATTTCGGATTTGGAATGGCTGTTAAAAGCGAATCGAGTGGTTGCTGTCGGTGAGTGTGGTTTAGATAATAGTGGGAGGAAATGGGATGTAGAAAAACAGATCAAGTTTTTTGAAAAACAAATTGTAATTGCAGTTAAAAGAGATTTACCATTGGTTATTCATTGCAGAGGAGATGAACGTACTGATGAGATATGTTTAAATACACTTGTTCGGTTGCTGCCGAAACACTTTAAATTACACAGGCACTGTTTTAACGGAGATGAAATGATGTATCGGAAATGGAAAACGTCATTTCCAAACTGCAAATTTGGCATTTCACCTTTCACCCTAAATGACCAAAAATATCCAAAATATAGGTCTCTAGTATGTAACATGAAATTGAAGGATATTGTATTGGAGACAGATGCCCCGTATTTACATTCTGTGTTTGAGGATTTTGGCTCATCGTTGATGATAAAGGATATCTGTGAAAAATTGGCAAACATTTTTTTGTGTAGCGTAGAAGAAATAGCCAATATTACGACCAAGAACGCTACAGATGTCTACAGCATCATTTAAGTCATGGCGGATATTTTGTATATAGTACTCATTTTGTACATAGTTATTGTACATAGTTTATTGTGATCATTTTGTGACATTCCAACGTTATGGCTACATGTATTCGATTTACAGACAATTAACTGTATTCCAAATTAAGGATTTATTTTCCTGCATCAAACTTCAAACCGTTTGTACCATTTAGTGTCAAGTAAAAGGAATACCTATAACTTTATTCTAACGAAAGGATTCATTTCTAGGAAAGAGGGAGGAATGTTAAGAATATGGTATTCAGTATACCAGCAGTTTATTCGGAACACTTGGCTTTATCGTTATCCATTTACACTACGACGTCATACAAAGGAATTCCGGGATTCCCCATGGATTATTGGGCAGTCATATAATAGTTGTTATCCTGATCGGACGTCCCCAGTTGACGAGCGGCCTAAAAGACAGCAATTGACTCAAGCCTAGGATTGTGATATTATAGGTAATATATTGCATACACTATCCCTATAAAATCATTACAGTTGCATAGACCCGTAGAACTATCCTCATCAGGTATCCACGGCCATATGTTTTCCTTTTTGTAATACTAGTATTAAGACTTTTTCAAATTTAATATTCAGGTATGGGGATACAGGGAACCTTAAAACATCAATATCAAAAAGTACAAAAATAGCAAACATAATGCTGAAAAAAGATATTCAATAACAAAAAATTAACCAATTGTAAGTCTAAAAAAATAAAGGCGGCAACAGAACATATTCTTAAATAAAGGAATTTATTTTCGATGGAATTAAATGAGATATTCTTTAGAACTTGCCGGTCCTTGACATAATTGACTTCAATATTAAATTCGTGTATTAGTATCTGTGTTTATCCCTTCAATATACCTTGTTAGGATCACATTTTTGTAGCCTTGACTGCCGGTCTCAGAGAGTCTGGTATCTTATTACAGGCACTCGTATCAGAAAAAAAATCATGGCCTATATGCCTGTGTATCTAATACAGAAAAGGAAGACGATCCAGTTCTTCGAAAAATATAACAGATCTATTTAAATTATTGAAGATTTCCTCCTTGTTAAATGTCGGTGTGGTATATGTTGAGTTCTAGTGAATTGTCAATACCTAATTCATTTATCAAGCAGTTTATCATGTACTGTTGTGAATGGATCATTCTCACAAGTTTTTAAAAAAAGTGCACTTTCTGGGAAAAGGGGAATAACTCCGATTCACTAAGGGAACGTTAAATAGCAGTATAGTCAGTTTATTGCTTAAATGAAGTCCGAAATTATTTTTTAATCTATTCAATGTAAGAAACCACATCATACAGATGTAATAAAAAATGCACTTTTATGCAATTTTAATATTCTTCTAAACCGGAAATGTTGGAAACAACTTTGTGCGTGCGCAGTTTGCATTGATCATCTGTACAGACACAGATAAAATATCCAAGATTTTAATATCCGAATATTATCCAGAAAATACATAAATTTTCCTATATTTTAGTCACAACTGGATGTAGTAGGTAAAGAAGGTTTATTTAAACATTATTTTGATGGAAAGGTCAAATTTCATCAGGTTTCCTCCTTACAAAAATATCACACCACAAAAACAGAACGGTGAACACTGAAAAAATCAGACTGTATAAATGTACATTTTTGTACGTGAAACATCTTTTAATTCATTAAGCTTTGAACATTTTTGAGTTGCTGTTGATATAATATTTGTCCAGTTGGATAAATATTGATCTAAATTTCCCAAACTGGTAATCATAACACACAGTTCCTTGTGGTGTATTTTTGTTTGTCTATTCTCTCAACATAATCTTTACCAGTGGCAGTGACCATTATGACATTGACAAACATAGCAAAAAATCATTTGAAAGAGTATTCACCAGCATACTTATTAGATCCATAGACTTAATCTATCCAATCTTTATATCCACATTATCTTAGTTGTAGGTGATATTATGGCATCTAGAGTAATCATAATTGCTGTATTGGCTATTGAAGAGTGCTTGATATGTCGGGTTCCATCCTCTAACAAATTTTATAACATCAGGGCCTAATCTAGGAGCTTTGAGAGGGAGAAGTAACTACTCTTTTCATGAGAGAGTTCGGAGAAGTTGTCAATTATTTGGAGAAGTGAAATTTCATTACTGTTTCGTTAGCATACATGTAGTGTTTTCCATCTTCGCTAGCCAAGGGTTACGATCCACTCCCGCTCTCTTCACCCTTGGCGGATTGAGCCAACATTTGTGATAACAATGTTGCGCCATCTATCGGAAGATAAAAATCACGCCCATTCCGAATACATTATTATTGACCAATGGTAGCATTTTGAGGTAAAAACACGGTAGCGTCTAGATTCTACACACTTGGTAAAGCTGGAAATGAAAATATACGTCAACATTCATGCATTTGTGCATGAAACATACACAGGAACTTCTATTGGTTGATTAAAAACATTCAAGTTGTCACTAAATAGTGGTATGTTTAGGAATGTGAAGACTTGTTGCACAATAAACACGTGGTAATTGTTTACAAACAATTTCTACACTTACACGTGATCATGTTATATGCGTTTTTTGATTGGATGCAGCGAGTTTTGACTGCAACCAATAAAAATCCTTACCTTGTGTCTCCGAAATTTTATCTCAATCCGCCAAGGGTGAAGAGAGCGGGAGTAGATTGTAACCCTTGGCTAGCGAAGATGAGTGTTTTCGTGAACATCATTAATGGAAAATTGTTTTATTTGTGCAATAAAAAATATACTTGCAGTGTTTTATGTGATTATGATATTGTATAAAATGTATGAATTAAAAATTATTAATAAAAAGGTTTAGACAATGTAGTTATTATTTATTCATTCAACCTTTTGTGCTGTCAACTAAAAATTAAGTTTGTTGATTACCTAGTAATATTATCATGCATTGATACCATGTGCAACTGCTTCAATTTTTCAAAAGTCCACAAAAAAAGCACTCCCAGTTTTTGTGATGTCGACTTATTCATGAATGGGCAATTTTATATTTATCATCACATGTCATAATTTAGTAACTGTCCAGGGCATATCATGTCAGCTGTAAGTTGAGAATCTGTGAAAGATTGTAAGCCCATATATAATTGAAAATATTAATCAATCTTTTTAATTAATCATGTTAATTGATAAAGAGGTTAACCGTTATTTTTCATCATGGACAAATTGGTCGTGAAAAACCTATTGCTGATCACAAGCTGGCCATGTGTTGTACATTTGCAATCAATTTATCCATTAGCTGTCTTTCTACCTATTAGGTGTAATACCACCATTGAATTTCCCCTATTAGTTTTTGTTAAATTTGCACTTTTCAAAAAAATGTGCAGAATTTATCTTTGTTTCAAATAAAGAAATACTTGGCATGAGTAAAGTTTTATCCTCTCCAGTACTATAGAAAAAAATTCACATTTCATTTCATATAAGAAAATAACCATCACTGGAAGTTAACCAATCAAATTTCTCCCCTTATTTAACCTGTGTACAAGATTTAGGAACTATGTAACCTCAAGTTTACAAAAATGAAAATATTCTATAGAAACACCAATAAAAAAAATAATGGTGCTTTGAAATGCCCAAGACATATGTTTATGACACAGAAATATTTTACTGCAATAAAATATAGGATTAATTACCTACAACTGTCAAATTCAAGGGATTATTTGTTTTCAACCTATTTTCGTATACAACCGGATGTGCCGTACTATGATTTGGTGGTATTACACCTTTTATAATTCAATTGTTAATGAAAGAATATTAAAAATATCCTGTTCTATCCCACCCTTAACTGTGATAAATAGAAACAAAACAAATCAGCTGAGTGATTACACTTCATCCTCAGATGAAAATCATCGTAAAGTGATACCTCAAACAGAGGCTCCATTTCTCGTTTAATAGATTTGAATGTTTAATCCATGGATGTTCAAAGTCATCCATCACACTCAAGTTATGTCCATACACTATTATTTTTAACAGCACTGAATTGACATTCTATAAAAAAATAAATATCAGAAGATACATTCACGCAGACGTTCACTGTTTACATTTCCATAATTTTCAAATAACTGAGACATCAAGATATATTTAGTAGCTGCAAAAAACTATTCATTTTATGTCTTACAATTGTTCAACATTGTTTTTGCACTTGCCAAGCTGACTTGTTCTTTTATAAAAAAAATGTTCTTTTCATCATTAAATAATCCACGATAACTAATTTATATTCATAGCGAACATGTTCAATTGGATTTTTCTATTTATGTTTGATTTCATTTTACATGTGTTATTGGTTAAAAAATAATATGTTGCAGATGAGATATACACATATATACAGATGAATTTTATTTGATATTCTCAAATTGTTTAAACAAGAATAAACTGCATTAACATAAAGAATATATTTTCCCCTTTGCAGAGTTTTTACCATCTGGCATGTGCCAGATTGAGGGTCAAGCCTATGGCAGACCAACCTGAGTTCCAGTCTGGGGGGTCACATAGAAGAAGACACCATTCTGGGGCAGATTCAAAAGTTGAAGTAGGCCAAACCAATAAGTAAGTATACACCAAATTTTATTTTCTCATTTTATAATTTGTCTTGTTTCTTAGTTCTGTACTTATTAATGTGATGATTTAATCCTCTCAAAAGACTGAAAGATTGGCAATGCAGTCAACTTTTCATAATTATAATTTTGTTTACTGTTTTACTTTTCAAACATTCATGATATTGTCACTTGGATGGAGAGTTGTCTCATGGGCACTCGATCATACCACATCTTATTTCTATATAATCTGCCATAATAATAACAAATAGCTGGATTTTTTTACAAGTGTAAAATTGAGCTGTTAAGGTTTAGAAAAGAACAGGAAAAAAAATAGTGGTGTCTAAACTGTATATTTAACATTAAATTGTGTACAGTAGTATTATTTTTCCCCTGACTGTTTCCTACTAAGGTAATTATATATATTATATTAGCCGAATTACGAGATTACACATTGGATAATGATCGATAATTAGCAGGCGTTAATGTTTCAAAAATTAACCCAAAAAGTAATCTATGAACAATGTTTGAAATCCAATCAATAATTAACACCTATTGAGATAGAAGATCATAGAATGGTTGTTTTTTTACAACAATCAGCTGATTGACATTCCTTGACCTCAAGGCTTAAAATAGAATATGGGAAACTTTACCTGTGTACACATCGTGGCCTTTTTAGAATCATATAAACACAAAAGAAACTGTTTTAAAATCTCTTTTTGAATAACACTGAAGTAAATGTGAAATAATAACAAAAATTATGATGCATTCAAGAAAAATATACTTACCAAATTGCCGTTTCCGGTCAAAAATCTCAGTCAGTTTTAACTAAGCATATCTAGCTGGCGATTATTTTCTATGCAATTAACCGAAATGCCACTTGTAAGGCTATGCATATAACCGGACAATTTAACATTAGATGAATGGGTAATGGTTTTGTGCAGGAGAAAAGTATGCAATAAACCGAATTATGCTATTAAGCGGTATGCAATTAAGTGGAATCGACTGTATCAAGCAAGGATCCGGAAATTTTTTCACCTTATTTCGGTCATTTTCATATAACTTAAAAGTTGGTGCCCCTTTTCAAAAACAGATTGTCAAAATCTCATTACTGCATGAGTATGCTCCTACTCGTAGCATCAACGAACTTGTTTAACTGTTGCATCGCGTTTACTTCATGATTTATCCTACCATTTTCCTAAAATCGATCAAGAGCAATTAAGGGAAGGCAACAGTTTAAGAATAAAATGATTTTAATGACTCAAAATCGTAATTTTCTCAGTCATCGCTTACGTTTCTTTCGATTCTGAAGTCAAAATTCAAACCGGATGTAATGCGACAATACTAAAATGAACAATTCCGGACTTATTCCCGGGATTAGTTTTGTTTATCAAATTCACAGGAAAACATCGTTTTTTTTAATATTTTACCTTTAATAGTGTAAGAATATTAATGAAAATAGTTGCACTTGCTTTATTTAGCAAGAAATCATTTTAAATTTACGATTTAGTGTCAAATCTGCGGAAGAGAATTTTAGGCATGCGTATCACAGTAAACAAAGCATGTGTGTTAGTAGTGAAAAAAATCTTTTTTCTACGTAAATTAAATCAAGTTTTAATTTAATTTTAAATCATAATTGACAATTGTCTTAGCTGAAAAGTAATTAAATAATGAAGACAGTTGGTATTGAATTTTAATTTCTTTATAATATTAGTTCGGAGCTTGTGATTTGGGCAACACTCCTTTTGCGCCAATTACTGTTTTTCAGGGGTATCATTTGCGCCAATTTTTTTTTCTTCAAATGTATCAATTGCGCCAGTTTTCGGAACTCATTTGCGCCAATTTACCTGAACACATATTGATCGTACATATTAAAGATTAATATATATTTAGTATCATTTTTGTCTGAGGGGAAGTCTTGCACATACACATGAGACAGACCCACAAAAGTTACAGCGTCAAATACTACGAACAGCATGCAAAAGAAAAGCTACAGAAAATATATCCGAAAGACTAGCTAAGATCATATGTTCGGAGCTATTCCATCATGAAGAGGAACATCTACAGAAAAATGACTTGAAGTGCATAAGACAGTCTATGTACAGAGAGAGAAGATAACTGTTCCCTGCCCAACCAAAAAGTTGCGTAGAATTTCAAAAAATTTAAGTGAGGTATAGTGATCACAAATAAAGAAGAAGAGTTTGTTTTAGTAAATGATATTGACAGTGGCATTGTTATTCTCGGTTGTGAAGCTAACTTGAAATCACTTTGTATGCGGGGCAGAAGATGTTTTTGCATACAATACATGAATTCAGGAATGGACATTTAATTTATATTCCACTTTTAGATTGCCTTTTGCCTTCTAAATCAGGAAACTGTAATAGAAAAAATTTTCTGTGTTTAAGGAATGTTTTTCTTTAAATTGGCGCAATCGTATATTTTATTTTTGGCGCAATTGATACCATGTAATTTTTAAACATGTGGCGCAAACGTAGCATTAGAGAAAAAAAGGCGCAAAAGGACGCATTTTTGGCGCAAATGGATCTCAACCGTGATTAATAGCCAGGTGTGAATTAAAAACACAGGTAAAGAGATTAGCGATCATTAGCCAATAGCTCCTCGAGGCATTAATATAGCTATTAGGAGGGCCCTCAGGATTATAACACTTTACTGGAGTGGCAGTTTAATTACATAAAATCGATAACAAAACAAAAATATGTTTAAAATGGCGATTTGAAACTCAATCTCAACGAAATGACCGAAATTATTTCTGTTGAAAAATAAAATTTGACAAAAATCCCAATAAATGATTTAGGACTTTTGAGTTTCCAAATCGGTCATGTCTGGCATATATGACCGTTTCCGGACCCTTGGTATCAAGTTCATGGCCATAATTTGACTGGAAAAGAAAAGTAAGTCCCTGGATAAATTTGAAACATAGCAACTAAACATTCCATTGTTTACATGTACTAATGATTTTCCTAGGAAAAAAGACATGGATTATTTTTCGTGAATTAGTACAAAATGTAGTAATGAAATGGACATGAATACCAAGTAAATTTATTTGTGCACATTAATTTCTATCACCAAAGTAAGAAGACTAACCAAGAACATTTTACTAGTCATTTTTGGTAGTTACTCATTAGGCTTCTATGTTAATTTTATACTTGATTGAGTAAGTCTAACAACCGGCCAATCAAAATAAAAACAACATCTATGTACTTGTGCTTTTAATATATGCTAATGAGGCAACACTAGAGACCAAACGATATTGACATGATGTTTATTTGTTTTTGTAGGTTGTCTACCTTACCCCCTTTTCTTTGTTTATTTATTTTCTAGGTTTTGTCTTAGTTTCTCCCTTTTAAATGTTATTTGACAACAACTCCTATTTGTAGCAAGAAAATAGTCAAAATAAAGAATTTCATAATATTGAAAACCATATTTCTTGCATGTTACAAAAAGTTCTTAATTAATTTCTCTTTTGCAGCATTTCACAGTCTGTTTTAATCAAGAAGAAGAAATCAAAGAAGCGATTTGCACAGAGTTCACAGGAAGGTCCAACTACCAGTAAACAAAGTAAATTGTCAGGAACCAGTGTGAAACTATCAAAGAAAGAGAAATTAAGAAATAAAAAAGAGAAAACTAGAAAGAAAAAAAATAAAAGATCTAAGTTACCAGCTGTAGCTGTGAACCCTGAAACCATTGACACTAAACAAACAGAGGAAAAAGACTCTGATACCAATAAATATACAATTTCCAAAAATCTAAGATCAAATTTAGAGGCAGAAGTAGTTCCAGGGATACCTTATTATCCTGAAAGGTCAAGGTCAGTGTCTGGAACTAGAAGTCGGGACAGGAAAAGCAGTTTTAATAGTTTAGAGGATATAAAACTTAAAGTTGTTGGCAAAAGTGTAGACACAAGCCAAGGAACTCAAGATATTCAGGTTGATATCGCTCATACAAGTGTTCAAAACCCACAAAGTACTCATCCTTCAAAGAAAAGGGATAAGAAGAAAAGGAAGAGCAAGGAAAGACGTTCTAGTAGCACTAGTTCTAAATCCTTGTCGCCGGAGCTTGATAGCTTACGGCGCACTCGAAGAAGCAAAACGGGATCGTGTGCTAGTAGCAGGTAAGTTTAATTTTTTTTCACTCATGTTAAAACTTAATTTCAATACATTTACAACAAATCATGTGTTCGTGTATCTTAGAGCACCATTGTCAGACATAAATTTCATTGTTATAACTGAGAATTTATAATAATTATGAATTTTCTTTAAACTAGTGGTAGGCGTTCCGCTTCATCATCAAAGCGTCCTGCTGGTAGCAGCAGTCTCCTAAATACAGCCAGTGGAAGTGAGAGCGGGACATCCAGAGGGGGAGCCAAACCACAAAACAGTAGTAGCCTGATGTCAGGACAGGAAGATAATACTGATAATGGAGGTGGAAGTAGACCTCGGGAGGAAGGTGGCAGTCAGCCATCTCTGGCAGGTAAATGGCATCAGTAGTAGTAAGGTATTTGTTATCCTTGATAGGTAATGATAATGATGGATATACATGTTCTATTATGTGTTTACATTTTCAGGGTTGTAAGTGAGACTCATTTTTCTGTAATTTAGCATTCCTCTGCTCTCCAAATCATCACAAATGGTTAAGCTCAGTCACTTGTTTAAACATTTAAAATGGTCACTTGATTTAAAATAAGAAAAACCTTATAAATGCTGATGTAACATAACATTAAGGAATTTTAAGAAGATACAAAAAACAAAAATAAAACAGTTCAGCTTAATTGTCATGATTGTATATATGTATATTTATATTTATATATGTTTAAAGTGAATATGAATAAAATGAGAATATTTTATCCTCGGAAGCTTTGATAATTTGAATTAATTGTATTGAAATGAGTTTCGTGCTTTTCTTCCAGCATCAAATACTGCAGGGGCTACAGCTATGACCTCTGAGAGCGAGACAGAAGAAGGAGATATGGGAAGATTGCAAGGTATTCAAATACACAACAAGAAATACTAGTCAATCATATATCTTTTTAAAATCTTTTCTATTATGATTATATAGTGTGTAATCTCTTGTATAAGTTATCAAGACCTTATCATAAAGTATAAGGAGGCATTTCAATGACACTGTTTTGTGAATTGTTTCAATGTACATGATATTTACCTATTTGTTTTTACGACTCATTGCAGGGTTATAGAAATACTTGTCTTTCTATCCATCAGGTCATCTAAGCTCTCTCACATGTACAATTCTTGACAGATTTTTATCAAAGTTTTATATCAGCAATGTCTCAAACAAGTTCTTAAATCGGTGTTGATAAATATTTTGTAATAGTTATGCCCATCAGAAATATTAAGTTGCATGATTGTTAAAAAATTTATATAGAAGTTTTACAACAGCAATGTCATAAAACAATCAGCACTGATCAATTATATTTTCAATAGTTATGTCCAATAGAAGTGTAAACATTTCCTTTTATAACTGAATAGGACCTTTTCTTATTTAGTTTCTCAAAAGTCATTTTTGAAAGTATTTTATGTTTACCTTTATAGTTTGTTAACTATACTTTGTTTTCCTTTCCAGCATTATTAGAAGCTAGAGGATTGTCATCAACTTTATTCAACACACTAGGACCCAGAATGCATCAGATTTTACACAGAACTATGGGAGGTGGAGCAAGTATGTACACACTTCTATTGCAATCAATTTCACAGATGATATTGGATACTACAATCCCCTTCCCCTTTCATGAATGTGATCTACTGAATTAGACTATTTACCGGGTTTGTACTAACATGAGCAACACGAAGGGTGCCACATTTGTAGCAGGATCTGCTTACTCTGTCGGAGCACCTGAGATCACCCCCAGTTTTTGATGGGGTTCGTGTTGCTTAGTCTTTAGTTTTCTATGTTGTTTCTAGTGTACCATTATTTTTAGCCATGGCGTTGTCGGTTTATTTTCAATTTATGAGTTTGATTGTTCCTCTGGTATCTTTAGCCCCTCTTTTACAAATTGAATCTTGAAAGAAAAGACAACTACAATCAATTACACCTTAAATCTTGGAAGAAAAGGCACTTACAATCAATTACACCTTAAATCTGAGAAGAAAAGACACTTACAATCAATTGCACCTTAAATCTGGGAAGAAAAGACACTTACAATTAATTACACCTTAAATCTTGGAAGAAAAGACACTTATAATCAATTACACTTTAAATCTGGGAAGAAAAGACACTTACAATCAATTACACCTTAAATTTGGGAAGAAAAGACACTTACAATCAATTACACCTTAAATCTGAGAAGAAAAGACACAATCAATCACACCTTAAATCTGGGAAGAAAAGACACTTACAATCAATCACACCTTAAATCTGGGAAGAATAGATACTTACAATCAATTACACCTTACATCTGGGAAGAAAAGACACTCACAATCAATTACACCTTAAATCTGAGAAGAAAAGACACTTACAATCAATTACACCTTAAATCTTGGAAGAAAAGACACTTACAATCAATTAAACCTTAAATCTTGGAAGAAAATACACTTACAATCAATTACACCTTAAATCTTGGAAGAAAAGACACTTACAATCAATTACACCTTAAATCTTGGAAGAAAAGACACATCAATTACACCTTAAATCTGGGAAGAAAAGACACTTACAATCAATTACACCTTAAATCTGGGAAGAAAAGACACTTACAATCAATTACACCTTAAATCTTGGAAGAAAAGACACTCACAATCAATAACACCTTAAATCTTGGAAGAAAAGACACTCACAATCAATTACACCTTAAATCTTGGAAGAAAAGACACTTCCAATCAATTAGACCTTAAATCTGGGAAGAATAGATACTTACAATCAATTACACCTTAAATCTTGGAAGAAAAGACACTTACAATCAATTACACCTTAAATCTTGGAAGAAAAGACACTCACAATCAATTACACCTTAAATCTGGGAAGAAAAGACACTTACAATCAATTACACCTTAAATCTTGGAAGAAAAGACACTTACAATCAATTACACATTAAATCTTGGAAGAAAAGACACTCACAATCAATTACACCTTAAATCTGGGAAGAAAAGACACTCACAATCAATTACACCTTAAATCTTGGAAGAAAAGACACTTACAATCAATTACACCTTAAATCTTGGAAGAAAAGACACTTACAATCAATTACACCTTAAATCTTGGAAGAAAAGACACTTACTATCAATTACACATTAAATCTTGGAAGAAAAGACACTCACAATCAATAACACCTTAAATCTTGGAAGAAAAGACACTCACAATCAATTACACCTTAAATCTTGGAAGAAAAGACACTTCCAATCAATTAGACCTTAAATCTGGGAAGAATAGATACTTACAATCAATTACACCTTAAATCTTGGAAGAAAAGACACTTACAATCAATTACACCTTAAATCTTGGAAGAAAAGACACTCACAATCAATTACACCTTAAATCTGGGAAGAAAAGACACTCACAATCAATTACACCTTAAATCTTGGAAGAAAAGACACTTACAATCAATTACACATTAAATCTGGGAAGAATAGACACTCACAATCAATTACACCTTAAATCTTGGAAGAAAAGACACTTACAATCAATTACACATTAAATCTGGGAAGAATAGACACTTACAATCAATAACATTCATAATACTCTTTGTGAAAAGAGCTACAATTAGTTCAATGATTTCATTCATGCTGTTGTCAATTTGGAATTGTTACATGGTTCCAATTTTATTTTGAAAATGAATTACACATCAATTTTTTGGGGTTGGATGAATAAAGATGACATTTCTGTAATCATAACATCTATTTTACTAATACTAACTTTATCACTACTTTGAAAAAAATCATTGCACTCTTTCCATGAACATTACTGTATGGAGTATTGAATAGGCATTAAAATAGATTTGTATAAAAGAAAGGGTTTGACACAAATTATTTAAAATCTGACTATGATTGTGTTGATTTTAGTGAGTAAAGCCCAGCAGTTATTGCAAGGTCTACAAGCCACAGGTAATGAGGACCAGCAATTGTCTGCAGCTATAGAAATGTGCCAGGTTAGTTACAGCAATTTTACATATTTACCACTGAATCTTCTACCTAAAAAAGTTATGCCCCTCATTTACATTGGAAAATTGGGGTTTTTAAATGTTAAAGAACTATTTGACAGATTTTTTTTGAAATTTTGACCTAATCACCAGGAACAATAAAGGGGGTGGGAGTGTAATTGTAATTGATTTGAAAAGAAAAATTACGTAATTTCCATGAACATTACACTTGTAGTTAAATTTAAAAGGACTAGTAATTAGTAATCAAGTGTATAATAAAGGTTGAATAAAGAGTACACTTTTGTGGTATTTCAATTATCAGGAGAATTTTTCTTTTTTACATTTACTGTGAAATCTGAAAAGTTAGCTGGAACTCATCACAGCAAATAATGATCATGTCGATGACTTTTCCTGAATCTAGAGAAATCTGTTTAAACAAGCATCTTAGTTAATTATTGAATTATGTATTTGTACAGTTGTTGGTCATGGGGAATGAGGATACATTGGCAGGATTCCCAGTAAAACAAGCCGTACCAGCACTGATTACACTATTACAAATGGAACATAACTTTGATATAATGAACCATGCTTGTCGAGCCTTGACCTACATGATGGAAGCTCTACCCAGGTCATCAGCTGTTGTTGTTGATGCTGTGCCTGTATTCCTTGAGAAAGTAAGTAGGATAAAGTGATTGGTGTATACAATCCTGTTTACAGCCATACACAAATTGTGCTTGAATAAAATAATATATCTCAAGTCCTTACACAATTTATTTATTAAAAGGAGCATAGCAAGTCCATAGGAATTATCATATTTCCACCAACTTAAATTCATAAAAAAAAGGGTTAAACCCCTTGAAGGGGGCATTAAGTTATATCACTTGACGGTCTTGTCTGTATGCCCATCCGTCCTGTAATAGGTTTCATTCTCTAACTTAATTTAAGCCTCTACTAAATGTTATAAATATTATACACTATGCCTTATACCACAAAACAGATAAAGTTTTAATTTTTGTGGTGTTACTTTTTCTGTACTAGAGTTATGCCCCTTTACAAACGGAAAAAACAGCTGAATTTTTGCCTCAAACGACTACTATGGAACTTATACCAGCTGACTTATACACAATGCTTATTACATCAAAACTCAGATCAAGTACACACTTGGGTACTATCACTAAATATAGTTACTGTTCTTGAGTAAACGTTATATGCAAGCAGGGGCATCATTTGTGTCTGATGGACACATTCCTCATGTTCTTAAAAAAGATGTAGGACAGGCCACCTTTGATGAATTTTTATTCTCACTATGTTAAACTGAAGAAAAAAACACTCAACGGAGTAACAATGATGATGATTTTTATTTCAGCTAAGAGCCATACAGTGTATGGATGTTGCTGAGCAGTCCTTAACAGCATTAGAAATGTTATCAAGAAGACACAGTAAAGCAATATTACAAGCTGTAAGTTTAGTGATAAGGTGGATAATATTCAGGAATCAGGATCCATTGCCTTTTGTTTTGAAAACAATTCTAATGGTCTTTTCTATTATTTCTGCAGCTTTTTCGAGTCCATAAATATTCCTGTTTTGAATAATTATTGAAATAAAAGATGAGTTCAGACTTTATTACCATTATTGACTGAAAGTGAGAGTAAATGCAGTGTGAATTATATTTTTCAGGGAGGTATATCAGCATGTCTGATGTTTCTGGACTTCTTTAGTATTACAGCACAGAGAAGTGCTCTAGCAGTGACTGCCAACTGTGTACAGAATCTAACAGCAGAAGAATTCCACTTTGTCAGAGAATCTCTACCATTACTCAGTTCTAAACTCACACATCAGGTACAAGCACTGATCATTTTGATTTTTCAGAAATTCTTTACCATGACTTGAAATATAATTTCACCTTATTAGATCGACACAGCACTGTAGATTTTTATTAGATATGTCAATTATTTTAAGCTCACCGTTCCTAAAAGGAAATGTGAGCTTTTGCCATCACTTGGCGTCCGTCGTCGTAAACAGCAAAAATGTTCAGCAAAGTAAGATTTACAAATAAGTCAACATGACCGAAATGGTCAGTTGACCCCTTTAGGAGTTACGGCCCTTTATAGTCAATTTTTAACCATTTTCCGTAAATCTTAGTTATCTTTTACAAAAATCTTCTCCTCTGAAACTACTGGACCAAATTGAACAAAACTTGGCAACAATCTAGTTTAAAAATTGTGTCCGGTGACCCGGCCAACCAACCAAGATGGCCACCATGGCTAAAAATAGAACATAGGGGTAAAATGCAGTTTTTAGCTTATAACTCAAAAACCAAAGCATTTAGAGCAAATCTGACATGAGGTTAAATGGTTTATCAGGTCAAGATCTATCTGCCCTGAAATTTTCAGATGAATCAGACAACCGATTGTTAGGTTGCTGCCTCTGAATTGGTTATTTTAAGGAAATTTTGCTGTTTTTGGTTATTATCTTGAATATTATTATAGATGTAGATAAACTGTAAACCGCAATAATGTAATGCTTGGGGTATACAATGTTTTTTTATACTTTCATCATAAATTATATTATGAACATGAGACAAACGAGACATTTCAGTGTGTCCACTCTTGTTTTTGCTTTTGAAGAAGATATGACAGAATCGAAGAACCATTTATATAAATTGAAAACCCTGAATAATCATTGATGGAAGATTTAAGCAAAAAATTTAAGGTGAGCGATTCAGGCTCTTGAGAGCCTCTTGTTTGGATTTGTAATAAAATTGAGAATGGAAATAGGGAATTTTATTCTCATAGCATTTAATAGAAGATATATGCATCTTTAATTATATTATATAATTTTTGATTTCAGGATAAGAAGTCTGTGGAGAGTTGCTGTTTATGTTTCTCTCGATTGGTTGATAATTTTAGCAGTGATCAGAGAGTATTGAAGGAAATGTCAGCTCATGGATTGTTAACTAATATTCAACAACTCGTAAGTTTTATAATTACATAAATGTATCCAGATTTAATGCACTAGAAGATGTAAAATGTACTTACTCAATAACAAATTCTAATGCAACATCGTTTGTAACATTAATTTTGATTGGATAACATCACTAATTTTCATGGCATCAATTCTCAATTGATGCTATGAAAAAGTACACGCAAGTGCAGACAATGTATGACAGATTTTAAGCGTATGTTTTAGCATTGTTTTCTATCAGTTTCAATAGAATTGAGATGACGATATTGTATTTCAAGCTCAGACAAATATCCCAATGATATCAGATTTTCTATGATTATATTTTGGTGTATTTTGAATACTTGGCTGTAACTGATATTCATTGCAGTAAATTCAGAATTGCTGCCTGCTCTTTATTGCACAAACATGGGAGAATTATGATTTCAGGAAATGATCCATGAACTTTCTTGTTGCAATTTTCCCAAACTTTAAAATATTGCCAAAAATTCTGTATATTGTGGGGAGTAATTTTGTATCAAATAAGTATTTACTATGCAGTTTACCTTATGTTAAATGAATACACATTATTTCTATGTGCACAGCCATAATATTCACTTAAAATAGAACAAAAACAATAAATAATTTATTTATATTTTTATACGACCGCAAAATTTGAAAACTTTTTCGTCGTATATTGCTATCACGTTGGCGTCGTCGTCTGCGTCGTCGTCGTCATCGTCGTCCGAATACTTTAGTTTTCGCACTCTAACTTTAGTAAAAGTGAATGGAAATCTATGTAATTTTAACACAAGGTTTATGACCACAAAAGGAAGGTTGGTATTGATTTTGGGAGTTTTGGTCCCAACATTTTAGGAATTAGGGGCCAAAAAGGGCCCAAATAAGCATTTTCTTGGTTTTCGCACTATAACTTTAGTTTAAGTTAATAGAAATCTATGAAATTTTGACACAAGGTTTATGACCACAAAAGAACGGTTGGGATTGATTTTGGGAGTTTTGGTTTCAACAGTTTAGGAATTAGGGGCCAAAAAAGGGCCCAAATAAGCATTATTCTTGGTTTTTGCACAATAACTTTAGTTTAAGTGAATAGAAATCAATGAAATTTAAACACAATGTTAATGACTACAAAAGGAAGGTTGGTATTGATTTTGGGAGTTTAGGTCCCAACAGTTTAGGAATTAGGGGCCAAAAAGGGACCCAAATAAGCATTTTTCTTGGTTTTCGCACCATAACGTTAGTATAAGTAAATAGAAATCTATGAAATTTAAACACAAGGTTTATGACCATAAAAGGAAGGTTGGTATTGATTTTGGGAGTTTTGGTCCCAACAGAATAAGGGGCCCAAAGGGTCCAAAATTAAACTTTGTTTGATTTCATCAAAATTGGGGTTCTTTGATATGCCGAATCTAACTGTCATGACTGTGTATGTAGATTCTTAACTTTTGGTCCCGTTTTCAAATTGGTCTACATTAAGGTCCAAAGGGTCCAAAATTAAACTTAGTTTGATTTTGACAAAAAATGAATCAGTTAGGTTCTTTGATATGCTGAATCTAAAAATGTACTTAGATTCTTGATTATTGGCCCAGTTTTCAAGTTGGTCCAAATTAGGGTCCAAAATTAAACTTTGTTTGATTTCATCAAAAGTTGAATAAATGGGGTTCTTTGATATACCAAATCTAACTGTGTATGTAGATTCTTCATTTTTGGTCCTGTTTTCAAATTGGTCTACACTAAAGTCCAAAGGGTCCAAAATTAAACTTAGTCTGATTTTAACAAAAATTGAAATCTTGGGGTTCTTTGATATGCTGAATCCAAAAATGTACTTAGATTTTTTTATTATGGGCCCAGTTTTCAAGTTGGTCCAAATCAGGATCTAAAATTATTATATTAAGTATTGTGCAATAGCAAGTCTTTTCAATTGCACAGTATTGCACAATGGCAAGAAATATCTAATTGCACAATATTGTGAAATAGCAAATTTTTTTTTAATTAGAGTTATCTTTCTTTGTCCAGAATAGTAAGCAAGAAATATCTAATTGCAAAATATTGTGCAATAGCAAGATTTTTTTTAATTGGAGTTATCTTTCTTTGTCCAGAATCAACTTAAATCTTTGTTATATACAATATACAATGTATATTCACTTTTTACTACCAACTGATAAATTAAAATAATCTTTACCATTCAGTGATAACAAGCAGTTTTTTTACATCTTAATATTTTATGATGTATTTAAATGAGTAGTTATTGTTGCAAACTCCATTAGAAATTTTAATTGAGATTAGTTTTGGAATAAGGGAAAGGGGGATGTGATTAAAAAAATTGGGTTCAATTTTTCTCATTTGAAATTTCATAAATAAAAAAGAAAATTTCTTCAAACATGTTTTTGAGAGGATTAATATTCAACAGCATAGTGAATTGCTCTAAGAGAAAACAAAAATTTTAAGTTCATTAGAACACATTCATTCTGTGTCAGAAACCTATGCTGTGTCAACTATTTAATCACAATCCAAATTTAGAGCTGAATCCAGCTTGAATGTTGTGTCCATACTTGCCCCAACCGTTCAGGGTTCAACCTCTGCGGTCGTATAAAGCTACGCCCTGCGGAGCATCTGGTTCAATTATGTAACATAATGTTTTTAAAAGATTTTAGCTATTAAATAATGTATCTGTATTAGAATTCCTCTGTAGGTAAACATGTCCTATCCATGAACTGAAACATACATTTGAGATCCTATTGGGTTCTTCTTACATGTACAGTAAAACCTGTATAAACCGGCCAGCTACGGGACTATGAAAAAGGGCCGGTTTGGACAGTGAGTCGGTTTATTCAGGTTTCCGTTTTGACCGAAGTTAATGACTTGTGACGTCCGATATTTTGCATGTAAAAGTTCTCTCTGATTGTAAATTATATCTGATCATATCTGATAAATTTAAATATTTTCATTTTGTTTTTCATTGTTTGCATATGCATCTTAATGCTCACGTTGTTTGGATTTTGAGACGAGAGTTTTGATTTACTTCCATGATCATTAATTCAAAATGTTGGAATGGCCGATTAAAAAGCCAGAATACTATCAAACGTAATTTCATCACTATCGAAACGTTGTCGCATAGTGTACAATACCATGGATTGATTGTTGCCATCCGGGTATTTTTCATTATCAAGGTCATTTGTTTAGGGGTTTACAACAAGGAACCCAGGATTTCGAAATCACGATGTAAATTTCTACTTCACGATTTAAATTTGTTTATCCAAATAACAAAGTAGGTTCAATCCGATATATATTAGGTGTGTCTTTTCGTTTAATTGACACGTTAATAATGTTTTAATAAATAATACAGCTCACTAGTATACGATTGTAAGTTCACAGTTTAACACCAGACTAATTGATTATCCTGAAAAGCCATATTGTATAAACAAATATGTTTTGATTGCATATCGATCATTGAAATTAATTAGACAAACCGGTTTTGACAGGTAATAAATAATGTAACTATAGTATTGGGACTTCATAATTAGACCGGAATTCGGAATATACAGGGTCCGGTTTACAAAGGGTATTTTTACAAAGACTTTGAAGGGAAAAAATGGGACTTTCATTTTCGGCCGGAATGGACAGGAAAACCGGTTTATTCAGGTTCCGGTTTAATCAGGTTTGACTGTACAAAGGGCTCACGCTACCAGGCGACTTGCGCGAAGAAGTCGCCTTCCCGACCGTCACTTCGCTTTCCCCAACCCCCAAAAGCGAAAACATGTCGCCCTGTTCTTGACGATACTCGCTTTCAGTCGCTTCCGTCATCAGACATTTTCAATTTTTACCAAGTTGATGAAACATCATTTTTTTATTGATAATTAAAGAAATTCAGACATAAACGATTCATTATCTTAAGAAAAGAGGATGAAGCATTGTCTTCGCAGTGTGTAGCAGGTTATTTGATAAAAATACAACTTTTTATCACTTCGTGCATTTCCGCAAGTTCCGGTGCTTGTTACTCGAAAAACGTACATCAACCTAAATTTCGGCGGCAAAATAAGTTTGTTACTTCATTTAAACGTGATAAAAGTTGCCTCCAGTAAATGTTTAATCCTTTAATGGAATAAAAAACGTCATGTTCCTTTCCAAGTAACTTGTCAAACATCGTTTATTTTTGTAAATTTTCTTGCATTCGTCCGCCATTGACCGATTTCTAAACTACGGATCTGAACCGGACCAGCTATGACCGAAATCCGTACTTTTACAATAATTACCACGGACGCACGGATGGAACAGCTGACAGAAGAATATTGATCCCAAAGGGAAAAATTATGCATTCCACACGAATTAAGAGACTTTTGGTTACATCTAATTGATTGGTGTATATAATTCCCTATATTTTTTTTATACGACTGCAAAAATTTTAATTTTTCGTCGTATATTGCTGTCACGTTGGCGTCGTCGTCGTCGTCCGAATACTTTTAGTTTTCGCACTCTAACTTTAGTAAAAGTAAATAGAAATCTATGAAATTTTAACACAAGGTTTATGACCACAAAAGGAAGGTTGGGATTGGTTTTGGGAGTTTTGATCCCAACATTTTAGGAATTAGGGGCCAAAAAGGGCCCAAATAAGCATTTTCTTGGTTTTCGCACTATAACTTTAGTTTAAGTAAATGGAAATTTATGAAATTTTGACACAAGGTTTATGACCACAAAAGGACGGTTGGGATTGATTTTGGGAGTTTTGGTTCCAACAGTTTAGGAATTAGGGGCCAAAAAAGGGCCCAAATAAGCATTATTCTTGGTTTTCGCACAATAACTTTAGTATTAGTAAATAGAAATCAATGAAATTTAAACACAAGGTTTATGACCACAAAAGGAAGGTTGGTATTGATTTTGGGAGTTGAGGTCCGAACAGTTGAGGAATTAGGGGCCAAAAAGGGGCCCAAATAAGCCTTTTTTTTGGTTTTTGCACCATAACTTTAGTATTAGTAAATAGAAATCTATGAAATTTAAACACAAGGTTTATTACCATAAAAGGAAGGTTTTGATTGATTTTGGGAGTTTTGGTCCCAACAGTTTAGGAATAAGGGGCCCAAAGGGTCCAAAATTAAACTTTGTTTGATTTCATCAAAAATTGAATAATTGGGGTTCTTTGATATGCCGAATCTAACTGTCATGACTGTGTATGTAGATTCTTAATTTTTGGTCCCGTTTACAAATTGGTCTACATTAAGGTCCAAAGGGTCCAAAATTAAACTTTGTTTGATTTTGACAAAAATTGAATCCTTGGGGTTCTTTGATATGCTGAATCTAAAAATGTACTTAGATTTTTGATTATTGGCTCAGTTTTCAAGTTGGTCCAAATCGGGGTCCAAAATTAAATTTTGTTTGATTTCATCAAAAATTGAATAATTGGGTTTCTTTGATATGCCGATTCTAACTGTGTATGTAGATTCTTAATTTTTGGTCTCGTTTTCAAATTGGTCAACATAAAGGTCCAAAGGGTCCAAAATTAAAATTAGCTTGATTTTAACAAAAATTGAATTCTTGGGCTTCTTTGATATGCTGAATCTAAACATGTACTTAGATTTTTGATTATGGGCCCAGTTTTCAAGTTGGTCCAAATCAGGATCCAAAATTATTATATTAAGTATTGTGCAATAGCAAGAAATTTTCAATTGCAGAGTATTCAGCAATAGCAAGAAATCTTCAATTGCACAGTATTGTGCAATAGCAAGAAATTTTCAATTACACAATATTGAGCAATAGCAAGAAATCTTCAATTGCACAGTATTGTGCAATAGCAAATATTTTCAATTGCACAGTATTGCGCAATAGCAAGAAATATCTAATTGCACAATATTGTGCAATAGCAAGAAATTTTCTATTGATTGGAGTTATCTTTCTTTGTCCAGAATAGTAGTTGAATCAACTTAAATCATTGTTTTATACAATATACAATGTATATTTTTACTTTTACTACCAACTGATAAATTAAAACAATCTTTACCATTCAGTGATAACAAGAATTTTTTACATTTTAATATTTTATGATGTATTTAAATGAGTAGTTATTGCTATTTCTTCAATTTTTTTGAGAGGATTAATATTCAACAGCATAGTGAATTGCTCAAAGGCAAAACAAACATTTTAAGTTCATTAGACCACATTCATTCTGTGTCAGAAACCTATGCTGTGTCAACTATTTAATCACAGTCCAAATTTAGAGCTGAATCCAGCTTGAAAGTTGTGTCCATACTTGCCCCAACCGTTCAGGGTTCAACCTCTGCGGTCGTATAAAGCTGCGCCCTGCGGAGCATCTGGTTATGGATTGTTTCAAACTATTGATTAAAGTTGATTAACTCTGAGACTATTATACTAATATCAATATATTATGGCCCAGCTTAATAACTTTTATATTTTTTTATGAGAAACACTGAATTTCATACACAAGATAATTTGATAATAATTGATATATTAAAATTTCTTTACATTTTTTAAAATAATTTTTTTTTTTTTTTTAGTGCTAGATATTTAGTTTGTAGTTTCTCACAAGAACCTTAGTAAAACTTAAACAACTTTTAATTTCAAATGTTACTTTAACCCTTTCCTCCATGAAATTTTTTTCTCTCACATACTTGATTCGCATAGGATTTTTTCAATAAAAAAAAATTCATCACATTTCAAGGATTAATGCATTGTGAAAACGAATATTTCATCAATGAAATTCAAGTCAGATATTCTTATAAATATCCTTTTCATATTGGAAACAATTTTTTTTAAGTCTGATGCAGACATTTTGTAGTCAAAGCGTTTCAACTGAGGTACTACACAGGCGTCAAAAGGCGTCATTATGGAGCAAAGGGGGTGGCGTCAAAAAGCGTCATTATGGAGGAAAGGGTTAATTGTAATTTTTTTACTTAGATATGAATTGAACTATATAAAAAGAACATTTTTACATATGGCCCTTTATACTATTGTAAAATCCAAACATTGTAGGGCACCGCGCGAATGAGCACTTCTCTTTCAAATCTCACCACTTCTCCCTATCAGTTTCAAAAAGAGAAATCACTTCTCCCTATAATTCTGAAGTAGTGTGAGCCCTGCTGTACATGGAAATTTTGTCACTGGGTTATATTAACTTTTGCTTCTTTAAAAGGTTCAAACATAAATCAACAATATTCATGTATAGGATGTGCTTATCATGCAGTGCTCAAATTTGTTTAAATTACAATTCTTTTGTAGTTGGTTGTGAGCCCACCTGTTATTAGTACTGGTATCTTTGTTATGGTGATCAGAATGTTAGCAATAATGTGTGCCAGCTGTCCTGATCTAGCTGTTGTTCTACTCAAACAGAGTAAGTATTTATAAATAAGAAGATGTGGTATGATTGTCAATAAAACAAAGTATTTATAAATAAGAAGATGTGGTATGATTGCCAATGAGACAAATTATTTATAAATAAGAAGATGTGGTATGATTGTCAATGAGACAACTCTCCACCAGAGACCAAATGACACAGAAATTAACAACTATAGGTCTTGAACAGTGATAAAAGCCCATACCGCACAGTCCGCTATAAAAGCCCCCGAAAACATAAATGTAAAACTATTCAAACGAGAAAACTAACTGCCTAATTTATGTACAAATAAATGAATGAATAATAAATAAGTAACAGCAACAAACGACAACCACTGAATTACAGGCTCCTGACTTGGGATAGGCACATACATACAGAATGTGGCAGGTTTAACATGTCAGTGGGATCTTAACCCTCCCCTAACATTTGACAGTGGTGTAACAGTACAGGCTCCTGACTTGGGATAGGCACATACATACAGAATGTGGCAGGTTTAACATGTCAGTGGGATCTTAACCCTCCCCTAACATTTGACAGTGTTGTAACAGTACAGGCTCCTGACTTGGGATAGGCACATACATACAGAATGTGGCAGGTTTAACATGTCAGTGGGATCTTAACCCTCCCCTAACATTTGACAGTGTTGTAACAGTACAGGCTCCTGACTTGGGATAGGCACATACATACAGAATGTGGCAGGTTTAACATGTCAGTGGGATCTTAACCCTCCCCTAACATTTGACAGTGGTGTAACAGTACAGGCTCCTGACTTGGGATAGGCACATACATACAGAATGTGGCAGGTTTAACATGTCAGTGGGATCTTAACCCTCCCCTAACATTTGACAGTGTTGTAACAGTACAGGCTCCTGACTTGGGATAGGCACATACATACAGAATGTGGCAGGTTTAACATGTCAGTGGGATCTTAACCCTCCCCTAACATTTGACAGTGTTGTAACAGTACAGGCTCCTGACTTGGGATAGGCACATACATACAGAATGTGGCAGGTTTAACATGTCAGTGGGATCTTAACCCTCCCCTAACATTTGACAGTGTTGTAACAGTACAGGCTCCTGACTTGGGATAGGCACATACATACAGAATGTGGCAGGTTTAACATGTCAGTGGGATCTTAACCCTCCCCTAACATTTGACAGTGGTGTAACAGTACAGGCTCCTGACTTGGGATAGGCACATACATACAGAATGTGGCAGGTTTAACATGTCAGTGGGATCTTAACCCTCCCCTAACATTTGACAGTGTTGTAACAGTACAGGCTCCTGACTTGGGATAGGCACATACATACAGAATTTGGCAGGTTTAACATGTCAGTGGGATCTTAACCCTCCCCTAACATTTGACAGTGTTGTAACAGTACAGGCTCCTGACTTGGGATAGGCACATACATACAGAATGTGGCAGGTTTAACATGTCAGTGGGATCTTAACCCTCCCCTAACATTTGACAGTGTTGTAACAGTACAGGCTCCTGACTTGGGATAGGCACATACATACAGAATGTGGCAGGTTTAACATGTCAGTGGGATCTTAACCCTCCCCTAACATTTGACAGTGTTGTAACAGTACAGGCTCCTGACTTGGGATAGGCACATACATACAGAATGTGGCAGGTTTAACATGTCAGTGGGATCTTAACCCTCCCCTAACATTTGACAGTGTTGTAACAGTACAGGCTCCTGACTTGGGACATGCACATACATACAGAATGTGGCAGGTTTAACATGTCAGTGGGATCTTAACCCTCCCCTAACATTTGACAGTGTTGTAACAGTACAGGCTCCTGACTTGGGATAGGCACATACATACAGAATGTGGCAAGTTTAACATGTCAGTGGGATCTTAACCCTCCCCTAACATTTGACAGTGTTGTAACAGTACAGGCTCCTGACTTGGGATAGGCACATACATACAGAATGTGGCAGGTTTAACATGTCAGTGGGATCTTAACCCTCCCCTAACATTTGACAGTGTTGTAACAGTACAGGCTCCTGACGTGGGATAGGCACATACATACAGAATGTGGCAGGTTTAACTTGTCAGTGGGATCTTAACCCTCCCCTAACATTTGACAGTGTTGTAACAGTACAACATAAGAACTATTAAAATCAGTTGAAAAAGGCTAAGTATGCCACTTTATCAAAAGAATAAATTGTCTGATTTTATTAAATATGTGTCTTATTCTATCATTTTGTTTGGCATCCACGAACTGGCAAAACTTGCCAATATGAATAAACAACTACAACTTTTTCTTATCTGAAAAATATATTTTGGGTCAATTGTTTTGGTTTATATTGGTTGAAAGGTATTTTTTTTTACAATATAGACAAGATAGTTTATCCGTCCATACAAAGAGTAAAATAGAAAGATTTTATTTAAAGCAAAGCTCCAGAAACAACGAAAACCATTCATTTTTTTTATGAAGTATTTCCTAGTACGTATACCCATTTGACTCTATAAAAGGCTATCGAAATAAAAAAAAAGAAGAAAAAAGAACAGTGATAATTCAATATGTTTTCTTTTATTTATATGCTAAACCACCTTTGTTGTCTTTTTGATGTATTTATTTTGATTATCTTTTTAATTTCTGGTGTCACTTGCAATAAATTTAAACATTATTTATTTTTAGAAATAGCTGATACTTTGTGCTATCTTTTGGTGGGAACTTCTGAACAGACTGAAAATGTTGTTGAGGTGGGTATTTTAGCTATGATGAATATTTGACATATTAAGTAACTTGAAATTTGTTTGAAAATAAGTCTGTTGAATATCAATAGACACTTTTAATAATCAGAAGCAAGGTAATAATGAATTGTATAAAATGCTTGTTAAATCAAATACTACATATGATGGGATTGCAACTAAACTTGGCAATATGGTCATGTATAATGAGAGAAAGAAGCTTATTGATTTTGAACTCAGTATGTCCATGGTCAAGGTCACAGAACTTAAAAATATCCTGAAATTTTTGCACAAAAGTGGTTTCCAGATGCTAAATTGGGAAATTTTGATTAATTTAAAGTCATAAGAAACGAGTGACTGGTGAAAAATAATGTTCATCCAATTCTTGAACCAATGCATGTATATATCATGAACTTAGTCCTCTGTGCACGATTTTATCATTTTTTACGCAAATATATCGTATAATCGTCAATTTTTTTTCTATCTGTCTGTTATGATTTAACAAATATGGCTACTCATTAAATGCCGTGTTTTGAAGCTGAAGTTTACCGATTGTCACCTTAAAGTAAATAATCAACAAAAATCATGGGTATTTAGCATGTGTTTAACATATACAATCAGGTAATTGTTTATTTTAATAACAGATTCATGCGTATTGCTATCACCGGATTTTTACAAGGAGGGTCACGCTTAGGTCACTATGCATACGGAAAATATGTCGGCGAATTGCTTCCTGGAAGCAAGCAATTAAAAATAAGTAAACTTCTTCTAAATGTTGAAAAATTAAAGAATTTTCCTCAGAAAAAAGTATATGTACATAAGTTGTATAATGAAAACTATCCATTTAGTTTTAAAAAACATATGCATATTTTTTTTTAATTTGAGGTTTCATATGACTTTAACAAAATCATTTGGCAATATTATTAAATCGGTAAAACACACATATTCCCTAATTTTACTCAAAAATCATCATTAAATAAGTTGAAAGAGAACAAAACTTGTTTTTAATGTATTTATTTCATTAATATCAAATATTGCATTATAAAAAGATTGCCTATAATTGCTTTCATACTCTTTATTTGAGCTCAGGCAGATAGACACCACATCTCCTTATTTTTATACACCCGTCAAAATTTTATACGGCCGTCAAATTTTGACGGGACGTATTATGGTATACAAATATCCGGTGTCTGTCCGTCCGTCTGTCCGGCGTAAGCATGTCGCACCGTAACTTGAGAAAGACTTATCCAAATTTCATGAAACTTAATATAGTTGTTTCTTATGATGGTCAAATGATCTGTATACTTTTTGGTGAAAATAAGATTTAAACTTTTTGAGTTACGGCACTTTATAACTAAAACAGGGGTGTGTTTTTTTCACATGTCGCACTGTATCTCAAAAATGATTCTTGATTATGACTTAAAACTTTAAACACTTCTTAGTTATATTAATCTCAATATCTGTATACTTTTTGGTGATGATTCAAAATTTCATTTTTGAGTTATTGAGTATTTTGTAAAAAAGGGGGAGGGTTTTTATACGCCCGTCAAAATTTTTGACGGGACATATTATGGTATACAAATGTCCGGTGTCCGTCCGTCCGTCTGTCTGTCTGTCTGTCCGGCGTAAACATGTCGCACCGTAACTTGAGAACGACTTATCTAAATTTCATGAAACTTAATATAGTTGTTTTTTATGATGGTCAAATGATCTGTATACTTTTTGGTGAAAATAAGATTTAAACTTTTTGAGTTACGGCACTTTGTAACTAAAACAGGGGTGTGTTTTTTTTCACATGTCGCACCGTATCTCAAAAACGATTCTTGATTATTGCTTAAAACTTTACACACTTCTTAGTTATATTAATCTTAATATCTGTATACTTTTTGGTGATGATTCAAAATTTCATTTTTGAGTTATTGAGTATTTTGTAAAAAAGGGGGAGGGTTTTTTACATGTCGCGCCGTATCTCAAAAATGATTTATGATTATTGCTTAAAACTTTACACACTTCTTTGTTATATTAATCTAAAGATCTGTATACTTTTTGGTGATGATTCAAAATTTCATTTTTGAGTAATTGAGTATTTTGTAAAACAGGGGAGGGTTTTTTACATGTCGTGCCGTATCTTAAAAATAATTTATGATTATTGCTTAAAACTTTACACACTTCTTTGTTATATTAATCTTAAGATCTGTAACTTTTTGGTTTTGATTCAAAATTTTATTTTGGTAATATTTAGTTTTTTGTAAAAAAAAAACAGGGTGGGGGGTTTCACATGTTCCGCTGTGTCTCTAAAACAATATATGGTTATTGCTTAAAACTTTCTCAGAAACTATTTATGATTATTGCATAAGACTTCCACATAAGACGTCGGGCGTATCATGCGCTCATGGCGCAGCTGTTTATTATATTATATTTTAAAAGTCATACTGATTTTCTCTTTAAAGCTGAAAAAGAATGAATATCAAAAATGTTGATAATAACTGTATATGAATTTGATATAATTTCAGTTAGTGTCCAGGACACCACAGGAGCTGTATGAGATTGTCTGTCTTATTGGGTAAGTTACTGTTTAATAAGATATCAATGCATTCAGCTGATTAAATCACTTTTCATTCATACTCAAGATGTCACAATTGATAAGCAGTAGAGTATAGCGACTGAATTATTCAGGTTTCATTTATTATGCCAATGAGGTTTAACCTTTCTTACTGATCACCCATCATTGTACCTTATCACTGACACATATGTATCTAATCTTATTCAAAGTAATGGAAGCTTCAGTTTGCATACAAAATGTTGTCTTGAAAATAATAGATTTAAGAGTATTATCATGGCTAAAAGAATATTGACAGCAGTATAATGAATTGTTTGCTTGGTTTAAACATATCCAACAGCTTTCTCATGTAATAAATTTCTGTGTGATTGTGAATGCACAGATGTGTGATTGTGTATTTCCCTGACCTCTGATTAGTTGATATTTGGCAGAGGTCAAGTTCTAAAGGAATTATCACTTGAATTGGTTATTGTTTTTACAAAGAGGTTATTGCTGATATATAACTTTGACAAAGGGAGTATCATTAATTAAACAAAAGCATCCTGAAATACAAACATGTTTCCTAATTTTCTTCAAAGATCGGCGACTAGAATGTTTCAGAAAAAGAATAACATAACTTTTTGATACAAGGAAATTCTCATCCTTGCTTGGTTTTAATACATAATGATATATATTTTGGTTTCAGTCAGTTTTATGTCAGTTTTGGGGCCCTTTGTAGTGTGCTGTTTGGCTGGGTGTGAACAAAGGCTCTGTGTTCAGTTCTTTAACCTAATGCTATAATGGTTTTACTTTTACTAATTGTGACTTAGATGAGAGATTTGTCTCACTGGCACTCAAACCACATCTTTTTATATCTATAAACGACTAGTATGCAATTTTTATAGATAAACAATAAAAGCATACATTTTTTTTACATAAAAATGTATCTATATAAATGACAAATATGCCTTTGTTATAGATAAACCATAAAAGCATAGAATTATTTTAACTTAAAGATGTGATTATTTTTTTTCAGGGAACTTATGCCCAAGTTACCAACTGATGGTATATTTTCCATTGATCAAATGTTACGTAAAGGATCGTTCACTCAAACTGATGCAGTTATGTGGCAATGGAGGGATGATAGGAGTATCTGGCATCATTATACAGCAATAGATAGTAAAATTGTAGAGGTAAATAACGTACAGTAGTCAGGTGGAAAAAAGGGTGGTAAATCAAGAAGGGCACATTCAAAAGTCGAAGTCAAAGAGAAACTGACAACAAAATCAAAACTGAAAAGACACCATAAAATATTACACAGAATATTTAAGTGTAACTGTGTAAACAACACTAAACTCACCAAACACAGGGGTGAACTCAGGTAATGGAAAGGGTAGACAGAATCTTCCCCACTTCTGGCACTTGTCTTGTTGCAAATTTGGTGATAAATCTCAAATATTAAGTACTCCTCATTGTGGCCTCATTTATATATTCAGCAATAGATTGGATAGTGTAAAGGTAAAAAGTTCGATAATCTTTAGAATGTTAAATAAGTTCCCATTTGAGTATGAATGTTTGATAGTTTGTAGAAAATATTTTATGTAATACTTGGCAGTGTCATATTTAATCTTATTACAGGCATGATAGTGTTATATTTAATCTTATTAAAGGCATGATAGTGTTATATTTAATCTTATTAAAGGCATGATAGTGTTATATTTAATCTTATTAAAGGCATGATAGTTTCATATTTAATCTCATTACAGGCATGATAGTGTTATATTTAATCTTATTAAAGGCATGATAGTTTCATATTTAATCTTATTAAAGGCATGATAGTGTTATATTTAATCTTATTAAAGGCATGATAGTTTCATATTTAATCTCATTACAGGCATGATAGTGTTATATTTAATCTTATTAAAGGCATGATAGTTTCATATTTAATCTTATTAAAGGCATGATAGTGTTATATTTAATCTTATTAAAGGCATGATAGTTTCATATTTAATCTCATTACAGGCATGATAGTGTTATATTTAATCTTATTAAAGGCATGATAGTGTCATATTTAATCTTATTAAAGGCATGATAGTGTTATATTTAATCTTATTAAAGGCATGATAGTGTCATATTTAATCTTATTAAAGGCATGATAGTGTTATATTTAATCTTATTAAAGGCATGATAGTTTCATATTTAATCTCATTACAGGCATGATAGTGTTATATTTAATCTTATTAAAGGCATGATAGTTTCATATTTAATCTTATTAAAGGCATGATAGTGTTATATTTAATCTTATTACAGGCATGATAGTGTTATATTTAATCTTATTAAAGGCATGATAGTTTCATATTTAATCTCATTACAGGCATGATAGTGTTATATTTAATCTTATAACAGGCATGATAGTGTTATATTTAATCTCATTAAAGGCATGATAGTGTTATATTTAATCTCATTACAGGCATGATAGTGTTATATTTAATCTTATAACAGGCATGATAGTTTCATATTTAATCTCATTAAAGGCATGATAGTTTCATATTTAATCTCATTACAGGCATGATAGTGTTATATTTAATCTTATTACAGGCATGATAGTGTTATATTTAATCTTATTACAGGCATGATAGTGTCATATTTAATCTTATTAAAGGCATGATAGTGTTATATTTAATCTTATTAAAGGCATGATAGTTTCATATTTAATCTTATTAAAGGCATGATAGTTTCATATTTAATCTTATTACAGGCATGATAGTGTTATATTTAATCTTATTACAGGCATGATAGTGTTATATTTAATCTTATTAAAGGCATGATAGTGTTATATTTAATCTTATTACAGGCAGCCTATCAAGCTGGAGAGGATGAGGTCAGTTTATCTACTATGGGCAGGTCATATACAATAGACTTTAACTCCTTGCAACAGATTAATGAAGACACAGGGACAGCACGACCTGTACAGAGGAAACTTAATTCATTTGGTGTCCCACAGCCTACAGGTTAGAAATTAAAACCAGTCCAGGCAGTGTGATGAAAAATAAGCTTGTCTTCTACTTAGTCTTATAAAATTCATTCAGTGAATGCATGAAAAAAATATGTTGATTTTACAGAATGAAAAAAGTAGTCTGCTTTGAAAATATTAATCAGAAAAAATGTTTTAATGCAAATTGTTTTCAAGTTCAAACTAATGAAAACCCTGAATGACTCATAAAAGTGAGATGTTTTACATCTCTAAACTTGCTATAAAATGTCTGTAAACCTGCTTCAAAATACTACATAAAAGTGACAATTTTAGTGTTTTTTAAACTGCTTCAAAACACTACTTTTTTGGCTATATTTGAAAATGTTATAAAATCCTTGGTATTTGTTGTTAACTCTTATGTATTGGATATCATTCATCTTTGGTTTTAAACTTATTAGCCACTTGCGACGCAGTCGGTGGGACATCAGCTCACTCCGCCTGTCTGTCTGCCTGTCCATCTATCAGTCCAGCAAATCAGTTTCGCACACCTTTATTTCTTCATGCTTGATTTGATATTAGGTATATTGATTTTAAGAAGATTTTGCAGCTTTTGGTTGTTATCTTATAGATAGAGATAAACTGTAAACAGCAATAATGTACACCAAAGTAAGACCTACAAATAAGTCAACATGATCAAAATGGTCAATTGACCCTTTAAAGAGTTATTGCTCTTTATGGTCAATTTTTAACATTTTCAAAAATTTTGTAAATTCATAAATAATTATAGATAGAGATAATTGTAAGCAGCAAGAATGTTCAGTTAACTAAGATCTACAAACACATCACCATCACCAAAACATAATTTTGTCATGAATCTATCTGTGTCCTTAGTTTATGATATGCACATAGACCAAGGTGAGCGACACAGGCTCTAAACTAGTTTTGTCATTCTTGAAGATTTTGTTTTGATAAAAAAGGTCTGTGATTTTACAGGGTCATCCCAAACCACAGATCCACTGGTAGATAGATTGGATTCTAGAGCAGAAATTCTAAAATTCTAACAATTTATATTTATTATTACAGGGTCCTCCACCAATACCACAACACCACCATCCTCCACTACAACCGCAGATCCATTGGTAGATAGATGTGATTCTAGAGCAGAAATTCTAAAGGAGGACATGGAGTTAGCCTCAGCTTTCATACAAACTCTCTTCTCTGTCTTGTATGAAGTCTATAGTTCATCTGTAAGTCCTTAAATACTTTTTACTTTCTAAAAGTTTGAATTGATCCATAGCATCTATTTTGCTAAATTGATATTATTGATATGAATTGCAACTCTTTTGATATCAGTTGTAAATAATTATTTGTTAGTTTTCAGGTATTTGCTTGTGGTAATTTTGCTTTTGTTTTGTTTTAATGCCACTGCTGATAGGGTAATTAAGTTTTACATCTGTACCTCTGTCCGTTTATCCTGAGATTGGTTTCAGTTCTCTGACTATTTTGCCTTAATCAAATGTTATGAAACTTATACACAGTGTTATTACCTTGAATAGTTATCAAAGGTACCAGGATTATAATTTAGTACGCCAGACGCGTGTTTCATCTACATAAGACTCATCAGTGACGCTCAGATCAAAATAGTTATAAAGCCAAACAAGTATAAAGTTGAAGAGCATTGAGGACCCAAAATTCCAAAAAGTGGTGCCAAATACGGCTAAGGTAATCTTGAAAAGAGATCAAGTTTGAATTTTGATGGTGTCACTTTTACCATTCTTAAGTTATGCACCTTTACAAATGGAATGATTCGTGTTCTACAACTTCAGTTTACCAACTGTTATGAATCTTGTACACAATTTTTGACATTACTTCCTTTAGGCTGGTCCTACAGTACGACACAAGTGCCTACAGACATTATTACGAATGATATATGCTTACTTCCTTTAGGCTGATCCTACAGTACGACACAAGTGCTTACAGACATTATTACGAATGATATTCTATGCTTGCTTCCTTTAGGCTGGTCCGACAGTATGACACCAGTGCCTACAGACATTATTACGAATGATATTCTATGCTTACTTCCTTTAGGCTGGTCCTACAGTACGACACAAGTGCCTACAGACATTATTACGAATGATATTCTATGCTTACTTCCTTTAGGCTGGTCCGACAGTACGACACAAGTGCCTACAGACATTATTACGAATGATATTCTATGCTTACTTCCTTTAGGCTGGTCCTACAGTACGACACAAGTGCCTACAGACATTATTACGAATGATATTCTATGCTTACTTCCTTTAGGCTGGTCCTACAGTACGACACAAGTGCCTACAGACATTATTACGAATGATATTCTATGCTGGAGCAGACCTGTTGAGAAGTATTTTACAAACACAGCCTGTGTCCAGCCACATTGCTGCCATGATGGCATCTAATGATTTAAAAGTGGTTGTAGCTGCTGTACAGATGGCAGAAATACTGATGCAAAAATTACCAGATGTTTTCTCCATATATTTTAGAAGAGAAGGTTAGTTTTTCTTTTTTCAAAATTTTTTTTGGATAAAATTCTCTAAAGTATTATTAAGCTGATTGTTTTTTAAGGGGGAAAACAATCTCCATTGTGCAATATGATAATTAAACAAATACAGAAGGGGGGAAATTATTAAATTATACAGTCTTTAAAAGCTGTCTTACATTTCTAACTACTAGATTAGACAACACTTGAGTGAGAAAGTTAGGACCAAGTAATTGAAGCTTGTAAGATTTATCGATTTTTAATCGGGCATTTACATTTGTTTAAGGAGTTATGCATCAGATAAAGAAATTAACAGAAATAGATCCCCAGGCCCCATCCCCTGTCAAGGCATCACCTTCACCATCAACATCCATCCCCCCACCAGCATCTGTGTCGAGTTCCTCAGCAAGTATCACAAGCAGCAGTACATCATCAGAAAGTATTGATAAAAAATTAGACGGAGCATCAAACGTTGTGGCTTCAACGTCAGAGGAACACAGCTCTTCTCAAATGTAAGTAAAATTATAAGTAAACATAAAGACAATTAAATGTTAAGTTAGCATCTTTTACGTCAGAGGATCACAGTGAAAATTATAAGTAAAATGATAAAAATAAGACAATTAAATGTTACATTAGTTCTGTGTCAGCTAGAGGAACACAGCTCAATGTATGTAACATTATAAAAATAAGACAATTAAATGTAACATTAGTTCTGTGTCAGCTAGAGTAACACAGCTCTTCTTCAATGTATGTTACATTATAAAAATAATGACACTGAGACCTAAAATGGTTTTTCTTAAACAAATTGTGACTTGGATGGAGAGTTTTCTCATTGGCACTCGTACCACATCTTCTTATATATCTAATGAAATTTTATGTTAGCATCTTCTACGTCAGAGATTTACATTTTTTTCTCAAATGTAAGTAAAATGAAAAAACGTAGGTAAAGCATATGACTGCAAATGCTGCATCAACATATTCTTTGTGGAGAAACATATTTTTTCTCAAATCTTGTAAAGAAAAAATTGAGAGCTAATGGATTTTCTGATTTGTACACATCAACAAGTTGATCAAAGCTGAAAAGATTCTCATCAGTTTATTCAGTAAAGGTGTTCCTTGATTCTCATTGGTTTATTCAGTAAAGCTGTTCCTTGATTCTCATCGGTTTATTCAGTAAAGCTGTTCCTTGATTCTCATCGGTTTATTCGGTAAAGGTGTTCCTTGATTCTCATTGGTTTATTCAGTAAAGCTGTTCCTTGATTCTCATCGGTTTATTCAGTAAAGCTGTTCCTTGATTCTCATTGGTTTATTCAGTAAAGCTGTTCCTTGATTCTCATTGGTTTCTCATTGGTTTATTCAGTAAAGCTGTTCCTTGATTCTCATTGGTTTATTCAGTAAAGCTGTTCCTTGATTCTCATCGGTTTATTCGGTAAAGCTGTTCCTTGATTCTCATCGGTTTATTCAGTAAAGCTGTTCCTTGATTCTCATCGGTTTATTCAGTAAAGCTGTTCCTTGATTCTCATTGGTTTATTCAGTAAAGCTGTTCCTTGATTCTCATTGGTTTATTCAGTAAAGCTGTTCCTTGATTTTCAGAGCTGGTTTTACTGTTCATTTTTCTATGTAAAAGTTACCAGTATGACCCTTTCCAACAAATATGTCATATTCAGTATCTGTAATAAATATGATAATCATGAAAATTGAAATATTTACATTTCCAGGAGACTAAGTGATGTGTTGAAAAGGAAGAAACCACCAAAAAGATCACTGGGTCGAAAATGTAAAAATACAGATGAATCTCCTACAGATACCCCAACGAAAGGATCTCCTTCCGTGGGAAACAGAAGTTCTAATAGGGCAAAGTCTGCAGGTAAAAATAGATATATCCCAACGAAAGGATCTCCTGCCATGGGAAACAGAAGTTTTAATAGGGCAAAGTCTGCAGGTAAAATAGATATACCCCAACGAAAGGATCTCCTGCCATGGGAAACAGAAGTTCTAATAGGGCAAAGTCTGCAGGTAAAATAGATATACCCCAACGAAAGGATCTCCTGCCGTGGGAAACAGAAGTTCTAATAGGGCAAAGTCTGCAGGTAAAATTAAATATACCCCGGCCCGCCAAAAGGATCTCCTGCCATGGGAAACAAGTTCTAATAGAGCAAAATTTGCATGTAAAAATAAATATACCCCAACAAAAGGATCTCCTGTCGAGGGAAACAAGTTCTAATAGGGCAAAGTCTGCAGGTAAAATTGTGTTAACTGTACATTTAATTGAATTAAGTAAAATTGAGAATGGAAATGGGGAATGTGTCAAAGAGACAACAACCCGACCATAGAAAAAATAACAGCAGAAGGTCACCAACAGGTGTTCAATGTAGAGAGAAATTCCCGCACCCGGAGGGGCCCATCAGCTGGCCCCTAAACAAATATATACTAGTTCAGTGATAATGTAAGATCTATTTTGTTTAGCATTTCTATACATTTTCTAAATAATGTGAAACTTATGAATGTTGGAGGAAAGGCCAAAGCTTTAAATAAACACCATTGTGTTGTATGTTTAATTGAATTAAGGTGGTACCCAACACCTTGACTAAAATTAATTTGGCTCGTTTAATTTTCATAAAATTTTGACAAAGTATTTACTTTAACCCTAAAAATATATAAAAATTTCAAAAATTTGAACCAACCATTTTATCAGAAAAATTACACTGGTTATAGCAGCTTGACAAACACTAATTTTGATCATTGAGAAGCTTAATATTCCTGCAACAACACAACGTAATTAAAACGTTTAGCTGATTTTACAGAGTTATCTCCCTGTAGTGTTAGGTATCACCTTAAGATCTTTTTTGTTTAGCATTTCTATACATTTTCTAAATAATGTGAAACTTATGAATGTAGGGAGGAAAAGCTAAAGCTTTAAATCAAACTACATTTAATTGAATTAAAATCTATTTTGTTAAGCATTTCTATACATTTTCTAAATAATGTGAAACTTATGAATGTTGGAGGAAAGACTAAAGCTTTAAATCAACACCATTGTGTTAACTGTACATTTAATTGAATTTTGTTAAGAATTTCTATATTTATATTATTTTGCAGGGAAGGAAGGGAAATCAAGTTCAAAGATGTCTTTCTTACCAAGTAGTTTGAATCCACGAACATGGGGAAAGTTTTCTTCTTCATCAGAGCCACCTAAATCTGGCTTATCAAAGGTTGGTCAGCCGAGACTTTTGACCAGTCTTACCAGAAGTGTAAGTCATATATCATTTACTATGAGAACCTATGCTGCCCAAAGGTTTTACTTTATAAACAAATATGCAATAAAACCATGTTCTAGGAACCATTGGTAAACAATAGGAAAGAACTACTCGTCGCTGGGCTTCTAAAATGTCGTATATGACTTTTTTGGCTAAAAATACTTTTTGACACCAATGGTCTGGGCGGCAGGAAATCTTTGGTATTACAAAATAGAATACAGTTAGACCAATCAAAATGTGTGAAATAAGACATATTACAAAATTGCCAATGTCAGTTGTTTGTAAAGTTTGCTTCCAAAATGTTGTATGAAAACTTAAAAATCGTTGTAGAATGGCTTTGGGAAAAAAATAATTGTACATTTCTTTATTTCTGTGAAAATAGTTTAAGTTCTTGGATAATCCAGAAATGTCAAAGTTTTTATTTCACTGCTATTTACAAAAATGTTCAAGTTCACATACAACATTTTGGAAGCATGCATTTTGCCAAAAATTTCAAAGCCTGTTTGTGAGAATTTTTTTTATTGAAAAATTTGTAATTTACGACATTTTAGAAGCCCAGCGACGTACTATGGGTCCTGCTGTCTTTCATCACATTTGCAACAACAAACTTCTGCTTCTGATTATTCTGAAGCCAATATTTGCCTTAAAAAAACATTTCCAAGCATGATAAATAAATAAATCTTTGATCCTGTTAAATGCATATGTCTGATTTGTAATCTGAAACATGCATGATTTGATTTTAAAAAGTCCATTGTTATATTGGACAATTTTCATTTCTCTATGGCATCAATTCAATGTTTACCATTTGGAAATGATTTCTTTTATTTATTATTTGCTTTCTATTGTTTTATTTCAGGATGCCTTTAGTCCTAAACCTGTGCTGATAACCAGCCCATGCAACAAAGAGAAAGTGAAAGCTTGGGTTAAAGAGCAAGGTACCAGTTTTACTTAGTGCTTGATTTAACTTGTTTTAAACTTCAAAAGGTAGTCCTTTATTCCTTCAACTTTCATGATGAATGTATATCAGCTTTCAATATAAATAATAGATAAGGGGTAAACATCAATGAGACAGCTCAAAAGACATCTAGTGGGCAATAAACAGTCTTTAACACAGTAAGTCATTTTCAAGCTATAAATTGTCCTGAGTATAAAAAAGGATATACATCACACACATAAAGAGACCAATATATACTGCTCAAGTTTATCTTACAGATAAAAAATAGTATAAGTGATTAATTGTTGAGGATATTTATGGATTCTTTTATGCTCGCATGATATTTTGTATTGCAGATTTCATGAATTAATAATTGAATTAAATATTTCTGTAACATTGCTTTAGATTCTAGTAATAAGTAGAAAATATAAAGTTAAATAAAGCATTAATATTCTGGCAAAGCTTGAGCAGAATTTGCTAAAAGTAAAGATCTGTCATTGCCACAATAATCTACATGTCTTTCTAGTACTGCAAGTATGACTTTTGTTGTTTGATTTCATATAAATTTCAATTTAGCTGGAAATTTAGATAGAATCTTTGTCTATTTCAGCATCTAGATTTTTAGAAGAGTATTTTGGTAACGAGACCCAAGGATCAAGTCACCCTGCTCTCAATATACTAAACAGACTTTGTACTGCCACAGATCTTTTAACAGTAGAGGTAGTGATACATTTTAATCCTATTATAAATCTCTCAAGATACTAAACAGAATTTGTACTGCCACAGATCTTTTAACAGTAGAGGTAGGGATACATTTTAATCCTATTATAAATCTCTCAAAATACTTAACAGACTTTGTACTGCCACAGATCTTTTAACAGTAGAGGTAGGGATACATTTTAATCCTATTATAAATCTCTCAAGATACTAAACAGACTTTGTACTGCCACAGATCTTTTAACAGTAGAGGTAGGGATACATTTTAATCCTATTATAAATCTCTCAAGATACTAAACAGACTTTGTACTGCCACAGATCTTTTAACAGTAGAGGTAGGGATACATTTTAATCCTATCATAAATCTCTCAAGATACTAAACAGACTTTGTACTGCCACAGATCTTTTAACAGTTGAGGTAGGGATACATTTTAATCCTATTATAAATCTCTCAAGATACTAAACAGACTTTGTACTGCCACAGATCTTTTAACAGTAGAGGTAGGGATACATTTTAATCCTATTATAAATCTCTCAAGATACTAAACAGACTTTGTACTGCCACAGATCTTTTAACAGTAGAGGTAGGGATACATTTTAATCCTATCATAAATCTCTCAATTTACTCAACAGACTTTGTACTGCCACAGATCTTTTTATACGACCCACAAATAAAAAAAATATTTGTACGTATATTGGTATGACGTTGGTGTCGTCGTCGTCAGCCGAAGACACATTGGTTTTCGCACTATAACTTTAGTTTAAGTAAATAGAAATCTATGAAATTTAAACACAAGGTTTATGACCACAAAAGGAAGGTTGGGATTGATTTTGGGAGATTTGGTCCCAACAGTTTAGGAATTAGGGGCCAAAAAAGGGCCCAAATAAATATTTTTCTTAGTTTTCGCACAATTACTTTAGTAAAGGTAAATAGCAATCTATGAAATTTAAACACATGGTTTATGACCATAAAAGGAAGGTTGGGATTGATTTTGGGAGTTTTGGTCCCAACAGTTTAGGAATTAGGGGCCTAAAGGGTCCAAAACTAAACTTTGTTTGATTTCATCAAAAATTGAATAATTGGAGTTCTTTGATATGCCGAATCTAACTGTGTATGTAGATTCTTAATTTTTGATCCCGTTTTCAAAATTGGTCTACATTAAGGTCCAAAGGGTCCAAAATTAAACTTAGTTTGATTTTAACAAAAATTGAATTCTTGGGGTTCTTTCATATGCTGAATCTAAACATGTATTTAGATTTTTTATTATAGGCCCAGTTTTCAAGTTGGTCCAAATCGGGGTCCAAAATTAAACTTTGTTTGATTTCAACAAAAATTGAATATATGGGGTTCTTCGATATATGCTGAATCTAACCATATATTTAGATTTTTGATATTTGGGCCCAGTTAGTAAATTGGTCCACATTGAGGTCTAAAGGGTTCAAAATTGAACGTTATTTGATTTCATGAAAAATTGAATTCTTGGGGTTCTTTGATATGCTGAATCTAACCATGCATTTAGATTTTGGAGATTGGACCATAATAGGTAAATGTCCAATTTAAAATTTTTAAGTTTTTAATTTTAATTCTTAGACCACATTCATTCTGTGTCAGAAACCTATGTTGTGTCAACTATTTAATCACAATCCAAATTCAGAGATGTATCAAGCTTGAATGTTGTGTCCATACTGGCCCCAACTGTTCAGGGTTCGAATTCTGTGGTCGTATAAAGCTGTGTCCTGCTGAGCATCTGGTTACAGTTGTCTCTTTGACACATTTCCCATTTCCATTCTCAATTTTAGTACTTGTTGCCTTGATGAACAACATCTAATTTGATTATGTCGATAACCTCTAGTGTAGCAGATTTGCTTGGTTTTAGAATCTTTGAACTCCTCATGAACATAACTACTATAAAACTTTTGTAACATTTGTATGACCTAGAATGATTTTTCTTCAGGATGACTGTGGAATAGATTGTCTGAAAGAGATAGCTAATATAATGAAGGACAGTGATGTGTCTCCATTTGAAATAATACATAGTGGACTTGTTCAGAAACTTTTACAGTATTTAACTTCAACGACAGGTGATGTGCCACGAGATGTCCGAATCAGAAGATTTCTACATATATTCCTTAACTGCCCCGTAAGTATTTTGTTATAGTTTTTCAATTTAAAGGTAGGACACTGATTCAATTTAACATTGTTGCTATGGGTGTTGGTATATAAACACTTCCAAAAATAGGTTCAAGTGTAATCACTCCAAAAGACAATGAGAGTTGAGACTTTTAATCAATCTGTTTACATTTCTCGTAAGTGTATGAATTATAACATGCAGAAAATTTCATTCACAAACAAACATTGTTAGGCCAAAAAAATAATATGTGTGTTTCCTTTTACATTTTTGAACAAATAGAGTAGGTAGGTACAGATTTATTTTTATTTTACCATATGTTTTTACATTGAGACTATCATTTGTCTATGGGAGGGACATTCTGACTTTAAAGAGCATATTGAAAAAATACAAAAAAAAAATCAGTAGGCTATTTTTGAGCTTAAAAAACAGGAGGGTAGGGTATTAAGAAACACACATCTTTTTTTATTTGACCTTAGTTTTTAAAAATCATCAATATTTACAAAAAAAAGATCAATGTTATCACTTTATTTGTAAGTTACTCAGCTTACTGAAGAATTATTAAATTCAAGTTTCATGGCTTTTGTTTGATATTATATTAAATAAATAGAATGAAATCTTATAAACTGTTGTTTTTATCCTCTTTTGTTTGTATATAATACTGTAGTAAATGAATGTTCTGTTGTTTACAGCCTCCAGATGTATTACACTGTAAAGAGGTACACCTAGATTCTGGAAACCTGCCATCAATGACTGCATTGGTTGCCAAACTGATTGGTTGTTTGCACCAGTTAGAACAGGTATTACAATATCTAATAGTTTACTTTCAGTTTATTAAATGCAGTAAAGCCATTTCAATTAAATACTTGTGCAATAAACTTGGAACAACTTTAAATTGTGACTGAATTTATAATTCTAACTTGCTATAATGTCTAGTTTTATCCTCAAATCAATTATTTCTTTTATTAAGTGAGTCATTTCATTCACAAACTTACCAGACAAATGTAATTACTGGCCAGCATCATTTATCTTTGCCATGTAATTAATTGCCAGCATCATATTTCTTGCTTTAAAAAGTGGGGTATACTGTTATACCTCTATCTGTCCAATGAATATTTGTCGTCACATCTTCCTCAGGAAATATATAAAAAGGACTTCTCAAATTTTGTTTCAGTGTTTATATAGGCTAGCTATACCATGTGATATATTTTCAGATTCATCACTCAACAACTTCCTATTTACCCAACATTTACAGCAATTTACACATGAGTAGCCAAGTTGAAATTTCATCATACTTTTCTCAGTAACTACAATTCAACGATTTCTAAACTTTCGTTTCATGGTTTATATAATCAGCTATACCATGTGATGTGTTTTCAGATTCATCACATAACAGTTTCCTATTAACGAAAATATTGGGGTGGGGGTATCATCAGTGAGCAGTAGCTTTTTGACTCAATTATTGATTTTATTTTGCAGTTCCAGGTCAAAGTTCATGATTTACCAGGTGGAAGTGCATCCAGTGGGAGAGGTTCTAATGCTTTGAGATTCTTCAACACACATCAATTAAAGGTAAATTTAGAGCTTCAATACACATCAATTAAAGTTAAAGCTAGAGCTTCAATACACATCAATTAAAGTTAAAGTTAGAGCTTCATTACACATCAATTGAAGGTTAAGTTAGAGCTTCAATACACATCAATTAAAGTTAAAGCTAGAGCTTCAATACACATCAATTAAAGGTAAAGTTAGAGCTTCATTACACATCAATTGAAGGTAAAGTTAGAGCTTCAATACACATCAATTAAAGGTAAAGTTAGAGCTTCATTACACATCAATTGAAGGTAAAGTTAGAGCTTCAATACACATCAATTTAAGGTAAAGTTAGAGCTTCAATACACATCAATTGAAGGTAAAGTTAGAGCTTCAATACACATCAATTAAAGGTAAAGTTAGAGCTTCAATACACATCAATTAAAGTTAAAAAAAGAGCTTCAATACACATCAATTAAAGGTAAAGTTAGAGCTTCAATACACATCAATAAATCGGAAAGTGCAGAATTTATTACAGTACAATTTTTACAGACACCTTAAATATACAACAATAAAAGGGAGGATATGGGAAGATTCACTTATAATGTTTTAATGTAATTTATTACAGTGCAATCTACAAAGACACCCTGAATGTACAACATTACGCCAGTGGAAGGGAGGACCTGTGAAGATTGATCCATTAGCCTTGGTACAGGCTATAGAGAGATATCTAGTAGTTAGGGGGTATGGTCGTCCTAAACCTGAGGGTGGGGATGATGATATAAGTGATGATGATAATTCTGATGAAGATGTTGATGATACTATGGTATGTGTATAGAGAAAAGATCAAATAATTCACAGGCTTTATATGGATATAGGGAGATGTGGTATGAGTGCCAATGAGACAACTCTCCATCCAAGTTTTTGGGATACGATTGCTTTCAAGCAATCTGTAGACTTCTACCGGTGGCTCAGAGCATTGCCCTCACGTCAATCGTTTTATTCTAAACATTAAGGAACATCTCAGATTCTTATGATTGTCTTGCTTTAAAAGATAAAAACAAACAAAGGGATTGAACTTAATCAACTTTCCTATAATGTTCTTTTCATAATCTTCATGTTTGATAATTCCCTTGACTTATATGCGTGTTTTAAACAACACGGAAAATCAGAATTAAGCAGTATTTATATTTAGTATTTTTATAAATTTAGAAACACGTCAGAGGGAATTCCCAGTTTTGATAAAATGCGAGAGTTCTCTGAATTCCGATAAATCTATTTCTGTCATTTAAGAACTGAAGTGGAGTTTTTATACAACCGCAAAAATTTTAATTTTTTGGTCGTATATTGCTATCACGTTGGCGTCATCGTCATCGTCCTGCGTCGTCGCGTCGTCGTCGTCGTCCGAATACTTTTAGTTTTAGCACTCTAACTTTAGTAAAAGTGAATAGAAATCAATGAAATTTTAACACAAGGTTTATGACCACAAAAGGAAGGTTGGGATTGATTTTGGGAGTTTTGGTCCCAACATTTTAGGAATTAGGGGCCAAAAAGGGCCCAAATAAGCATTTTCTTGGTTTTCGCACTATAACTTTAGTTTAAGTGAATAGAAATCTATGAAATTTTGACACAAGGTTTATGACCACAAAAGGACGGTTGGGATTGATTTTGGGAGTTTTGGTTCCAACAGTTTAGGAATTAAGGGCCAAAAAAGGACCCAAATAAGCATTATTCTTGGTTTTCGCACAATAACTCTAGTATAAGTAAATAGAAATCAATGAAATTTAAACACAAGGTTTATGACCACAAAAGGAAGGTTGGGATTGATTTTTGGAGTTGAGGTCACAACAGTTTATGAATAAGGGGCTAAAAAGGGGCCCAAATAAGCATTATTTTTGGTTTTTGCACCATAACTTTAGTATAAGTAAATAGAAATCTATGAAATTTAAACACAAGGTTTATGACCATAAAAGGAAGGTTGGGTTTGATTTTGGGAGTTTTGGTCCCAACAGTTTCGGAATAAGGGGACCAAAGGGTCCAAAATTGAACTTTGTGTGATTTCATCAAAAATTGAATAATTGGGGTTCTTTGATATGCCGAATCTAACTATGTATGTAGATTCTTAATTTTTGGTCCCGTTTTCAAATTGGTCTACATTAAGGTCCAAAGGGTCCAAAATTAAACTTAGTTTGATTTTAACAAAATTTGAATCCTTGGGGTTCTTTGATATGCTGAATTTAAAAATGTACTTAGATTTTTAATTATTGGCCTAGTTTTCAAGTTGGTCCAAATGGGGGTCCAAAATTAAACTTTGTTTGATTTCATCAAAAATTGAATAAATGGGTTCTTTGATATGCCAAATCTAACTGTGTATGTAGATTCTTAATTTTTGGTCCAGTTTTCAAATTGGTATACATTAAGGTCCAAAGGATCCAAAATTAAACTAAGTTTGATTTTAACAAAAATTAAATTATTGGGCTTATTTGATATGCTTTATCTAAACATGTACTTTGATTTTTGATTATGGGCCCAGTTTTCAAGTTGGTCCAAATCAGGATTCCATATCAAGTATTGTGCAATAGCAAGAAATTTTCAATTGCACAGTATTGCACAATAGCAAGAAATATCTAATTGCACAATATTGTGCAATAGCAATTAATTTTCAATTGGAGTTATCTTTCTTTGTATAGAATAGTAGTTGATAATATATGTTGGAAATTTGCCAGACATGACTATGATGTCATTTTTATTTGCCAATAACTTTATGTAAATAACTTCATTGGAAATTTGCCAATATAAAATGTTGCTGATGAAGCTTTTCCCATCACTTGGCGTCCGGCGTCCGTCGTCGTCCGTCGTCGTTAACTTTTACAAGAATTGAATAAATGGGTTCTTTGATATGCCAAATCTAACTGTGTATGTAGATTCTTAATTTTTGGTCCAGTTTTCAAATTGGTATACATTAAGGTCCAAAGGATCCAAAATTAAACTAAGTTTGATTTTAACAAAAATTAAATTATTGGGCTTATTTGATATGCTTTATCTAAACATGTACTTTGATTTTTGATTATGGGCCCAGTTTTCAAGTTGGTCCAAATCAGGATTCCATATCAAGTATTGTGCAATAGCAAGAAATTTTCAATTGCACAGTATTGCACAATAGCAAGAAATATCTAATTGCACAATATTGTGCAATAGCAATTAATTTTCAATTGGAGTTATCTTTCTTTGTATAGAATAGTAGTTGATAATATATGTTGGAAATTTGCCAGACATGACTATGATGTCATTTTTATTTGCCAATAACTTTATGTAAATAACTTCATTGGAAATTTGCCAATATAAAATGTTGCTGATGAAGCTTTTCCCATCACTTGGCGTCCGGCGTCCGTCGTCGTTAACTTTTACAAAAATCTTCTCCTCTGAAACTACTGGGCCAAATTAAACCAAACTTGGCCAAAATCATCATTGGGGTATCTAGTTTAAAAAATGTGTGGCGTGACCCGGCCAACCAACCAAGATGGCCGCCATGGCTAAAAATAGAACATAGGGGTAAAATGCAGTTTTTGACTTATAACTCAAAAACCAAAGCATTTAGAGCAAATCTGACATGGGGTAAAATTGTTTATCAGGTCAAGATCTATCTGCCCTCAAATTTTCAGATGAATCCAACAACCCGTTATTGGGTTGCTGCCCCTGAATTGGTAATTTTAAGGAAATTTTGCTGTTTTTGGCTATTATCTTGAATATTATTATAGATAGAGATAAACTGTAAACAGCAATAATGTTCAGCAAAGTAAGATTTACAAATAAGTCAGCATGACCAAAATGGTCAGTTGACCCCTGAAGGAGTTATTGCCCTTTATAGTCAATTTTTAACCATTTTTTCGTAAATTTTAGTTATCTTTTACAAAAATCTTCTTCTCTGAAACTACTGTGCCAAATTAAACTATACTTGACCACAGTCATCATTGGGGTAACTTGTTTAAAAAATGTGTGACGTGACCTGGCCAATCAACTAAAATGGCTGCCACGGCTAATAATAGAACATAGGGGTAAAATGCAGTTTTTGGCTTATAACTCAAAAACCGAAGCATTAAGAGAAAATCTGACAGGGTTTAATTGTTTATCAGGTCAAGATCTATCTGCCCTGATGTTTTCACATGGATCGGATAACTCGTTGTTAGGTTACTGTCCTGAATTAGTAATTTTAAGGAAATTTTGCCGTTTTTTCTTATCTTGAATATTATTATAGATAGAGATAAACTGTATACAGCAAAACGTTCAGCAAAATAAGATCTACAAATAAGTTTACATGACCAAAATAGTCAATTGACCCCTTAAGGAGTTATTGCCCTTTATAAGTAATTTTTAACATTTTTCATAAATTTTTGTTAATTTTTAGAAAATATTTTCCACTGTAATTACTGGGCCAAGTTCATTATAGATAGAGATAATTGTAGCAACAAGAATGTTCAGTAAAGTAAGATCTACAAACACATCACTATCACCAAAACACAATTATGTCATGAATTTATCCGTGTCCATTGTTTAATATGCACAAGACCAAGGTGAGCGACACAGGCTCTTTAGAGCCTCTAGTTTCCTTATCTTATCTAAAATGTTTTTAGATAATGTATGTTGGACATTTGCCAGACATGACTATGATGTCATTTTCTATTTTTATTTGCCAATAACTTTATGTAAATAACTTCATTGGAAATTTGCCAATATAAAATGTTGCTGATGAAGTTTTTTTTCCTTATCTTATCTAAAATATTTTTAGCTTAAAAGTTGTGTCCATACTTGTTCTCATTTCAGATTTCATAAATAAAAAGAAAATTTCTCCAAACATTTTTTTGACAGGATTAATATTCAACAGCATAGTGAATTGCTCAAAGGCAAAAAAAATTTTAAGTTCATTAGACCACATTCATTCTGTGTCAGAAACCTATGCTGTGTCAACTATTTAATTTTAGATTTAAATAAGTTTGAAGAAGAAATCTTTAATTGATTTGTAAAATCTTGACATTTGTTTTGTGTAAAAAACCCATATAATGTCAAAAATTTGATCACAATCCAAATTCAGAGCTGTATCACGCTTAAATGTTTTGTCCATACCTGCCCCAACTGTTCAGGGATCAACCTCTGCGGTCGTATAAAGCTGCGCCCTGCGGAGCACCTGGTTCTTATATGTTACCGTTATGAAACTGATATTTGAGATTGTACTTCCATAAAGAAATAGAGAACCATCTAGGTCGTTTAATAAACATTTAATATACGTTCTTGCTCCAGGGTTTGTTTTGGAAATTATGCGCATGCGTATAGTTTTCTTGACTTCAAGGGGTTTTTGATTGAATGGTTGCTCTGGATTCTCCACTCAATTAATTAATTTATAACTCATGGGATCTTTTCTATGTATGTCTGCTATTGAAGGTTATTGTTGTTGCATAATTTTAAATCATATGCATCATTTAAATTAAAATAAATGTAGTCCTCATCGTAGAACACCCCTTCAGGCGAAATGGAGTCTTCCATATCGTTTCGAGTTGTCTCCCTTCCGGAAGTAAATTCCGTGAATTCTGAATCAAAACAATACGTCCAGTATTAGCTCGTTCTCTCAATAAGGGTCGTATTATATTAAAAACGATCGCATTTTAAACTGATAAATGTGTACGGAAAGGAGTCATGATCACTAACCCAAAGGAAATTAAATATTTAAAGAGTTAGGAATGGGGTTCCTCCTAGAATTAACGTAGTAGGAAAATAGGTGATAAGATACGAAGTGAAATACCTTCTCTCAGTCTGAGTCCCAGTGACTGCTGTGGAAAGTAAACTTGGAATTGATAGTACAAAAATAAAACATAGCCTGATTACATTGTTTATACACTTTTATCCGTGATTGGCTATTTTGTTACTATTTTAAATGTGCAGTTGAATTAGTTTTGAAAATAATATTATCCAGCTACATGTATACATGTGTCAATGAAACAAAGGCAATCGTATCCCTCAGGGCAATCTGCTCTTTGATTACATGTTTGACTGTGGTAAAACGTTTGATGTACAATTGATTTTGGGAAGTAATTGTCATTAAATACATTTATTTCTCAGAATTCTGTAGATTCATTTGTTTTCGTTGGTTTAGGAAAACTTGTATTTCATGGATATTTCATTAATTGTACAATGATACCAGGTATCTATCAGGTGTTGAATAAAGGTAAAAATATTTTCAAAAGAGCAATTTTTTCTTTTTTTTCAAATTTTTTATAGGTTTTTTTTAATTAAGGAATGACTGTAATATTTTTTCTGTCTATGAAGAAATAACATAAAAAATGTGGTACACACTGAATAACGCGTGTAGCGGGTTATTAACAGTGTGCACCACATTTTTTATGTTATTTCGAATAGACAGAAAAAATATTACAGTCATTTCTTATAATTTAATTCTAAATTTCATTTTAAACCGTAGAAAACGATGAAAAAACGTTGATGACGTCACGGTCACATAACTAAATTATGTCTATGGGCTCATAACAAAATAACGTCAGCCAATCAGTAGACGCGTTACATCCAAAATTAAATTATTTGAATATATCTATAAAAAAAATCTAACCAGTGAATGATTTATGCTGTAAATACAAACATATGAAATACTTGCATACCTTAATTAGCTAATAGCCTATCTTACTAATCAAAAGAGACGTATATGTCAATACTAAAGCACCAAGAGGTCCTACCACAAACTGTTTTAAGATCTCTATGTTGATATGATGAAGCATGTGATAAATATGTAAATTTGACAAATTTGTTGACTAAAATTACAACTAAAACAACTTTTACATGTAGTGTCTTCACTTCAGTTCATGTAAAGTCAAATTAATTTAAATGCATTAAATAATCATTTGGGAACTGATAGTTTGCAAAAATGAAAGTATTCTGTTAATGTTTTAAACCTTTTTATTTTAAGGCTGCTGTATTTATCAGTCAAGGTACAGCCAGACATAAGTTAGAATTTTACATGGGAGAGCGATTTCTGCCTTACAACATGACAGTGTATCAAGCCATTAAAAACTACAGCAATCCTGGGGAGAAAGATGCCAGTGAAACAGATACAGATTCAGAAATTCCTCTTGGTCATGCTGGCATTTGGGTACAGACCCATACAATATGGTAAAAACTACACTTATACTGTGTTTCTTGATCATCTTTACATTATTTTAAAAGCAAACCAAAGACTATGAATTAGAGTTATTTCGGAAGTTGCCAGCGATGCATCATTTAGGAATAAGAGCAAAGATTGATTAGCTTGGAGTCTTAGAATAAAGTATTTGACAAAAGACCTTATATCTTAGAGTCACACACATGACTTAGTTTACCTCCTGGCAAGTCCTGATATCTTAAAGTCGCACCAATGACTTAGTTCCCGGTGGGATCCTGATTTGAATAATAAAATATTTGATTTGATTTGATTTGTATTTTAGGTACAAGCAGGCTGCTGACCAGGATACAGTTACAAGTCCAAAGAAAACTAAATCTGAACACCATAGTAAATCTAAAGGCAGGAAAAAAGTGGACGATTTATGGAATGGTATTATTATTATTTTACTACTGCAGAAATATTCTGGACTAAAGCTTATATTTATTGTTGCCTTGACCTTTGACAAAAGGAGTAATGGTATAATCAAACTTGTGGGAATATTTGGGATTTGTTGCCTTGATGTCTTGATGCCTACCTTGTTCCATGTGGAATATTTGGGATTTGTTGCCTTGATGTCTTGATGATCACCTTGTTCCATGTGGAATATTTGGGATTTGTTGCCTTGATGTCTTGATGCCTACCTTGTTCCATGTGGAATATTTGGGATTTGTTGCCTTGATGTCTTGATGCCTACCTTGTTCCATGTGGAATATTTGGGATTTGTTGCCTTGATGTCTTGATGCCTACCTTGTTCCATGTGGAATATTTGGGATTTGTTGCCTTGATGTCTTGATGCCTACCTTGTTCCATGTGGAATATTTGGGATTTGTTGCCTTGATGTCTTGATGCTCACCTTGTTCCATGTGGAATATTTGGGATTTGTTGCCTTGATGTATTGATGCCTACCTTGTTCCATGTGGAATATTTGGGATTTGTTGCCTTGATGTCTTGATGCTCACCTTGTTCCATGTGGAATATTTGGGATTTGTTGCCTTGATGTCTTGATGCCTACCTTGTTCCATGTGGAATATTTGGGATTTGTTGCCTTGATGTCTTGATGCCTACCTTGTTCCATGTGGAATATTTGCGATTTGTTGCCTTGATGTCTTGATGCCTACCTTGTTCCATGTGGAATATTTGGGATTTGTTGCCTTGATGTCTTGATGCCTACCTTGTTCCATGTGGAATATTTGGGATTTGTTGCCTTGATGTCTTGATGCCTACCTTGTTCCATGTGGAATATTTGGGATTTGTTGCCTTGATGTCTTGATGCTCACCTTGGTCCATGTGGAATATTTGGGATTTGTTGCCTTGATGTCTTGATTGCTTCCTTGTTCCATGTGGAATATTTGGGATTTGTTGCGTTGATGTCTTGATGCTCACCTTGGTCCATGTGGAATATTTGGGATTTGTTTCCTTGATGTCTTGATGCTCACCTTGTTCCATGTGGAATATTTGGGATTTGTTTCCTTGATGCTCACCTTGGTCCATGTGCATATTAAACAATGGACACACATTATAGACGAGAATAGAATTCATGATAAAATTCTCTGTTTTTGTGATGGTGAAATGGAATACAGGATTTATGTGAGGGCTGTAGATTAATAGTTTTAGTTTTTTATAAGAGGCAAAGATGAATCATGATTGTAAAGATTTCCAAGTCTGAGATTCTGCACATGATAAACCTGGTTTAATGAAATATTTTGTATAAGCTATACTCAATCATATTGCATATTTATACCCCATGTTGCAGGCACAACAGAATTTCATGAAACTTTATAGCTAATGAGGACATAATATGTAAATGTGCATACCTACAAGAAAATTTTCATCAGTTGATTTTTGTAGAGTTATGCGTCTTTGAACTTAGGAATCTGGTAAGATTTTGTTTGTCCAGTAATAATGTGGGGCTTGGGGTATGTGAGCATGCTTACAAAGGTTCTTTTTATGCGACCGCAAAAATTGAAAATTTTTTGGTCGTATATTGGTATGACGTTGGCGTCGTCGTCGTCCGAAGACATTTGGTTTTCACAATATAACTTTAGTATAAGTAAATAGAAATCTATGAAATTTAAACAAAAGGTTTATGACCATAAAAGGAAGGTTTGGATTGACTTTGGGAGTTTTGGTCTCAACAGTTTAGGAATAAGGGGCCAAAAAGGGCCCAAATAAGCATTTTTCTTGGTTTTCGCACAATAACTTTAGTATAATTAAACAGAAATCTATGAAATTTTAACACAAGGTTTATGACCACAAAAGGAAGGTTGGGATTGATTTTATAGTTTTGGTCCCAACAGTTAAGGAATTAGGGGCCCAAAGGGTCCAAAATTAAACTTTGTTTGATTTCATCAAAAAATGAATTATTGGGGTTCTTTGATATGCCAAATCTAACCGTGTATTTAGATTCTTAATTTTTGGTCCTGTTTTCAAATTGTTATACATTAAGGTCCAAATTGTTCAAAATTAAACTTAGTTTGATTTTAACAAAAATTGAATTCTTGGGGTTCTTTGATATGCTGAATCTAAACATGTGCTTAGATTTTTGATTATGGGCCCAGTTTTCAAGTTGGTCCAAATCGGGGTCCAAAATTAAACTTTATTTGATTTCATCAAAAATTGAATATATGGGGTTCTTCAATATGCTGAATCTAATCATGTATTTAGATTTTTAATATTTGGGCCCGGTTATCAAATTGGTCCACATTGAGGTCTAAAGGGTCTAAAATTGAACATTATATGATTTCATCAAAAATTGAATTCTTGGAGTTCTATAATATGCTGAATCTAACCATGTATTTAGATTTTGGATATTGGACCATAATAGGTAAATGTCCAATTTAAAACTTTTAAGTTTTAAGTTTAAGTTCTTAGACCACATTCATTCTGTGTCAGAAACCTATGTTGTGTCAACTATTTAATCACAATCCAAATTCAGAGCTGTATCAAGCTTAAATGTTGTGTCCATACTTGCCCAAACTGTTCAGGGTTCGACCTCTGCGGTCGTATAAAGCTGCACCCTGTGGAGCATCTGGTTAAATTCTTTAATGTTTTTTTTATTGTAGATGGTCACTGTCCTGTGATGGTTCCAGCATTAAATGCTTACTTAACAGACAAACTGCCAGCCTTTGTTACAGTTATGGATCCTTCTCTTGATGTTATAGCTCTACTTAGAATATTACATGCCTTTAATAATTATTGGTCTACTATGTATGAGGTATGTTGAGCAAACAAGGATTCTATCACATAGTAAAAGTATAGACCAAAAATGTTGCTGAACAGTAATATAAAATTCTATATTAGATAAAATACATAAAAAGACACACTACAATCATATGCACATTACTTTTATTTGTAATTAGTAGTGTTAAACACAAAATAAAAAATCAATCAATCCATCTAAAATGTACAAAATAATGATTTATGCCTTGAGTTAAGGTCTTTTTGATCTGTAGTCTCATAATTTATAATTTGTTTACATTAAAAGGAAATCTTGATGTTATTGATATTTCAGGTGCCATTTTCTCACAAACCTATTATGTCTTTCAATGAGTTCTTAAGTTCAAAGTTAACAGCCAAAGCTAACAGACAGCTACAGGACCCACTGGTGATTATGACAGGCAATTTACCTAACTGGTTGGCAGAAATAGCCAATGCAGCGTAAGTAGATGTTCTAGTTCAATTTGCTATGGTTATACATAAAGGACAGGAAATTTTGTAAAATGTGTAAGTATATTTTGTGATACATAGGTCGTTTATCATTTGATTATTAAATAGTCTAGTTTTAAAGGGACTCAGCAATATTAGATGTGTCATTTCTTTCTACAATGTTTATAAACCAAATTCAGGTCTCTCTGACCTTGACTTTGACCTTTGACTCCTATGATAGTTGATCCATGTCAAGCTCATATCTTTTGAATAATTGAACTATGATGAAGCAAACTTAGTATGCAGTTGCATCATGGGCTAAGGCTGTACAGTCATATATCACAGTACAATCACTCTGACCTTGACTTTGACCCATATGATAGTAAAACCATGACTGGGCCATATATATTAAACCTTAAAACTTGTGTTAGCCAAACTAGATATGCAATCTTAACACAGAGGCAATAGTTATATAAAGTAAATGGCTAACAACCAGAAATGTTAATTTCACAGTAGCAACTAAAATGCATGAACATGTTTGTTTTAGTCCTCCTCTTTTGACAACTGTAGGAAGCAACAGATCAATGGGTATTGAAATAATTATCTACTAGTTTCTAAGCAATAAGTTAATTTTGCACTTTGAGGTAAACAAGTTGGTTAATTGCTTAAGATGTATATAAAGTTGATTGGTTAAAGTGTTTATTAAATAGATGATGTTCTTTGTTTCAGACCATTCATGTTTCCTTTTGAAACTCGTCAGTTATTATTTTATGCCACAACCTTTGACCGAGATCGAGCTCTAATGAGACTACAAGATAACACTGGTGACAATAGCTCAAATGATAATAATGAGAGGGTAGCTCCCAGATTGGATAGAAGAAGGGTAAGAGTTTTTTTACTTATCTACATTTTCAATAACTGTTAACAAACAATGTCTACATGTTAAAGTTTAAAAGACTTAACATGTAGATACTAAGCCATATTTCTGTTTTATCAATTTAAGGGTATATGATACAGTAGCAAGGGCTGATAATACTACATTTAATTTTAAAAGTGTTGTTCGCAAAGTTGCTAATGGTAATCAACCAATATTTGGTAAAATTCACTTATGTTATCAAATCAGTTACCTGGACATATTTGCAAAGAAAATTCAACATGTTCAACTATATTAAAGCATGCAAAATCTACTGCAGAGTCTTTAAATTCAAGGCAAATGAAGGTCATGCACAATTCTATCATTACTATGATTCATAAAGCAGTTTTGTTTATGACTGGAATGCCTGCATGACAATGTTGCATTAAGAATGCATAACCTTTCAATAACTTTTTTCTCATGTTCAAGTTACACAAAGTTTTAATTATTATGGACTTTCGGAATTGATTTCCCTCTAAGTTCAGTATTTTTGTGATTTTACTTTCTAACAAAATTTTACCTAAATATGAGACAAGGTTTGTTTATTATTACAATTTGAGTAATACTGAGTGTTTTGTGTGTTTTAGCGAGTTGTGAACCGGTTAGAATTGTTAAAACAAGCAGAGAAAGTTATTGATGAACTGGGTAATTCTAAAGCCTTACTGGAAATTCAATATGAGAATGAGGTAAGATCAGAGACTTTTAGTGTGTTATTGTAGATATTGTAAAACCAGAAAACTGCTGTTAAAATTACATATATATGAAGACTTATTTCAGTTACTGTAAATTGAATGGAGTTTACACCTGATATTTTATTATTCTATGCAAATTTTGACAGTTTATTTTCATGCCCTGTTGTACTGAAGGGAAGCATTAACTTTTACCCTTGTTTGTCTTGTATGTATGTATGTATGTATGAACATCAAGAAATTGGTTTTTGTTCTCTTATACACAATGCGTATTACTACATGTACTACAAAACAAGTTTCAATTTGAGTCAGTTTTACCTTTCTTGATTTAAAAAATAACTGATTTTTTAGGCAGTTAATCTGCCTTATGCGAGCACTCTAGATTTGTATTCTACCCAATAAATGCTGAAATACGTGCCATTGTTATTATCTAGCTAAATAGTATGTTATTTATAACTAATTGAACAGTTTTTTCATACTTTTAATTCTGGATTACAAAATATATGACCAGAAAAACCTTAAATGATCATCGATTTATCCAAAGGTTTTGAAGTTGCATGTAGGAAGTAGAGCACATTAGGAATCCTTATGTAGTTCATTATCCCCTGAGCTTTTGGCTAAGATGTCAAAGAACAAATGTATGAAATATTTAATCGCCAAAAATTTCTATAGACAGGTAGTTTAGATTTCCCAAATGGCAAAAGTTGTAGGAATATTGTGTTATGCGTTTACTTTTCTGCATTGGCTAGAGGTATAGGGGGAGGGTTGAGATCTCGCAAACATGTTTAACCCCGCGCATTTTTGCGCCTGTCCCAAGTCAGGAGCCTCTGGCCTTTGTTAGTCTTGTATTATTTTAACTTTTAGTTTCTTGTGTACAATTTGGAGTTTAGTATGGGGTTCATTATCATTGAACCAGTATATATTTGTTTAGGGGCCAGCTGAAGGACGCCCCCGGGTGCGAGAATTTATCGTTGCATTGAAGACCTATTGGTGACCTTCTGCTGTTGTCTGCTCTATGGTCGGGTTGTTGTCTCTTTGGCACATTCCCCATTTCCATTCTCAATTTTATTTTATTTGTCATCAATACGTAGTCAACTACGTCAGTAGTCTATAAAAATTCATACTGTTGGCGGCAATTTTAAATTAGAAGATGAAATTTGCGTATCTTTTCAATATGTAGACAGGGGTTCAAATAAGCAGTGATCCGAGGTCTGCGACCTTCCACTTTTGCATTTGGACTTTTGACTTGGTTACTAGCTACGCCTGACATGCCACTTGAAAGAAATAATAAATAACTTTGCAAACCTATTTACCAAAGTCTCCAAATAAACGATCTCAAAACTTATTTTCATCATTATTATTCATGACAGCGATGTTCATTTTGTTCAACCGCTAGCTTTATACAGAAAATCGCCTACAAATAATGTGTAAATTCGGGTAAAATCATATCTGACTGACAAAAACAACATTGAAAACAAAATGGATGCCAATTTCAATATCGGATCCGAGGAAGCGGATAAGAGTAATTCGGGATTTGCTGATCAACTAAAAAAATTCCATACAGGTGACAAAATACATCTATGCATGGTAAATAAATATAAACACTTGAATTGAAAACCAAAAGATATATGTTAAAGAAAGAAAAAGCAGAAAATATTTTGTACAGAAACTCAAAATTACTTTTTGACAAATTTTAATGTCAAAATCCAATAGAATGTGACAGCTGGGAACAGTATATCTAACAATAAATATGTTCCTGGTGACAGTATAAATTTTCTTTATCAGTGATAAATGTTGATAATGCATGTTAGATGCTTTTAAAGCAGGCTTCCAAAACAGTCATATATTCCGGACATTTGTTTAATGTCCGGTAAAAGTCCGGCTGGGAAAAGCATGAAACGGTCATATACTTTTTAGTTTTCAAGGCTTTTTCGGTCATTTTAACATAATTCACGATCTTTTTGACATAACCTTTTGCCTTTAACATCCACATATTTCCGGTCATAAAAGTGACATGATGATTAATTACTATCAAAACAATCCCTACTTCAATACTTCCTAATTTTAATCAAGGCTAATTAGTTGTTGGACAGCTGAAATCTACCTGTTCAGGTAACAGGTGAACTATTTTCAGTACCAGACATTGTATAGATTGATCGGTCTATTTACAATTATTTTCTTTCATTTCAGCGGTTTGTATCTAATTGATTTAGTCCAAAAGATTAAAATTATAAGAAAATAGTTTATTCCATGATTTGATGAAAAATTTAAAAAGGTTTTAAATGAAAAATCGTCAGAACTACGTTGTCTGAACTAGAACACATGTGCGCAGGTGGGAAATTTAATTATACATTCTACATTTCTTCAAAAATGCTAAAATTATCATTGATACCTCTATCTAACGTTCATTTTAAGTATTTTGTTGAAGAAATAATGTGGAAAGAGCTTCTTCGCTCAGTCAAACCTTGTAAACGTACACGGATTTTACGTATCCGTTTATGGTCCTTGTTTTACCATTGTCAAGTCAACATCCAGTTTGAGAAAAACATGAATTTAAAAACCAAAGTAAAGTTTTTGACAATGTCATTTTGCACAAATAAAGAGTCTTGGGCAGATATATGAGCACACTGATATGCACACTTTGAATGATCCACTGCCAATTTAACAGTTAATATTCGAACATCAAATTCATATCAAAGTAAAGTTTAAAATCGATTTTTTTTAAAATCTAATGTCAATCATTGGAATGGCCATCTGATTACCATAATTGCCTTTTCTGACTAAGTCTTAAGGGATTAAAATCGGGATCAGATTTTAAATGTCCGGCTGGCTCAAATATTTTTTGGAACCCCTGTTTTAAAGTCTAAACATATTCCTGCAATTTCAATGGGTATTTTTTTTTTCTCAATTTTGAAGGGTCATTTAAAATAGCTGGAAGTTTCTTACTTTATTTTCACAAATAGTGCAACTAGATTATATGATACCTGATTGTAAGCAAATCATATGATATATAGTTGGAGTCCTTTCTACCCCTTCCTGTTTGATAACTTTGAAACGGATGAGATCCCCACCCCTCAAACATATACATTAATGTATGGGACTATATAACTAAACAAATGAAATATAGGGGAAGTCCCTAGGGTGACCACCCCCTCCTGTTTTAGAGCTTGGAAACAGTCCAGATCCCCACCCCTAAACCATATATATTCATGTATGAGACAATAGAAATAATCAAATGAAATACTGGGTGAGTCCCTTGGGTCACCCCACCCCTCCTGTTTGTGAACTTTTAAAAGGTCAAGATCCCCACCCCTAAACCATATATATTCCTGTATGGGTCAATATAATAAATCAAATGTAATATAGGGGAAGTCTCCGCAGTCACCCAACCCCTCCTTTTTGAAAACTTGGAAATGGTCGAGATCCCCACCCCTAAACCATATACATTCTTGTATGGGACAATACATAACAAATCATATGAGAGGGGGGATAGGACCTTTATCGGGACTCCGGGATAGGGTGTTTTTAAGCTTGGGATTTCGGGATCAGGGAATTCTTTTTTTTTAATTTCGGGACCTCGGGAGTTCGTGTTTTTAAGCCTGGGATTTCAGGATCTGGTGTTTTTAAGCCCAGGATTTAGGAATCAGGACCCCTCCTACCCCCTCTCATATGAAATATAGGTTGAGACTCCGAGTTAGTTGGGGCTACTCTACGCCTTCCTGTTTGAGAATTTGAAAACGATCAAGACCCCCAACCATAAACCATATATATTCATGTATGGAACAATATAACAAAACAAATAAATTATAAAGGGAGTCCCTAGGGTCACTGTACACCCTCCTGTTTGAGAACTTGGAATCAGTCTAGATCCTCATTCTTTAACCATATATATATATATGACTATAACAAATCGGATGAAATATAGGGGAGTCGCTGCGGTCACCCCAACTCTCCTGTTTGTGAACTTGTAAACAGTTGAGATTCCCACCTTTAAATTAAACCATATATATTCATGTATGGGACAAAAGAACTAATCAAATGAAATATAGGGAGAGTCCTTAGGGTCAACCTAACCCCTCCTGTTTGATAAATTGGAAACGGATGAGATCCCCACCCTCAACCACATATATATTCATGTATTTGACAATATAACAAATCAAATAAAATATATAGGGGAAGTCACTGGGGTCACCCCATCCCCTCCTGTTTAAAAACTTGATAATGGTTGAGATCCCCACCCCTAAACCATATATATTCATGTATGGGACAATGAAAAAAAACTCAAATGAAATATAGGGGTAGTCCCTAAGGTCACCCCACTCCTCTTGTGTGTGTTTTGAGAACTCGTGAAAAATTGAGATACCAACCCATAAACTATATTCATTCCTGTTTGTCATTTCTAAAAGATTGAATGCCATTCAAGGTCAATCTCATAGGCGTTTCATATGCATATCACTTTACTAGACTTAACCAATGTGTACTAGACTTTGCTCAATGTCAGGCTACCATGGGAATGAATAATTATGGGAGCTTTATTTGGGAGACTACGTAACAGCATTATATTACAATTATTTCTTTGTTTATTATAAAATTTTATTGATGAAAAAAAATGAGTAGGTTTAAAGAATTTTCATTTTGATATGGCTCATTTTTAAGAAAACATATATTTCAAGCCCAAGAAAGTTTGACCAACTGTTTTATAATTACCTGCCATTTTATTCCAAAACTTAACACATCATGGATTTAGGGTGAAGGTGGGGGTCATTTACATTTACTATGGGCAGGTCAGTTAGACCCCACCTTTGATCCTTGTAGTAGTAAACATTTGTCTGATTTGGGTCTCATAATAAATAAACTCATCATAGATACCAGGATTAAATTTGGCATATAGGCCAGACACGCGTTTCGTCTACAAAAGACTCATCAGTGACGCTCGAATCCAAAAAAGTTAAAAAGGCCAAATAAACTTTAGTACTGTAGAAAACAATCTCAGTTTTCTTTCAATGGAAGCAAGTCCATTCATACTTAAACGAGCTTGTACTATAGTTATCTTGAACTACTAACAGTCAACTAATACCAACGTTAACTATCAACTAGAACAACTGCAATCATTACGAACTTGTACCACTGCAGACTCATGACCATGAAAAAAATATACTTCTTGATATATGTGTTGCTTTTGAAAACCTTGATAAAATATGGTTTTTTTGCCTTAATGGTTAAATTCATTAAATGAACATTAATGTACAATATACATGATATATGAATGTTTAATGTTTGTTCTTTTTTTAAAAATCTTGAAAAAAAAAATTGAAGCAACATTGCCACAGTTTTCATAATTATGTTTGCCATGGTTTTTGGTTAGCTGCCTACAGTGCTTACAGTGCTTTGATTCGGTTCTCTAACTTAAGACTGCCTCAACCAATAGTTATGAATCTTATACTCAATGCTTATTACCACAGGACACAGATCCAGTTTGAACGTTGTATGCAAGAGGGAGCATCATTTCCAATTAATTGTTTCTGACTCTTTTCCTGTGACAAAATTATTGGTTGCCTTATATAATGTATATAATTAGTATTTGAAATTATATCAAGACTTCACACAATATGATGTACTGCCCTTCAAATCTGATAAATTTGTCACAGGTCAGACAAATAAATAGGCCATTAATCAATCCAAATTAATGTGCTGTAATCAAATATGTGTGATTCCATATTCAGTTGGTAAAGTAAGAATAAAAACAAGTTTCAATATCATAATTATTGTCACAATTCTTTTGATTAAACCTTAGTTATTGTGTCTGCCGAAGTCTGTTAATAATCTTGATTTTTACTATAAAAAAAACTAAAAATTATCGAAAACATTTGTATAATACTATTTTGTATTTGTTTCTGTGAACATGCGATACATACAGGATACTGTGATAACAGAAAACTGATTTTACCCTAATGTTTTGGTCAGACAGATAAATCTCTACCGATTGTCTGACCGATCATTGATGATTTTGTTAAGAATGTGATACTATCTTTTTTTGATTTTTATACGCCCGTCGTCTTTTAGACGGGACTTATTATGGTATACCGTTGTCCGTCCGTTAGTCGTCCACACTTCGGACAATAAGTCAAAAACACTTTCACCAATTTCCATGAAACTTGAGTGAATTGTTTATATCTATTGAAGTAAGCTCCCTTTCGTTTTTTTTTTTAATTTCAGATTTTAAGTTTTGGATTTATGGGGCTTTATTCATAAAAAAAAGGGGGGATTTTCAACACTTCGGACAATAACTCAAAAAGGCTTTCACCAATGTCCATGAAACTTTGGTGAATTGTTTATATCTATTGATGTAAGCTCCCTTTCAATTTTTATAAATGTCAGATTTTAAGTTTTGGATTTATGGGGCTTTATTCATAAAAAAAAAGGGGGATTTTCAACACTTCGGACAATAACTCAAAAAGGCTTTCACCAATGTCCATGAAACTTTGGTGAATTGTTTATATCTATTGATGTAAGCTCCCTTTCAATTTTTATAAATGTCAGATTTTAAGTTTTGGATTTATGGGGCTTTATTCATAAAAAAAAGGGGGATTTTCAACACTTCGGACAATAACTCAAAAAGGCTTTCACCAATGTCCATGAAACTTTGGTGAATTGTTTATATCTATTGATGTAAGCTCCCTTTCAATTTTTATAAATTTCAGATTTTACATTTCCGTGTTATGAATTTTTATGCTTAAAAAAGGGGGGATTTTCCAATTTTGGGACAATAACTAACACTTTCACAAAATTTTATGCAACTTTGATAAATTGTTTATATCTATTGACATAAGCTCCCTTTCCATTTTTATAAATTTTAGATTTTACGTTTTCTTAAGTAATGAATTTTTATACTTAAAAAAGGGGGATTTTATGAAACTTCGGTGAATATATTAATGTAACATCCCTTTTGATTTGTATATATATTTCTAGTTGATCATATAAATTCATTTAAAGCATAAAAGACAAGTTAAAAGAGCAACGGGTGTATCATGCGCTAAAGCGCAGCCCTTTATTTTAAGATTCATTGATTTTTGGTGTTTTAACCCCACTGTTGTGCTATTTTGTGGCTGTCTGTTTGTATGGGTGGAGGAAGCTGAACCTTTCAATGGGAAAACTGACATCCTAGTCAATTAAGATTATAGTTGAGTGCAACAACACGAGCAGGATTCAAACTCACAACCTCAGTGTTAACTGGTGAGTGATAACAGTAATAGAACTGCTTAGACCACTTGTCCACTGAGCCCCCTGATTTTTGTCGAGCCTGCAACTTTTGTTGCAGAAAGCTCGACATAGGGATAGTGATCCGGCGGCGGCGGCGGTGTTAGCTAACTTCTTAAAAGCTTTATATTTTAGAAGGTGGAAGACCTGGATGCTTCATACTTTGTATATAGATGCCTCATGTTACGAAGTTTCTGTCAGTCACATGTCCAATGTCCTTGACCTCATTTTCATGGTTCAGTGACCACTTGAAAAAAAAGTTCAAATTTTTTGTAATGTTGAATTCTCTCTTATTATAAGTAATAGGATAACTATATTTGATATGTGCGTACCTTGCAAGGTCCTCATGTCTGTCAGACAGTTTTCACTTGACCTCGACCTCATTTCATGGATCAGTGAACAAGGTTAAGTTTTGGTGGTCAAGTCCATATCTCAGATACTATAAGCAATAAGGCTAGTATATTCGGTGTATGGAAGGACTGTAAGGTGTACATGTCCAACTGGCAGGTGTCATCTGACCTTGACCTCATTTTCATGGTTCAGTGGTTATAGTTAAATTTTTGTGTTTTGGTCTGTTTTTTTCATACTATATGCAATAGGTCTACTATATTTGTTGTATGGATTGATTGTAAGGTGTACATGTCTAGCGGGCAGATGTCATGTGACCTTGACCTCATTTTCATGGTTCAGTGGTCAAAGTTAAGTTTTTGAGTTTTGGTCTTTTTATCTAATACTATATGCCATAGGTCAACTATATTTGGTGTATGGAAATATTTTATGATCTTTATGTCAGTAGCGCAGGTTTCTTTTGACCCTGACCTCATTTTCACGGTTCATTGCACAGTGTTAAGTTTTTGTGTTTTGGTCTATTTTTCTTAAACTATAAGTAATAGGTCAAATATATATGTTGTATAGAAGCATTGTTAGCTGTACATGTCTGCCTGGCATGGTTCATCTGACCTTGACCTCATTTTCATGGTTCATTGGTCTTTGTTTAGTTATCTTGGTTAATGTTAAGTTTATGAGACAGTTGTAATAAAGCTTTATACTTAGGACTATCTACATAATATCAATGATTAGTATAGAAGGCGAGACATTTCAGCGTGTGCACTCTTGTTAAGAGATCTATGTGTTAACAAGTATTGTGTAAATTCATATCTACTCTTTTCAGGATATATAATATTTGTTTTATTTTTATAGGTTGGAACAGGTCTAGGACCAACTTTAGAATTTTATGCATTAGTATCAAAAGAATTACAGAAATCAGAGTTTGAATTGTGGAGAGGTGAATCCTTAGTAGAGAAAAACTCTTCAGGTATTATTTGTATTGTGTAGATAATTTTGCAGAAACAGTCCTGGTTTATTTTTGGTGGAAGAAGACTTCAAGTCTTCTGAAGGCCAATGGTGCCGACTTAAAATCTTTGAATTCTCCGTATGCCGCATTCGTTTCTGTGTATTACAATTTCATAACAACTTCTGATTCCTGACACCGATTTTTACACATGATAAAGCATCTGAATCATTTAATTTGTAAATTAGGATTGAAAAACAATCACTATCGTATTTATGTTCCCTTTTATTTATGTAAATTATTAGATATTATCTCATCTACATGAACGTTATTTGTTTACTTGTAATCGGATGTTTTTACTGTAGATATTTGAAGTACGCATGCGTGAATTTGGTATCGGGACAACTCGCCCTGTTTACATGTTCGCCCTTGAAGTTACGAATTTGCAGACAAGAAGATTTTGTTTTTAATAAATAGGAAGGATCTATTTCTCATTAAATTGTTGTCTTTATTCATTGTTTTCCTTTGTCATGTGAATTAGATGCCTTTCTACTTCAAATGGTTTGAATCTATTTATAAAATTATTCAAGACTCAGTTGACAAGAGCAGTACGTTGCTGTTGGGAGAATTTTGATTAAACTCTAAATGCTCATAGAAGAAGAAATATAATCTAAACTGAATGTACCTCCTTCTGAATAATTTATTGCAATATAAATTTAAATCCCTTTTGACAAGAGAAATCTGACTTTTGTCAGAAATATTTGTTTCATAAGTGCAAAGGTAATCACGTGTGGCGGCCATATTGGTTTGTTTACAAATATGTGAAGAAGCCTCCAGAACCATGACCTAAACATAAATACTTAATAGTCTTCCGAAAACGTAAACTTTATGCAATACTATTTTATCAATCATGATTATTTTCATAAATTTAAATTTGATTATTTAAAGAAATAAAATTATAACAATTACGATTTTAGATTAGAGATTCTACACAAACATGCCTTGATCTATCTATAGCCAAATTAGTTTACCTGTGTGAAAATGTAAATAATGGTCTAAATGGATATTAATTTGTTTACTAAACAAGTAAAGACAAACTATGGATGGAAGATAATAATTCACATAAATATTTCAGGACATTTGATTTTGATTTCTTTTAATAAATATAGGATTTAAAAACTGAAAGTGCAATGTGTTATAGTAGTCTCAGGTGCAAACAAACTCTTCTTCTTCTTCTTCTTTTTTTTTGCTTAAAACTTTACACACTTCTTTGTTATATTAATATAAACATCTGTATACTTTTTGGTGATGATTCAAAATTTTTTTTCAGTTATTTAGTATTTTGTAAAAAAGGGGGAGATTTTTTTTTACATGTCGCGCCGTATCTCAAAAACAATTTATGATTATTGCTTAAAACTTTACACACTTCTTTGTTCTAAAGATCTGTATACTTTTTGGTTTTGATTCAAAATTTTATTTTAGTGATATTTAGTTTTTTTAGAGAAAAAAAGAGGGGGGGGGTCATATGTCCCTCCCTATCTCAAAAACAATAAATGGAACAAAGCAGCCTGGGTTAGTGGGGCTGTTTTTATGGTAATTCAAATTACCTTTTATTCACCTTCTTCCACCTCAGAGCTATCAGGTCTTTGATTGAAGAATCTACCTAAAGAAATGAGATGAGAAAAGTTGTATGATTTAAATGAGTTTAAGTTATAATATAAACACTGGTATAACCCTCAAAAATTCATTACATATTTCTGTGATTATTTTCTAAACACTGCCAATCTGACTCATTATTAATAATTGGTTTACTTTGGAATTGGTAATGCTAAGCACTTTGCAATGACATAAGAAATGACCTCCATTTATTATTTACAGTATATAGTATCTCTAAAGTGTCCTAAGAAATTACCTCTGTTAATTATTTACAGTATATAGTATCTCTAAAGTGTCCTAAGAAATGACCTCTATTTAATATTTACAGAACATATTACAGAATATAGTTTCTCCATCTGTGGACTGTTCCCAGCACCACTAGCACGGAATGCTAAGGCAGCCATTGTCAATAGAATTAAAGCTAAGTTTAAATTCTTAGGCAAGTTTATGGCTAAAGCATTAATGGACTCCAGAATGGTAAGTTATACAGAGTAACAAACAGAAAAAAAAGCAAATCTGTTGTCTTATTGGGGGGAAATTATTATACTATCACCAAAAAGAAATGAAATCATATTCTTTTGCTGTGTGCAAAATATAGTTTGTACTTTTTTATCTCAAAAATTTAGTCAAATTATTTGTCCCTTTAATAGCAGTGTCAGGAGATATTCAAATGGAAGGGGTGAATATTGACCAATATATTTATGATTAATAATAAATGACAAGACATTGTCAAGATCTCATAGTTAAAAGTTTATTTTAGATGCATGGATCATCACCAATAGTTAAGTGATATATACATCTTTGGTTTTATGATCTACTTTTTGATTACAATTATTTTGAATAAAATTCCAAGATTACCAATAATCTTTTTTTTGTACTAAAAATTCTAAAAATGTAGCCTTCTTTCTTTGCTGCAGTGGCAGAGCAAGAAAAACTGTTTAAATTTCTGGACTAGAACAAGTCTAAACTTTTTGTCTTTTTAGTTTGCTTTCTGAACTCTTTATTTGTAACATATTTGACTCATTATATATTTAGTAATGCAAATGTTATATTTAATTAAAGTAATATATTTTTATGCCCCATTTATGGGCATTATGTTTTCTGGTCTGTGCGTTCGTCCGTCCGTCCGTTCATTCATCCGTCTGTCCCGCTTCAGGTTAAAGTTTTTAGTCGAGGTTGTTTTTGGTGAAGTTGAAGTCCAATCAACTTGAAACTTAGTACACATGTTCCCTATGATATGATCTTTTAAATTTTAATGCCAAAGTAGAGATTTTCTCCCATTTTCACAGTCCACTGAACATAGAAAATGATAGTGCAGATGGGGCATCCGTGTACTTGGGACACATTCTTGTTAGTAATGTAAATGTTATATTTAATTAAAGTTATATATTTTTTGTGTGTACAGCTGGACTTGCCATTGTCCTTGGTTTTCTACAAGTGGATGTTAGGACAAGAACACAGTCTTACATCAGCTGATCTACAGTTTATAGATCCTGTCATTGCCAAGTCTTTCCAACAGTTAGAGGATATTCTCAGGCAAAAACAGAGAATACTTGCTGATAAGTCACATGTGAGTAACGATGGAATCTTTACAGACCAGAGAATCCTTGTTAATTATATGATTGGTCAATAGTCATTCTACAAGGACAATCTGAAATGACAAAATATGCTATAAATTTCAAAGCACTTTTCTTCAGTTTTACCGTCATCAGGAACACACCAACACACACATTTAATAGCCAGGAATGAAAAGTAAATTTGGTTTAAATATTCAGAACACCGTGAAGGATTAGTTATATACATAAAAGATGGAGAGTGAACCTAACATGCTCTGCAAACAAAATGTTAAATATTTAGGGCTTCTGGACTAGATTGTATAAATACATTCCTTTTAGTAGCAAGCAAGCTGTAACAATTTATTTAATTTTCAGGACCTTCCTAAGTCATAGAAAATACTTTATTCCAATTTTTATACGCCCGTCAAAATTTTGACAGGACGTATTATTGTATACAAATGTCCGGTGTCCGTCCGTCTGTCTGTCCCGCGTAAACATGTTGCACCGTAACTTGAGAACGACTTATCCAAATTTCATGAAACTTAATATAGTTGTTTCTTATGATGGTCAAATGATCTGTATACTTTTTGGTGAAAATTAGATTTAAACTTTTAAAGTTACGGCACTTTGTAACTAAAACAGGGGTGGTTTTTTTTTCACATGTCGCACTGTATCTCAAAAACGATTCTTGATTATTGCTTAAAACTTTACACACTTCTTAGTTATATTAATCTTAATATCTGTATACTTTTTGGTGATGATTCAAAATTTCATTTTTGAGTTATTGAGTATTTTGTAAAAAAGGGGGAGGTTTTTATACGCCCGTCAAAATTTTGACGGGACGTATTATGGATTACAAATTTCCAGTGTCTCCGTCTGTCTGTCCAGCGTAAACATGTCGCTACATAACATGAGAACGGCCAAATTTCATGAAACTTAATATAGTTGTTTCTAAGGTGGTCAAATGATCTGTATACTTTTTTGGTGAAAATAAGATTAAAACTTTTTGAGTTACGGCACTTTGTAACTAAAACAGGGGTGTGTTTTTTTTCACATGTCAAAAACGATTCTTGATTGTGGCTTAAAACATTAAAACAATTCTTAGTTATATTAATCTCAATATCTGTATACTTTTTGGTGTTGATTCAAAATTTCATTTTTGAGTTATTGAGTATTTTGTAAAAAAGGGGGAGTGGTTTTTTTTACATGTCGCGCCATATCTCAAAAACAATTTATGATTATTGCTTAAAACTTTACACATGTCTTTTTTTTTTTATATTAATCTTAAGATCTGTATACTTTTTGGTGATGATTCAAAATTTCATTTTTGAGTTATTGAGTATTTTGTAAAAATGGGGAGTGTTTTTTTTTTTACATGTCGCGCCATATCTCAAAAACAATTTATGATTATTGCTTAAAACTTTACACATGTCTTTTTTTTTTTTTTATATTAATCTTAAGATCTGTATACTTTTTGGTGATGATTCAAAATTTCATTTTTGAGTTATTGAGTATTTTGTAAAAAAAGGGGGGGGGGGGTTAACATGTTGTGCTGTATCTCAAAATCAATTTATGATTATTGCTTAAAACTTTACACATTTCTTTGTTATATTAATCTAAAGATCTGTATACTTTTTGGTGATGATTCAAAATTTTATTTTTGAGTTATTGAGTATTTTGTACAACAAGGGAGGGTTTTTTTACATGTTGTGCCATATCTCAAAAATAATTTATGATTATTGCTTAAAACTTTACACACTTCTTTGTTATTTTAATCTAAAGACCTGTATACTTTTTGGTGATGACTCAAAATTTTATTTTTGAGTTATTGAGTATTTTGTAAAAAAAGGGGATGTTTTTTTTTACATGTCACGCTGTATCTCAAAAACAATTTATGATTATTGCTTGAAACTTTACACACTTCTTTGTTATATTAATCTAAAGATCTGTATACTTTTTGGTTTGATTCAAAATTTTATTTTAGCGATATTTAGTTTTTTAGTGTAAAAAAAAAAACGGTGGGGGGTTTCACATGTCCCGACGTGTCTCAAAAACAATAAATGGTTATTGCTTAAAATTTTCTCAGAAACTATTTATGATTATTGCATAAAACTTCCACACAAGACGTCGGGCGTATCATGCGCTCATGGCGCAGCTGTTTATTAAATAGGGCAGTATCAATGAATATAGTTATTGACATTTTCATCACGTTAAAGTGCAATCAGACTTGGTCCACATCGCTTATATTGGTTATTGTATATCCCGTTCAAAGAAAATGTTTGGATAGTTAATAGGAACTACCCTCTGTGTAAAGAAAAAAAGATGTGGTATGATTGCAGATGAGACAACTCTGTGTTTGTCTGTTTGTCTGTCTTTGTGCATCTAGAATAGCCTGAGGATTAGGCCAACATTAAAAATATCTTTGTTTCCCCTCTCCCGACTGAGGTTGTTAGGGTATGGGTAGGTAGGTAGGCAAATTATTTTATTTTATTCCTTGATATGGTTTTTGTCGAGCCTGCAACTTTTGTTGCAGAAAGCTCGACATAGGGATAGTGATCCGGCGGCGGCGGCGGTGTTAGCTAACTTCTTCAAAGCTTTATATTTTAGAAGGTGGAAGACCTGGATGCTTCATACTTTGTATATAGATGCCTCATGTTACGAAGTTTCCGTCACTCACATGTCCAATGTCCTTGACCTCATTTTCATGGTTCAGTGACCACTTGAAAAAAAAGTTCAGATTTTTTGTAATGTTGAATTCTCTCTTATTATAAGTAATAGGATAACTATATTTGATATGTGCGTACCTTGAAAGGTTCTCATGTCTGTCAGACAGTTTTCACTTGACCTCGACCTCATTTCATGGATCAGTGAACAAGGTTAAGTTTTGGTGGTCAAGTCCATATCTCAGATACTACAAGCAATAGGGCTAGTGTATTCGGTGTATGGAAGGACTGTAAGGTGTACATGTCCAACTGGCAGGTGTCATCTGACCTTGACCTCATTTTCATGGTTCAGTGGTTATAGTTAAATTTTTGTGTTTTGGTCTGTTTTTCTCATAGTATATGCAATAGGTCTACTATATTTGTTGTATGGAATGATTGTAAGGTGTACCTATCTAGCGGGCAGATGTCATGTGACCTTGACCTCATTTTCATGGTTCAGTGGTCAAAGTTAAATTTTTGAGTTTTGGTCTTTTTATCTAACACTATATGCCATAGGTCATCTATATTTAGTGTATGGAAATATTTTATGATCTTTATGTTAGTCGCGCAGGTTTTATTTGACTGTGACCTCATTTTCACGGTTCATTGCACAGTGTTAAGTTTTTGTGTTTTGGTCTATTTTTCTTAAACTATAAGTAATAGGTCAACTATATATGTTGTATGGAAGCATTGTTAGCTGTACATGTCTGCCTGGCATGGTTCATCTGATCTTGACCTCATTTTCAAGGTTCATTGGTCTTTGTTTAGTTATCTTGGTTAATGTTAAGTTTATGTGACAGTTGTATTAAAGCTTAGCTTTATACTTAGGACTATCAACATAATATCAATGATTAGTATAGAAGGCGAGACATTTCAGCGTGTGCACTCTTGTCTATATTGAATTTGTACAAAATTCAACAGGTAAGGCTCAAGTCAAGAAAAGTGGGGTATTCCCTGTATTCTAATTCAGTGTACACCACAGTTTTCTGGTGTTAAAAAAAACAGTATACAGGGACCTTCTTTTTTTTCCTATTCATTTAATTTAATGAAATCTACAAAAGCGCACATTCTACTTGTGATACTAATGCCTATTGATAGCAAGTGTTTTTTTAGTTAAAAAATCAAGCTTATTTCAAGTCTAATTTGCATAACTCACAACAAAACAATTCCTTTGTTCACCAATTCATACCTTGATCATCAATTATGAGATGACAAAAAGATAAATGTATGTTAATCACTTGGGAATTAAAATTCAATGAATAAAAATTTTCAATAGAAGTGAACATAATTCAGTTATGTTCAGTTACACCTGGATCATGCAGCTTGGTCAATTGATTCCCAAACAAAGATTTGTATGTTTTTTTCGAGTTCTAGAAGAAACAAGGCTTCCCTTTATATTCATGTTTTGTATTTCCTAAAATACTTTTAATAAGTATTTACAAATTCTACTGATGCAGGTATAACGTTAAAACGTGTCCTTTTGTAATTTTCATGCCATAAATTGAAAAAGGAAATCCCATTTAAACTGTTTTTTTTTTACACCAGAAAACAGGGATGTTCCCTGAAAGCAGGGAATACATGTATCCCACATTTCCTGACTTGTGCCCAACCTGTTCAAAGACAAAGTAGATAGATTTTAAAGCACGAGTCACACCATTTTTACTCAAAGTCTTTAAGATTTTATCCTTTAAACAGGAACAGAGGTTAGACACAAAGCAAATCAAGATGCACTCAGCGGATTGAAAGATGCTTCATTTTTTTTTTTATTTTCAAAAAAAGATCACCCTTGCAAACAAACAAATCGTGTCGGAAAGCATTTTGTTTGTTTTCCTTGATTCCAAATCATGTAGTACTTCAATGCAAAAATACCTTGATTTAAAACGCTTGTTGACTACAGCATTGGAAAGGTATCCCCAAAACCCAACGATCGTTGACTTCAGCATCGGAAAGATATCACCAATAACCAACATAGCAAAAAACAAAACAGTGGACAAGAATGGCCAATAAAATTTTTCGGGTAGCGGTGATTTTACCGGGTCGGTCGTGTGAGGGGAAACAAACAATATTTTTTTTTGGCCTTATTGATGAACATTTAAACAGTTGTAGATGTGCATGAAGGAATATGATTTGTTCTTCATGTTAAAGGAGAGATGATAAATCAACTAATATAATCCCATGATAGAACAATCCTTGGTGAGTTCACTCACAGATCTAGTTTGTCAATAGGCCAGGACAAGGCTTCTGCAGCCATATTGAATAGGGGCAGATTTTTTGGATAGAGGTGGAAATAGTAATTTGGTATGAGAAATTCTTTGCTTGTTTCTAAGCATCTATCTGTTTCAATGATGTTTTCCTGTATTTTCACCTTAACTATGAAAATGTGCTCCTTATTCAACATGGCTAAAGTTCAATGAAGGATAAAAAACTTAATTCACATAGTTTTTTCACTGACCCCACATCCCCCTCTTAACTTAATTTGGGAAAAATTGATTGACCAATAGGGATATATGTAAAATCGATTTTAGATTAACAAAACTTGCAGCAATGTTGACCCCCCACCCCCAAACTATTTGATTTAAGTTTTTATACGACCGCAAAAATTGAAAATTTTTTGGTCGTATAAAGGTATCACGTTGGCGTCGTCGTCCGAATACTTTTAGTTTTTGCACTCTAACTTTAGTAAAAGTAAATAGAAATCTATGAAATTTTAACACAAGGTTTATGACTACAAAAGGAAGGTTGGGATTGATTTTGGGAGTTTTGGTTCCAACATTTTAGGAATTAGGGGCCAAAAAGGGCCCAAATAAGCATTTTCTTGGTTTTCGCACTATAACTTTAGTTTAAGTAAATAGAAATCTATGAAATTTTGACACAAGGTTTATGACCACAAAAGGAAGGTTGGGATTGATTTTGGGAGTTTTGGTTCCAACAGTTTAGGAATTAGGGGCCAAAAAAAGGGCCCAAATAAGCATTATTCTTGGTTTTCGCACATTAACTTTAGTATAAGTAAAAAGAAATCAATGAAATTTAGACACAAGGTTTATGACCACAAAAGGAAGGTTGGGATTGATTTTGGGAGTTTTGGTCCCAACAGTTTAGGAAATAGGGGCCAAAAAGGGGCCCAAATAAGCATTATTCTTGGTTTTCGCACCACAACTTTAGTATAAGTAAATAGAAATCTATGAAATTTAAACACAAGGTTTGTGACCGTAAAAGAGGGTTGGGTTTGATTTTGGGAGTTTTGGTCCCAACAGTTTAGGAATAAGGGGCCCAAAGGGTCCAAAATTGAACTTTGTTTGATTTCATCAAAAATTGAATAATTGGGGTTCTTTGATATGCCAAATCTAACTGTGTATGTAGATTCTTAATTTTTGGTCCCGTTTTCAAATTGGTCTACATTAAAGTCCAAAGGGTCCAAAATTAAACTAAGTTTGATTTTAACAAAAATTGAATTCTTGGGCTTTTCTGATATGCTGAATCTAAACATGTACTTAGATTTTTGATTATGGGCCCAGTTTTCAAGTTGGTTCAAATCAGGATCCAAAATTATTATATTAAGTATTGTGCAATAGCAAGAAATTTTCAATTGCACAGTATTCAGTAATAGAAAGAAATCTCCAATTGCACAGTATTGTGCAATAGCAAGAAATTTTCAATTGCACAGTATTGTGCAATAGCAAGAAATCTTCAATTGCACACTATTGTGCAATAGCAAATATTTTCAATTGCACAGTATTGCCCAATAGCAAGAAATATCTGATTGCACAATATTGTGCAATAGCAAGAAATTTTCAATTGGAGTTATCTTTCTTTGTCCAGAATAGTAGTTGAATCAACTTAAATCATTGTTTTATAAAATATACAATGTATATTCACTTTTACTACCAGCTGATAAATTAAAACAATCTTTACCATTCAATGATAACAAGCACTTTATTTTACATTTTAATATTTTATGATGTATTTAAATGAGTAGTTATTGTTGCAAACTCCATCAGAAATTTGAATTGAGATCATTTCGAGCTGAATCCAGCTTGAATGTTGTGTCCATACTTGCCCCAACCGTTCAGGGTTCAACCTCTGCGGTCGTATAAAGCTGTGCCCTGCGGAGCATCTGGTTTATCCTACATCGATCTTTTGATGTCTTCCCTAACTGTGAAAGGGCCTATCATAAAAATAGTTTGTTTTTGGAGCAATGAAGTAGGACTGTTGTATGATTTCAGACTGAGGAGAGTCGCCAGTTAGCCCTGGAAAGTTTAAGTATGGATGGCTGTAGTATAGAAGACCTAGATATTGACTTTACACTCCCAGGTTATGGTCATATAGAATTGAAGAAAGGAGGCAAGGATATACCTGTCACTTTAGATAACTTGGAGGAATACTTACAGGTAATGACTGGGCTAGGCTTACATCTGTCACTTATGACAACCACAGAGGGGAACAAATATTATATTGCTATTTTAGAGTACCAAGAAGAATATTTGTAGGCATTGATGACAAGGCTTCCCATAGAAAGAAATCTATACCTTTAGCTTAAGACAACCTTTAATAATGCTTAGTTTAATTATTGGGACAGGAATCGTCATTGACCCTGTTCATAGGACATAGATAATACCTATCATGGGATTTGATACATTCATACTTGAACTATGTAGGAACAAAAAATGTCATTTTAGAGAAATTTTGTTTTTTTATTGCAATGGACAAAATTACATCATACAGCATATACAGTCAAAACTGTATTAAAGACCACTCAAGGGAGAAGGCAAAAGTGGTCTTTTAATACATGTGGTCTCTGAATACAGGTTCCATAATTTGTTCATACATCATAGACAGGGTTCTTGTTATAGCTATGTCTAGTCTAATTCCTGAAAATAACCCAGGGTACAGAGCCCTCACATGTTCTTCAAGATTTTATATTAATTGTCTCACTTTGCAAGACTTTCAAATATGTTTTATTCAATCAAAATATAATTTGATCGCTTGTTTCTTATTACTGAATCATAACTGTAAAGAAAGTTTATTTTTCTAGCCATGCTATTAATATATTGTAATCAACTTCATCATGGTCATTTTTGGCAAATTTTGTCTCTATCATATTTATACTGACAATAGCTCCATTTGAATATTGGTTTAACCAATATCATTTCAATCACGAGTTGAACTTTATAAGCCATCTTGGACTTGGTAATAGATGCCTGATTGTTGAACTTTGTGGTAACCAATTGTCTAAATTCTGGCGATTAAGTTCTAGCATATCCTTGAGGATTGCCGAATGTTAGGATGTCAACAATCGATAATCCTGGAGTGAATAGAACAAGTTTTAACTAGGGGAAAGTCAACATTGATCAACAAAATGGTGGTACGATTACAATTCTTTGAAAATAGCTGACCCTACCAAGTAATTTATGGTCGTTTAAAACAGTGCATCGGGTCGTTTAATACAAATTGATGTGGTCACTTAATACAGTTAAAATATATGGCCCTGGGGGAGGGGGCTTGAAAAGTGGTTGTTTACAGCAGGTTAAGGCAGGTTTGACTGTATTTACACTGTTTGTGGTGATAAATTAAGTTTATTATGTTATATATTTACAGTTGGTAGTACATTGGAGTTTAGTGGAAGGTGTATCCCGACAGTTTGAAGCATTTAGAGAAGGATTTGAATCTGTCTTTCATATGTCATCACTACAGAGCTGTTATCCTGATGAGGTATACACCAATTAACTACACTTTTATATTTTTATGATATGATCATTCTAAATTTAATGCCAAATTAGAGTTTTTACCCAAATTTCACGGTCCACTGAACATAGAAAATGATAGTGCGGGTGGGGCATCCAAGTACTATGGACACATGTTTTAAATATTTTATCACTTTTTTCCAAGATGTTCATTATCATTATTCAGCATATGAATTTAAATGACCCTTGTATTACTTGTATTTGTCAGACATGGCTTAAAAAATGGTCATAAATTCCAGACATTTATAAATTTACCGGACATTGATTGTCCGCCTGGGATAAGCATGAACTGGACATCTACTTTTTAGTGTTTAAGGCTTGCTAATGAAGAGAGGTTCATTTAAAAAAAAAAAATGTGATGTTTTTTACCCAACCTTTTGCCTTAAACAGCCACACATTTCCAGTTATAAAAGTGAAATGATGATTAATTATTATAAAAAAAACAAAACTGTTTTAATTCTTTCTCATTTTACTCAAGGTTAATAAGTTGTTGGACAGCTGAAATCTACCTGTTTAGGTGACAGGTAACCTATTTTGTACAGGACATTGTATAAATTGATTGCTCTATTCAAAGTTATTTTCCTAAATTTTCGTGGTTTGCATCTAACTAATTTAGTCCAAAAGATTAAAATTATAACAAAAGGTTTATAAATATGATTTGAAGAAAAATTTAAAAAGGTTTTAAATGAAAAAGTCGTCAAAACCACATTGTTTAAACTAGTACACCTGTGCCTGTGTGGGAAAGGACAAGGTTCACTTGTGGCACAAAATGGCCTTAAATATCAACATTATCATAAAACACGTAAAAGGTCACAATTTGGTTCGTACAGGGGTCTATTTTAAAAGCCTAAATGCTAAATTAATCAGTTCTTTTCATGTGAAAGTATATATTATTCTCCAAATTAAGCCCATTTTTGGACATTTTTTCAAAAAAAAAAAAATTCAGATCTAAAAGCTTTAGGAAAACCTTGGCCTCCACCTACGATCCACAATTTTTTATAACCAAAAGATTCCAATTTTGATATAGATTTCATCAATATGAAAACATTGTGGATTGTAGATGGTTGCCAAGGTGAATTATGTCAAAAGCAATTAAAATTATGGAAAAAAATTACTTAAATAGACTTAAAGACAAATTATGGTTATTCTAAGAGTCAAAACTTCATAAATTAAGGAAGGTGCTAAAAAATAATATTTTTGTCTGCATAGTATTATCACAGGTATTTCTATGTGAAATTGGCAATAATTTATAAAAAAACATTAAGATGTAAGGCCAATTGTCTTCTGAAGTATTCAACCATGGTCTTATAAAGTATTCAACCATGGTCTGATGGAGTATTCAACCATGGTCTTATAAAGTATTCAACCATGGTCTGATGAAGTATTCAACCATGGTCTGATGAAGTATTCAACCATGGTCTGATGGAGTATTCAACCATGGTCTGATGGAGTATTCAACCATGGTCTGATGAAGTATTCAACCATGGTCTGATGGAGTATTCAACCATGGTCTGTTGAAGTATTCAACCACAGTCTGATGAAGTATTAAACCATCGTCTGATGAAGTATTCAACCATCGTCTGATGAAGTATTCGCCAATGGTCTATGAAGTATTCAACCATGGTCTGATGGAGTATTCAACCATGGTCTGATGGAGTATTCAACCATGGTCTGATGGAGTATTCAACCATGGTCTGATAAAGTATTCAACCATGGTCTGATGGAGTATTCAACCATGGTCTTATAAAGTATTCAACCATGGTCTGATGGAGTATTTAACCATGGTCTGATGGAGTATTCAACCATGGTCTGATGGAGTATTCAACCATGGTCTAATAAAGTATTCAACCATGGTCTATGAAGTACTCAACCATGGTCTTATAAAGTATTCAACTATGGTCTATGAAGTATTTAACCATGGTCTGATGGAGTATTTAACCATGGTCTGCTGGAGTATTCAACCATGGTCTGATAAAGTATTCAACCATGGTCTGATAAAGTATTCAACCATGGTCTGATGGAGTATTCAACAATGGTCTGATGAAGTATTCAACCATGGTCTGATGGAGTATTTAACCATGGTCTGATGGAGTATTCAACCATGGTCTGATGGAGTATTCAACTATGGTCTATGAAGTATTCAACCATGGTCTGATGAAGTATTCAACCATGGTCTGATGAAGTATTCGCCAATGGTCTGATGGAGTATTTAACCATGGTCTGATGGAGTATTCAACCATGGTCTAATAAAGTATTCAACCATGGTCTATGAAGTACTCAACCATGGTCTTATAAAGTATTCAACCATGGTCTGATGGAGTATTCAACTATGGTCTATGAAGTATTTAACCATGGTCTGTTGGAGTATTTAACCATGGTCTGATGGAGTATTCAACCATGGTCTGATAAAGTATTCAACCATGGTCTGATGGAGTATTCAACCATGGTCTGATGGAGTATTTAACCATGGTCGGATGGAGTATTCAACCATGGTCTAATAAAGTATTCAACCATGGTCTATGAAGTACTCAACCATGGTCTTATAAAGTATTCAACCATGGTCTTATAAAGTATTCAACCATGGTCTGATGGAGTATTCAACAATGGTCTGATAAAGTATTCAACCATGGTCTGATGGAGTATTCAACCACAGTTTGATGGAGTATTCAACCATGGTCTGATGGAGTATTCAACTATGGTCTTATAAAGTATTCAACCATGGTCTGATGGAGTATTCAACCATGGTCTTATAAAGTATTCAACAATGGTCTGATGGAGTATTCAACCATGGTCTGATGAAGTATTCAACCACAGTTTGATGGAGTATTCAACCATGGTCTGATGGAGTATTCAACTATGGTCTTATAAAGTATTCAACCATGGTCTGATGGAGTATTCAACCATGGTCTTATAAAGTATTCAACCATGGTCTGATGGAGTATTCAACCATGGTCTGATGGAGTATTCAACTTTGGTCTATGAAGTATTCAACCATGGTCTGATGAAGTATTCAACCATGGTCTGATGAAGTATTCGCCAATGGTCTGATGGAGTATTTAACCATGGTCTGATGGAGTATTTAACCATGGTTTGATGGAGTATTCAACCATGGTCTGATGAAGTATTCAACCATGGTCTGATGAAGTATTCAACCATGGTCTGATGAAGTATTCAACCATCGTCTGATGAAGTATTCGCCAATGGTCTGATGGAGTATTCAACCATAGTCTTATGAAGTATTCAACCCATGGTCTTATGAAGTATTCTTTTACATCATTCTAATCTGGTTAACAAATTGAAAGTAGAGTTATGTATTTCACTGTTTCCAGAGATGTTTCAAGACTAGATTTTATTTGCTGGAGCAGATATTGTTTTAAACACATACATTATACATTAAGTATTAGACTGTTATATCTATCTATGTTAAGTCATCTACGTAGGGACATTTTTTTCAGTGAGCTTTTCTCATCACTTGGCATCTGTCATCCGCTGTCGTCGTTAACTTTTACAAAAATCTTCTCCTCTAAAACTACTGTGCCAAATTTTACCAAACTTGGCCACAGTCATCATTGGGGTATCTAGTTTTAAAAAAGTATCCGGTGACGCGTCCAACCAACCAAGATGGCCGCCATGGCTAAAAATAGAACATAGGGGTGAAATGCAGTTTTTGGCTTACAACTCAAAAACCAAAGCATTTAGAGCAAATCTGATGTGGGGTAAAATTGTTTATCAAGTCGATATATATCTGCCCTGATATTTTCAGATGAATTGGACAACTGGTTGTTGGGTTGCTGCTCCTGAATTGGTAATTTTAAGGAAACTTTGCTGTTTTTGGTTATTATCTTGAATATTATTATAGATAGAGATTAACTGTAACAGCAATAATGTTCAGCAAAGTAAGATCTACAAATAAGTCAACATGACCATGATGGTCAGTTGACCCCTTAAGGAGTTATTGCCCTTTATAGTCAATTTTTAACAATTTTCATTAATTTGGTAAATTTTTGTAAATTTTTACAAAATATTTTCCTCTGTAACTAAAGGGGCAAGTTTATTTTAGATAGAGAAAATTGTAAGTAGCAAGAATGTTCAGTAAAGTAAGCAAACACATCACCAAAACACAATTTTGTCATGAATCCATCTGTGTCCTTGGTTTACTATACACAAAGACCAAATCAATCTGTGTCCTTGGTTTACTATACACAAAGACCAAGGTGAGCGACACAGGCTCTTAAGAGCCTCTAGTTTCTGTAGACTTAGCTTTGATTTTTTATTATCATGTACTGTCAAGCTTGGTTACTCAAAATTGTTTCTCAGTCACTCAATGTACGATGCTGTCCCATACTGAACCTACTGACCTTGTTTTTTTAACATTTAAATTCCAATGGCGTCAAAATCACGTGATGTATTAAATCGTTCTACCCAATCAAATTGCTCTTTTGTTAATTAACGTAGGTGATTTTTTAGTCTAAGGCAATTATATTATTTGTTTGTGGGATATTGCTTTAAAATAGTTTGCAATAATTTGGGGTTTTATTCAACAGGAAACCTCATTTTTTGCCATCCCTTTCGACATCAATGGAATTTTTTATGAATATTTACCTACAGTCATGATGGTCAGAATATTGATCATTTTATAATGTATCAATTTGTTTTTCTATGAAAAATGAATGTAAGTAATTTTTTATTAACCTACTCTATATTCCTGCACAAAATTATGACATGAACATCGTTTTTTTATATAGTTTTCCTTTCATTTTGGATGGGCTTTTTTCACGGGAAAATCATGTAAGACGTAAGGAGCTTGTCATTTTAAAATTCATAAAAATACGATTTGCTTTACCTGTATTGCCAGCCACAAGATTGATGACGCTGAATGGAATGTACACAAAGCAATGGAGGCAGAGAGTGAGATTTTGTGAAGTTCTAGAATGTTTTTAGACATTTGGAAGTCAGGTTTGAAACGGTCAATGAAAATTTGCATGTTTGAGCAATACTTAAGAATAACAATGAAATCTTACCTTTAGAAATGTTTTTTTTTATTCAAAAGAGTAGAAAAAACGTATTCTGCACAAATTTTGTCCACTGGTACTAGCGTAGTGACGTCAATGTGTAGTTTCCCCGTGTGATAAGTGCAAACACAAATACCGAGCAAACCAACAAGATGACCGATGACTACAGTAGGATACATTTTAAAAGTATTTATGCATTTCAGCTGGAGCAGGTATTGTATTAACTACATACATTATACATTAAGTATTAGAATGTTATACATTAAGTATTGATGTATTTCAGCTGGAGCAGTTATTCTGTGGTAATGTGACCGAGCCCTGGGATACAAAGATGTTGTTAGAATGTTGTCGCCCCGATCATGGTTATACACACGACAGTCGTGCTGTTAAATCGTTGTTTGAGAATCTCAGTTCCTACGATATCAATGAACAGAGGGAGTTTCTACAGTTTGTTACCGGGTCACCTCGTCTTCCAGTCGGAGGTTAGTAACATTATAAATCATTGTTTGAGAATTTCAGTTCCTGTGATATCAATGAACAGAGGGAGTTTCTACAGTTTGTTACCGGGTCACCTCGTCCTCCAGTCAGAGGTTAGTAACATTATAAATCATTGTTTGAGAATCTCAGTTCCTATGATATCAATGAACAGAGGGAGTTTCTACAGTTTGTTACTGGGTCACCTCTTCTTCCAGTCGGAGGTTAGTAACATTATAAATTATTGTTTGAGAATCTCAGTTCCTATGATATCAATGAACAGAGGGAGTTTCTACAGTTTGTTACTGGGTCACCTCTTCTTCCAGTCGGAGGTTAGTAACATTATAAATCATTGTTTGAGAATCTCAGTTCCTATGATATCAATGAACAGAGGGAGTTTCTACAGTTTGTTACTGGGTCACCTCTTCTTCCAGTCGGAGGTTATTAACATTATAAATCATTGTTTGAGAATCTCAGTTCCTATGATATCAATGAACAGAGGGAGTTTCTACAGTTTGTTACCGGGTCACCTCATCTTCCAGTCGATGGTTAGTAACATTATAAATTATTGTTTGAGAATCTCAGTTCCTATGATATCAATGAACAGAGGGAGTTTCTACAGTTTGTTACCGGGTCACCTCGTCTTCCGGTCGGAGGTTTGTAACATTATAAATCATTGTTTGAGAATCTCAGTTCCTATGATATCAATGAACAGAGAAAGTTTCTACAGTTTGTTACCGGGTCACCTCTTCCTCCAGTCAGAGGTTTGAAACATTATAGATCAGATGTCAGTATTCAACTATGACATTACAGTCTTACGGGTCTGCTGCAAATAATCATTTATAATAGGTCATAATTACGTACTTTATATTTAGAATAGAACTTAATTGGCAAAAATGTTAGAAAACTAACTTTTAAGAACTATAAGAAAGACATCAGCCAAAAGATGATATATTACATAATTTATTTGACTTTTTTTGCTTTCAGGTTTTAGAAGTCTGAATCCTCCATTGACAATAGTCAGAAAGACATTTGAAACCAACGATAATCCAGACAGTTTTCTGCCTTCTGTGATGACATGTGTTAATTATCTCAAATTACCTGACTATTCATCTGCACAAATCATGCGAGAAAAACTACAAAAAGCTGCAAAAGAAGGACAACTCTCATTCCATTTGTCATAACAAAAATTTGTGTGTGTGTGTGTGTGTGTGGATTGTTCTTGGTATGAAATCAAATTGTGATTGTGATTGTTATTTTCATGGTGGGAATTTTTTAAGATAATTAATATGCGGTCAATTTACTCCTGCTTTAATTTAGTTTTGTTAATTAGACAGATTTGGTAGATCTTGTCAATAGATGATTTTTTTCTGTTATTTGCATTACTAGTCAAATTGTTTATATTTTATGTAACCTCGACTTTAAAAAGTGAATAATGTATGTGTCAACTTGTCCATGTACAATAATGTATGTGTCAACTTGTCCATCTACAATAATGTATGTGTCAACTTGTCCATATACAATAATGTGTATGTCAACTTGTCCATGTACAATAATGTATGTGTCAACTTGTCCATGTACAATAATGTATGTGTCAATTTGTCCATGTACTGTTATGTATGTGTCAACTTGTCCATGTACAATAATGTATGTGTCAACTTGTCCATGTACCATAATGTATGTGTCAACTTGTCCATGTACAATAATGTATGTGTCGACTTGTGATTGATTGTTAGATTTGGAGTAAAGCATCCGTGCAATATAACAGAATGAAGTAATTTGATTATGAGAGATCATGGTTTGCTATTATGTTTTCATTCTTTATATGTATTTAATTGGATAAACAATCATTTTTGTATGATGACATTGACCTATAATCTCATGCTATTACTTTTAAACATGTTTTATTTCAGAAAGGCACAGAGAAATATCCAGAAATAGTTGTATAAATAACAATAGACTGTAAAAACTAGCAAAGTTTGAAGATAATAAGAAGGTTTTTTTCATCCCCCATCAAATCTTATTGGTGTTTCTATAAATAATTTAATTTTGGATGTAACATATCTTCTCTGATTGGCTATCAGCTCATAGATATAACTTTGTCATGTGACTGTGATGTCATCATTTTTTTTTCATGATTTACTCCTTAAAAATGGAATTTAGAATTAAGTTATAAAGAATCAGTAATATATTTTTCTGTCTTTTTAGAATAACCTAAAATAAATGATGTGCATACTTTTAATTAATTCCTTATGTAGTCCACTAAAACTTTTCATTTTTGTTAAGATTTTAGAGATGATGGGCTCCCAAAACATATCAGAAATCCTTTTATAGTTGTAATCAAAATCTTATTTTAGGAATTGTATTGTATTTAAAAAAAAAACTACATTCAGAAAATAGAGGGAGGAACTCATCTTTGAGGAAATATGTTCTTTATTGAGAATAGTGTACTTTAAGATTATTATTATACTTAAATAAATACCAAAAATCTTAGTATTACTAGTAAAGACAGTGCTTGTAAAAAAAATAACATGCAGGCATATCCTAATAATTTATATTTGTTTTGTAGGTATATAGATCACATTTATATTGTTAGTATAATACATACAATTGACATTTTGTTTTCTTTATTTATTTCATATTTCAGTTTTATGTTGATATTTTATTTTTTCATCACTATCACAATGATCACATGCTACACAATCATCACTATCACAATGATCACATGCTACACAATAAGTTATGTTTAATTGTTTTGATAAAAACACAGGGATGTCTTTTCTTTGAAAGGAAAATATCATTATTATGTTTGTTTGAATTGATAAAAACACAGGATGTCTTTTCTTTGAAAGGAAAATATCATTATTATGTTTGTTTGAATTAATAAGAACACGGGGATGTCTTTTCTTTGAAAGGAAAATATCATTATTATGTTTGTTTGAATTGATAAAAACACGGGGATGTCTTTTCTTTCAAAGGGAAATATCATGATTATCCAGTGGCAGATGTATAAAATTTCATAAGAGGGGGGCTGCTTCTGTCATGCTTCAGTGATTCCCTATATAATCAACCAATTCAGATTTTCCTGAAATTGCAATAATTAATCCTGCATTTTAGTCCATTCTACCAAATTTGCAATAATAAATGCATGCAAAAATTTCTGATTTTACAGAAACAAATATCATTGAGATCTATATCTGGTATGTCAGTGATTCCCCATGATATTTAATTCAATAGAACTACTAAGCTTTAGTGATGTCATTTAATTCAATAAAGCTTCTAAGCTTCAGTGATGTCATTTATGTTTGGTTCAAAATAAAAACAAACCAGAGATCAGTTATTGACAATTGCTATTAATAAATTAATTGACCTTGATAAAACTAACCAGAGGTCATCTAGGGATGGTTGATTTTTATTTGTACAATTTCCTGAACATAAGTCAATGTATTCCTGGACATACTATTGGCCAACAATGATTGGATTGAAAAAGAACAGTCGGATGCAAGAGTAAAATTTGTGTGATTTTATACTGTAATGTTTTTACTTATTTAATTAAAACTGTTACTTGCTGTACAGTATAATGTAATGATTTGTACTTTTTTGTTACCTAATGATCTAGAGAAGATCTATATGTTGACCTAGAATGAATGACATTATATTGTTGGCTGTAGTATTTGACATAGAAGGTCTGTGTGTTTACTGAGAATGAATGACTGTTGGTTCATTATAAAACTTGTATTTGACAGACATAAAAAGTTTGATGTTGAAAAAAACTTTGTACAGAATAAAGTATTCTACGAATGTCTTCATTTTGTTTGAATAATGAGTAATATAAAGCATGCATCGATGATACAATCTAAACTATAAACTATAGGCTCCAATGGGGGTGTGTCGCTCACCAGATATATTTATTAAAATTAATGCATGAAATAATGCAACCGTTATACTTTTGCTATAGTTTCAGAGATATAAGTAAAAAGCTGCATTTCTCACCCCATGTTCTATTTTAACCATGTCTGCCATGTTGGTTGGCAGGCAGGGTCATCGGACACATTTTATAAACTAGATACCCTAATGTTGATTGTGGCCAAGTTTGGTTAAATTTAGCCTAGTAGTTTCAGAGGAGAAGATTTTTGTAAAAGTTAATGGACGCTGGATGACGACAACGGATGCCAAGTGATGAGAAAAGGTCACTTGGCCCATTGTGCCAGGTGAGCTAAATGGGGTTTGTAACTATACCCTATATAACAAAGTATATATTGTACAATGTTTTTGACCGGTCCATTCGTCTGTCAGTCCTGTTCTTGTTATCTCAACTCCTCTGAAACAACAATACAGAATTTCATGACACTTTGTAAGTAGATGGGACATTATATGTACCGGTAGATGTATATAAAAAAGAAGATGTGGTATGATTGCTAATGAGAAAACTTCCCACAAGAGACCAAAATGACTCGGAAATTAACAACTTTTGGTCACTGTACTGCCTTCAACAATGAGTAAAATCCATATCCCGTTTTCAGCTGTAGAAATGGCATATTGCCAGGAAATAACTATTCAATTTTTGTCTTGCCTGCAATGCAGAAAGCGAGTTGAAGGGATTGCTTTACAAGCAACTCAGGAGTCTGCTTCAGTGAGTGATAGGAACTAATTGTGATAGATAATTGATATTGAGTATGAAGTATCATTACTGTTAGTACAGTTTAACAACTTCAAGGTCTAGTGACTGAATAAATAAGCAATTTTCGTTATAAAGTTTTCTGCTGAAGTAAGTTTAATAGGATTTTATTGTGATACATCATTGCTACCATTTGATACAAGTATGTAGATGTACAGTTCTTGTCTAGGCGATAAGTATGTACATGTACAGTTCTTGTCTTGAAGAAAGTATGTACATGTACAGTTCTGGTCTTGGAATAAGTGTGTACATGTACAGTTCTTGTCTTGGAGAAAGTGTGTACATGTACAGTTCTGGTCTGGAGGATTAATATGTACATTTACAGTTCTTGTCTTGGAGATAAGTATCTACATGTATTGTTCTGGTCAGGGAGATAAGTATGTTCATGTACAGTTCTTGTCGGGAGATAAGTATGTACAGTTCTGGTCGGGGAGATAAGTATGTACAGTTTTGGTCAGTGAAATAAGTATGTTCATGTACAGTTCTGGTCTGGGATAACGTATATACATGTACAGTTCTGGTCTTGGAAATAAGTATGTAGATGTACAGTTCTTGTCTAGGAGATAAGTATGTACATGTACAGTTTTTGTCTTGGAGTACAGTTTTGGTCTGGGATAACGTATATACATGTACAGTTCTGGTCTTGGAAATAAGTATGTACATGCACAGTTCTGGTCTTTGAGATAAGTATGTACATGCACCGTTCTGGTCAGGGAGATAAGTATGTCCATGTACAGTTGTTGTCTGGGAGATAAGTATGTACATGTACAATTCTTGTCTTGGAGATAAGTATGTATATGTACCGTTCTTGTCTTGGAGATAAGTATGTACATGTACAGTTCTTGTCTTGGAGATAAGTATGTATATGTACAGTTCTTGTCTTGGAGATAAGTATATACATGTACAGTTCTGGTCTGGTCAGGAAGGTCAGTATGTACAGTTCATGTCTGGTCAGGAAGGTTAGTATGTACAGTTCAGATCTGGTCAATAATGTCAGTATGTACATTTCAGGTCTGGTCAGGAATGTCAGTATGTACAGTTAAGGTCTGGTCAGGAATGTCAGTATGTACAGTTCAGGTCTGGTCAGGAATGTCAGTATGTACAGTTCAGGTCTGGTCAGGAATGTCAGTATGTACAGTTCAGGTCTGGTCAGGAATGTCAGTATGTACAGTTCAGGTCTGGTCAGGAATGTCAGTATGTACAGTTCAGGTCTGGTCAGGAATGTCAGTATGTATAGTTCAGGTCTGGTCAGGAAGGTCAGTATGTACAGTTCTGGTCTGGTCAGGAATGTCAGTATGTATAGTTCAGGTCTGGTCAGGAAGGTCAGTATGTACAGTTCTGGTCTGATCAGGAAGGTCAGTATGTACAGTTCATTTCGGGTCAGGAAGGTCAGTATGTACAGTTCAGGTCTGGTCAGGAATGTCAGTATGTACAGTTCAGGTCTGGTCAGGAATGTCAGTATGTACAGTTCTGGTCTGGTCAGGAAGGTCAGTATGTACAGTTCAGTTCTGGTCAGGAATGTCAGTATGTACAGTTCAGGTCTGGTCAGGAATGTCAGTATGTACACTTCAGGTCTGGTCAGGGAGTATATCTGCATGCTGCACTAGCATATTCTAAAGTATGCTTGAAGAGGGACATGTATGTTTTTATGCCCCACCTACGATAGTAAGGGAAATTATGTTTTCTGGTCTGTAGATCCGTTCGTTCGTTCGTCTGTCTGTTTGTCTGTTCGTCCGTTCGTTCGTCCGTCTGTCTGTCACGCTTCAGACTAAAGTTTTTGTTCAAGGTAGTTTTTGATGAAGTTGAAGTCCAAGCAACTTAAAACTTAGTATACGTGTTCCCTATAATATGATCTTTCTAATTTTGATGCCAAATTAGAGTTTTATCCTAATTTCACAGTCCACTAAACATAGAAAATAATAGTGCGAGTGCGGCATCCGTGTATATTCTTGTTTTGACATGTCTTTAATTGACTTGTTTGAGATGTTCACATTCCTTTTTAAGAAACTGATGGTGTTGTTAGCTTTGGAGCAGATGGTGCTTATGCGTTAATCCAATCTAAGATCTGATGAATTAGTGCATCTCAGGCATTTAGCTGATGTTACATGTTCAAGGTTATGGCCATGGAATGTGTAATTGTACTTAGGTTGAGTTCGCTTCTTGGAGATGGTGAGTACATTATATTTGTCAGGATGGGGGTTAAGCCACGTTGCTTCCCGTACAGCTGGTCAAAGTCCTTTGTACGTTTGCAGCATCTGCATTGGATGATATTGTGACGTAACTTTGAAGCAATAGTATCATCATTTAAAAGTCGAAAGGTTGATTGAATCCATTGGGGCATGTCGTATATATAATAAAAAGAAGGTTAGGTCCGAGGACGGCTTGTGGTACGCCGGACTCTATTGAAATGGAAGTCGGTGTTTAACCCTCTACTTCTTCTGAATGTGTTCTATCACTGAGGAAGTTGTTTATCCACTCATTTGTTTTAGTGTTTATCCCATATTGTGCTTCAGTTTGTGGATGAGAAGGCTATGACTAACCTTATCATATGCTTTGGAGCCGGCAAAATAGAGCCAACGAAGCTATTTTGCTGAGCCGGTAAAATAGCCCCACTTGAAGACACAGACGTTTGTGAAGTGGACCCCCCTTTTTTAATTACGATTTTCATATTTTATTTGAAAATATTTTTTTTCATATTTCAACTTATATTATTTTTAGTTTTACTTATTTAACGTGTTCAAAGTCTTTGCAATGCAATTTAACAATATTAGTAAATAATATGCATTGAAAATACTTTGAAAACCTTAAATAAGTAAATCAAAGTCAATATATAAAGCATATGAAAAAATAAAATCTGAAAATCTGATATGAAAATCAAAATGAAAAAAAAAGGGGAGTCTACTCCACACACGCCCTAGGCTGTGTCCTAAGAGGCTATTTTGCCGAAAACTGCCTCATTTATATCAATATAAAATGATAACACACTTAAAGTTTAATACAAAAGCACTGTGATCTACATGTATATCTGATACCATTATAACTGCATTAAGCCGGACCAAAAAATAAATAATTTATAAAATGGATTTTCTTAACCAGAACGGAATCCGCGGGTCCGTTCGCCCTGATTCATGTTCGCACAGGTCCCTATTCGCCCTGATACCTGTTCGCCCAGGGTCCATTCGCCCTGATTTTTATTTTTTCTAGTTTTTGTCTAGTCGCATTGTTTAAAGTATTTGAACAAAATATGTTAAAGTTGGGTTTTTTTTTAAATTGACAGAATATTTATATTGCCGCAATCAATTTATCATTTTCCCTTTGATTTGCAGAGTAGAATACTGGAATACAATGTATTCATCTTTATTGATATTTGTTAACAAAATAAGTGTATTCAGTCAATCACGAATGTATAGAAGAAGTATGACTAGTCTTAGACTAGAGTATAAATAAATGAACTTGTAAATTTTATCCGCTTCATAATTTACAGTTGTACATCATTGTTTTTATTAATTTCAAGCTGAATATTTTATCAATTATTATTAATCCACCAAAAGACAATAAAAGTTAGAAGAGACAAGAATACCACTTTTGTCAAAGATCTTTGATAATGGAAACCTGATCCTAGCCAAAGTTGCAACTTCGTTTCCAATTGATCTTATCCAACTAATTATCAATCCGTTCTGTTATGTAGACATTAATGCAAACAGAGCTGTTTTTGAGGAAACCAGCAACATTTTGGAACCCCTGTGTAGACAGTTGCTTTATAATATGCATAACAAACGCTATGCTTTATTAGCTAATATAGATCAGCAAGGCAGTAGAAAATCTAACTTCTAATTGCCTAATAGTGTAGTTTAGAAAGATTGGCCTTGCAAGTACATAACGGGCACACATGGTCCCAGAATAAGTTGTTTTTGTATTCAAAGAACATTTAGTTTTATTTCTATCAAAGATTTTTCTTATGTTTTATTTGTGTAATAAGAATAAGAATAAGAATAAGAATTTTATTAGTATAAAATCCAAACAATAGGATTGTTACTAAAATATACGACAAAAACAAACAAACAGACAGTGGCATATTAAATACAAAACGATAGTCATTAAACACTACAAACATGTAGCATTGAAAGAAAAACAAAAACATAGATTATTAGTATTAATTATAATACTATTTTTGACAGCATGCCTCCTCTTTAAAATTATCATCAATTAAAATATTATGCCTATGTTACAAAAAATATGTTATAATATATATAACATTATATGTAACATAAATTCTTGAGGTGGCGGAAATTTTTTATATTTTAATATATGAAGTGATGCGCGTTGTATTGTGTTATATTGACATTTTCCTCTGTGTGAATGGAGGTGTGCCTTGATTCTCAGAACTACGATTACAGATTACAGAATTATCACAATAATCAGTGATTCGAATTATTTTGTCATTGAACAATTAATATGGGCGAACGAACTCAGAGCGAATGGACGTAGGGCGAACATGTTATTAGGGCGAACGGTCCCGATACCACAAGGACAGAACAAAATGGCGAAACAGCACAGGGGACGAAACATTTTACTGTTTCTTACAAACGTGTGATTGATTTAGACGTATAAAATTTCTTAATTTCTTTTCGGAAATGCATAGAATTTCCGTAATTCCCGAGAAAACACTAAAGAAAATAGAAAGTTTCCTTATTTGTTCGATGGTGAATTAAAAAAATCTCTGTTGGTTATGGGAGCGTTACATGGAACTACTGGATTTTGTAAGTTTTACGAATAGTCACAGGGAACGAGCATGTATTCATGCTTAGTGAATAGTGTTGCCATCTGAGTTTCCTACCATCTAGCAAGAGGAACAGCCAAACTCATAGATCAAAAATAAACTGACAACGCCATAGCCAAAAAATAAAAAGACAAACAGACACATAATAGTGCACAAGACCCAACATAGAAAACTAAAGACTACAAATGTAGCAACATAAAACCCACCAAAATCTGAGGGTGATCTCAGGTGCTCGGGAAGGGTAAGCAGATCCTGCTCCACGTGTGGCACCGGTCATGTTGCTCATGCTATTAATATGAGGTAGGCATTACCTGTGAATGGGGACGAAGTCTGTATTTTTTTTTTAATTCGAATAAGTTGATAAAAGCATTAAAAGAAATGGACATACTGTAACGTTTCCGATATTGGTTCTGTTGTTAGGGATTTAGTTGTGACGTCATATTCAATGTAAACAAAGAAACTCTGTTATCCAGGTAACATTTTTTATTATATCCAATGATTGGGTGTTGAATTCCTTCCTATATTTGTTGATATGTTGATAAATATACATTTTGTTCAAAGTCTCATGCAAACAAGACCGGAAACGGAAGTAGATCTGAAAAGAAAGTTAACGATTTTTAGTTCATTAGTAGAATGAAAAATTTGGGAAATTTTCCTGAAATTTTTTTTTTTTTTGATTTTTCTACCATAAGTGGGGACTTTGTCCCCATATAAACCAGGTAAATAGTCTAATTCTGTAGTTCACATTTGTGGTGAAAAGGCCTAAAATAAAATATTGTTTGTTTCCCGAAACCTGACCGACAATGCAAAAATTGTCAGACTCACAAAATTTTATTATCAAAACTAAGTCAAATACTATTTTATTCATTTCTGATTTTCAGGCTTGCCGAATCGACTGATATTGTTCAGGCTTTTAGAAAAAATGAAATTATTTCCTTATCTCTCACCCACACCTGGCTTGGCAGGGTCGGGATTGGGGAAACAAACAATTTATTAATTTAGGCCAAAGGGAAGTGGATAATTTGTAGTTAAAACATAACGAATATATCGGATATCATCTGTGAAACGGTTATTCAATAATAGTCAACCAACTCATGATGATTTCAACTTCACCATTTTGAACTATTGGTTTAAAAAGTAAAATCACAAAAATACTGAACTTAGAGGAAGATCAATTGGGAAAGTCCATAATCACATGGCAAAATCAAATAACAAAACGCATAAAAAACGAATGGACAAAAACTGTCATATTTAATAGCTTCCTTGTGAGCAGCAACCCTCTATCAAGGAAATCATGATAGGAAATACAAGCAGAGAATATCCTATCAATTGGGAGATATATACTCTGTGTGCAGGCGCTACTGGAATGTTGCTACATAGAAATGGAAAGTTCATCTCTTTTGTTGTAAAGATTTGTTTTCAACCTATATACATGATCATAATGATTTTCACATGTGAGTGTTGCGTTTAGAATACTGAAGTACACATGTACATACATAGATCTTGAAACTGCTCTTCAAAACCTTGCACTTTTAAAATATTATATAATATGTGCTGTTCTTTCTTAGTCATGTTAGTCCTTGTGTTGATGCCAGGAATGTTGACATATCTGATGCAGTGTATGTTTAATGTGTTCAACTGTTTCATCATTTCTTTTCTTTCTTGTTGGTATAAACGAATTTACACTTTTGGTATTAAGCTGAATTTTTTCTCCAAATGACCTTAGATCGCCTCCAAATAACCTTTTGATGTCAAGCAACAATCACTTACAAGTCTATTGTGACGTCAAATTTTTTGAATTGTTATGTCAAAGTTTACGGGAACCTGTGTGATTCTACGTAATGGCGGACAAATTTGCATACAAGTGTAAATATGTCTATTGCCTGCAGTTGAATAAATATATGTGACATAATCTTCATTTTGCTGAAGTCAACGGCCTTTATATGGTTGAAGTAGAAGAAGTGTTCTTTATTTTCTTCTTCACTACGTTGATTTAGTCATATGACTAGAGGGATTGACTTATTTCATGGCAGCACTTATTTAGTTGGCTATAGGTTAGTCTGTTCTTAGTTCTTAGAGAATTCTTCCTGTTACTATGATTTCAGGCTCAGGTATTATATACATTTGTATTTATGGTGGGTTCCAGGGATGACTATTTCATAAGAGTATACATTTTTAAGAAAGTATAATATACACACAGAGATTACAATTTGCAATACAATGTACATCAGTATACATAAAAACAACATTAATTTTAAAATGCCATTGACAGACACTTCTACTCATCTCATAATTATAAACTATTGACAGACACTATTCTCCATTTGTCCTGTTGTCCCAGCTTATCACAAGGATAAATTGTAGATCAAAAGGGATTGCTATTGCAAATAGCTGCAAAATTTTGTATATGTATATGACAGACGCACAGTGTTCTATCCATCAAACATGTGGCATAATATCAAGATCAAGAAAAAATAAATATATGAAGTCATTAAACCTGCATTAGTTTCTTTTAATGTCTTCCCTATGTCAAAGGAGGATGCTAACAACATGAATAATAACTACTCTAAAAAAAAAAAAGAAAAAAAAGAAAATTAACCTTTGATTATTCTGTGTTTTCCAAATAGATAGATTGCTAAGGGCATGATAAATACAATATCATTAAACATTGTTAAATGACTAATAAATTGAATTATTATAATATTTAGTGAGAGCATGATAAATACAGTATCATTAGATGACTAATGAATTGAGTTAAGGGCATGATAATAAATACAATATCATTAAATGACTAATGAATTTAGTTATGTTATAAAACTTATATTGAAAATGATACAGGTAAAGAATTTGTATTTTTCAGACAAATCTCCATCCAGTAAAGGATTACTGACTGCTACATTATTATCATCATTTGCCTTAAACTTCCCATTTCAACAATACAGACATTATTTCTGGTATAATCCACACCTAATTGTAGAAAAACAACAGGTATTTATTTTTTCAACTTATTTTGAATTTATGAAAATAAGAAGTGGTGGTAGATTGTCAACCTAAGGTAAGAAGCAAGATCCTTTTCATTTTTTTTTGGGGGGGGGGGGGGATTTTTGTTTCAAAGAACCATATTTAAATAAGAACTAGGGTTAACAGCTGAAGGACGCCTCAGGGTGTGGGAGTTTCTCGCTACATTGAAGACCAATTGGTGGCCTTCGGCTGTTGTCTGCTCTATGGTCGGGTTGTTGTCGCTTTGACACATTCCCCACTTCCATTCTCAATTTTATTGTAATCTTGAATTAAAATTATGTAGGATCATTATAATCCCTTTTCCTGTAAAGTAATATATTTATTTATGTCAAACTTTAATGACCTACATTATTTAGATTTTTTTTGTCAATCCTTCGACTTTTGGCGAAAAAGCGAGACATAGCAATTCTACATTCTGTTGTCGGCGTTGTCCACAAATACTTTATTTGGCTTTTTTAACTTTTTTGGATTCGAGCGTCACTGATGAGTCTTTTGTAGACGAAACGTGCATCTGGCGTATATATAAACTTTAGTCCTGGTATCTATGATGAGTTTATTCACTCTGTGGTAAATGTTTTTGAAATTTTAATAACTTTCTTAAACTATCCTGGATTTCTACCTGTAAACCAAACTTGGAAAGAGGCTTGTTTATGATCATAAGATAGTATCCAGAAGTAAATTTTGTAAAAAAAAAAATCCTGCTTATCTGTTTTTATGCCCGATTTATGGGCACTATGTTTTCTGGTCTGTGCGTCCGTCTGTTCGTTCGTCCGTCTGTCCCGTTTCAGGTTAAAGTTTTGATTAAAGTTTTGGTTAAAGTTTTTGGTCGAGGTAGTTTTTGATGAAGTTGAAGTCCGATCAACTTTAAACTTAGCAACATGTTCCCTATTATATGATCTTTCTAATTTTAATGCCAAATTAGAGATTTTATGCCATTTTCACGGTCCACTGAACATAGAAAATGATAATGAGAATGGGGCATCCGTGTACTTGGGACACATTCTTGTTTACTTATACATTGTTATAAGTGGACTTAGTTTTTCTGACTGTTAGTATTACATTCATTCTGTCAAGTCTGTGGTTAAAGTTTTCAAAATTTTAATAACTTTCTTCAACTTTTCTGGATTTCTTCCAAACTTGAACAGAAGCTTGTTAATGATCATAAGATAGTATCTTGAAGTAGATTTTGTAAAAAAAAATCCTGTTTATCTGTATTTCACTTGTAAATGGACTTAGTTTTTCTGCCAGTAAACATTACATTCACTATGTGGTCAAAGTTTTAAAGTTTTAATAACTTTCTTCAACTATCCTGGATTTCTACCAAACTTGGACTGCAGCTAGTTTATGATCATAAGATAGTATAAACTAAAAGCAAAGTTTCTTCCAGTTAACATTACATACAGTTTGCAGTTAAAGTTCTTAAATTTATTACATTCATAAAGTAGGCGAGACACTGGGTTCCGCAGAACCTTTACATATTTCTTTATACTGAAAATCCCAATTATTTAAAGAATGTGCAGGATTCCTGAGAAACTTACTAAATAATTAAGCCTTGTTCATCACAAACTTCATCTTCTTTTGTAGTCATTTTTCTTTATTTTCCAGTTATGGAGAATATTTTCATCAAAGGTAGCTTACTTGGATCTCAAAGACATGTGTTGCTGTTCTATTCTAATGTACTACTTTAGAATATTTGAGAGGCGATATGGTTCAAGAAAATTTTTGGTAGGTTGACAGTGTTACTCACATTGTGACAAAAGTAATTCAGTCTCCTTTAACTTTATGTACCCAAATATATTGTGTATAGGCCCCCCTGTTATATACCTCTATTTGGTATTTCTGGTTACCGGAAATGTAGGACAGTTAGTGTCGTCTGTCACCCATGTGTTTGATAAAATGGCTGTGGAATAAAATTTAGATATCGATATTCAAAAGCGTGACTTCAATCTCATTAGTCCCCCGAAGACAACAAAAAGGATTGAGGCCCACGACATGGTGGAGGACTTAAAAAGGCTTTTAGCGTAAATATTATTTTTTTTTCGTGATATTGTTGGTGAACCTTTTTTTTAAAACACGTGGTAAATGACAAAATCAGCTAAACAAGCAGATCCATAGGCTGGAGTCCTCACAGACAAGTTTTCCTTTTGATTATATGCCGGTAATTTTGAGTGATAGTAAAGCAAGATTTTTACAGAATGAGGTTAATTCTAGGACAGAACGGAAAATTCAGTGGTGGTTTAAAAGTGGTGCATCCGCGAACAACCAATTGCAGTACCTTAAAGACAATTTGGAACTTAAATTACAGATACATCCTAAAATATTACTTTATGTTTGGCTAGGAACGTGTGATCTCACAACAAAAGATGGTAAATTTATTTCTTTAAAAAAATCAAGAGATAATTCAAATGTTAATCAATTGACATAAATTTACAAAGAAATTCATGCTTTTATATCAGATTTTGTGACGGTAAAACTTGCCTTTCTAGAATTACTGTACTATTTAATTTTTCATTGGAATGCCTATAAAAATCATGCTACTCCTGGACCGTTTAAAAATGACGATCACTTGTTGATTGAACAAATTGATGCAGTAAACAGCTTTATCTGTGAAACCATCATGTTACTACGAAAATATTCACCACAATTCAATTTTTTTATTGACAAAATTAATTCTTGTCCAGCTCTTGCCAGACTGTCAGAATTTGTGAATTGTCACAAAAGGACTGCATTTAAGCATGAATAATTGGGAAATTCAGAAAATATAATTCAGTGATAACTGTATCGCCAGTACTACCTACATGTACAGTGTAGTTTCTTAAAATTTTTTCTCACAATAAGCCAAGCCATTTCATTTTTTGATGTTAATTTGTCTTAAACAATTGGTATCAGATAAGGTATCGCCAGTTAATTTTCAATTGCCTTTCATATTAAAATTTTAATATAGTTTATGTGGAAGAACCTGTTTATTTTTCTTCTCAAGTTATGAAATTGTCGTAGATAAAACTTAGTTTTTCTTGTTTTGGTGATGATTGCATCGCTAAACAGAAATTACACTCCGTTTAAAAATAGCAAAGGTTGCATGCTTTATAAAGTGATGATTGCATGGCTAAACTGAAATTACACTTTGTTTATCAATAGCATGGATTGGATTTCTTAAAACATTTAGTTTCGAGCTTTATAAAGTGATGATTGCATTGCTCAAATTATTTACACTCCGTTAAGCAATACCCATGGTTGGACTTTTGTTCTGCTGTTTTGGTGATGATTGCATCGCTAAATTTACATACCTTAGATCGTGAGATGTGAGCAGTTGCAGTTATACCCTGATTTTCAACTATGGACTATGCAGAAGGACATAATCTTCTTGATTTTTGACGTTTTTGGTGATGATAGCATCGCTGTTATTGCATTATACTAATTTGTCAAATGTACTTTTATTTACTGTTATTTTCGTATGATATTACGATTGATTGTTGTGATTTTATCTTAAAGGTAGACATTTTTATCATATGTTACATTCAAAAAGTATATATATTATGAAGCTAGATGGGCATTAATATGAACTAGATGTGTTACATGCAACAGAATTGAAAAGTTTTTCAAATACTTGCGAAAGCTTTTCTCAGTTGAATATATAACGGTGTACAGAGTGTTAGTGTCTGCTAGAGTGAAAACCTGCACATTTTCTATAACATTGTTTATTGAGACTGAGAGTGTATGTATATATGTCTATCAAAAATATTTCCTAGGAACTTTTGGCTACTTGTATAAGTGTGTGTGTGATAGTGTTATACTAGATTGTGTTATTTAAAATAATTATATTAAGAGTTTCTGGTCTCTGCTAGCATCGCTGTGATTAGAGCACAAATTGTCACTAATATATAGCAAACTTAAGAGTTCAGTCAACTGTATGAAATGTTTATTAATCTTTTATTATATATATGTAAGTACAAACAAAACTGGGTCCATGTACGGAGTCTGAGACGAAGGTGGTGATGCCAGAGTGAGAAATTGTGTATACCAATTTGAAATGTATTTTTGTTTTGCTTATTGTATTGTTTTATTGCTGTCTGCATTTCCAGTGACCAGACCAAAATTTTTCAAATTTTATATTTGGGCAGGGGATGTTATATACCTCTATTTGGTATTTCTGGTTACCGGAAATGTAGGACATAATTTAGCCCGTTTATTGTATTTTACGGGACTGTATACCTTTTTATGTTTGTCGGCGGCGGACAGTCAGTGTCGTCTGTCACCCATGTGTTTGATAAAATGGCTGTAGAATAAAATTTAGATATCAATATTTAAAAGCGTGACTTCAATCTCATTAGTCCCCCCAAGACAACAATTAGGATTGAGGCCCACGACCCCCCCTCCAAACTATTTGATTTAAGTTTTTTATTCTACATTGATCTATTGATGTTGTCCCTTAAGGCACAGAATATAATTAAATCTCTTTCTGAAAGAGGTGCGATCGCGAGAGAAACCAGAGTTACATTCAAATTCATAAATCAAAAGTAGGTGGATAAAATTATATTTTAACCAATTTATTTATGTACATGGTAAAATTTAAGATAAATAAACCCTTACTGGTTCCTTTATGTACAAAATACTCTCATTTCTCATTTCCCTATGTAATTCTTAGAAGTGTACAGCTTATTTTTAGTCCCCTACCGACAAAGTAGAAAGGTGACTTAAGGTTTGCACTCTGTCCGTCTTTCTGTCTATCTGTCCATCCGTCAGTCTGGCAAATCAGTTTTCCAGACTTTTTTCTTTTTGTTTGAAGATAATGATTTGATAGCTGGTGTATTGTTTTATCATGACAAGTTACAGGTCAAGTTAAATTTTCACAATTTTAAAAGCTTTTCTCCTTGTTCTTTTCAAGTCCTTTCCATAGAATTTAATTTTTGATGAAATACTTATTACTTACTAGATTTCTGTTTAAAGGGAAATAACTAATTTTTTCAAAAGATTTGTATAAGACAGTGTATTAAGAAAAATCACATTTTGGATTTTTTTCCATTTCTTTAGTAAATTGTTTGAAGAATTTAGTGGTAGGTTTGTTTGTTTATCTTATGTAGTTTACACCATGACAAGTTATTGATCAAGTTAGAATTTTGTTCCATTACAATGAATTTTTAACTGGTAGGGGACTATGTATTGCCATGTAATACTCACAGAATGCTTGTTTATAACTTAATTATACAACTAACAGAGCCCCAATTGTTTGACATGTTTTCTCATTTGATTTTGCCATTTGATTAGGGACTTTATGTTTTGAATTTCTATCAGAGTTCAGTATTTTTGTGATTTTATTTTTCACTATCATTATTACAATAAAGGTATACACAAAGTTTACTAGTTTAGTTCAAAACAAATATTCATTATGTTGACTACTGACTTGGATACCTACATGACCTATTATCTTTAACATTAGATTGTTTTAATGTTAAAATTAAAGATATGAGTAAAAAATTATGTGGGATTAACACCATTGATACAACAACCCAACAATGAAAGATCCAAAAGCCATCTTGAGCATTTTGAGGGCTACATATATTTTTCAACAAAAGTCAGGTGTCTATACAATGTGTTCACCTCTTAATCACCATCAGTCAAGTGTCTATACAATGTGTTCACCTCTTAATCACCATCAGTCAGGTGTCTATGCAATGTGTTCACCTCTTAATCACCATCAGTCAGGTGTCTATACAATGTGTTCACCTCTTAATCACCATCAGTCAAGTGTCTATACAATGTGTTCACCTCTTAATCACCATCAGTCAAGTGTCTATACAATGTGTTCACCTCTTATTCTCCATCAGTCAGATGTTTAAACAATGTGTTCACCTCTTAATCACCATCAGTCAGGTGTCTATGCAATGTGTTCACCTCTTAATCACCATCAGTCAGGTGTCTATACAATGTGTTCACCTCTTAATCACCATCAGTCAGGTGTCTATACAATGTGTTCACCTCTTAATCACCATCAGTCAGTTGTCTATACAATGTGTTCACCTCTTAATCACCATCAGTCAAGTGTCTATACAATGTGTTCACCTCTTAATCACCATCAGTCAGGTGTCTATACAATGTGTTCACCTCTTAATCATCATCAGTCAGGTGTCTATACAATGTGTTCACCTCTTAATCACCATCAGTCAGTTGTCTATACAATGTGTTCACCTCGTAATCACCATCAGTCAGGTGTCTATACAATGTGTTCACCTCTTAATCATCATCAGTCGGGTGTCTATACAATGTGTTCACCTCGTAATCACCATCAGTCAGTTGTCTATACAATGTGTTCACCTCTAAATCACCATCAGTCAGGTGTCTATACAATGTGTTCACCTCTTAATCACCATCAGTCAGGTGTCTATACAATGTGTTCACCTCTTAATCACCATCAGTCAGGTGTCTATACAATGTGTTCACCTCTTAATCACCATCAGTCAGGTGTCTATACAATGTGTTCACCTCTTAATCATCATCAGTCAGGTGTCTATACAATGTGTTCACCTCTTAATCATCATCAGTCAGGTGTCTATACAATGTGTTCACCTCTTAATCACCATCAGTCAGGTGTCTATACAATGTGTTCACCTCTTAATCACCATCAGTCAGGTGTCTATACAATGTGTTCACCTTTTAATCATCATCAGTAAGTTGTCTATACAATGTGTTCACCTCTTAATCACCATCAGTCAGGTGTCTATACAATGTGTTCACCTCTTAATCACCATCAGTCAGGTGTCTATACAATGTGTTCACCTCTTAATCACCATCAGTCAATCTTGTTAAATAATAGGCATTTTTATTTAAAAATTACAAGAACATGAAGAATTATCTAAAAATGGAAATGTAAACCTGGTATATATTGTAAGAACTTCAAGAAAAAATAAAAGGTTTGGAAAATTGAAGGGTATTGACTTATATCTATCAGCTCATTTGATTCATGTTATTTATGTTATTAATATCTACATTTAAGTTTCTCATACATTAACCAATGTAGGTTGAATGAGAAATGTAAACAAATATTTTGTTATTTGTATGTTATATCTTTTTATGCCCCCCCCCAACGAAGTTGTCGGTGCCATATAGTTTTACCCTTGTCCGAAATTCGGTAATTCCGATATTCCGTAATTCCGATATTTCGTAATTCCGATATTCCGTAATTCCGATATTCCGTAATTCCGATATTCCGTAATTCCGATATTCCGAAATTCTGTAATTACGTCAATCTGTCATTCCACAACAAACCATTATACAGAGTTGTTTTCCAAACGCCTTCAGATATTGGGCTGATTTTTGGTATGTGAGGTAACCATGATGAGTTACAGATCAAGTTTAAGTTTTGTTCCGCTCCACTAATATTTGCCGAAATTACAGACTTTGGACTTTGAGAAATTGTTGAAAATCATAGTTATACAGACTTTTTTTTCTAAACGCCTTCAGGTATTGGGCTGATTTTTGATATGTGAGTTAACCATGATGAGTTACAGATCAAGTATAAGTTTTGTTCCGCTTCGCTAATTTTTGCTAAAATTACAGGCTTTGGACTTTGATAAATTATTGAAAATCATAGTTATATGGATTTTTTTTTATACCCCTCCAGATTTTGAGCTGATTTTTGATATGTGAGACTACCATCATGTTTGTGTCCACATGTGTTATTGAAATTGCAGATTTTCTATTTTTGGAACAGGGCCATTCGTGTGGCTTTGACGCATCTAGTTTCAATTAAATTTTGTACTTACAGATTGAAAAATTGAGAGAGATCTGATCTAAAAAATTTTAATCCAATCTTAAAGACACTAGTTTTCTGTGGCTTACATTTGAATGCAAATTACTTTTATTATATTTTATTTACAGTCCTATATGTTGTCAACAGCTATTATATCAACAGCCTTAGAACTATCTGTGATTTATTTACTCCAACATTTACAGATCAAATTACAACCTTTGCCATCAGGACCGTAAGTTTTATTTTATAAGTTAACTATTATTCTAACTTAAAACAAATACATAAAAAAATAGTTAAATATAGGTGTCAATGACTAAAAAGATAACTTAACATAAGTGTCAACAACTAAAAAGATAGATAAACATAGGTGTCAGTGATTTTAAAAAGATAACTAAACATAAGTGTCAGTGATTTTAAAAAGATAACTAAACATTAGTGTCAACAACTAAAAAGATAACTAAACATAAGTGTTAGTGATTTTAAAAAGATAACTAAACATAAGTGATAACAACTAAAAAGATAACTAAACATAAGTGTCAACAACTAAAAAGATAACTAAACATAAGTGTCAGTGATTTTAAAAAGATAACTAAACATAGGTGTCAATGACTTAGAAGATAGTTAAACATAGATGTCAATGACTTAAAAGATAACTAAACATAAGTGTCAATGATTTTAAAAAGATAACTAAACATAAGTGTCAATGACTTAGAAGATAGTTAAACATACGTGTCAATGACTAAAAAAATAGTTAAACATAAGTGCTAATGACTAAAAAGATAGATAAACATAAGTGTCAATGATTTTAAAAAGATAACTAAACATAAGTGTCAACAACTAAAAAGATAACTAAACATAAGTGTCAGTGATTTTAAAAATATAACTAAACATAGGTGTCAATGACTTAAAAGATAGTTAAACATAGATGTCAATGACTAAACAGATAGTTAAACATAGATGTCAATGACTTAAAAGATAACTAAACATAAGTGTCAATGATTTTAAAAAGATAACTAAACATAAGTGTCAACAACTAAAAAGATAACTAAACATAAGTGTCAGTGATTTTAAAAAGATAACTAAACATAGGAGGTGTCAATGACTTAGAAGATAGTTAAACATAAGTGTCAATGACTAAAAAGATAACTAAACATAGGAGGTGTCAATGACTTAAAAGATAGTTAAACATAAGTGTCAGTGACTAAAAAGATAAATAAACATAGGAGGTGTCAATGACTTAGAAGATAGTTAAACATAAGTGTCAGTGACTAAAAAGATAACTAAACATAGGAGGTGTCAATGACTTAGAAGATAGTTAAACATAAGTGTCAGTGACTAAAAAGATAACTAAACATAGGAGGTGTCAATGACTTAGAAGATAGTTAAACATAAGTGTCAGTTACTAAAAAGATAGATAAACATAAGTGTCAATGACTAAAATAGATAACTAAACATAAGCGTCAATGACTAAAAAGATAGTTAAACATAAGTGTCAGTGACTAAAAAGATAACTAAACATAGGAGGTGTCAATGACTTAGAAGATAGTTAAACATAAGTGTCAGTGACTAAAAAGATAGTTAAACATAAGTGTCAGTGGCTAAAAAGATAACTAAACATAGGAGGTGTCAATGACTTAGAAGATAAATAAACATAAGTGTCAATGACTTAAAAGATAAATAAACATAAGTGTCAATGACTAAAAAAGATAGATAAACATAAGTGTTAATGACTTAAAAGATAAATAAACATAAGTGTCAATGACTAAAATAGATAACTAAACATAAGCGTCAATGACTAAAAAGATAAGTAAACATAAGCGTCAATGACTAAAAAGATAAGTAAACATAGGTGTCAATGACTTAGAAGATAGTTAAACATTAGGAGATACTTGAATACAGAAAATTAATTTAGCATGTATTGTAATTCAACACTCCCTGCCTGCTTGTTTATTTACTTCAAGATCATTTATGATATTTATGATACACAAAGAAGAAAATTAAGCATTCCTGACATTTTGTATGCTTTCAAATACACAGATCATTTATTACATAGAGGCAGTTATCCTGAGGTAAAATACATAAGTTATAGCATGTTTGACACCTACGCTGTTATTGAAGTCAAATAATTTACTAAGTTCTTTGATTCAACAGTAAAATATTCCACTTCGTTTGTGACACAGATTTGATGGAAGAGAGTGACACAGATTCGATGGGAGAGAGTGACATTTAAAATAAAGACTGACAAATTATTTTAGGTTGAAATTTTAAAAAAAAAGTAAGATTTGAATAAATGGAAGAGATTGAAAGGGCTTAAAATCGGGAGATTTTGACCTACGCCAGAAAGAAAATATATTGAGAAAAGTATAAAGTAAATTTGGGGGTAAGTAATGAATGAAAAAAAGCATATAAAAGTATACATTTAAATAAATTCTCCTGCATTGAAACTTTACCACAAATCATATAAGGAATTTGTCATTGAATTGTAAAAAAATAATAAGCTATACTTTATGGTACTTGAATGTATTGTGTTGTCTACAGACAATATGTCATCATGGTACTATAAAATTTATCTGATTTATTTATAGGCTATGTATGCTATATCCGCTGTTTATTCCATACTATTGTGAAGTACCGCGAGTGGTATTTGGACATATCTTTGGTATACCAATGACTGGGAAGTCATTTCATTATATACTAGGACTTCAGGTTAGATTTAACTTTCTTTATAGATTTATTAGAGATTTTGATAATTGCACATAGTCTATTGAAGATAATTATAGATTATCGTTGATCATCTCAACAAGATTGATTTTCTTGCTTGAGCCTGTAACGATGAGACAATCAATGATAATCTGTTTATCACTATTTTACCTATGACGACATTATCAATTTCATGTCAATTTCGTTAGAAACACCATGTGCCTCCTTAGTTTCTAGCGACAATTTTCCATCTCAAGTAGCATGATATGAAAAGTTATCACAAAAAAATATCAAAGAAAAATGCACAAAATAGCGATAAACATTATTAGTTGAGATACAGTCGAACCTTGTGGTGTTGAACTAGATTGTGTCAAAAACTTGGATGAGTTGAAGTAATTTTTTGGTCCTTGGTACAATTCCCATTTACTCAATTCATATTTACCTCTGATGAGTCAAACTTGGTTGATTTGAATAAGTTAAGTCGAGTAAACTTTATAGTCCTGTGGATGTTAAATTAATGTAAATTGACCTGATGTCTCCAAGTTTGAAATTAAAGAAATTTCTAAAGATGCAGACTTAATCATGTTAATGATAACAATTCAAATCAGATGTATTTCAAAAGATTAAAGCTGCGTAAACATTCTTATTTGTATAACAGTTAACATGACACATTTATGGTGACCGGTAATTAGCACTTTTGTTGATCGTTCAAGGGGAACTTTAGTTCACTTGATATAATAAAAGTAAAACGAATTTAAATGACCAAAGCTGAGTTTAATTTAATCTTTTATTGAATAAAATTCAATAATTACAATAAATAAAATGATTATTAAATTAAAGACAATTATGATCAATTTATGATAATTGAATAAAAAGCAGACAGCCCTTGATCATCAGAATTCTTTCTGAACTTGTTTCGTTCCTCGAGTGATTTCATAAATTATAATGACTGACCTTTGTAAATACTTGTGTTATTATTTTACTTATTAATGATTTGTATACATGTCCTTGTTTGAAGGACCAAACTATATTGAGATTGAATACACACTCATAACATGTAATATAAAAAAAAAGCACACTGTTCAAATTTCTAGTTTACACAAACATTTTATTGTATCTCATTCATTCAAATTTATGACGATACCTTTGACCTATTATGAGTCGAACCCCTGATGAGTCAAATATATTTGTTCAGTCCCTTCGACCTCAACACAAAGACGTTCGACTGTATTTATATTCATAGTCCGTCAATGAAACTATAAAATTGGAGGTATATATATTCATGTAAAAATAAGAAGATGTGGTATGATTGCCAATGAGTCAAATTTCTACAAGTGACCAAATAAACACTGAAATAAACAACTATAGGTGACCATACAGCCTTCAACAATGAGCAAATACCATACCTCATAGACCCTGAATGGAAAATTAAAAAAAAATAAACCAGAAAACTAATAATAATAAGATATGTCTGTACTTTTCTGGTCGTCTTGCCTAAGTTTTGTAGGATATTTAAGATATGTCTGTACTTTTCTGGTCGTCTTGCCTAAGTTTTGTATGATATTTAAGATATGTCTGTACTTTTCTGGTTGTCTTGCCTAAGTTTTGTTTGATATTTAAAATATGTCTGTACTTTTCTGGTCATCTTGCCTAAGTTTTGTGTGATATTTAAGATATGTCTGTACTTTTCTGGTCGTCTTGCCTAAGTTTTGTGTGATATTTAAGATATGTCTGTACTTTTCTGGTCGTCTTGCCTAAGGTTTGTAGGATATTTAAGATATGTCTGTACTTTTCTGGTAGTCCTACCTAAGTTTTGTATGATATTTAAGATATGTCTGTACTTTTCTGGTCGTCTTGCCTAAGTTTTGTATGATATTTAAGATATGTCTGTACTTTTCTGGTAGTCCTACCTAAGTTTTGTATGATATTTAAGATATGTCTGTACTTTTCTGGTCGTCTTGCCTAAGTTTTGTGTGATATTTAAGATATGTCTGTACTTTTCTGGTCGTCTTGCCTAAGTTTTGTATGATATTTAAAATATGTCTGTACTGTTCTGGTCGTCTTGCCTAAGTTTTGTATGATATTTAAGATATGTCTGTACTTTTCTGGTCGTCTTGCCAAAGTTTTATGTGATATTTAAGATATATCTGTACTGTTCTGGTCGTCTTGCCTAAGTTTTGTATGATATTTAAGATATGTCTGTACTGTTCTGGTCGTCTTGCCTAAGTTTTGTATGATATTTAAGATATGTCTGTACTTTTCTGGTCGTCTTGCCTAAGTTTTGTATGATATTTAAGATATGTCTGTACTTTTCTGGTCGTCTTGCCTAAGTTTTGTATGATATTTAAGATATGTCTGTACTTTTCTGGTCGTCTTGCCTAAGTTTTGTGTGATATTTAAGATATGTCTGTACTTTTCTGGTCGTCTTGCCTAAGTTTTGTATGATATTTAAAATATGTCTGTACTTTTCTGGTTGTCTTGCCTAAGTTTTGTTTGATATTTAAAATATGTCTGTACTTTTCTGGTCGTCTTGCCTAAGTTTTGTGTGATATTTAAGATATGTCTGTACTTTTCTGGTCGTCTTGCCTAAGTTTTGTGTGATATTTAAGATATGTCTGTACTTTTCTGGTCGTCTTGCCTAAGGTTTGTATGATATTTAAGATATGTCTGTACTTTTCTGGTTGTCTTGCCTAAGTTTTGTATGATATTTAAAATATGTCTGTACTTTTCTGGTCGTCTTGCCTAAGTTTTGTGTGATATTTAAGATATGTCTGTACTTTTCTGGTCGTCTTGCCTAAGGTTTGTAGGATATTTAAGATATGTCTGTACTTTTCTGGTAGTACTACCTAAGTTTTGTATGATATTTAAGATATGTCTGTACTTTTCTGGTCGTCTTGCCTAAGTTTTGTATGATATTTAAGATATGTCTGTACTTTTCTGGTAGTCCTACCTAAGTTTTGTATGATATTTAAGATATGTCTGTACTTTTCTGGTCGTCTTGCCTAAGTTTTGTGTGATATTTAAGATATGTCTGTACTTTTCTGGTCGTCTTGCCTAAGTTTTGTATGATATTTAAAATATGTCTGTACTGTTCTGGTCGTCTTGCCTAAGTTTTGTATGATATTTAAGATATGTCTGTACTTTTCTGGTCGTCTTGCCAAAGTTTTATGTGATATTTAAGATATATCTGTACTGTTCTGGTCGTCTTGCCTAAGTTTTGTATGATATTTAAGATATGTCTGTACTGTTCTGGTCGTCTTGCCTAAGTTTTGTATGATATTTAAGATATGTCTGTACTGTTCTGGTCGTCTTGCCTAAGTTTTGTATGATATTTAAGATATGTCTGTACTTTTCTGGTAGTCTTGCCTAAGTTTTGTGTGATATTTAAGATATGTCTGTACTTTTCTGGTTGTCTTGCCTAAGGTTTGTATGATATTTAAAATATGTCTGTACTTTTCTGGTCGTCTTGCCTAAGTTTTGTGTGATATTTAAGATATGTCTGTACTTTTCTGGTCGTCTTGCCTAAGTTTTGTGTGATATTTAAGATATGTCTGTACTTTTCTGGTAGTACAACTTAGTTTTGTATGATATTTAAGATATGTCTGTACTTTTCTGGTCGTCTTGCCTAAGTTTTGTATGATATTTAAGATATGTCTGTACTTTTCTGGTAGTCCTACCTAAGTTTTGTATGATATTTAAGATATGTCTGTACTTTTCTGGTCGTCTTGCCTAAGTTTTGTGTGATATTTAAGATATGTCTGTACTTTTCTGGTCGTCTTGCCTAAGTTTTGTATGATATTTAAAATATGTCTGTACTGTTCTGGTCGTCTTGCCTAAGTTTTGTATGATATTTAAGATATGTCTGTACTTTTCTGGTCGTCTTGCCAAAGTTTTATGTGATATTTAAGATATATCTGTACTGTTCTGGTCGTCTTGCCTAAGTTTTGTATGATATTTAAGATATGTCTGTACTGTTCTGGTCGTCTTGCCTAAGTTTTGTATGATATTTAAGATATGTCTGTACTGTTCTGGTCGTCTTGCCTAAGTTTTGTATGATATTTAAGATATGTCTGTACTGTTCTGGTCGTCTTGCCTAAGTTTTGTATGATATTTAAGATATGTCTGTACTTTTCTGGTCGTCTTGCCTAAGTTTTGTGTGATATTTAAGATATGTCTGTACTTTTCTGGTTGTCTTGCCTAAGTTTTGTATGATATTTAAAATATGTCTGTACTTTTCTGGTCGTCTTGCCTAAGTTTTGTGTGATATTTAAGATATGTCTGTACTTTTCTGGTCGTCTTGCCTAAGGTTTGTAGGATATTTAAGATATGTCTGTACTTTTCTGGTAGTACTACCTAAGTTTTGTATGATATTTAAGATATGTCTGTACTTTTCTGGTCGTCTTGCCTAAGTTTTGTATGATATTTAAGATATGTCTGTACTTTTCTGGTAGTCCTACCTAAGTTTTGTATGATATTTAAGATATGTCTGTACTTTTCTGGTCGTCTTGCCTAAGTTTTGTGTGATATTTAAGATATGTCTGTACTTTTCTGGTCGTCTTGCCTAAGTTTTGTATGATATTTAAAATATGTCTGTACTGTTCTGGTCGTCTTGCCTAAGTTTTGTATGATATTTAAGATATGTCTGTACTTTTCTGGTCGTCTTGCCAAAGTTTTATGTGATATTTAAGATATATCTGTACTGTTCTGGTCGTCTTGCCTAAGTTTTGTATGATATTTAAGATATGTCTGTACTGTTCTGGTCGTCTTGCCTAAGTTTTGTATGATATTTAAGATATGTCTGTACTGTTCTGGTCGTCTTGCCTAAGTTTTGTATGATATTTAAGATATGTCTGTACTGTTCTGGTCGTCTTGCCTAAGTTTTGTATGATATTTAAGATATGTCTGTACTTTTCTGGTCGTCTTGCCTAAGTTTTGTGTGATATTTAAGATATGTCTGTACTTTTCTGGTCGTCTTGCCTAAGTTTTGTATGATATTTAAAATATGTCTGTACTTTTCTGGTTGTCTTGCCTAAGTTTTGTTTGATATTTAAAATATGTCTGTACTTTTCTGGTCGTCTTGCCTAAGTTTTGTGTGATATTTAAGATATGTCTGTACTTTTCTGGTCGTCTTGCCTAAGTTTTGTATGATATTTAAGATATGTCTGTACTTTTCTGGTAGTCTTGCCTAAGTTTTGTGTGATGTTTAAGATATGTCTGTACTTTTCTGGTCGTCTTGCCTAAGGTTTGTATGATATTTAAGATATGTCTGTACTTTTCTGGTCATCTTGCCTAAGTTTTGTATGATATTTAAAATATGTCTGTACTTTTCTGGTCGTCTTGCCTAAGTTTTGTGTGATATTTAAGATATGTCTGTACTTTTCTGGTCGTCTTGCCTAAGGTTTGTAGGATATTTAAGATATGTCTGTACTTTTCTGGTAGTCCTACCTAAGTTTTGTATGATATTTAAGATATGTCTGTACTTTTCTGGTCGTCTTGCCTAAGTTTTGTATGATATTTAAGATATGTCTGTACTTTTCTGGTAGTCCTACCTAAGTTTTGTATGATATTTAAGATATGTCTGTACTTTTCTGGTCGTCTTGCCTAAGTTTTGTGTGATATTTAAGATATGTCTGTACTTTTCTGGTCGTCTTGCCTAAGTTTTGTATGATATTTAAAATATGTCTGTACTGTTCTGGTCGTCTTGCCTAAGTTTTGTATGATATTTAAGATATGTCTGTACTTTTCTGGTCGTCTTGCCAAAGTTTTATGTGATATTTAAGATATATCTGTACTGTTCTGGTCGTCTTGCCTAAGTTTTGTATGATATTTAAGATATGTCTGTACTGTTCTGGTCGTCTTGCCTAAGTTTTGTATGATATTTTAGATATGTCTGTACTTTTCTGGTCGTCTTGCCTAAGTTTTGTATGATATTTAAGATATGTCTGTACTTTTCTGGTTGTCTTGCCTAAGTTTTGTTTGATATTTTAAATATGTCTGTACTTTTCTGGTCGTCTTGCCTAAGTTTTGTGTGATATTTAAGATATATCTGTACTGTTCTGGTCGTCTTGCCTAAGTTTTGTATGATATTTAAGATATGTCTGTACTTTTCTGGTCGTCTTGCCTAAGTTTTGTATGATATTTAAGATATGTCTGTACTGTTCTGGTCGTCTTGCCTAAGTTTTGTATGATATTTAAGATATGTCTGTACTTTTCTGGTCGTCTTGCCTAAGTTTTGTATGATATTTAAGATATGTCTGTACTTTTCTGGTTGTCTTGCCTAAGTTTTGTTTGATATTTAAAATATGTCTGTACTGTTCTGGTCGTCTTGCCTAAGTTTTGTATGATATTTAAGATATGTCTGTTCTTTTCTGGTCGTCTTGACTCTTTTTAACAGTTGTGTAGGGGAGACAATTTTCTCTCTTGCATTAAAAATTATTTTGTTTCAGTAAATTTTCTCTCTATTTTAGATTGCCAGTACTTCTAAAGAATCTATTCTTGTTGCCATTTGTGGGTTGGTATGTATTGTTATGGCATTACTATGATATTTTGTATACTGATGGGAAGAGGCATTATTCATTAATATGATATTGTGTATACTGGTGGGAAAAGGCATTACATATGTATTCATTACTATGATAGTGTGTATACTGCTGGGAAAAGGCATTATTCATTAATGTGATGCTGCATATCAATCTTTGTTCCCTGACTTTCTTTGATCTAGCTGCATGTATATATGATAATCAGCATGTAGAGAGGTATACAGACAGTAAAAATATAAATAAAAGGAGTAGGGGCATTAAGTAGATATAGGAAGATGTGGTGTGAGTGCCAATGAGACAACTCTCCATACAAATAACAATTTAAAAAGTAAACCATTATAGGTTAAAGTACGGCCTTCAACACGGAGCCTTGGCTCACACCGAACAACAAGCTATAAAGAGCCCCAAAATTACTAGTGTAAAACCATTCAAACGGGAAAACCAACGGTCTAATGCCTAGTTTTGGCCCAAGAAAATAAAATGTCTGATAACCATTTTAAATTGGCTCATAGTGTTTAGAAATGCATCAAGTCAAGAAATATAAATGAAAAACATAAAGATTTTTATCTGATGATGTCACAATTATGTCATAATATGTACTGTTTTCACAAAAACGATGAAAAAATACAGAATTTATGCAGCTTTCTATCTTTATTTCTGTTGTGGAAGCATACTGCGCAGCCAAGAAACAACAAAATAATTTAACAGGAGCTTTATTATAACTATTGGCATAATCTCACCAAATATCAAGTTGTTTCTTGGGTGCGCACATACTTTTCAATCTAAAATATACTTTAAAATTTGATGAAAAAACAAGGAAAATCATGAAATTTAACATGATATGCAAATTAAGTCATGATTTGTTGCCATGGTCACTTTTTCGATGTCAAATTTGTTTTGTATTTCTTAGTTCCTTATACCTTAGTCAAGTTTTCAGTTATTTAAGAATATGTATGATAACTTTTAAATTTGCAGTAATGTGTGGGCCAATTAAGGGCCTAATTGTCCCTACTCCTTTGGTAATTCAGGAATTAGTTCACATAGCAAAATTTAAACCAATTTTACATCAAGCTCCTTCATTCTGCTGTGCTTGTCTGTTTTCTATTTAAGGAGGGAAATGATAACATTGAATTGAAGTTTTGTTTTATTCATCCTTTCTTTGAACATTTTCAAAAATTTATCTATGAAATATGTGATCAGATATTTTCCTGGTACAAAATTTGTTAAACTTGGCATGCATTTAATATCTTTTTTATCAATATCAATGATGTCATTATTAAAATTATCTGTAAAACTGGAGTTTTTAATATGCAGTATGGGCATTGCTCATTGTTGATGGTCGTACAGTGAACTATAGTTGTTAATTTCTGTGTGAATTGTACTTTAATGAAGAAGTCATTGTTTAATACCCTTATAGTGTGTAGAGTAAGGGTCAAATGAACTTTAATGAAAAAGTCATTGTTTAATACCCTTATAGTGTGTAGAGTAAGGGTCAATTGTACTTTAATGAAGAAGTAATTCTTTGATACCCTTATAGTGTGAAGAGTAAAGGTCAATTGTACTTCAATGAAGAAGTCATTGTTTAATACCCTTATAGTGTGTAGAGTAAGGGTCAGTTGTACTTTAATGAAAAAGTCATTGTTTAATATCCTTATAGTGTGTAGAGTAAGGGTCAATTGTACTTCAATGAAGAAGTCATTGTTTAATACCTTATAGTGTTTAGAGTAAGGGTCAATTGTACTTTAATGAAGAAGTTATTGTTTAATACCCTTATAGTGTGTAGAGTAAGGGTCAATTGTACTTTAATGAAAAAAGTCATTGTTTAATACCCTTATAGTGTGTAGAGTAAGGGTCAATTGTACTTCAATGAAGAAGTCATTATTTAATACCCTTATAGTGTGAAGAGTAAAGGTCAATTGTACTTCAATGAAGAAGTCATTATTTAATACCCTTATAGTGTGTAGAGTAAGGGTCAATTGTACTTCAATGAAGAAGTCATTATTTAATACCCTTATAGTGTGTAGAGTAAGGGTCAATTGTACTTTAATGAAGAAGTCATTGTTTAATACCCTTATAGTGTGTAGAGTAAGGGTCAATTGTACTTTAATGAAGAAGTCATTATTTAATACCCTTATAGTGTGTAGAGTATGGGTCAATTGTACTTCAATGAAGAAGTCATTGTTTAATACACTTATAGTGTGTAGAGTAAGGATCAATAGTACTTTAATGAAGAAGTCATTGTTTAATACCCTTATAGTGTGTAGAGTAAGGGTCAATTGTACTTAAATGAAGAAGGCATTGTTTTATACCCTTAAAGTGTGTAGAGTAAGGGTCAATTGTACTTTAATGAAGAAGTCATTGTTTAATACCCATATAGTGTTTAAAGTAAGGGTCAATTGTACTTTAATGAAGAAGTCATTGTTTAATACACTTATAGTGTGTAGAGTGAAGGTCAATTGTTCTTTAATGAAGAAGTCATTGTTTAATACCCCTATAGTGTGTAGAGTAAGGGTCAGTTGTACTTTAATGAAAAAGTCATTGTTTTATACCCTTTTTCAGCTTTCAGGGTTACTGTGGAAAGCTAATTTCTTAAAAGTACAAAGTTTTAGAATACCAACATTTATTGCTAAATTTTTTGGATGCACTTTACAAAAGTTGTTTGAGAGTTCTCCACCAAAAGATCTAGAGAAACCAATTGGTGCCACCAGAGAAATACAGAGACAAGAACACATGGAGCACATGGAACAACAATTATTATGGCAGACATTTCAACAACAACCTCAACAAAATGGATGGTTTAATTTAAATAGAGACCAGGTGAGATTATCTTTTAGTAGATATTTAATTATAGCATGCTTGGCTGGTTTGTTTTAAAAGGAAGCCAGACAAGCGTGGTGACTTTGAAGTGTTTGTCTTTTGGAAGATTTTTATACGACCGCAAAAATTAAAATTTTGGAAGTTTTGGTCCCAACAGTTTAGGAATTAGGGGCCAAAAAGTGCCTGAATAAGCATTTTCTAGGTTTTCTCACTTTTACTTAAGTATAAGTAAATAGAAATCAATGAAATTTAAACACAAGGTTTATGAACACAAAAGGAAGGTTGGGATTGATTTTGGGAGTTGAGTTCCCAACAGTTTAGGAGTTAGGGGCCAAAAAGGGGCCCAAATAAGCAGTTTTATTGGTTTTCGCACCATAACTTTAGTATAAGTAAATAGAAATCTATGAAATTTAAACACAAGGTTTATGACCATAAAAGGAAGGTTGGGATTGATTTTGGGAGTTTTGGTCCCAACAGTTTAGGAATAAGGGGCCCAAAGGGTCCAAAATTAAAATTTGTTTTATTTCATCAAAAATTGAATAATTGGGGTTCTTTGATATGCTGAATCTAACTGTGTATGTAGATTCTTAATTTTTAATCCCGTTTTCAAATTGGTCTAGATTAAAGTCCAGAGGGTCCATAATTAAACTAAGTTTGATTTTAACAAAAAATTAATTATTGGGCTTCTTTGATATGCTGAATCTAAACATGTACTTAGATTTTTGATTATGGACCCAGTTTTCAAGTTGGTCCAAATCAGGATCCAAAATTATTATATTAAGTATTGTGCAATAGCAAGAAATTTTCAATTGCACAGTATTCAGCAATAGCAAGAAATCTTCAATTGCACAGTATTGTGCAATAGCAAGAAATTTTCAATTGCACAGTATTGCACAATAGCAAGAAATCTTCAATTGCACAGTATTGTGCAATAGCATCTTCAATTGCACAGTATTGTGCAATAGCAAGTATTTTCAATTGCACAGTATTGCGCAATAACAAGAAATATCTAATTGCACAATATTGTGCAATAGAAAGAAATTTTCAATTGGAGTGATCTTATATTGTCCAGAATAGTAGTTGAATCAACTGAAATCATTGTTTTATACAATATACAATGTATATTCACTTTTACTACCAACTGATAAATTAAAACAATCTTTACCATTCAGTGATAACAAGCACTTTTTTTTACATTTTAATATTTTATGATGTATTTAAATGAGTAGTTATTGTTGCAAACTCCATTAGAAATTTGAATTGAGATCAGTTTTGGAATAAGGGAAAGGGGGATGTGAAAAAAAGTGGGGGGGGGGGGGGTTCAATTTTTCTCATTTCAGATTTCATAAATAAAAAGAAAATTTCTTCAAACATTTTTTTGAGAGAATTAATATTCAACAGCATAGTAAATTGCTCAAAGGCAAAAAACAAATTTCAAGTTTATTAGACCACATTCATTCTGTGTCAGAAACCTTTGCTGTGTCAACTATTTAATCACAATCCAAATTTAGAGCTGAATCCAGCTTGAATGTTGTGTCCATACTTGCCCCAACTGTTCAGGGTTCAACCTCTGCGGTCGTATAAAGCTGCGCCCTGCGGAGCATCTGGTTAATTATTACAAGCTGGTCTAATTGTCCATCTGGCTGAATTTTTATTTCCATTCTCTTACTTGAGTTTGCCTCAACCAAATGTTATGAAACTTTGACATAATTATAGATTATCGTTGATCGTCTCAACGAGATTGCTTTTCTCACTTGAGCCTGTACGGCGAAAACGAGAAAAGCAATAGAGTTGAGATGACCAACGATAACTAGATTGCTTTTCTCACTTGAGCCTGTAAGATGAAAACGAGAAAAGTAATCGAGTTGAGATGACCAATGATAATCTGTTCATCCCTATTTTACTTATGACGAGAATGTCAATTTCATTAGCAACGCCACATGCCTCCTTAGTTTCTAGCGATAATTTTCCGTCTCAAGCGAGTAGCATGATATGAAAAGTTATCACAAAAAAATATCAAAGGAAAAATGCATGAAATAGCGATAATGCTTATTACCACAAAACTCAGATCAAGTACACATTTGGGTAGTGTTACATTCACAGTTCATGAGTTATGTCCTTTTATAACTTTATATGCAAGTGGGGGCATCATTTGTGTCGCATGGACACATCCTTCATTCATTATAGATATATTTGGAAAATTGTTATTAAATCGGCAATTGATTTTAATGATACTCTGCTATAAATTTGTTTTTTTCTTGTTAAACTTGCATGTTATACATTTTGTTTCCAGAATAATGGTCCAGGAATGTTTGGTAATGGTTTAAATAATGATGTATTTGATAATGAACCAGATGAAGGTCAGGAACTGTTTGGAGTAAGGCATAGAAGTAAGTCAATTGTTATTTGTTTATATGCGACCGCAAACATTTTTTTGGATTTGTATAATAATTGTTGCATGTGTTGTTGTCGTCATTGTTGACATATTTGGTTACCGGACAATATCTTTAACAAAATGTATTAGTGAATGGATCTGTATGAAAATATACAAGAAGGTTCAATACCTCGAAAGGAAAGTAAGAATTGATTTTGGGGGTTATGGTCCCAACAGTTAAGGAATTTAGGGCCAAAAAGGAGCCTGAATAAGCGATTTTCTAGTTTCTATTAAAATTTAATGCTGATTTAGGAATATTAATTTTTGAAAAAAAAGAAAAGGGGGTGTAAAATATAAATAGAGTGGGGGGCAATTTTTTCTCATTTCAGATTTCAAAAATTAATAAGAAAATTTCTTCAAATATCATTTTTTGGCCAAAAAATGGTGAGTAAATTTTTTTTTTTTGGGGGGGGGGGGGTGGGGGGTGGTCAATTGGAGACAGCATAGTGTATTGCACAAAAGCAAAAAAAAAATAATATAAATTCAAATCATATAATCAATTATAAGTTCTTTGTCTACAGTTATTCTGTGTCAGAAATTATTTGTTGAATATTTAATTACAATCCTATTCAGACCATATGAAGTGCAAATATTGTGTCCATTTTTGCTCTAACTGTCATGACTGTTCAGGGTTGAACCTCTGTGGTTGTATCCAACTGTGCTCTGTGAAGCATTTTATTTGTTATGTAGTGTTTACTTATTCAGGGTTATATCTGTTCTATATACCAGCTGTGATAAGTGATTTGTATAACTATAAATTTTCATTTCTGTTTGTATACTTAACAACTAAATTATTTTCATTTATCAGTGAAGCTCGATTAAACCAATTTTCAAGACGTTCAGCCGTTGGCCTTCTTCACTTTTTTTATTTTTCTTCTCAACTACATGGTAGACATTTTTACTTTTACAATCATTCAGATGTTATAGATATAATTCCTTGGAAACTTTATGATATCACAATACTTTATTTTATAATATTATTGTAAATGGTTTTAAACTAGTAATTTTTGCAGCCCTTTATTTCTTACTGTTAGGTGTGAGCCAAGGCTCTGTGTTGAAGACCATACTTTGACCTATAATGGTCTACTTTTATAAATTGGCACTCATTCCACATGTTCTTATATCTATGTTTCTAGTTTCCAGACAGTAACTTGTGTTTAAGTGCAGGATCTTTCTAAAATTGTACTACAAGGTTCCATTCTACAATTTTTTTCAAGGGTTTATAATTTTTTTTTCAAAATTTTTCAAGTTTCAGAAAGAAATTTTCAAATGCACAGTATTGCGAAATAGATTTTAAGATATTTGACCAGATTTGTGACAGAAACGGATATTATGTCAAAATTTGATCACAAGACAATTTCAGAAAGTATCAAGCTTGATAAATTTTCAACAAAAGCCTTATTTCTAATTAGTCACTGTATTAGCTATGATCCATTGTAATATTGGTCAAAAAATAGAAAGTGCCATTTTAGGGCCTTATCGAACCTACTCCTTTGAGACTTGGGACATGAAAGGCATACATAGGTATTGTTTATTTTCACAGGACACAACCAGGATGATAATCCAGTAGAAGTTTCAGAAGATCAGGTATGTACCGGTACAGAGGTCAAGAAACGCTCGGATTTTACAGCTATGACGATTCTAAAAGGTCAATTTACTCAGATTTGACATAATTATCAATGCCCTTTTATCGTATTTAAAACATAAACATAAACTTAAACAGACAAGAATAAGCAATGATATAATGAAGATTTTTCATGGTCTGTTTATTATGCGTGTCATACTTTATTGATAATTTGCTAGTTGGATACATTGCAACAAACTTAAGAATCTAAATGGTATATTTTTTATTTTTAATTTAATCATTATGTTAATTTGGAATCTAATGGTCATTAGTTTAAGAAAAAAAGTTCAAACCAGTTAATTTGAAATATGTTTGAAAGGAGCTGTTGGTTAAAGCATTCAATGGACAAAAACACCTTTATATACCTGTGCAATTTTGTTCATGAACTTAAAAGAATAAATTTTCAGAGATGTTCAGATGCAATATTAAAAATTGACAGGGACAGAAATGATAAGAATGTTGAGATCTTCCCACTGTCCATTTAAGTCGAAACTGCCAGACAGACGAATTCTTTCAGGTGTCATAGCCCTTTTAAATGTTAAATTTCATCAATTTTGTTTCATTTTTGTCTACATAATTTTGTAAACTATTATTGACAGTTTTATTAGGAAAATTAAATCATCATATCAATCATTATTGGAGTTATCACTCTTTTATAATGATTTTTACCAATTTTTGGCATTTTGCCTCATATCTTAAAAACTATAACTGATAGAAAGAAACTTTAGGGAGCCAAAAGGATCAACAAGTCAAGATCTAATTATTGCATTTTTTTTTCTATTATTTTAATACTATAATAAATAGAATGAAACTTTATATAGCAGGGCAACCTCTACAAATATGTCATTATTACTGAAATTACCAGTTAACACATACAGGTATTCCCATTTATGATAACTTTTACATAAAAATGGCTATTATTGAAGATATAGGTGATTCAAACATGCTCTTTATCACTTCTACTTTTAGCTTTTATCAGAAACACTTATAGCAGGGATCTGATAATAGCTGACAGTTAATCTTGTGTATCTTGTTTATAGTATGTTTTGTAATTTGTATCAAACTTGATCAATAGTTTAATGTTTTCTTTATATACTTTGTAGGTTCAGCACTTAATAGACATGGGCTTCAATGAGGAACGTGTTAGAAATGCTCTCCAGATTTCAAATAATGACATTTCTTCAGCAACTTCAGTGCTTTTACAAGAATCTTGACATAATAAACTCATTTTAACACATTTTATATAAAATACTATTTACAAAAGGTTGTGTTCCAGGGATTATTTGGATTTCCTAATCAATCCTAATGACATTTGTAATCTTTGGTACCTAAATAATATAGTAGATCATTATAACTATTAACTCTTTGGATATGAAGCAATAAAGAGTGTGTAAGATAGAAATATGGGGACGAAGTCAATTAAAATTAAAATAAAGAAAATTCAATTAAAAAAAAATAAAAAAATCAGGAAAATTTTCCCGAAATTTTCATTGTACTAATGAACTCAAAATAGTTCAAACTTTTTTATGTCATGTTTTGAATTCCTGCATCTGCACAGAAATGTACTTCGTTTTTCCGGTCTCGTTTGTATGAAACTTTGAGTAAAATATATATTTATCAGTCTAGTATAAAGTAGGAAGGAACGCAATACCAATTTCATTTTTAAAAATTCCTTGATATGAAAAAACTTTACCTGGTGATAGCGTTTCTTTGTTTACATTGCATATGACGTCATAACTTAAATAATGTCATAACTTAAATAACGTCACAACTACCGTAAATTCCCTAACAACAGAACCAAAATCAGAAACGTTACTGTATTTCCGTCTCTTTTTTTTTAACAAAAAAATAATTCATACAGACTACCTCCCCATTTACAGGCAATGCCTGCCTCATATTATAAATAAGGCTTACTTGCTACTTGGATCTAAAATCTTGCCCTCTTGTCTGTGATTGAAAACAGCCATTATGTACAATTTTTGAAAACGTGTCCCAAAAATTTGACCTGAAGTTTGACTTGTTTCAAATGGGAGGTATTATTGTTCTAGAGAGAATCAGCTCAGATTTCATATTTAGGGATCATACATTCCTTAAATGTTAGTAGTGGTAATCTTGACTGCGGAAATGTTAACCATGACCATGTTAACTGTGACAAAATCTTTATGTTTAATAGTGACAAAATCTTAATGTTTTCATAGGGTAGATGACCTGGAAGCTACATTCCTTGTATGCAGATACCTAATGCTACAAAGTTTCTGTCTGTCATACTCCATTCTCATTGACCTTATTTTCATGGTTCTGTGATGGTCTGTCTGTCTGTCTGTCTGTCCCCTCTGTCTGGTTTGGTCTGTTCTGCTCATGTTTGTCTGGACGGACGGACGGACGGACAGACAGACCGTCCAGCAAATCAAATTTCCACACTTTTTTCTTTGTTCTTTTAAATATTAATTTGATATTTGGTATATAGTTTGATCATGAAAACATATAGATCAAGTTTGAATTTTGTTCTGATCTGATGATTTAGTCGTCTAGAGTTATGGTCCATATCATATGTTATAGTACTATGTTAAACCCTATTTCTGTACAAAGGGAGATAACTCATTTTGTAAAAAAGATTTTTAAAAGTAGCTATATGACATTTTGGATTTTTTTGGGGATGGGGGAAAGTAGGCGAGATGGTGACATCCCATTAGTCCGACAACCATTATTCCGACAGCCCATTTCTCCGACAGCCCACTATTCTGACAGCCCATTACTCTGACAGCCCATTATTCCAACAGCTCATTATTCCGACAGCTCATTATTCCGACAGCTCAAAATTTCGTAATGCATCTGTCTTATGTGTATGGGTAAATTTTCTCTAAAAAGATCAACTCCGCTCTCTATACTTTTAGTGGTTGTCCATTTTGATATCAATTATTCTTTTCATGTGGGATATTTGTTTCAGTATATTATATAACTATACAAATCCTTGTTATCGAATTGTAAACAAAAACTTAGTAAATTATGTGTTTTGGTTTATAAATATACATATTGGAATCATCTGTTAAAAATTTTAAACAATGAACATTGACAAAGGCAAACTTGACACTTATTTCATTTAAAGATTGTTTTCAAAAAGAAAAATATTTAGATATCATTGATTTTAAATCAAAGAGCTGATAACTCTGAGGTGGAAGAAGGTGAATAAAAGGTAATTTGAATTACCATAAAAGCAGCCCCACTAACCCAGGCTGCTTTGTTCCATTTATTGTTTTTGAGATACGGAGAGACATATGAACCCCCCTCTTTTTTTCTTCAAAAAAACTAAATATCACTTATATAAAATTTTGAATCAAAACCAAAAAGTATACAGATCTTTAGATTAATGTAACAAAGAAGTGTTTAAGTTTTAAGCAATAATCATACATTCGTTTTTGAGATACGGCGCGACATGTAAAAAAACCTCCCCCTTTTTTACAAAATACTAAATAACTGAAAATTTATTATAATAAATCAAATGTCCTGAAATATTTAGGTGAATTATTATCTTCCATCCATAGTTTGTCTTGACTTGTTTAGTAAACAAATTAATGTCTTTACTTGAGTAGTAAACAAATTAATATCCATTTAGACCATTATTTACATTTTCACACAGGTAAACTAATTTGGCTATAAATAGATCAAAGCATGTCTGTGTAGAATCTCTAATCTAAAATCGTAATTGTTATAATTTTATTTCTTTAAATAATCAAATTTAAATTCATGAAAATAATCATGATTGATAAAATAGTATTGCACAAAGTTTACGTTTTGGAAGACTATTTATGATGCAAGGTCATGGTTCTAGAGGCTTCTTCACATATTTGTAAACAAACCAATATGGCCGTCACACGTGATTACCGTTGCACATTTGAAACAAATATTTCTGACAAAAGTCAGATTTCTCTTGTCAAAAGGGATTTATATTTATATTGCAATAAATTATTCAGAAGGAGGTACATTCAGTTTAGATTATATTTCTTATTCTATGAGCATTTAGAGTTTAATCAAAATTCTCCCAACAGCAACGTACTGCTCTTGTCAACTGAGTCTTGAATAATTTTATAAATAGATTCAAACCAATTGAAGTAGAAGGGCATCTAATTCACATGACAAAGGAAAACAATGAATAAAAACAACAATTTAATAAGAAATAGATCCTTTTTATAAAACAAAATCTTTTTGTCTGCAAATTCGTAACTTCAATGGCGAACATGTAAACAGGACGAGTTGTCCCGATACCAAATTCACGCATGCGTACTTCAAATATCTACAGTAAAACATCCGGTTACAAGTGAACAAATAACGTTCATGTAGATGAAATGAAATCTAATAATTTACATAAATAAAAGGGTACATATTTACGATAGTGATTGTTTTTCAATCGTAATTTACAAATTAAATGATTCAGATGCTTAATCATGTGTAAAAATCTGTGTCAGGAATCAGAAGTTGTTATGAAATTGTAATATACAGAAACGAATGCGGTATACGGAGAATTTAATGATTTTAAAGTCGGCACCATTGGCCTTCAGAAGACTTGAAGTCTTCTTCCACCAAAAAGGTAGTTCATATGTTAATTAAGAATCTGTGCTCACCCATTACATTAGGAATTAAAAATGCCAGATTCTCAAAAAATCGTATTGTACAGCTGATAAAGTTGAGGATGAGCGTCATTTTCCAATCGCATGCTCACTTTATAATATTTGAGGGATGAACTCATTCAGCATATGTCTAGCACTTGTCAGAACTTTAAAAAGTTAAATAAACATGATGAATCTTCAAAATTTATTTGTTTTGATGTTAACACAAGAAAACTTTACTATTATGGGGAAAACATCTTATTATATTGTTAGCTCTTTTGAATTATGTAGCACAAGTCTTGATACTGACTGTTATTTGATATCAATGAGTTAGTTGGGTTTTTTTTCTATTTTGTTTTTTCTCCGATTTTGACTGAGGATTATGCTGCTATAAAGATAATTATATCATACTAGTATTGTAATGTCTTAATGTTGACCCAATCATTATACCGCCGTTTCTAAAAAAAAAAGTGTGTGTGTGTTGGGGGCGGGGGGTACTGTCCGCCAATCCGTCAGTAAATACGTCCGTTCGTTCCATGAATACTTTAGTTGCATCTTTCTCATGAACTACATTACAAGGATTTTTTAAATTTGGTTTCCGGGTTTATTGAAATCAGCTATATCGTGTGATGCTTTTTCAGATTAACAACTCCGCAACTTCATGTTTACCGAAATATTTGGGCTGGGGTTTCATCAGTAGCTCTCACTGACTTTCACTGATTGTTCTTAATATGCTCTTTATAGACCCTGTAATTTGGAAAATGAAATATTCTTTTCTGTTCTATTCTAGTATATGCAGATTTCGAATTGAGTATATACTTAGAAAGTATTCAAACTACCTTAGTCCTATCATGGAAGTATTATATTGACAGGAACTCCAACGAAAAATTAGCACATTCGCACCCCACTGATTTCTTTAGGAAAATAAAAGGTTCCGACTCAGTATGTCAAGTATGTGATAACTCCTTTGTGGGGTATCTGCGATGCCGCCCTCGCGTGTGTAGTTTACAGAAACTGATCTTATCACGTGATCTGTTATCGAGGGTCTAATCTACCTACCAATGTAAATAAACACGGAAACTCCCGTGGCTAATTGCGAATCGCTACATGAATAACGACACCTGTTTCTATTCAATAATTAAAGACTACAGCTGAAACAATCTTAAAAATCGGTCCATATTTAACAGAATGACAGAAATAACTGTATTTGGAAAGAAGATAAGATTATTTTTAGTTTTGTCTAATATGTTTTTATCACTAGAACTAGGAAATCGGGAAATATCGGATTATGCAGATTACATGACTCTGAAGTAGAGTGTTTGCAGAAAATAATTTGATGTCCGTGTAGTGTGCCTGATGGCGCCTGATAACTCAAATTTTAAGTTAAAGATTGTAAATTTTAATCGAGTGTAACACAAATATTAATAGTTTCTCGATCGTAAAATGTAACTTAACATATTTATAGAAATTGTTTTAAGCACTAAGAGGTGGATAATTATACGCCCGTGATTCTCTAGTATGTATCAAGTTAAAACACAGATTACATGTACACCTTCTTTTTTTTTTTTAAATTCAACCTGGTCCGAGATTGCTCTGGCGTCTGACGGATTTGCTTTGGGAAATTTATAAAATTTTCTTTTTGTTGAAATGAATGAAACATTTGACACCGGACTTTCAGTAAACAATTCAACAAGTGATTTGTTAGCAGTAAACCTCAATTATACATGCAGATTACAACTATTTGTTTCCTTACACAAGACATTTATTATAATTCAATATAAAAATAAGAAGATATGATTGCCAATAAGACTACTCTCCACCAGAGATCAAATGAAACAGAAGTTTTCAACTATAGGTCACCTGACAGCCTTAAACATATTTTAGCAAATCCATTTCATATATGAAAAAAATTCTATTGGCCTGATTATGCACAAAACAAATAACAGAGAAACAAATAAGCGAATATAAAGAATAAATAGATATTTGCGATTGAAAATGATGTCCATGCAAACGATTATGGTTTTTTTTCTGTTTTGTTTTTTTTTTTTTGGGGGGGGGGGGGGGGATCATATGGCATCTGTTTGAAATTAATCAGTTAGTTGTCAGTAATGATTTTGTTTCACATTGGTAGCGCAAAAGGGGGATGGTTAATTTTTCACTACAACTGAATCAAATGAAGAATAGCATTACTTTTTTTTCAGTAAACTGATATGGCGGAACTGTGGTGGAAAAATTTTGTTTTGCAGTCGGGTCCTTCACACGGAATCATCTTTTCTATTGAACATGTTTCAGATTTACAAAAGCAATAAAACTCTTCAATTTCTTCTCCGATAATTTTTTCAAATTCTTCATCATCAAAATCGTGCATGTCCATATTGATTAGTGAAATATTTGTAAATGTTGATAGTTTATTAACATAGAAAACCTAAAAACTATAAATTGTCAACTGTCAATTATTGGCATGGTCGTTAAATGTCATATCCTTGACATTTATGTATACATCCGGTTACTTCGGTAAATTCCGTAATTACGAGTATCCCGAAAACGTCGTTGAACCCATGCATCGATACAACGAATTGAAAGATGTCAAATTAATTATTAGATACTTAACGATTTTGCGGCATCGCACTATAAACGTTTGAAGTCGGTTTGTTGGAGTTCCTGTCAAAAAAGGAAGTATTATATTGACAGGAACTCCAACGAAAAATTAGCACATTCGCACCCCCACTGATTTCTTTAGGAAAATAAAGGTTCCGACTCAGTATGTCAAGTATGTGATAACTCCTTTGTGGGGTATCTGCGATGCCGCCCTCGCGTGTGTAGTTTACAGAAACTGATCTTATCACGTGATCTGTTATCGAGGGTCTAATCTACCTACCAATGTAAATAAACACGGAAACTCCCGTGGCTAATTGCGAATCGCTACATGAATAACGACACCTGTTTCTATTCAACAATTAAAGACTACAGCTGAAACAATCTTAAAAATCGGTCCATATTTAACAGATTGACAAAAGAAAAATAACTGTATTTGGAAAGAAGGTAAGATTATTTTTAGTTTTGTCTAATATGTTTTTATCATTAGAACTAGGAAATCGGGAAATATCGGATTATGCAGATTACATGACTCTGAAGTAGAGTGTTTGCAGAAAATAATTTGATGTCCGTGTAGTGTGCCTGATGGCGCCTGATAACTCAAATTTTAAGTTAAAGATTGTAAATTTTAATCGAGTGTAACACAAATATTAATAGTTTTCTCGATCGTAACTTAACATATTTATAGAAATTGTTTTAAGCACTAAGAGGTGGATAATTATACGCCCGTGATGGTCTCTCCATATAGTATGTATCAAGTTAAAACACAGATTACATGTACACCTTTTTTTTTTTAAATTCAACCTGGTCCGAGATTGCTCTGGCGTCTGACGGATTTGTTTTGGGAAATTTATAAAATTTTCTTTTTGTTGAAATGAATGAACCATTTGACACCGGACTTTCAGTAAACAATTCAACAAGTGATTTGTTAGCAGTAAACCTCAATTATACATGCAGATTACAACTATTTGTTTCCTTACACAAGACATTTATTATAATTCAATATAAAAATAAGAAGATATGATTGCCAATAAGACTTCTCTCCACCAGAGATCAAATGAAACAGAAGTTTTCAACTATAGGTCACCTTACAGCCTTAAACATATTTTAGCAAATCCATTTCATATATGAAAAAAATTCTATTGGCCTGATTATGCACAAAACAAATAACAGAGAAACAAATAAGCGAATATAAAGAATAAATAGATATTTGCGATTGAAAATGATGTCCAATACAAACGATTATGTTTTTTTTCAGTTTTTTTTTTGGGGGGGGGGGATCATATGGCATCTGTTTGAAATTAGTCAGTTAGTTGTCTTAAAAAGACTAGCTACAACGTAGACCTATATGCACGTGTAGTTAATAAATTAAAAAAAAAAAACAAAAAAAAAACTGTTATGAAACAGACACACATCTATCTATGATACTAGATACGAAATAAATATATAAAGGTCGACCTCTGATGAGGGTTTACCTGGGATTATTCCCGAAAGAACCCGAAACATTGCATATTAAATTCTAATGACTTAAGCAATAAAAAGTACGTAGTGTCAGGACAGAAATATTGATACCATACCATGAAAAAGTGGGTTTATGGTCAATTTATAAAACTAAAAAAAAATTTTTTTCTTCAAATTCTTCATCATGAAAATCGTGCATGTCCATATTGATCAGTGAAATATTTGTAAATGTTGATAGTTTATTAACATAGAAAACCTAAAAACTATAAATTGTCAACTGACAAATATTGGCATGGTCGTTAAATGTCATATCCTTGACATTTATGTATACATCCGGTTACTTCGGTAAATTCCATAATTACGAGTATCCCGGAAACGTCGTTGAACCCATGCATCGATACAACTAATTGAAAGATGTCAAATTAATTAACAGATACTTAACGATTTTGCGGCATCGCACTATAAACGTTTGAAGTCGGTTTGTTGGAGTTCCTGTCAATATAATACTTCCATGGTCCTATGTTATATATACGGAGTTATTTGTTAAAATATGTTAGAACATAAACGTAATAATACCCCGGGGATTACTTACTATATTTTTAGTGGTAAAGGTGTGCCGCAAAACAGGATCACTTTTTCATGCCCTGCTGGTTAGAACAGGGTTTCTCTTTCATGTCCTGTTGGTTAGAACAGGGTCGCTTTTTATGCCCTGCTGGTGAGAACAAGGTTTTTTTTTAACAAAAAGTATTTGTCTAAAACAGGATCTCGTATTCAGTTGTTGAAGATACAGTCTAGAACCCGGGTCTAGAACTGCATCTAATTTTATACGGTCTAGAACAGGGTATACATTTTCTGAGCATGTATAGAACAGGGTATGTTTTCAATGTTTTCTGGTTAGAACAGGGTATGATTTGGCAAGTGCTGTCGGCACAGTTATACTCCAAAGGATATCAGTAACCCCCGGAATAATACAGACATACACATTTTATTTTACCCTGATACCCTGATAAGTGTCGGACTTATGGGTTGTCGGATTATTGGGCTGTCGGAGCAATGGGTTGTCGGACTACTGGATTGTCGCACTAATGGTTGTCGGACTAATGGGTTGTCGGACCAATGGGCTGTCGGATTAATGGGCTGTCGGAATAATGGCGTGTAACCGTTACCGGCGAGACACTGGGTTCCACGGCACCCTTACAAATGCTTTACTTCTAAAGTATTAATTGAGGTGAATTTCCATATTCGGTGAGAATTTCTGATTGGCCTTGTAATATTAATGTATTATTTCATTGTAGATTTTTCAGATTTTTCCATGTCCCATTTCTCTGCCCAATATTGCTGAATGGCACTTGACAGTTGTTTTCCATTTTTCCGAGCCTAGTTGGTTTGGCTAATAACAGTTCCTGAGCTTTTTGGTAGTTTGTATTTTGATAAAGCAGTTTCTAATCTAATAATGAATGTATTTGCATTTTGTTTTGACATTATAAGTTGCCTTTCTATAATCTTGTAATCTATGGTGGTGTTGTCTTGAATTATGCATCCAAAGATGTGAGTAGCAGTCGGTCCACAGTTGACTGTATTGGTTCTATACCTAGTAAACTTAGTCCTACAATATAAGACTCTGCAGGTTCATATCATTTACATTCAACGTTTTTTATCGGATATTTTTTTTTACTATCAATGTTGAATCTGAGGTTCAACATTGATAGTAAAAAAAAATATCCGATAAAAAACGTTGAATGTAAATGATATGAACCTACAGAGTCTTATATTATAGGACTACAAGTAAACTATACTTGGCAGAATTAGCAACTCGTTTTGGTAGTCGTTGTATCTGCCTGCATATTTGTAATTGGAGTTTCTCAATGTCATACAGAGGCGTAAGTTTGCCCTGAGTTTTTGCTGAGATAATTGGCGACATTCCCTTTCTGGCACTCAGTCCAGGACGAAGCATAGCATATATAGTATGTTGGGCAACTTTTATCCGGTCTTTTATATTTACTTTATTCTTTATAAATCTTATAACACCATGATGTTTAACCTCTTTCTTTTCGTCAATGTTATTGTGTCCTAGATAAACATTTTGTTCTTGTTGAACTTTTGTTAACGGCATAATGTCTGATTGAGTAGGATAGATTGACACAAAGTCTTTGTTTGTCATATCATGGACTATATCTAGTAGAGCTTGAACATCATGCTCCTTGCTGGCCAGTATGGCAATGTCATCTGCAACAGTTGAAACGACAACGTTAATGTTTCTAATGGCTCTAAGATATTGTTGTTATAGCGTTTATATAGAACAGTCAATAACTTTGCACCTTGTCTAACACCTATTTCATGTGTAAATTTATCTGAAATGCTATTGTTCCACTTAACTTTAACTGTAACATTCCTGAACATATACTGACCGACTTTAGAAACGCAACACTAGATTATTTTTTTGTTATTTTTGAATGTATGTGTCACCGTCAACAACGATGACTGCCTGTTACAAATGCCAAAATGTTGTCAGAACGGTAAACAAATTCTGTCTGACATGTTTTGGCTTCTGTTTTACACCTTCTGATTTTGAATTTGTTCAACCCATTAATTGGTTTTGGCAATTAGGCGGTTGGAACTTGAAGTGTTTTAAAGGTTTTCCTTCAGTCAATTCTTTGGCAATTCACAATTCCATCATGGTACAGTTTTTGCAAAATGACGCTATCAGCGGCATGTTTCCGATACCATTGACCAGAACTTACGGAAGTTGACTATTTTCTCGGCCTTCCGCAATCGGTTTCATATTTACTATTTTAGATACTAACTGGAATCTGCTTGTATTACGCTACACTCAAACAAAGTGTTGTAGTCGGACGGGAAGCAGTTGAATACTTTATTTTATTTCCAAAAAAAAAAATCTTGACCTGTCCATATGTTTTTGTTTTTAAATGGTATTTGGAGCTATCCCTTTGTTTTATTTTTCATATTTATTCGAGCTTTCACTTTTATGCACATGTCTTAAAATCGTAAACAATTGGTATGCATAAATATATCCGTTTTGTTATGGTATTGGACTTTTTACACTCCAGTGATCGGCAATCTGTAGACAAAATAGTTCTCCTAAATAATCTCAGCCTTTCTTGCAATTTCAACTTTACAATCATTAAAAAAGTAATAATCAGAATCATCTTGATATCCATTGGATAGATACTGGTCTTTATCCAGATTAACGAAGTTTTTAATAATAGAAAATTAGTAATACGGTTATACCCACACGGTGCGTATGAATTACGAAGTTTTTAATAATAGAAAACTAGTTATACGGTTATACACACGCGGTGCGTATGAATTACGAAGTTTTTAATAATAGAAATGAATGAATGAATGAAATTCTTTATTTTACGAAGGTAACACATTTAACAATTACATGTTAATCTTCCATGAGGCCTTCAAAAACTATTAATACAAATAGAAAAAAAAAAAAAAAAAAAAAAAAATACATACAAAATAAAATACATAATACAGTTAAATATACAGCTTAAATATTGAATAAGAATATTATGCATTCAGTAGAAGAAGAAAAAATACATTAGTTTCGTGCATCTTTATTCTGTTCAGTTAGAAAATAGTTTGAACAGTTGGTCTTAAATGTATCTAAATTATCTATTTCTTTAATATTATTTGGTAAATTATTCCAGGTAATAAGACCAGAATATTTAAATGTTCTTTTTAAAAAATCAAAATTAGGTCTTGGTACATGAAGAAGTCCTGATGTTGTCGACCTCAGACAATAATTATAAAGATCAGCACAAGCAGTAAATTTAATAGATAGATAATCAGGTGCTAGACCATTCATACATTTAAACATAAACACAGCTTGAAAATAGTGTATCCTCGTAAATATAGTCATCCATGCAAGTTTTTTTTAAACATTACTGTTGATGGAAAATCAAAAGAAACAGATAAAACTAATCTTGCAGCACGTTTTTGGAGCTTATGAATCCTCTCCAGATTAATGTGTGTGGTAAGACCCCATACTGTACAACAGTAGTCAATAATGGGTAATATATAGCTATTGTAAAAAAGAATAAGACCCTTTAATGGTGAATAACGTTTCAACCTTTTTAACAAATATATTCTGGTTGAAATAGTTTCGCATATTTTATCAATTTGAATCGACCATGATAGGTTTTTATCAATATGAATTCCGAGAAGTTTTTCAACTTCAACATTATCTAAAGCGATATTATCTTGTGATAAAACACATAAACCTTCATTACAGTTTACCAGTTTTCTGTCTGATCCAACAAGCATACATTTTGATTTCTTGCTATTTATCGTCATATCATTTTCTTTACACCATTTAATAACATTGTCTAAGTCTTTATTCAAACATGTATTTAAATTTACAATAGATTTAGATGATAAATGTAAAGTTGTATCATCAGCATATAGATCAGATTCTGTATATTCTAAGGTTAATGGTAAGTCATTTATATAAATTAGGAACAATAAAGGTACAAGTATAGAACCTTGAGGAACTCCAAAAGTTACAGTTTTATATTCTGATTCAGTGGTTCCTAACTTAACTTTTTGCATTCTCTGAGAGAGGTACGATGAAAACCATTTTACAGAGTGGTCATCGCATTTGTATAATTTGAGTTTTGATAAAGTATATTGTGATTAACCGTATCAAAGGCCTTCTTAAAATCTATAAAGAGAATAGCGGTAAAATTTCCATTGTCCAATTCTTCTAACCATTTATCAATTATTTTAATAAGTGCTGTATGACAAGAATGTTTTTCTCGAAGTCCAGACTGCTGTTGTATTAATAATTTGTGTGTGGTTAAGAATGAATTTAGTTGTTTAAAGACAGTTTTTTCAAATAACTTGGACACAGTTGGTAAAATTGAAATGGGTCTATAATTGTTTGGGTCTGTTTTATCCCCTCCTTTAAATATGGGAGCAACTTTAGCAGATTTTAATATATTAGGAAATATTCCTGTACCTAAACTAAGGTTTATTATGTGAGTAAGGGGGCTTGCTACAATCGACCTTGATAGTTTTAAAATTCTTGGTCCAACTCCATCAGTTCCAGTTGATTTAGTTATGTCTATATTTTTTAGACCTTGTAGAACCTCGTCATTTGTGACAGTATATAATGAGAATTTAGTATCATCAATTATTTTTGAATTGACATAGTTAATAATTTTCTCTGATTTAAAACTTTTGTGATGATTTGATATAAGCTTCTCACCTACTGTGCTAAAATGATCATTTAAGCAGTTAGCAATATCATTTTTGTTTATAAGTACTTTTCCTTCGTGTGTTAAAATGTCAATTTCCTGTATTGTTGTTGAATTCATATCCTTCAAATGCCTCCAAAAAATTTTGCAGTTTTTATCGTTATCTATTGCATCCATAAAATATTTTGCTTTTGCAGAACGGATTAATTCGCTAGTTTTGTTCCTATATTTTTTATAATTTTCAGTGTCTTTCTTTTTGTGAAAATAATCTCTTTGGAATTTTGATTTACCAATTTCATTAGTATACCATTCAGATTGATATTTATTTTTTACACGTCTAGTAACAACAGGTGCATGTTTATCTAATACATTGACAAGTAAGTAATACCACATGTCCATTGCTTCGTTTGGATCATTGATTTCCTGTATTATATCGAATGGTTGATTTGACAAATCTTGTAAAAACATTTCATCATTAAATGTTTTGAAGTTTCTGTATTTGATCTCAAATGTGAATCTGTGCTTATGTATCCCATCATACCTTGAACGACAAAATTATTTCATGATGTGACTCTGTACCTATGTATCTTGTCATACCTTGAATGACAAAATTATTTTATTTTATTAATATTACTTTTACTGTTAACCCACTGTTTTTGTGATATACATTTGACGTGCCTCTGTACTTATGTATCCCGTCATACTTTGAACCGCACTATTATTTTATTTATTATTATTACTTTAACTGTTAAGCCAGTTTTTGTTATATCTATTTTGCGTGACTGTATTTATGCATCCCGTCATACTTTGAACGACAAAATTATTTCATGTCTACCTGTGCGAATTTCAAACGCGCAATTTTCACCAGTACTCAAAACCCTCCTTCCTTGATGGGTGCATTTTACATAGACAAATAAAATCGTATAATATAATCAAAATGAGGATGTTAATTTGATGTATGCCTTTTTATGCTTCTTCGTTACATTTGTTGTTTTTTTAATAGTGATTAAGATGATAACACAATGTTGACTGCTGTACCCCTATTTTTGACATTTTTACCTATTGTGTCTGTTTGTTTTGTTCACGCATCGGTGACAATATAATGGAATTTGATGCGACTGTCATACAAGTGAGAGGTTTAGCTAGCTATAAAACCAGGTTCAATCCACCATTTTCTACATTTGAAAATGCCTGTACCAAGTCAGGAATATGACAGTTCTTGTCCATTCATTTTTGATGCGTTTTGTTATTTGATTTTGCCATGTGATTATGGACTTTCCGAATTGATTTTCCTCTGAGTTCAGTATTTTTGTGATTTTACTTTTTGTCTGTAATAAGCTTTGCAAATTTGTTTACAGTACAGCTAACAGGATAATGATCACCTGGAGCGTATGATGGTACTATTACATTGATAAGACTTGTAGGATTTGTACTGTAAATATGATCAATTAAAGTGACACTAGTAGAAGTAACTCTAGTAGGGTCAACCACCATTTGATGAAGACCATATGTTGTAATAAAAGTTGACCATTTAGAAGGAAGAGGCTTTAAAAAATCAATATTAAAGTCGCCCATTAGCAATATATTATCATTTATAGATAAGCCTTTTACAACCTCATTTTAAAAATAAGTATATCAAGAGGTTTGGTTATTAGGTGGTCTGTATACAAAACAAAACTGTAACTGCATTTGTATGACATGTGAATCAATCGTCGATACCGATCGATACTAGCTTTAATACAAAGGTTTGAAAGAGCGCTGCCGATTTTACCGGGCGTGAGATCAGATTTGAAGCTCTCTACGCTTGATTCTGACAGTCGTGACAGTGCCGTCTACACTGAGTTGATTCCACGTGATCACTGTCTTACAAACAATGAGTTTGAATATTGCACGGTGTTTTACTTGGTGGAATGTCAATACACTTACAGTTATTCTTCACTTGCTTTTTCACAATATTTTATTCTTTGAATTTCACGGCACTTGTGGTTCTCTTCTGACATGCTTTTTAGAAAATTAGTAATACGGTTATATATATACCCACGCGGTGCGTATGAATTTTTGTTTACAAAGTTACAGCAGCAGAGTCTGTAACTATATTTGTATGACATGTGAATCAATCGTCGATACCGATCGATACTAGCTTTAATACAAAGGTTTGAAAGAGCGCTGCCGATTTTACCGGGCGTGAGATCAGATTTGAAGCTCTCTACGCTTGAGACAGTGCCGTCTACACTGAGTTGATTCCACGTGATCACTGTCTTACAAACAATGAGTTTGAATATTGCACGGTGTTTTACTCGGTGGAATTCAGTTATTCTTCACTTGCTTTTTCACAATATTTTATTCTTTGAATTTCACGGCAGTTGTGGTTCTCTTCTGACATGCTTTTTGGAGGAATTCGTCTGGTTCAATAGCGGGAATCATCCCCTCAACTACTTTTTACATTTACTCTATAAGCCAAAATATTGAGCAATGACTTGATACTGATATCTTAGCTGTAAAATTACATAGAGTCTAATCCCATTTAGCAAGCTCAAGTAGTTGTAAAATTACATAGAGTCTAATCCCATTTAGCAAGCTCAAGTAGTTGTAAAATTACATAGAGTCTAATCCCCTTTAGCAAGCTCAAGTAGTTGTAAATTTACATAGAGTCTAATCCCCTTTAGCAAGCTCAAGTAGTTGTAAATTTACATAGAGTCTAATCCCCTTTAGCAAGCTCAAGTAGTTGTAAATTTACATAGAGTCTAATCCCCTTTAGCAAGCTCAAGTAGCTGTAAAATTACATAGAGTCTAATCCCCTTTAGCAAGCTCAAGTAGTTGTAAAATTACATAGAGTCTAATCCCCTTTAGCAAGCTCAAGTAGTTGTAAATTTACATAGAGTCTAATCCCCTTTAGCAAGCTCAAGTAGTTGTAAATTTACATAGAGTCTAATCCCCTTTAGCAAGCTCAAGTAGTTGTAAATTTACATAGAGTCTAATCCCCTTTAGCAAGCTCAAGTAGTTGTAAATTTACATAGAGTCTAATCCCCTTTAGCAAGCTCAAGTAGCTGTAAAATTACATAGAGTCTAATCCCCGAGTCTAATCCCCTTTAGCAAGCTCAAGTAGTTGTAAAATTACATAGAGTCTAATCCCCTTTAGCAAGCTCAAGTAGTTGTAAATTTACATAGAGTCTAATCCCCTTTAGCAAGCTCAAGTAGTTGTAAAATTACATAGAGTCTAATCCCCTTTAGCAAGCTCAAGTAGTTGTAAATTTACATAGAGTCTAATCCCCTTTAGCAAGCTCAAGTAGTTGTAAAATCACATAGAGTCTAATCCCCTTTAGCAAGCTCAAGTAGTTGTAAAATTACATAGAGTCTAATCCCCTTTAGCAAGCTCAAGTAGCTGTAAAATTACATAGAGTCTAATCCCCTTTAGCAAGCTCAAGTAGTTGTAAAATTACATAGAGTCTAATCCCCTTTAGCAAGCTCAAGTAGTTGTAAAATTACATAGAGTCTAATCCCCTTTAGCAAGCTCAAGTAGTTGTAAAATTACATAGAGTCTAATCCCCTTTAGCAAGCTCAAGTAGTTTAAACCTACCAGAATGGTTCCAAACAAGATTTTTTAATGGCAAAAGTTTTTCCATACTACCCTTTTTTGACCCAATCCATACGGCTTCGATTTTGACAACATTACACCTAAGTCCAGCACATTCTGAAGATCTATCAAAAAAATATAAGCACTGATTTAGGGACTTTTGGTCACCATCCAGGACTACGGAAGAATCGTCAGCGTATTGACTCAACAAAAAATCCGAGTCATTAACTGTTACACCAGCAACATCAGGGTCCTTTTTAAATAGATGCACTTGCATGGTAATTCAAGCACTTAAATAAATTAAAAAAAGAGGCAGAGGATACGGGGAGCCGAATGGGACTTGAACTTTTTGTGATCAAAATCAATTTTGTGTACACAAAATTTAATTCTGTCATAACAAAATCATTTTTGTCTTACAAAAAACTATGTGATACAGACTTGTCTTATGAGAACATCAATTTTGTGATGACAAAATTCATTTTTGTCATGACAAAATCAAATAGGTATGCAAATATAAACTTATTTGCATACAAAATTGACTTTTGTTACCTGATATGGAAATTAAAACACAAAAGTCAATTTTATGAGACAAAATTGAATTTGTACGCAATTAACATGTTGATTAAATTAGCATACTGTGATTTTGTAAATAAAATTATTTATTGGATATGAATAAAATTCAGAATGGAAATGGGGAATGTGCCAAAGAGACAACAACCCGAACATAGAAAAAAGCAACAGCAGAAGGTCACCAACAGGTCCGCACCCGGAGGCGTCCTTCAGCTGGCCCCTAAACAAATATATACTAGTTCAGTGATAATGAACGCCATACTAATTTCCAAATTGTACACAAGAAACTAAAATTAAAATAATACAAGAATAACAAAGGCCAGAGGCTCCTGACTTGGGACAGGCGCAAAAATGCGGCGGGGTTAAACATGTTTGTGAGATCTCAACCCTCACCCTATACCTCTAGCCAATGTAGAAAAGTAAACGCATAAAATACGCACATTAAAATTCAGTCCAAGAGATGTCCGAGTCTGATGTCAGAAGATGTAACCAAAGAAAATAAACAAAATGACAATAATACATAAATAACAACAGACTAATAGCAGTTAACTGACATGCCAGCTCCAGACTTCAATTAAACTGACTGAAAGATTATGATTTCATCATATGAACATCAGGCACAATCCTTCCCGTTAGGGGTTTAGTATCATACCATCATCACATATATGAGAAAAACATAACCCGTGTCATGCCAACAATTGGTTTTTGAATAAATGTGTTTAGTTCCGATGCAAAGACCCTATAAGTGAATCAATATTAACGCCAAAATATGCAATCTTTAATGACCTGACAACAGTATCGTAACTATATCCCTTCTTAATAAGTCTATTCAAAGGTTTTGTTAGTTTTTGAGGTGAATACTGACACCTTTGTGCTTTATAAAGAATATTTCCATAAAAAATTGGATGTGAAATACCTGAACGTATAAGAAGTCTGCATGTTGAGCTATATTTACGAATGATGTCCTTATACCGATGATAAAATTTAGTAAATGTTTTGACTAGTTTGTGATATCGAAAACCCTGGTGTAATAATTTTTCAGTAATACATAAATTTCTCTCGTTAAAATCTAAAACATTGTTACATACACGAGCGAATCGTACAAGTTGAGATATATAAACACCGTAAGATGGTGACAAGGGAACGTCACCATCTAAAAATGGATAATTAACGATAGGATATGAAAAATCATCTCTTTTATCATAAATTTTAGTATTCAGCTTTCCGTTAGTGATATAGATATCAAGATCGGGGAAAGGACAGTGGTCATTGTTAGTATTAGCTTTATTTAAAGTAAGTTCAGCAGGATAAATTTCTTTAATATACATACTGAAGTCGTCATTATTGAGAGCCAAAATATCATCCAAATATCTAAAAGTATTATTAAATTTGTTTATCAGATGTTGTTTCGATGGGTCTTTGCTTATTTTTGTCATAAATTGTAACTCATAGCAATACAAAAACAGGTCCGCAATAAGTGGTGCACAGTTAGTCCCCATTGGAATTCCGATAATCTGACGATATACGGAATTCCCAAAGCGAACAAAAATGTTATCTAGTAAAAATTCAAGGGCATATATAGTATCAAAGCATGTCCAATTGACATAGTTTTTTTGTTTATTGCTACTAAAAAATGACCTAAAAGAGTTTGAACATATATATTCACATTCTGACTTTTTAAATGCCCATTTAATTAGGTGTGTGATTTTTTTCTTAATGAGAATGTGAGGCAATGTGGTATACAGGGTAGAAAAATCAAAACTTTGAACAGATTCAAAATCACCAATATAAGCATGCAATTTATCAAGTACTTCCAACGAGTTCTTGACACTCCAAAAGTAATTAATTCCACTATTTTCGAAGGCCTTATTTGAACAATTTATTATCAGATTTTTAATTGTACCAAGTGTGCTGGTAAGAAGAATAGACAATTTAGTAGTGGAACAATGGCTTGAAGACGAAATAAATCTATATTTGTAAGGTGTTTTGTGTAGCTTCGGAATCCAGTACATAGTTGGGACTTTCATTGTATTTGGCTCTGCTTGTAAAGCGGTAGCTAAAAGTTTATGTTTGTTACAGATGTCGTTTTCTGAAAATGGAGTCAGTTGGAATGTTGGTGAATTGGTGATTTCTTTTTTTCAGAACCTCAATGTAAAATTTACGTCAAACAATAATAATGTTATTAGCAGCTTTATCGGCCAGGACAAAAACAAATTTCATGGCTAGTTCTTTTAGTTTATGTTTGATACGAGAAATAGGTTTTTTGTGGTTATTGTTAATAGTAAAATGTTCTTTAAAATGTTGAATACGTATATCAACTATCTTCATTACTGAATTAAAAAAAAAAGAGTCCAAAGATTTTTTGTCAGCTTTTTCCCGTTTTATCCATTTCATACAGTAAGTATGGAGTGAGTCGTGGATGATATTACGACACTCATTCCAATTAATAATTGACGGGGGACGATATTTAGGTCCTTTACTGAGGAATGATTTTAACTCTCGGTCTTGAACGATGTTAAGATCTCCTGTTATAACATGGGAAATGGGTCATAAATATATTCGGAGGTACTACAATTACATGAAGTAGGTGTATTTTCACTGATACTAACATCTTTACACAGTTGACTATAATTAAACACAAATTTCCGGGTAGATTTCTTGTAAATATAACAAATAAGAGGTAGGATGAATGAATTCTTTATTTGCAAAGCAGTAGTTACATGCTATAGCAACACAAAATTGAGTTTTGTCAGACAAAAGTGAAAATTTAACACAAAATTGACATTTGTGACAGAAGTCAATTTTGTGTCACATGAGTCAATTTTGTCTACATAAAAATAAACACAAAATTGAATTTTGTCTACAAAAATTAATTTTGTCATTACAAAATCCAATTTTGTGTGTTATTTTTGTGTAGACAAAATTGATTTTTGTATTGTGAAAAAATTGACTTTTGTGTTAAATTTTCACTTCTGCTTAACAAAAGTCAATTTTGTTTACACAAAAATAAACACAAAATTGAATTTTGTGACAAAATCTCAGTTTTGTATACAAATTAGTTCACAGAATCCAAACTAAACTAATTTGCATACAAAATTGACTTTTGTCGCCCAATTTTCAAATTAGGTAACTAAAGTTAAGTATGTGTTTCAAAAATGATTTTTTTTCATGACTGAAAGATAATATTGCATGACAAAATTTCAATTTGTAGTATGCTACAAATTTTTTAAACTGAATTCATTTTTGTTGATCAAAGCTCACTTTTGTTCGTACAAAATTGAATTTCGAGTACAAAACCACAAGATTCTCATTCGGTGCCCCGTAGAGGATACCCTTGACGGACCCCTCTTTTCAATGAAAAATATTCTGAAATATGAGGGGACCACCATTTGATATTCTGGGGGAGGGTGGGGGGCAGGAGGATTTCTTTTTGATCGGTTATTTATTTTTGTAAACTAAGAGGACAGATTATTCATTTTCTGCACTATTGAAGCAAGATTTTTCATTTTCATTAAAGGAAGGGACTTAAAGCAAGGGACATATTATTCATTTTCAAACTATATTTATGATATTCGAAAACATAAATTTTTTAAATGATTTGTTTATTATAAATAATACATGTATAGTCAAGTCAATGTGTACCATTTAATCAGAACTAACCATCATCCTCTGCAGAAATTAATCTTTTATATTCCCAACTGCATGTACATGTATTGCATACCTATTTAGAGCAGAGCGAGGCAAAAAAAAATTTGAAGGGTTTTGGAGTCACTGAAGGCCCAAGAAGCTATAGAACAAATGATGCAAAATCTTATTCTTTTAATAGGTGTTTCCCAGACCTTTTCTTAATCTGAAAATGCAAGTTTTGTTTTAATAATTTTAACTTAAAATTCTAGGGACAACATCAAAATACCATTAATGTGCATGATAAAGCAAAAATGGATTTCACATAGTAAAGTCTGTGGCTGCTGTTTTTTTTTTTTTTTTTAACTCATGATCACGTTCATAACAAAATTACTAGATTACAAAAGGAATGCAACACTAACAAAATACAGAAGGGCAATCAATGAACAAAAGACAAATAAAGAAGAAACATTGATCCCGAAAAAGCAGGCCTACGTCTGAGGGAAAACAGAACTTGCTTCTGGCACTCTGTGTAAAATAAGATTGAGTGCACACAATCTTGCTATTGAAAAAGGGCGATATTTAGGTTTACCAACCGATGAACGAGTTTGTAATGTATGTAAATCAGGTGAGGCAGAAGATGAAAATCACTTTTTACTGAAATGTGAATTTTTTCTAACTACAGAATTAACTTTAAAAATATTATACTAAATATACTTCCTACATGTTGTAGTGAAAATCAGCTAAATATAAGAGTTGCATTTATAGTAATTCTTTAAAAGTCCTGAAAGTGACTAGTTCTGATATATATGTTACAGTAAATAGTTGAAATTAGGAATTACATGTAATTACTAAAATTTAGGAATTACATGTAATCCCCAATGCACTTAGAAAAAACAAGTAATTCCTGAAACGGCCCAGTTATTACCAGTAATTACTAATTTCAAAATGATTTTTTACACCTATTTACTAACTGTTAAAACAATGTCGTGATATGGACATCTGATCAAAAGTTATGGTAAAATTCTGGTAAATTCTGCCAGAAATACGTTTGGTATTTTCAAACCAAAGAAACGAAAAAAAATAAAGCCAGTAGATAAACCTTGGTTTGATGAGGAATGTAGATTTGCTAGGCAAAATTATAGAAAACTAAAGAGAAATATTTCATCAAAATCTTCTGTTCAACAAAAGCAGAACTTACGACTTACGGAAAAATAATATAAACAAATTTTAGATAAAAAAATCAATTTACATAGAAAGAAAATGATGAAAGATATGAAAAATATAAATTCGAAAAATCCAGGAGAATTCTGGAAATTATTAAACCAAGGGAAAAGAAAACAACAACCTGATATACCTATAAAGTCTTTATTCGATTTTTTTTAAAGGACTAGATGCTGTTGATGTTGACACAGCTACCACAGATTTACCGGGTATTGACCCAGATCAACATGGGTCAAATAATATTGATATAAATCTCCCTATTATAAGGGATGAAATAATATTATGTATTAGAAAAATGAAAAATAATAAAGCATGTGGTGAAGATAGGGTTATAAATGAATATATAAAATCTACTGTTGATGTTTTTTTACCATTTTATGAAAAAGTGTTTAACATGATATTTGACACAGGTATAATACCTAGCAAATGGGTAATTGGCAATATTAAACCAGTATACAAAAACAAGGGAGATAGACTTAATCCCAAAAATTTTAGACCGATTACTATTCTAAGCTGTATGAGTAAATTATTCACTGCTCTTTTGAATGAAAGAATTAAGACATTTGTCGAAAATTATGATGTTTTGAATGAAAGTCAATGTGGTTTTAGATCTGGATACAGTACGACTGACAATTTATTTACTTTGTCGGCTTTTTTTTTGATAGTTTGAAACAAAAGAAAAAAAAGTTATTTGCAGCCTTTATAGATTTCGAAAGAGCTTTTGATACCATTTGGCGTGATGGACTCTGGTTTAAGTTGCTTACTCAACATATAAATGGAAAAATGTATAATGTAATTATACATTAATATGAAAATATTAAATCAAATATTGTATATAACAGTAATGTGTCAGACTATTTTATGTGTAACAAAGGTGTCCGCCAAGGTGAAAACTTATCCCCTATATTATTTGCATTATATTTAAATGACCTAGAACACTTTTTGGAAGACAAAAGCCTGCGGGGGCTTGAGAGTATTTCTGAGGAAATGGAGTCCAAGCTTCAAATTTATCTAAAACTGTTTGTAATCCTTTATGCGGACGACACAGTACTATTGGCAGAAAGTGCTGATGATTTACAGAAACAGCTGGATTCTTTCAGTGAATACTGTAATGTTTGGAAGCTTAAAGTTAACGTCACGAAAACTAAAGTGATGATTTTTTCTAGAGGCAGAATGCCGTCAAAACTGCATTTTGATATAGACATTGAAATTGTTAAAGAATTTAACTATTTGGACATATTATTATCTAGAACTGGTAATACTAAAATAGCACAGAAACACTTAGCAGAAAAAGCAACAAAAGCTATGTTTAATGTGTTGAAAGCAGGCCGCATGCATAATCTTTCTATTCAATGTCACTTAGATCTTTTTGATAAAGTTGTGAAACCCATACTTTTGTATGGATGTGAAATTTGGGGGCATGGTAATGTTGAAATTATAGAAAGAATCCATCTGAAATTCTGTAAACTTCTCTTGAAACTGAAAAATTCCACACCTAACTATATAGTATACGGTGAACTTGGTAGATATCCTTTGGACATTGATATTAAATTAAAAATAGTGTCTTATTGGTGTAAGTTATTATCCGCTAAAGAGACTAAGCTATCTTCTATCGCATATAGACTATTAAAAACACTATTTACTGTTAATAATGTATGTACATTTTTTGTGAGTAAAGTTAAAAATATTTTGGATGAATGTGGTTTTTCAAATATTTGGATTTCTCAATGTTTTGGTAATGATATATGGTTAAAAAATGCACTTAAGTTGCGATTACAAGACCATTATAAACAGTTGTGGAATACACAATTACAAGAGTCTACAAAAGCAGTAAATTATAGAATTTTTAAGTTAGAATTAAATTTTGAAAAATATTTCGATATCTTGGATATGCACGAAAGTATTATTTTATGTAGATATAGAACCACAAACCACAGACTCCCAATAGAGACAGGGAGGTGAAATAAAGTTAATAGAAATGATAGAAAATGTCATCTTTGTAATATTGGTAGTATTGGAGACGAATTACATTATCTGCTAGAATGTCCATTTTTTAACGACAGCAGAAAATTATACCTTGATAAGTACTATTTGGCTCGTGTTAATACACTAAAATTTGAAAAACTGATGAGCACACTAAACAAAAAGTCAGAGTTAAAGAGATTATGTAAGCTTATAAAGTGTATAAATAAACATGTGGGTCCTCCTGGCTAAAATGTATATTATTTTGAAACCACTGTATTTTATATATGTTTTGTAAATAGATGCACATTCATGTACATATTTTGCACTCTCTCTGTACCTATGTATCTGCAATGGTTATGAGAATAAAGATATTGAAATATTGGTAATACCAACTATAGAAGATCAGTGAGTACTCTTAAAAAGTGATTAGCCTAAAATGTACCTTTTTGTTATAGGACCATTAGCTACGAGATATACAAAAAATAAAATGATTTTTTTTGTTCAATCATTAATGAAAATGATATAGTGAAATTATATTTTTAGCAGTCAATCTGGTACTGGTGCACTTGCAAGTGAATAATTGGACCTCAATGAATACGTATGCATGTGACCTTCAATATAACCCCTAGCTGTAGATATGTAACCGATGTATATACTTTTGCTGTTAGTCGCAGGATCAACAAAAATGGGGAAAAAATTATAAAATTTTCCTCCAGATACTATCATTTGGCTAGTACTGTAAGAAGCTTCTGTCTAAATTTGGTTAAAATCCAGGATGGTTTATGAAATTTAATAAATGTTAAAAAAAAAAACACTGCAGAGTGTATGTAAAATTAACTGTGGAAAAAAACGAAGTCCATTTATAATTAAGGAATATACGAAAAAGGATTTTTTTTTTTACAAATTCTACTTCTGGGTATTATCTTATGATCACAAACAAGCTTCTGTCCAAGTTTGGTAGAAATCCAGGATATTTTGAGAAAGTTATTAAAATTCTAAAATCTTTAACCACAATGTGAATGTAATGTTAACTGACATAAAAACTAACCTTCTGCTGTTGTTTTTTCTATGGTCGGGTTGTTGTCTCTTTGACACATTCCCCATTTCCATTCTCAGTTTTAAGTCCATTTATAAGTAAAATACGGGAAAATTAATTTTATTTTTACAAAAATTACTTCTTAAACAAGCTTCTGTTCAAGTTTGGTAGAAATCCAGGATAATTTAAGAAAGTTATCAAGATGTAAAGAACTTTAACCACATAGTGAATATGTGTGGACGCTACTGACGACAGAATGGTTTGCTATGTCTCGCTTTTAGGACAATAGTCGCAGTTTCGACGAAAAGAAACAGAATGACAATATTTAAAGTAAAACAAAAGGGATGGACCAATTAGTTGACTTATACGATCAACAAAAAGATGATTCTTATACAAGTAAAAACGATGATCATATTTTGCTGCAGGTTTATAAGCTTAAGTGTGGAGGTCTTTAAAGACTCACAAAAAAGAGATACACAGAAATGTGAAATGTGACTCTTAACACCATCAAAGTGTATAAACTTGTTTGTGAAGAATGTCAGCTTCATCGCAACAGTCTGACAAAAGAAGTCTTAAATAAACCCATTTTGTAAAAGGAATTTAACTTGTGGCATTGGACAAGTATGCCTGATGGAGATTTTGATTTAAAGAAATTATGAGATTTTGAGCACTATCAAGATTAATCAACCAAATTTGGTATTATCGAATGTCTATCAGCAAAAAGAGGTGACGAAGTTGCCTATAAACTTCTCATAATTTAATGCATTTCTCAATAGTGGATTGATATCATTGTCTTGCATGCTGAAAATGATTTTTAGGGAGTTCCAAAACTGTTAAAACAACCATTTTCCAGTTTCAGTTACAAACACTAAATAGTATATACACTTTTGATGTGCCTTATATTCCGTAATCCTTAATTAAGTAAGCCCTAAATTACCTACCCTTTTATTTTTTTATTTAATAATAATCTTTATTCTCATAAACCATTTGGTATCTTGAATTATATCTTTAATCGTATAACAAAAATATCAAGTTAGTAAATAGCTGTAAAATTGATCAAAAAAATCAGTGAATACCAGTAATCACTGAAACAACTAGTAAATATATGTAATTACTAAATTGGCTAGTAATTACACGTATTTACTGAAATGTTTAGTAATTACGTTTAATTCCTAATTTCACCTATTTACTGTAACATAATATATATATTTGTCTGGTCACGGTATAGAAACGAAATTTTAGCTTCTTAATTATAACATAGTTTAACTACTAGTATGCTGTATGCATTATTGTAATGCACTGTAATATTGGCATTTGCCAATTATTGTAATTGTGTTTGTGCCAATAAAATCGATGATATTTATATTTGTATTTTTTATTTGTATTTGTATTTGTATAACGGTATTTGTATTTGTATTTTTATTTGATATTATAAGATAAGATAAGATAAATTTTATTTTCCAAATTAGGTCCCCAGGGGGGCATATACACATAACATATATGATTGATACAACATACAGTATTTTACATATAACATTGTAAAATAAACTATTGAAATAGCCTAACCCTAACCCTAACCCTAACCCTAACCCTAACCCTAACCCTATTATAATTAGTCTTGTATTCATTTTGGATCATGCCTCTATTGTGCTCTTTCCAATAAAATATTGAATTGAATAATAAAACAACTAACATTGAAAATCATACTTGTAAGACTAACAAAGGCCAGAAGGCAGGACGCGTGCATTTCCTTGGTTTGAACACGGGGGGGGGGGGGGGGGGGGGGGGTCTCAACATGGGATTTTGGGTACAGGTGTGCAGCTGGAATTTTAAAAACACCCCCCATTCATATATTGAATAATTGTGAAATCCCTACCTATACATATATTTCACAGCGAAATCTTAACCCATTCATATATTTATCACCTCAAATAGTACCTATATCGGTCAATTACTACCTATTGATATATTTCCTCGGTAAAATTGCACCCCATTGATATATTTGACGGATCAAAAAAGGGACCCATTCCAGCGGCACATATGTATATACCTTTATATAGGAAGAGACCCCCCCCCGTGGGTTTGAACTCTGGGCGGTTTGGATTTGTGGAGTGTCGAATGTGATATGGGCCGAGTTAACCAGCTTTCAAGGCGCCATTTTGATTTCAGCATCACTGACAAGAACATAAACAACATATTAATATCACATCTGCAAACAGGATAGGAATTATGGCAACAGCAGACGAAAAAGTTGATATGTCATTAGGTAAACATAAATTCATAATGGTTATCATGTTGGTTCACTGAAACAGTAGGCAGTTAGACATCTCTCTAACCACGTACTATATTATTTTACCACGTATCTTTTATGTCTTATGAAGTTATGTTGGTTTGGTACGACGAAACGTTAAAATTATGTGCATAATTGCACTGCGCGTCCATCATGTAGCGATTAGTCCAAATACCCCCTTTTCTCCAAGTATCAAACAATCGCAGTTCACAGGAACGTGGGGCATGGACCCCCTTTTTCCATGTCTGTGTCTTATTTTTTTGGCACTAGAAGAGACAAGTTTACACATGTCATTTAAGTTTTCACACCTGGTTATGATTGTTTTTATCTCATCCAGTAATCGTTATGTCATTGGTGTAAACCTAATTAAAAAATAATATAATTCTGAATTATTAGCATGATTAGATTTGCATTTTAACACTTGAGATTGCTGCCGGAGGGACATGTGTGTCCACACTGACTGTGCCGGAGGGACACATATGTCCATGTCTTAATGTATGCAAGTTTCTCATCATTGCTGTATCTCTTTCAAAATTGACAAAAAACCAGAAAATTAAAAAAGTGTAATATGTTTCTACAATGGATTTCAACGTACCAAAAACGATACACCTTACCATTATTTGTCCGCCATTACCATGATTACTGGATATCACAAAGGTTCCCGTAAAATTTTGACGTCTTAATACAAAATATCTGACGCCACAATGGAAAAGTGATTGTTGTATGCGTCAAAAGTTCAAGTGGTCGGGTCAGCCTGGATTAGCAATAAGGTGTATTAATATTGTTTGCCTCAAATTACCACTGAAATTCAGCTTTTTCCCCAAAAGGAAATTCCCAATTTTTCAAAAAAAAAATGGCATGCATATCCTCCCAATCAGTTGCACATTTTCTCTAAACGGTGATGACAGCGGTAGTAATGTACATAAATTTTGTATTCATGTTATTTTAATAAATTAATTATGGACGCGATTTTAAGATCTGGGTTTCTGATTAGAATCATCACAGTTTTTGTAACACAATGGTTTTCAATGTATTATTATCAGTCAAGGGTCTAACTTAAATTAAGTTATTAGAGAAAAATAACATGCATATGTTATTTCAGACACTTTCATGAGTTGTCTACTCTTTTTTCCTTAGTCTGTAATAACATATGTTTGTTATCAGTTAAATATATCATAAATGTTTTATCTTTAATGAGCACTTGGAAATTCTTAAAACTTTGCGCAGTAGCTTAATATATTACCTTGATAACTAATTTTCTAATTCCATTAATCATGTTAATACAATTTTGATGAACCATGGTAAATCAATGAGACAAGGCTTTTAAAGGCAAACTTAGCTGTAATAACAAGGCTACAAGGCTATGTTATTACAAGCATGAAACTTACTATATGAGAGTAAATGAGACACTCGGAATCTTGCGCAGTGCCTCATTACAAGCTCTGATAATCATTTCTTGCAATGAATTGAAATACATTGTTATGCAAGTCAGAGCAAAGCCTTTAAAGAGATATAGAGAAGCTGTAATAACACCCTTTTGTTATTGCAGGAATATATTTTCTGTAATAACATAGGTGTATTTTGCATGATTGGTAAACTATGAGCTGTTATATCTTTGAAAAGATTAGTATACTTAAAGAAAATTATAATATCAATAGAACTTGAGAAAAATTTAACAAAATAGTTTTTTGATATTTTAGCCCACAAGAACAACATGTATGTTATTTTTCTCTAATAACTTATTTAAGTTAGTCCCTTGACTGATTATATATTAAGTACCATAGTTTTTTCTGTTTCTTTCCCCTCCCTCAAAGGTCCTTTCTGTTTGAAAATGTCTAACAATTCAAAATAGTATGTGTAAAAACTGCAAAAATAGCTAAAAAGGTCAGCAATAAAAAAAAGGAAGATGTGTAAATATGTCCAAGGGTTTAAAGGACAGAAAGATATATAGACCTTTGAAAATTAAAATAATGAACTATTATGACTTGTCTGATCAATGATATTAAGAACAGTCTTCAAATTCAAGTTTTAGTAAAACTAATTCTTATTCAAAACTTTCCAATTTCCCCCAAAATGGTGCATTTCTTCTGAAAAGTCTGTTAACTTTGCGAAAACTTTTAAGGCTGACTGGGCTGAACTTTTTTGAAAATAAATTTGAAAACCTATTTGGTGATATTTACAAAATGTAAGCATGAATGCTAACTTTCATTTTATTGCAGATGATATTATAAAACTTTCCAGTCATTCAAGGAGAGGTGGTAGAGGTGGTAGAAATCAAGGACGTGGTGGGAGAGGGGGTAGAGGGGGCAGAGGAGGAAACAGACAAGATGATGGACTCCGAGGGACAAGATATGGAGGAGTACAGAAAGGAGGCAGAGGGCAAAGAAATTTAAGAGGATTAAAGAGAAACATGGGTGCTAAAGCTTTTCAAAGACAGTTATCAGGAGTGAGTCCACTTAATAGACAAAAGGTAAACTAAATACTTATCGTTTATTTCGATAGTGAGGACTTTCAGATTAAGAATGTGATGTTCTGGTTGACTAACTTTTGCCATAGGGCTACATTCAAAAGGGGTAAATTAATTGTTGCCTGTTAAAACATTTAAAAAAATAAAATAAAGACATACTTTTTATATAGATCCCCATTATTTTAGATGCTGATCCACTTTCATCATCCGCTCCACTGTTTAAACAGCTTGGATGGATGACAGTAGAGAACAGAATCTCATACCACAAATCTGTTTTGATGCATAAATGCCTTAAGAATGAAGCCCCTGTATATCTCACTGAAAAGTTTAAAGAAATGCCAGAAATAAACCAATATCGTTTGAGAAATGCCTCTTGCAAAAATTTACAAGTTCCAAAAGCCAAAACAGAGCTTTATAAGAAATCTTTTATATATTCAGGATCTATTTTATGGAATAACTTACCAATATCCCTGAAAAAATCAACCTCAAGTACAAGCTCATTCAAAAAAGATTTAAAAAATTACTTGATGGAACATTAAGAAGCTGTGCATTTTTTATATGCATAATAAGTTTCACACACTTACTCAAACTTATGATATTGTTGATGCCAATACTATACATGTCATATATGAATTTGTAACTTTTACCTGTTTTGAAAATTGTATATTTCATAACAATTTTTTATTTCATTATTCATGTATGTGTGTCTGTTTGATATTTTGTAATTGTTTGTTATATTTCATTGTATTTTATGAGGGCCTCAGGGAAGATTAGCTTTACAGCTAACTGTGTAACCCTCTTTAAATAAAGAATTATTATTATTATTATTATTATATTATTATTATTATATTATTATTATTATTATTGGTTTTCCCATTTGAATGATTTTACATTACTAATTTTTGCGCCCTTTATAGCTAGCTGTTTGGTGTGAGCCGAGGCTCCGTGTTGAAGGCAGTACCTTAACCTATAATGGTCAACTTATATAAATTGTTATTTGGATGGAAAGTTGTCTCATTGGCACTCATACCACATCTTCCTATTCAAGGATCCAGAAATTTTTTCACCTTATTTCGGTCATTTTCATATTACTTAAAAGTTGGTGCCACTTTTCAAAAAAGATTGTCAAAATCTTATTACTGCATGAGTATGCTCATACTCGTAGCATCACCGAACTTGTTTCACACATGCAGTCTTCACGATGAACTGTTAAATCTACGGGCCCGGAGCTCATTTTTTGAAAATTTTTTGTTAGATTCTGTTGGCCTGTAAATATGATTTTTACAGGCTCGAGAGCAATTTTACAAGCCAGGGCTGCCACTCAGCGTGAAGACTGCACATGCAACACATTTACTTCATGATTTATCCTACCATTTTCCAAAATCGATCAAGAGCAATTAAGGGATAGCATCAGTTTAAAAATAAAATAAAATTAATGACTCAAAACGATAATTTTCTCAGTCATTGCTTACGTTCCTTCTGATAATTTTTCTGAAGTGGAAATTCAAACCGGATGTATTGATACAATACTAAAATGAACAATTCCGAACTCATTTCTGGGATTTATTTTGTTTATCAAATTCACAGGAAATCATCGGCTTTTTAACCGGATTTTTGTGACAAAAATGTCCGTTATTGATTTGGGGATGTACGGTGGTCGGGCGGCCAGGCGGGCGGCAACCAAATGTTGTCCTTGCATTTACTCATGAACCATTCAACCTAAGCTTTTCAAATTTTAATATGTTGATACTGATGACAAAATGGAGGTCAAATTTGATATTGACGATTTTCACTTTCACCGTTCATCAGTTATGGTTCTTGTGATATTGGCAGGATACAAATAAATGTTAATAAATCCGGTTTGCTGTCGTTGTGACAGCCTCTTGTTTAATATTTGACTATTTTTATTACTATCTAATTATTTTATAATGCAAATTTGCACTTGCTTTATTTAGCATGAAATCATTTTAAATTTACAATTTAGTGTCTAATCTGCGGAAGAGAATTTCAAGCATGCGTTTTACATAGTAAACAAAGCATGTGTGTTGGTAGTGAAAAAAATACTTTTTTTTCTACGTAAATTAATCAAGTTTTAATTTAATTTCAAATCATAATTGACAATTGTCTTAGCTGAAAAGTAATTAAATAATGAAGACAGTTGGTATGGAATTTTAATTTCTTTATAGTATTAATTCGAAGCTTGTGATTAATAGCCTATTTAAATCATACAATTATTATACCCCACGCAACGAAGTTGCGGAGGGTATAATGTTTTTGACCCGTCCGTCAGTCCGTCCGTCAGTCCGTCCGTCCGTCAGTTCTGTTTCTTGTCATCGCAACTCCTCTCAAACCACACAACAGAATTTCACGAAACCTTTTCAGATAATAAGGACATACTATGTAGTTGTGCATATCGACTGGAAATTGCGATTCAATTTTTTTTCTAGGAGTTACGCCCCTTTGAACTTATTTACTTTAATGTACTACTGCAACAGTTTGTCATCGCAACTCCTCTCAAACCACACAACAGAATTTCACGAAACCTTTTCAGATAATAAGGACATACTATGTAGTTGTGCATATCGACGGGAAATTGCGATTCAATTTTTTTTCTAGGAGTTACGCCCCTTTGAACTTATTTACTTAATGTACTACTGCAACAGTTTGTCATCGCAACTCCTCTCAAACCACACAACAGAATTTCACGAAATCTTTTTATATGAAAAGGACATATTATGTAGTTGTGCATATCGACGGGAAATTACGATTCAATTTTATTTCTAGGAGTTACGCCCCTTTGAACTTATTTGCTTCAATGTACTACTGCAACAGTTTGTCATCGTAACTCCTCTGAAACTACACAACAGAATTTCATGAAACCTTTTCAGATAATAAGGACATACTATGTAGTTGTGCATATCGACAGGAAATTACGATTCAATTTTATTTCTAGGAGTTACGCCCCTTTGAACTTATTTGCTTCAATGTACTTCTGCAACAGTTTGTCATCTCAACACCTCTGAAAACACACAACAGAATTTCATGAAATTTTGTAGATAATAAGGACATACTATGTAGATGTGTATATTGACAGGAAATTATTATTCAATATTTTTTCTTATACAATTTTTTTTTCTTATACTTATTTAATTTCTCCAATGACAATGTGGGGACGTGGGGTATGTGAGCGTGCTCACTAAGGTTCTTTAATTTCTCAAGCATTGACAGAAAATTGATATATCCTCTGATTTTCTCTTTTTTATACGACCGCAAAATTTGAAAAATTTTTCGTCGTATATTGCTATCACGTTGGCGTCGTCGTCGTCGTCGTCGTCGTCGTCGTCCGAATACTTTTAGTTTTCGCACTCTAACTTTAGTAAAAGTGAATAGAAATCTATGAAATTTTAACACAAGGTTTATGACCACAAAAGGAAGGTTGGGATTGAAATTGGGAGTTTTGGTCCCAACATTTTAGGAAGAAGGGGCCAAAAAGGGCCCAAATAAGCATTTTCTTGGTTTTCGCACTATAACTTTAGTTTAAGTTAATAGAAATCTATGAAATTTTGACACAAGGTTTATGACCACAAAAGAAAGGTTGGGATTGATTTTGGGAGTTTTGGTTCCAACAGTTTAGGAATTAGGGGCCAAAAAAGGGCCCAAATAAGCATTATTCTTGGTTTTCGCACAATAACTTTAGTTTAAGTAAATAGAAATCTATGAAATTTAAACACAAGGTTTATGACCATAAAAGGAAGGTTGGTATTGATTTTGGGAGTTTTGGTTCCAACAGTTTAGGAATAAAGGGCCCAAAGGGTCCAAATTAAACTTTGTTTGATTTCATCAAAAATTGAATAATTGGGGTTCTTTGGTATGCCGAATCTAACTGTGTATGCAGATTCTTAATTTTTGGTCCCGTTTTCAAATTGGTCTACATTAAGGTCCAAAGGGTCCAAAATTAAACTTAGTTTGATTTTCACAAAAATTGAATCCTGGGGGTTGTTTGATATGCTGAATTTAGAAATGTACTTAGATTTTTAATTATTGGCCTAGTTTTCAAGTTGGTCCAAATGGGGGTCCAAAATTAAACTTTGTTCATCAAAAATTGAATAAATGGGTTCTTTGATATGCCAAATCTAACTGTGTATGTAGATTCTTAATTTTTGGTCCAGTTTTCAAATTGGTCTACATTAAGGTCCAAAGGGTCCAAAATTAAACTAAGTTTGATTTTAACAAAAATTAAATTCTTGGGCTTATTTGATATGCTTTATCTAAATATGTACTTTGATTTTTGATTATGGGCCCAGTTTTCAAGTTGGTCCAAATCAGGATTCCATGTCAAGTATTGTGCAATAGCAAGAAATTTTCAATTGCACAGTATTGCACAATAGCAAGAAATATCTAATTGCACAATATTGTGCAATAGCAATTAATTTTCAATTGGAGTTATCTTTCTTTGTATAGAATAGAAGTTGATAATATATGTTGGAAATTTGCCAGACATGACTATGATGTCATTTTCTATTTTTATTTGCCAATAACTTTATGTAAATAACTTCATTGGAAATTTGCCAATATAAAATGTTGCTGATGAAGCTTTTTTTCCTTATCTTATCTAAAATGTTTTTAGATAATGTATGTTGGACATTTGCCAGACATGACTATGATGTCATTTTCTATTTTTATTTGCCAATAACTTTATGTAAATAACTTCATTGGAAATTTGCCAATATAAAATGTTGCTTATGAAGTTTTTTTTATTGTTTTATACAATAAACAATGTATATTCACTTTTACTACCAACCAATCTTTACCATTCAGTGATAACAAGCACTTTATTTTACATTTTAATATTTTATGATGTATTTAAAAGAGTAGTTATTGTTGCAAACTCCATTAGAAATTTGAATTGATATCAGTTTTGGAAAAAGGGAAACGGGGATGTGAAAAAAAAAGGGGGGGTTTAAATTTTTCTCATTTCAGATTTCATAAATAAAAAGAAAATTTCTTCAAACATTTTTTTGAGAGGATTAATATTCAACAGCATAGTGAATTGCTCAAAGGCAAAAAAAATATTTTAAGTTCATTAGACCACATTCATTCTGTGTCAGAAACCTATGCTGTGTCAACTATTTAATTTTAGATTTAAAAAGTTTGAAGAAGAAATCTTTAATTGATTTGTAAAATCTTGACATTTGTTTTGTGTAAAAAAAAACCATGTAATGTCAAAAATTTGATCACAATCCAAATTCAGAGCTGTATCACGCTTGAATGTTTTGTCCATACTTGCCCCAACTGTTCAGGGTTCGACCTCTGCGGTCGTATAAAGCTGCGCCCTGCGGAGCACCTGGTTGTAAACTGTTCAATAAGTCAGATACATAAATTTATTTGAGGTCGAGTCGACAATATTCTTCTTTCGTTTTTGACCTTGATTCTCTGAACACCATGTGGGTTTTGAAAAATGAACTTCAAAAGATACTGTTTTCCAGATTCTGAACAATATGATCTACTACACTTTCTTTAATTTGACTGATATTATTCCATAACATAAGATTGATATCCTATCTGATTGTCTTCATGTTTTAAAAGCAAAAAAAAACCCAACGAGTTAATGACCATCGTAACGTCTCTATTGTTATCGTTCAATGACCACCGGAATGTTTAAATTAAAATAAATGTAGTCCACATCGTAAAAGTAACTTCAACACCCCTTCAGGCCAAATAGGGTCTTCCATATTATCGTTTCGAGTTGTATCCCTTCCGGAAGTAACTTCCGTGAATTCTGAATCAAAACAAAACGTTGAGAAAAATTAATTCGTTCTGTCGATATTATATTAAAAACAATGGCAATTTAAACTGAGGAATGTGTACGGAAAGGAGTCATGATCACTGACCCAAAGGAAATTAAAAATTTAAAGAGTTAGGAATGGAAAATGTGACACATGTAAGAAACAAAGGGAAATACCTTCTCTCACTCTGAGTCTCAGTGACTGCTGAGGAAAGTAAACCTAGAATTGATAGTACAAAACTGAAACACAATAGGCCTAAGTATATTGTTCATACACTTTTATCTGGGATTGGCTATTTTGTAACTATTCAGATTATGTATATAACATTTTACAAGTGCAGTTGAATTATTTTTGAAACTAATATTATCCAGCTACATGTATACATGTGTCAATGAAAACAATGGCAATTGTATCCCTCAGAGCAATCTGCTCTTTGATTTCATACTTGGATTACAAAAAATATGACCAGAAAAACCTTAAATGATCGTCGAATCACCCAAAAGTCTTGAAGTTGCACATAGGAAGTAGAGCACATTAGGAATCCTTATGTAGTTTATTATCCTCTAAGCTTTTGGCTAAGATGTCAAAGAACAAATGTATGAAATATTTAATCGCCGAAAATCTCTAAAGACAAGTAGTTTAGATTTCCCAAATGACAAAAGTCGTAGGAATATTGTTTGTCGCCAATACGTAGTCAACTACGTCAGTAGTCATCAAAAATTGAATTCTTGGGGTTCTATGATATATATGCTGAATCTAACCATGTATTTAGATTTTGGATATTGGATAATAATAGGTAAATGTCCATTTATTTTAAAATTTTTAAGTTTTTAAGTTTAAGTTCTTAGACCACATTCATTCTGTGTCAGAAACCTATGTTATGTCAACTATTTAATCACAATCCAAATTCAGAGCTGTATCAAGCTTAAATGTTGTGTCCATACTTGCCCCAACTGTTCAGGGTTCGACCTCTGCGGTCGTATAAAGCTGTGCCCTGTGGAGCATCTGGTTTGTTTCTGTTCTTTAACTTTAGTTGGCCTCAACCAAATATTATAAACTTATACAGATCAAGTTGGTATTTTGGTGGTGACACTTTTACTGTTCGAAAGTAACGTCTGTTTACAAATGAAAAAATGCTGAATTTTTTATGCCATAGCTTTTTACCCTTGTTCGTCTGTATGTCCGTACATAAGTCCATTAGTACATAGGTCCTAAAATTGGTTTCCGTTCTCTAACTTTTAATTTGTCTCAACCTAATGCTATGAAACTTATACACAATGCTTATTACCTCAAAGCACAGATCAAGTTTGGAATTTAGGTGCTGTCACCAACATGTTTATATACCATTCTAGAGTTACATGTATGTATAGAATAATAGGTAGTTTTGTTTTTGATACTGACTATATCATGTGGAATATCTAGACGAGCCCGTTAGGGCGAGTTGAGATATTCCACATGATAAAGTCAGTATCAAAAACAAAACTACCTATTATTCTGTTTATCGGTAATTATGACGTCACACAATGTATTGCCTAATATTTTCGGTGATACAGCCAGTACGTTGATACTCGAAAATATTAGGCAGTAAAATCAATGGGAAAATATACAAATTACCGATAAGCTCATTTATGAATGGAAAAATTGCTGGATTTTTTTTGTTTCCGAACACTGCATCTTGACATGAATAAATGTTTTGTCAGTGATGCTCAAAGTAAAATTATTTGAAAATCCAAGATTTTTAAGAGCTGATTAAATCAAAAGGATAAACTGTATAAGGGGTTTGATTAAGCCTTTACAAACGTGACTGAAATCTAACTTATCAGGGATGGCTGATTGTATTACACAGGTACTCTATCTATACATACTATACTACCCTAACATATCTACCAGGTATACGATCTATACATACTATACTACCCTATCATATCTACCAGGTATACGATCTATACATACTATACTACCCTATCTACCAGGTATACTATCTATACATACTATACTACCCTAACATATCTACCAGGTATACGATCTATACATACTATACTACCCTAACATATCTACCAGGTATACGATCTATACATACTATACTACCCTATCTACCAGGTATACTATCTATACATACTATACTACCCTATCTACCAGGTATACTATCTATACATACTATACTACCCTAACATATCTACCAGGTATACGATCTATACATACTATACTACCCTATCTACCAGGTATACTATCTATACATACTATACTACCCTATCTACCAGGTATACTATCTATACATACTATACTACCCTAACATATCTACCATGTATACTATCTATACATGCTATACTACCCTAACATATCTACCAGGTATATAAAAATTAATGTTAATTTATCTTTCATGTTTAGAAGTCTGTCTATACATGCTATACTAACCCTAACGTATCTACCAGGTATATAAAAATTAATGTTAATTTATCTTTCATGTTTAGAAGTCTGGACAGCAACAGAACCAACAGCAAAATCGACAAGGACAGCAGCGTTATTACTCACAAAATTCATGGCAGCAACAAAACAGAAAAGGTCAAAATAGACAAGCTGTACCAAATCAGAGTCTAAGACAAAATAGATTAGGCTTACAAAATAGACAAAGACAACAAGGTCAAGGACAAAACCAACGTCAAAATAGACAAATACAACAAGGACAAGGACAAAACCAACGTCAAAATAGACAAATACAACAAGGACAAATCTCAAGGCAAAGTATACAGCAAGGATTCTACCAGCACGATTCTAGACGTGGAAGAGGGCGTTTACAGGGAGGAGTTAGGAATAACATTAATAATAATATACAGAATTTATCCAAGAAAAAGACAGAAGCTTTGAAAGCACTTAAAAAAGCAAGGCAAACACTTCAGAAAATTAATCAGCAACAAAACCAAAGACAGCAGATTGTTGGATTTAAACGGAAAAACAGTTTAACTACATCTATGGCATCTCTGGTATGTATCAATGCATAGGGTAGTTATTATTAGTAAATGTTATACATATGACAGTAAAGGTTCATTCTAAATTAAATGGTCTGTTTATGAAACATTGCACTCCATTCATACAAAATTAGTTATATAAAACAAATTATTACTTATTCTAAATTATTATATTTTATTTGCAGAATGAGCAGCCTCCAATTAAAAAAAGAAGAAGGTATGTAAAACAGGTCTTTTATGGTTAGAACACTAACATCAAGAACATAATGTCTAGTATGGTTAGTACACCAACATAATGGTTAATAATACACAAACTTAATGGTTAATAATACACAAACATAATGGTTAATAGTACACAAACATAATGGTTAATAATACACACACATAATGGTTAATAGTACACAAACATAAAGGTTTATAGTACACAAACAATGGTTAATAGTACACAAACATAATGGTTAATAATACACAAACATAATGGTTAATAGTACACAAACATAATGGTTAATAATACACAAACATAATGGTTAATAGTACACAAACATAAAGGTTAATAGTACACAAACATAGTGGTTAATAGTACACAAACATAATGGTTAATAATACACAAACATAATGTCTCCTATAGTTAGTACACTATCACAATGTCTCCTATGGTTAATACACAAGCATAATGGTTAATAATACACAAACTCAATATTTTCTATGGTTAGTTTATGTGTAACTGTCTTGCAAAATGTATAAGATACAAATATCTCACACACATCTTATTTATTTATTACCTATGCAGATGGAGAAAAGCAGCTGAAGTGGATGTGGATGATGGAATACTAACAGTCAATGTAGACAATACAACAGTTGAACGGTAATTAAAGAAGTAATCTTATATCACTCAGGGTTAAATTCAGTTCTTAAGGGGTAATTATTATATTGACAAGAAAATACTTGAACAGTTTTGATACAACTGCAAAAATTAAAATAATTTTGGTCGTATATTGGTACATGTATCAGGTCGTTATTGGAAGACGGATGATTTCCTGATAATAACTTTAGTATAAGTAAATAGAAATCAATAAAATTTTAACACAAGGTTTATGACCACTAAAGGAAGGTTGGGATTGATTTTGAGGGTTTTGGTCCCAACAATTTAGGAATTAGGTGCCAAAAAGGGGCACAAATAAGCATTTTTCCCTGGTTTTTGCACAATATAAGTAAATAGAAATCTATGAAATTTAAACACAAGGTTTATATGACCACCAAAGCTATACTATGTAATCAATTTGATTATTTAAAGACACCATAGCTATACTATGTAATCAATTTGACATTTTAAGACAACATAGATATACTATGTAATCATTTTTACAGGGGTCCTCGTCGAGGAGGCAGAAGACTTAACAGACAGGACAATCTCAGGAAACAAATACAGGTAAGATATAAGTATTATTCCAAGTATTTCATCTTGGGAAGATTTTCAGGTTTATTGTTGGTCACTGTTCGTTTCACCCATATCCTTGTTCAAAATTTGATTCTGCTTCTCCTGTTAATAAGAGGAAAGAGTTTGATTCTGCTTCTCCTGTTGATAAGAGAAAAGAGTTTGATTCTGCTTCTCCTGTTGATAAGAGAAAAGAGTTTGATTCTGCTTCTCCTGTTAATAAGAGAAAAGAGTTTGATTCTGCTTCTCCTGTTAATAAGAGAAAAGAGTTTGATTCTGCTTCTCCTGTTAATAAGAGAAAAGAGTTTCATTCTGCTTCTCCTGTTAATAAGAGAAAAGAGTTTCATTCTGCTTCTGTTGATAAGAGAAAAGAGTTTGATTCTGCTTCTCCTGTTAATAAGAGAAAAGAGTTTGATTCTGCTTCTCCTGTTAATAAGAGAAAAGAGTTTGATTCTGCTTCTGTTAATAAGAGAAAAGAGTTTGATTCTGCTTCTGTTAATAAGAGAAAAGAGTTTGATTCTGCTTCTCCTGTTAATAAGAGAAAAGGGTTTGATTCTGCTTCTCCTGTTAATAAGAGAAAAGAGTTTGATTCTGCTTCTCCTGTTAATAAGAGAAAAGAGTTTGATTCTGCTTCTGTTAATAAGAGAAAAGAGTTTGATTCTGCTTCTCCTGTTAATAAGAGAAAAGAGTTTGATTCTGCTTCTGTTAATCAGAGAAAAGAGTTTGATTCTGCTTCTCCTGTTGATAAGAGAAAAGAGTTTGATTCTGCTTCTCCTGTTAATAAGAGGTAAGAGTTTGATTTTGCTTCTCCTGTTAATAAGAGAAAAGAGTTTGATTCTGCTTCTCCTGTTGATAAGAGAAAAGAGTTTGATTCTGCTTCTCCTGTTAATAAGAGAAAAGGGTTTGATTCTGCTTCTCCTGTTAATAAGAGAAAAGAGTTTGATTCTGCTTCTCCTGTTAATAAGAGAAAAGAGTTTGATTCTGCTTCTGTTAATCAGAGAAAAGACTTTGATTCTGCTTCTCCTGTTGATAAGAGAAAAGAGTTTGATTCTGCTTCTGTTAATAAGAGAAAAGAGTTTGATTCTGCTTCTCCTGTTAATAAGAGAAAAGGGTTTGATTCTGCTTCTCCTGTTAATAAGAGAAAAGAGTTTGATTCTGCTTCTCCTGTTAATAAGAGAAAAGAGTTTGATTCTGCTTCTCCTGTTGATAAGAGAAAAGAGTTTGATTCTGCTTCTCCTGTTGATAAGAGAAAAGAGTTTGATTCTGCTTCTCCTGTTGATAAGAGAAAAGAGTTTGATTCTGCTTCTGTTAATAAGAGAAAAGAGTTTGATTCTGCTTCTCCTGTTGATAAGAGAAAAGAGTTTCATTCTGCTTCTGTTAATAAGAGAAAAGAGTTTGATTCTGCTTCTCCTGTTGATAAGAGAAAAGAGTTTCATTCTGCTTCTCCTGTTAATAAGAGAAAAGAGTTTGATTCTGCTTCTCCTGTTGATAAGAGAAAAGAGTTTCATTCTGCTTCTCCTGTTAATAAGAGAAAAGAGTTTGATTCTGCTTCTCCTGTTAATAAGAGAAAAGAGTTTGATTCTGCTTCTCCTGTTGATAAGAGGAAAGGGTTTGATTCTGCTTCTCCTGTTGATAAGAGAAAAGAGTTTGATTCTGCTTCTCCTGTTAATAAGAGAAAAGAGTTTCATTCTGCTTCTGTTAATAAGAGAAAAGAGTTTGATTCTGCTTCTCCTGTTAATAAGAGAAAAGAGTTTGATTCTGCTTCTCCTGTTAATAAGAGAAAAGAGTTTGATTCTGCTTCTGTTAATAAGAGAAAAGAGTTTGATTCTGCTTCTCCTGTTAATAAGAGAAAATAGTTTGATTCTGCTTCTCCTGTTAATAAGAGAAAAGAGTTTGATTCTGCTTCTCCTGTTAATAAGAGAAAAGAGTTTGATTCTGCTTCTGTTAATAAGAGAAAAGAGTTTGATTCTGCTTCTGTTAATAAGAGAAAAGAGTTTGATTCTGCTTCTCCTGTTGATAAGAGAAAAGAGTTTCATTCTGCTTCTCCTGTTAATAAGAGAAAAGAGTTTGATTCTGCTTCTCCTGTTAATAAGAGAAAAGAGTTTCATTCTGCTTCTCCTGTTGATAAGAGGAAAGGGTTTGATTCTGCTTCTCCTGTTGATAAGAGAAAAGAGTTTCATTCTGCTTCTGTTAATAAGAGAAAAGAGTTTGATTCTGCTTCTCCTGTTGATAAGAGAAAAGAGTTTGATTCTGCTTCTCCTGTTAATAAGAGGTAAGAGTTTGATTCTGCTTCTCCTGTTAATAAGAGAAAATAGTTTGATTCTGCTTCTATTGATAAGAGAAAAGAGTTTGATTCTGCTTCTCCTGTTAATAAGAGAAAAGGGTTTGATTCTGCTTCTCCTGTTAATAAGAGAAAAGAGTTTGATTCTGCTTCTCCTGTTAATAAGAGAAAAGAGTTTGATTCTGCTTCTGTTAATCAGAGAAAAGAGTTTGATTCTGCTTCTCCTGTTGATAAGAGAAAAGAGTTTGATTCTGCTTCTGTTAATAAGAGAAAAGAGTTTGATTCTGCTTCTCCTGTTAATAAGAGAAAAGGGTTTGATTCTGCTTCTCCTGTTAATAAGAGAAAAGAGTTTGATTCTGCTTCTCCTGTTAATAAGAGAAAAGAGTTTGATTCTGCTTCTCCTGTTGATAAGAGAAAAGAGTTTGATTCTGCTTCTCCTGTTGATAAGAGAAAAGAGTTTGATTCTGCTTCTCCTGTTGATAAGAGAAAAGAGTTTGATTCTGCTTCTCCTGTTGATAAGAGAAAAGAGTTTGATTCTGCTTCTGTTAATAAGAGAAAAGAGTTTGATTCTGCTTCTCCTGTTGATAAGAGAAAAGAGTTTCATTCTGCTTCTGTTAATAAGAGAAAGAGTTTGATTCTGCTTCTCCTGTTGATAAGAGAAAAGAGTTTCATTCTGCTTCTCCTGTTAATAAGAGAAAAGAGTTTGATTCTGCTTCTCCTGTTGATAAGAGAAAAGAGTTTGATTCTGCTTCTCCTGTTAATAAGAGAAAAGAGTTTGATTCTGCTTCTCCTGTTAATAAGAGAAAAGAGTTTGATTCTGCTTCTCCTGTTGATAAGAGGAAAGGGTTTGATTCTGCTTCTCCTGTTGATAAGAGAAAAGAGTTTGATTCTGCTTCTCCTGTTAATAAGAGAAAAGAGTTTCATTCTGCTTCTGTTAATAAGAGAAAAGAGTTTGATTCTGCTTCTCCTGTTAATAAGAGAAAAGAGTTTGATTCTGCTTCTCCTGTTAATAAGAGAAAAGAGTTTGATTCTGCTTCTGTTAATAAGAGAAAAGAGTTTGATTCTGCTTCTCCTGTTAATAAGAGAAAAGAGTTTGATTCTGCTTCTCCTGTTAATAAGAGAAAAGAGTTTGATTCTGCTTCTCCTGTTAATAAGAGAAAAGAGTTTGATTCTGCTTCTGTTAATAAGAGAAAAGAGTTTGATTCTGCTTCTGTTAATAAGAGAAAAGAGTTTGATTCTGCTTCTCCTGTTGATAAGAGAAAAGAGTTTCATTCTGCTTCTCCTGTTAATAAGAGAAAAGAGTTTGATTCTGCTTCTCCTGTTAATAAGAGAAAAGAGTTTCATTCTGCTTCTCCTGTTGATAAGAGGAAAGGGTTTGATTCTGCTTCTCCTGTTGATAAGAGAAAAGAGTTTCATTCTGCTTCTGTTAATAAGAGAAAAGAGTTTGATTCTGCTTCTCCTGTTAATAAGAGAAAAGAGTTTGATTCTGCTTCTCCTGTTAATAAGAGAAAAGAGTTTGATTCTGCTTCTCCTGTTGATAAGAGAAAAGAGTTTGATTCTGCTTCTCCTGTTAATAAGAGAAAAGAGTTTCATTCTGCTTCTGTTAATAAGATAAAAGAGTTTGATTCTGCTTCTCCTGTTAATAAGAGAAAAGAGTTTGATTCTGCTTCTCCTGTTAATAAGAGAAAAGAGTTTGATTCTGCTTCTCCTGTTGATAAGAGAAAAGGGTTTGATTCTGCTTCTCCTGTTAATAAGAGAAAAGAGTTTGATTCTGCTTCTCCTGTTAATAAGAGAAAAGAGTTTCATTCTGCTTCTCCTGTTAATAAGAGAAAAGAGTTTCATTCTGCTTCTGTTAATAAGAGAAAAGTGTTTGATTCTGCTTCTCCTGTTGATAAGAGAAAAGAGTTTGATTCTGCTTCTCCTGTTGATAAGAGAAAAGAGTTTGATTCTGCTTCTCCTGTTGATAAGAGAAAAGAGTTTGATTCTGCTTCTCCTGTTGATAAGAGAAAAGAGTTTGATTCTGCTTCTCCTGTTAATAAGAGAAAAGAGTTTGATTCTGCTTCTCCTGTTAATAAGAGGAAAGAGTTTGATTCTGCTTCTCCTGTTGATAAGAGGAAAGAGTTTGATTCTGCTTCTCCTGTTGATAAGAGAAAAGAGTTTGATTCTGCTTCTCCTGTTAATAAGAGAAAAGAGTTTCATTCTGCTTCTCCTGTTAATAAGAGAAAAGAGTTTCATTCTGCTTCTGTTAATAAGAGAAAAGAGTTTGATTCTGCTTCTCCTGTTAATAAGAGAAAAGAGTTTGATTCTGCTTCTCCTGTTGATAAGAGAAAAGGGTTTGATTCTGCTTCTCCTGTTAATAAGAGAAAAGAGTTTGATTCTGCTTCTCCTGTAGTTTGATTCTGCTTCTCCTGTTAATAAGAGAAAAGAGTTTGATTCTGCTTCTGTTAATAAGAGAAAAGAGTTTGATTCTGCTTCTCCTGTTGATAAGAGAAAAGAGTTTGATTCTGCTTCTCCTGTTGATAAGAGAAAAGAGTTTGATTCTGCTTCTCCTGTTAATAAGAGAAAAGAGTTTGATTCTGCTTCTCCTGTTAATAAGAGAAAAGAGTTTGATTCTGCTTCTCCTGTTAATAAGAGAAAAGGGTTTGATTCTGCTTCTCCTGTTAATAAGAGAAAAGAGTTTGATTCTGCTTCTGTTAATAAGAGAAAAGAGTTTGATTCTGCTTCTCCTGTTGATAAGAGAAAAGAGTTTCATGCTGCTTCTGTTAATAAGAGAAAAGAGTTTGATTCTGCGTCTTCTGTTAATAAGAGAAAAGAGTTTGAAAATATCAAAGGGATATTCCAAACTCATAATCACTGAATTAAACTGACAATAACACAGCAAAAGATGAAAAACAATGAACACAAAATATTACATGGAAAACTTTATAAGATAAAGCAACACAAATGCCAGGTTAAACCTGGTGTGTAACCAGTTTCTGTTCTACCTGTGGCACCCTTCAGAGTGATGAAATACCATGTGTTTCCATGTATTGTAGCTGTAGTAATGTATAGTGACCACTTTAGTGATTGTTTATCATTCTCCTTGTCACACATTGTTAATTTTCAAGTACTGAAAATTGAATGACAAAATTTAACCAAACTTGCAAAGATTCAGAACAAGAAGTAGAACACATGATATTGGTTTTCTTTCATCCAAAATCTTCCACATTTTCTGCTTACATTATTAGGAGACACAACACAAATGAATGATTACCAATATTTTGACTGTAAATCAGTGAAAGTTATTCTCTTCACTTTTCATTTCTATGATACAAGATAAAAAGTCGTTTTAGCCATGTGATTTAGATGGGATTCATAAGAATAAGGACATCAATTTATATTTTTCACTTGATAACAGTAATCCACAATGAAGGTAGATTTACTTTATTTTGTAACAGTAGCTTCCTATTTTATTATGCCTCCACTACCTGTCACATTTTCCTAATCAGGTAGGTCTATGGCATCAAGCAACATCTGATTATGCCAACCTGTGTGATATGTTATTGTATTTTAGATGTTTTTCTGCCTTATTTAAAAAAGAGCTTGTATCATTAAAATATCATTCTTAAAGTAGAATTTTTAAATAGTTTTCATCCCATTTTTAGTTCACATGGCTCAAATGAACAAGTTAACTCTTTCTTATCACTTTGCATCGGGGCTTCCAAAAAATATTTGAGCCAGCCGTACATTTTATATTTGATCCCGATTTTTCTCCCTTAAGACTAAGTCACAAATTAATTATGGCTTTCAGATGGCCATCCCAATGATTGGCATAAGATTTGAAAAAAAAACGATATTTAACTTTATTTTGATATGAATTTGATGTTCTGATGTTAACAGTTAAATTTGCAGTGCATCATTCGAAGTGTGTACATCAGCGTGCTCATATCTGCCTTAGACTCATGATGTTGTAAAACACTTTACTTTCGTTTTTAAAATCACTTTTTTCTTAAAACCGGATGTTGACTTGACAATGGTATAACATGGACCAGAAACTGATGTGTAAAATACGTGTACGTTTACAAATCACGACTGAGTGAAGAAGAACTTTCCACGTTATTTCTTGACCTAAATACTTGAAAAAAAACGTTAGATACAGGTATCAATGATAATTTTAGCATTTTTGAAGAAATGTAGGATGCATAATTAAATTTCTCACACTTGTTCTAGTTCATACAATGTAGTTTTGACGATTTTTCATTATAACCTTTTTAAGTTTTTCATCAAATCATGTTTATAAACATATTTTTTTATAATTTTATTCTTTCAGACTAAATCAATTAGATACAAACCACTGAAATGTAAATAAATAACTTTAAATAGACCGATCAATTATACAATGTCTGGTACTGAAAATAGTTTACCTGTCACCTGAACAGGTAGATTTCAGCTGTCCAACAACTAATTAGCCTTGATTAAAATTAGAAAGTATTGTAGTAGGGGTTGATTTGATAGTAATTAATCATCATGTCACTTTTATGACTTGAAATGTGTGGCTGTTAAAGGCATAAGGTAAAAAAGATCATGAATTATGTTAAAATGACTGTCTCTTAAGAAAGCTTTGTAAACTAAAAAGTAGATGATTGTTTCATGCTTTGCCCAGCCGGACTTTTACCGGACATTATATAATTGTCTGGAATATATGACCATTTTGGAAGGCTTGCTTTGCATCTGTCTTTAACTTTTTGAATTGTCACATAGACCTAGGTGAGGGACATAAGCTCTTAAAAGCCTCTACTTTCAGCAGCTACAAGTCATACCTTCTTGATATATGGCAGCCATTTATCTTCATCCAGTTATGCAAAACTATGTTACACATGTTCAGTTCCTTTATAGTGATACCACCTGTTTGTAGATAACTTAATAAAATTGAGAATGGAATTAAGCTTATTAGAGGATATCCATTAATGTTTTCTAAGGATATGGGATATCCATCCATGTTTTTAAAGAATATAGGATATCCATTAATGTTTTCTAAGGATATGGGATATCCGTCCATGTTTTTAAAGGATATAGGATATCCATTAATGTTTTCTAAGGATATGGGATATCCATCCATGTTTTCATGTGGGATATAATCCATCCATGTTTTCTAAAGATATGGGATAAACCATTTGAAAAGTGACATTTTTGGCATACTTGATAGAATTTTCATATTTAAGTTAGATTCGGAGCGTTTTTAATGAGTAAATCTGTTAAAATCTTTCACATAAACTAATTGAATCAACTGAAATAGACACTTAAGTGTTTAAAAAGTGTCTAAAATATTTCGTCAGATGAACTTGAAATTTGAGGCCAAAATCGGCCCTTACCGGACCTACTCCTTTGTGGAACTTTATAGTGAATAAGGATACATTGACAAAAATAAACACAGAAGGGAAAGTTTTGCTTTGATCATAAAGAAACTGTCAAAGTATCATCATGTGAGACATGTGATAGTGAGTAGGGATTAATGTTTGAATGTTTATATTTTAGGCTTTAAAACCATCTGAACATATATCATACAACATGGATAAACAGTTGTTCTCACAACCTTCAGTAAGTACTGTTAAACACCATTAGAACCTGTAACATACACCATGGAAAAAAAGTTGTCTTCTCAACCGTCAGTCAGTATAAAGTCAATCAGAACATGTAATATACACCATGGAAAAAGTCTTTCCTCAACTGTCAGTAATTCTGCATAAACACAATCAGAACATTTAACATACACCATGAAAAATAGGTGTCCTTTCAATTATCAGTAAGTCAGCAGAAAAACCATCAGAACATGTAACATACGCCATGGAAAAACAGTCTTCCTCTCAACCCTCGGTAAGTCCGCATAATCACCATCAAATAATGTAACATACAGCATGAAAAAACAGTCTTTCCTCAACCATCAGTCAGTCAACATAAATCCATAAGAACATGTAACGTACACCATGGAACAAGTCTTCCCTCAATCATATGTAAGTAAGCAGAAAGACCATAAGAACATGTAACATACACCATGGAAAAAGTCTTCCCTCAATCATCAGTAAGTAAGCAGAAAGACCATAAGAACATGTAACATACACCATGGAAAAAGTCTTCCCTCAGTCATATGTAAGTAAGCAGAAAGACCATAAGAACATGTAACATACACCATGGAAAAAGTCTTCCCTCAATCATCAGTAAGTAAGCAGAAAGACCATAAGAACATGTAACATACACCATGGAAAAAGTCTTCCCTCAGTCATATGTAAGTAAGCAGAAAGACCATAAGAACATGTAACATACACCATGGAAAAAGTCTTCCCTCAATCATATGTAAGTAAGCAGAAAGACCATAAGAACATGTAACATACACCATGGAAAAAGTCTTCCCTCAGTCATATGTAAGTAAGCAGAAAGACCATAAGAACATGTAACATACACCATGGAAAAAGTCTTCCCTCAGTCATATGTAAGTAAGCAGAAAGACCATAAGAACATGTAACATACACCATGGAAAAAGTCTTCCCTCAATCATATGTAAGTAAGCAGAAAGACCATAAGAACATGTAACATACACCATGGAAAAAGTCTTCCCTCAATCATATGTAAGTAAGCAGAAAGACCATAAGAACATGTAACATACACCATGGAAAAAGTCTTCCCTCAATCATATGTAAGTAAGCAGAAAGACCATAAGAACATGTAGCATAAACCAAGGAAAAACAGTCTTCCCCTTATCAACCATCAGTAAGTCGGCATAAAAACCATCAGAACATGTAACATACACCCTGTAAACAGTCGTCCTCTCAACCAAGCATTTATGTGACTGCACACTTCTCAATGTCTTCTCATCTTTCCATTTGTCTGCCAATGAAAAATCACTAGAGAGATGACCCTTGAGTTGATTTCTCCTATTTTATAAGTAACTTATTTATTTCAGACCAGTTTAAGCCTTAGTGATAGATTCAAACAAGAAGGAAGAAAGGTATTCTTTTGATAACTGAGAATTATATCAGATAGAATGTGAACAGAGAAGACTGATGTTTGTAGTTTTGGTGGATGATTATTGGTGCTGGAAAGGTGTTTTGTAAGTGATGGACCACATGTCAACCTTGTTATTAAATTATAACACATGGTTGATGGTGAAGATCATGGGAAAGTTCTAGAAGAGTTTTATATAAACTGGTAAAGGAAATTGTTCTCATCCCAAATAAGTAGGAGATAATTAATCCAGTTCAGAAATATTTTTTTAGTTTTTGTTAAGTTAGATATTATACCAAAATAGGTAAAAAAAAAATGAATGGTTAACAATGATTGGTTGTCAGACCAACTTAAGTTTTATATCCCATGTTTCATTGTTCATGAGTTCATTATATTATGTTAATGTAATTTTGTTAACCTTTTTGGAAATAAGCAGATATAAGATTTTAAAGTCAATGAAAAATGAAAGAAGAAAAATATATTACACATATGTTGCTGTTAAAATTTATTAAATAAATACAGGTAAGATTTGACGAACTTCCTTCCTTGTTGTGCTGGTATCCATTATGACTTTTTTTTACTTTTACACATTTTACTTTTCATAATATGAAGAATTTGAATGGAATGGTCAAAACTGTAGTGAAAAGTTGTCTCATTGGCAACCATACCATATTGTATTTTTATATTTTCAATAATCTCACACAATTTGAAATTATATGTATTACTACTAAGCTACATGTTGATAAATTATATGTGACTTTCATGAAGAGAAATATTTTTGATATTTCCTATGCTTTGATTTGCCAAAACAATGTCATATCTGAACAGCAGGTAGTTATGTGCATCTGTTTCTGGGAGTCATTTATAGTTTAGTCCAATATTTGGTTAACTAATTGTTATTTCCATTTTGTAAGTTATGTAAGTTGTTTTCTGTCATTTATTTTGGTCTGTTTGAAGTTTTGTGTAAGAAAGTGTGTTAAGCAGATAATACTTTACACTTGATGAAATCATTGAACTTCTTATTAAAAGTAAGTCCAATATTTTGTCTTATGTTGTAATCATTTTCTGTTGAACCTATTTGCATAAAAGACTTCTTTGTTTTAATTTGTTTATAACTGCAGTAAGGACAATTTCTATCGTTTGAAATCAGATATGTTAGAAACTCAGGTTTTATTTTGCTGTTTTATATATTTTTATGGTTGGATTAATTGTTGCAGCTTGACTAATTGTACTCTTGTATAAATGAATATATTTTCCATTTTGAATAATAATTTTATGTTAGATTTATTGATGTGTGAATGGGTTGTTGAGTTGTATGTTCTACACTTTTTGTTCCAAACAAGGACTTATAAATGTAAAATAGCTCTACTTAGTATGTTTTATCATACTGACAAAAGTGTACATGTTTACTGTGAGAAAGGACATCATTGTTATCATGAAAGAATTGTGTTAACCAATCACAATGACTGGATGTTTTATTTAATATTTTATAATATTCACAACATATCTATCAAGATTAAGACAAACTGTTTCTGGTATTAAGTGCAACCATGAAATCAAAATTGTTAAAACAACTGAGGGGAGAACAATAATGTTTAGTAATAAATAACTATTTGGCTCATAAGTTATTGACATTTGGAGGTAGTCTAAGTAGCATTGGAACATCCCATATCCAGGGCGATTAATTGGTCATTAATTTTGAAACCTTTGTATAGCTTGTATGTTAAAGTTTTAGTTTATCAATTATATCCGTTATTTTGTTGATATTGGTGATAGGACATCATTAGTTGTTTTAAATAAGTTAGTTGTTGGTGTGAATGATATAAAGCCATTACATGTGAGAAATTAAATAACAAGTCTACTGATTGTTTGATGTTTAGGTGATGACTATGTATGATTTTGATTTTATAAAATATCTTGCTTATGTTGGTCTGAAATATGTGTTATGGTAGCCAGATACTATATCTACTTAACTATATGTAATGAAAAACCTTAAATGTGTCATTTTTATTTTCAGTATTGATGCAACATTAAAGTTGTTCTTTTTTTTTTTTATGTTAAATATACACAAAGGAGTAAGTTTGTTAAGGCACAAATTTGGCCCTGATTATCAAACTCAATGTTTCAAGATAAAAAATGGTGTCAACAATCTAAATATTCAAATAGAGCACAGGCGTCAACAATCTAAAATTTCAAGTCTTCAAGTCTGTTTATGTAAAATGTCATTACAAACATTATGTTATAGGACCTTTTTCTGCCAACACATGTGCTGTTTGTTTTTCGTTTAAAAAAGAAATCACAGAAAAATTGCCCTTTTTCAGTGATTTTTTTGCAGAAAATCAAAATGGGTGCTTTTTGTGATGTCATGAATCCTATGCTATAATGTATAAAAAGTTTCCTATTTAGTCATTGTATTAGCTATGATTTATTGTGACATTAGTCAATAAATCCTAATTTCATATTTTAGCTGGAATGAGGGGCTATTTAAGCTCTGATTCCTTTCACGGATTTGGCTATACTTTTTGAACCTTTTGGATTATAGCTCTTCATCTTTTATATAAGCTTTGGATTTCAAATATTTTGGCCACGAGCATCACTGAAGAGACATGTATTGTCGAAATGCGCATCTGGTGCAAGAAAATTGGTACCGTTAATTTTATTAAGACCTTTTTAAGCCTACTCCTTTCTGTAAGTTTATCTTTTGGTGCATTGTATTGAATATTGTAATTGTTTACTTAATTTAGATGGACTTATTTGAAATCGTAAAATTATTGAATTAATTCAACAGACATTTGTATTTCATAAGTTTTATTCATGCAACATGTATTTTATATCATCTGCTCATAATGAAATCACTTAACACAATTCATGATGACATTAAACAACTAAAAAAATGATAACAAACTCTCTTTATAGCCCTTGATTCAAAAGGATATTCCATTTGGATGTTTGTCAATATAAAACACAAATAAAAAGATATTTTGCCTTGTAACTTTATTTTATTAGTCCCCTACCGATGAAGTCAAAGGGGACTTAAAGGGGCATTAGCTACGAGATATATAAAAATCTAAAGTTTGATTCTTTTTTGTTCAATCAATAATGAAAGTGAAATAGTGAAAAAACAATTCGCTTTTTGCAGCCAAAAAGGTTCAATTTTGTCAAATTACGCTAAGAAACATTGATAATTAGGGCCCCGCCGACGGCGGGTCGCCCTATAGTGATCAGTCTGTCCGTCCGTCTGTCCGTCCGTCTGTCCGTCCGTCCGTCCGTCCGTCCGTAACACTTTCGTGTCCGCTCCATATCTAGAGAACCGTTATGATTTCATACTTAATACTTAACATGATTATTAACCAACACCAGAGGGTGTGTCATGTTGTATGTACAACTTCCTAGGTCAAAGGTCAAGGTCAAAAACTTTGGTTTCAGTTGACAACCCTGTGTCCTGTGGTGAAGATCGTGTCCGCTCCATATCTAGATAACCATTATGATTTCAAAGTTTATACTTGACATCCATTTTAACAACCACCAGAGGGTGTGTCATGATGTATGTACAACTTCCTAGGTCAAAGGTCAAGGTCAAAAACTTTGGTTTCGAGTTGACAATCCTGTGTCCTGTGGTGAAGATCGTGTCCGCTCCATATCTAGATAATCGTTATGATTTCAAAGTATATACTTGTCATACATTTTAACCACCACCAGAGGGCGTGTCATGATGTATGTACAACTTCCTAGGTCAAAGGTCAACATCAAAAAAACTTTGGTTTCAGTTGACAACCCTGTGTCCTGTGGTGAAGATTGTGTCCGCTCTATATCTTGAGAACCGTTACGATTTCAAATATTATACTTGACATCCATTTTAACCAACACCAGAGGGTGTGTCATGATGTATGTACCACTTCCTAGGTCAAAGGTCTGTCTGTCTGTTGGTCTGTCCATCGCTAACAAATTTGATCCACATTATATTTTGAGAGGACAGCTGTTATTATTTCATACTTTATACCTGACAAACATTTTCAACTTAACATATATATTAACCAACACAAGAGAATGTGTCATAATGTATGCATCCTAGGTCTAAGATCAGTCTGTCGGTCTGTCCATCCGTTCGTTGTTCTTAACAAATTGTGTCCGCTCTACCTCTCGAGAACCATTAATATTTCATACTTTATACTTGGTGGGTCATAATATATTGAAGGCATAATTCTAAAAATATGTGACAAATATCAATTGGGCAGCACCTTTAAACATATTGTTCAAACATCAATCCATATATCCAGAAGTCACCTTATAGTAGTAAACAATGAGTTCACATCATGCAGTCATATCACTATTATACTATGAAAGTAAGATGAGAATATTTATCAGTTTTAACTTAAAATCTTAGATCAAAATCACACATGAGACTATGTAATAACTTCAAATAATGCTTCATATCAGATTATCCATACAACTTATTTACCCCACGTTATTGACAGCGGGGCCCACAGAGATGGCTCCCATCTCAATGATATCTAGTTAGTTATTCACTTGCAAGTGAATGAGTCGACCTCTTTAAATCCGTATTCATGTGAACTTCAATTTAACTAGAGATTGACAACGTATGCATTGTATGTGTACTGGTTATTTAAAGAAAAAGAATGTCAACAATGAAAGTGAAACTAAGGTAAATCATTTGATTAGTAATTCGATGCACATAAAATCATTCTTATACGGTTAAAAACAATGAGAAACATCTATTATTAATCTATAAAATAAAATCAAACAGACCTATAAAAATCCCATTGCACGTGTTGGTTTAATCTATTCATATCTTTATTTATGTTTACATCGCTTATATGGTCATCTGAGGTCAAATCAATAGTTAATTAGATGGCGTCTGGACTAAAATACACACGAAACGAACCTATATATTATCTACCCCATGCTCTGTAAACTGTTTATTTTAGACTTTTGATAGTTTGGATAAATGTTTTACATTGTTAAAAATCAACTATGAGAATTTGAGTCAAATCGGTGACCATGAATTTGACAGCTAGTTTCCCATTAAGGTTTGCACTCTTGTCTGTCTGTCCATCTGTCAGTCTGGCAAATCAGTTTTCCAGACTTTTTTCTTCATACTTGTAGGTATTGATTTGATATTTGGTGTATTGTTCTCAGTGTTCAGTTTAAAGTCATAAGAAACCTCAAATCAAAAAAATAATGCATATGTTTTTTTTATAACTAAATGGATGTACATATCGTCGGTGTTATGCAAAAACCTTGTATCTCAATTTTTTGCGGAAATCTTTTTATCGATTATTTAGGGTTAACTATGTATTTTCCACTGTATGCGAAAATATCTGATCTTCTAACCAATCATTAACCCGATTTCTGACATATGACGAAAAAGTGTAGTCGGATTGGTGAGACATTTTGTTGTGCGAAAATATCGTATCTCAAAAGAAAAACACATGGCACAGTAGCTGACATTATAACAGGTACTGTTTTATCAATTTTAGGTTCTCAAAGCTAATAAATGATGAAAAGCTTTGAAAATACAATATAGGTGCAGAAATTTTTGCTCGTCTTGGTAATCGATTGGTTAGAAGATCAGATATTTTCGCATTCAGTGGAAAATACATATTTAATTCTAAATAATCGATAAAAAGATTTCAGTTTTTTCTGTCTGGTGTAAAATTATCAAAACCTAAGATACGAGGTTAACATTGACGATATACTTTTTTCTGAAGAAAATTCTTTAATTTATTCATATTTAGAAGAAGTTTACTTTATTTTAAGGAAGCAATTCCCCGACATATTTTCCGTATGCAAAGTGACCTAAGTGTGACCCATCTCGTAAAAATCCGGTGATCACAATACGCATGGATGTCCTTAAAATAAACTATTATCTGAATTTACATGTTAAACACGTGCTCAATTTCCATGCTTTTTTGTTGATTTTTTGTCGATTGTTGACAAACAGGTGACGATTGTTAAACTTCGGCTTCAAAACACGCACTTTAATTACCTGCCATATTTTCACAACAACACTGACCGATTGAAAAAAAATTGACGATTATACGAAACTTGCACGAAAAAAATGATAAATTCGTGCACAGAAGACTAAGTAAATGATGTTTGTATGCATTGGTTCAAGAATTGGAAGAACATTATTTTTCACCGGTCACTCGTTTCTTATGACTTTAAGCTCTTTCCTTAAAATTAAATTTTTGATGAAATACTTATTAGGTCTTTCAACCTTTCAAGTGAAAGACCTATTGCTTTTGTTCTGATTATTATTATTATTATTATTTTTTTTCTTCTGCCTAAATTTTTTTCCTTCGCTGGTTTTTTGTTTCGCAAGATGTCGCTTAGATAAATGAAATATGATATCGAACAGTTTGTGCGCTTTTGAAACTGACACTGCGAAACCGAATACTTTCCCATATAAGAGTTATCTCCCCGAACACTGTTTTTCTTGTGATCGCTTAATCTTCACAACCGTATAAGAAACCGACAAATTATTTTTTTAAAACTGCTCGTTATATCCTCAGGATGTGCTGTTTTATTTTGACCGAAGCCGTATAGAGATTCCATATGAGAGTTATTCCCCCTTTTGTATTTGAAATTTTGAAATGTATTTTAAACTGGAAAACCATAAGTGATAGAGACCTAGGGTCTTTTGATTTGAGATCCTTGGTCCAAAAAAATGAAAATAAGGTCAAGGTCAAAGGTCAAGGTCAATTAGATTTTTATTTGTCTTTGATTTCCCTATAACTTTTGGAATGGTTATAGATACAGAAAATTTACATAGTGAAAAATGCTTGGTACTTCAAGGGGCAACTTTGTTACATTATGACTGTATTTGTTTTACTATTATGTAAGGGACATAATCTCCATTGATGGTTTATATAAAGCCATCATTAGACAAAACTCTTAAACAAAATGTCCTTGACCCATAGGTCTTTTGCAATGACATTGTGGAGCAATGAACTTGACAAAGGTCACAAGGTCAGAGGTCAAGGTCATGTACAAAGGGACAAATTATGTGGTTTTGGCACTACTTGAAGAGTTTTATGTGTGTTTGAATGCCAACCAACCAACCAATCAATAAAATCAATCAATCAATCAATCAATCAGTGCATGTTTCCGTCTCATGTGTTTAATATGGAGTCCGAGATCTCATTTGTTTCTTTCTCGCTTGTTTCAAGAAACCCTATCCAACGTGTTTAACCAATCAACGTGTTTGATCAACCAATCAACGTGTTTAACCAACCAACCAATCAATTAATTAATCAATTAATAAATCAATCAATGCATGTTTCTGTTTCATGTGTTTAATACGGGGTCCAAGGTCTCATTTGCTTTTTTTTTCGCTGGTTTTAATTGACCCTATCCAACATGTTTTGTTGATCGATCGATCAACCAACCAACCAACCAACCAATCAATCAATCAATCAATCAACCAACCAATCATTCAATCAACTAATCAATCATTGCATGCACGTTTCCGTCTCGTGTGTTTAATACGGGGTCCAAAGGTCTCATTTGGTTTTTTTCGCTTGTTTTAAGAGACCCTATCCCAAGTGAATAAATTATAAACCAACCAACCAACCAACCAACCAACCAATCAACCAATCAATATGTATGACATTTTATTTATGACAGTATATTTAAAAAAATAGGGAAGGAAAAAATTCTCAATTATTCAAGAAAAATTCAATTTTAATATTGTTCTTACATCTCTTCTGAAAAAAAATCCACATGTTCTCTGAAACTACAAGTCCAATCGACCTAAAAATTTGCAGTCAGCAGGGCATACATGTACAAAAAGTTCGTAAAACAACGGGATGCAGCTACCTCTCAAGAATTTTCCTAGAGAAAAGAAATGGCAATACCGGAAAAATCGCTTGCTAGGTCCGTAAATCTCAGTGAAATCCTACAATAAAATGTCCGCTCCTAGATTGAAATACTAATCTGTGTTACAAACAGGTGCTGAAAAATGTACATTATCAGAAAATAATCCTTAAATGTGTTTTAAAGTTACACCGGATCAATTAAATCCAAATCATGCACTGCTGAGGCCCCTCATGGGGGGGTCCTTGTAATCACATAATCACCATTTTTTTGCCAATATAATCACATAATCATTAAATATTTGCTTATCTTTAGTAATCAAATAATCATAAACTAAAAATACAGTCCTAGGTAATCAAATAATCAAGAAATATTTGGCTTAATAATCAAATAATCATTAAAAAAACGGCCAAGTAATCACATAATCAAAAACCCCATGAGGGCCCTCACTGCTGGTGAACTGTGATAAAAAATGTCAATTTCCTACGATGACAAAAGAAATTACATTGTGTACATTCCGTCTCTATACATGTCTGTTCAACGTCCCGACCTAAAGAGAAATAAAAAGTTTTCGTTATTATAAACCCAAGTCACGTGATGTCTCCTCAATCTGGCGCGCGCGCTGGACCTGAAATAAAATAAAAACTTTCCGAACTAAACATGAAACTTCCCCGGAATAATATAGACCCCTTACAGAAACAAACAAACAAACAAACAAACCCCCCCCCCCAATCAATCATGTTTCAAAAGGGGGAAAGACCGTTTACAATTGCTTTTTAAAAGCAATTGATTTATATTTAATTACTAGATTTTTGTTCAAAGGAAGATAACTTATTTTTTTTTAAAGATTTTGTTTGATGATTATCTGCAGAGTTATGGTCCTTTGCCTTATAAAATTCTCTAAGATAGTCAGTTTTCCAACCCTTTTTTTCGTACTTGAAGATATTCATTAGATAATTAGTATATAATTTTATCATGGCAAATTACAGATCAAGTTGGAATGTTGTTCTGGTCTGAAGACTTTGTGTAAAATTATGATCTTTGGACATAGAAAATTCTCTTAAATAATCAGTTTTCAACATTTTTTTTCATCATGCTTGAAGATGTTGACTTGATAGTTTTATGTAGTTTGCACCATGACAAGTTATAGGTCAAGCTAGAATTTTGTTCCATTACGATGAATTTTTAACGGCAAGGGACAGAATGCTTGTTATTATGATGTCTAAGCTTTTTTGTCTGGGATTTAAGTGTTTTTTGTTTGTCAGCAAAATTGTCATTAAAGCCTGAACAAACTACTGGATGTTACTCTTTTATATTTATAAATTAACTGTTTACAACATTTTGAATTTTTGAAATACTAAGGGTTTCTACCTCAGGAATAGATTACCTTAGCTGCATTTGGCAGAACTTTTAGGACTTTTTGTCCTCAATGCTTTTCAACTTAGTACTTTATTTGGCGTTTTTAACTTTTTTGCAGTCAAGCTACACTGATGAGTTTTGTGTACGCAAATCCAGCGTCTGGCGTAAACACAAAACTTAATTCTGGTATCTATGAAGACTTTATTTAGAGGTGGTTTCACACACCATTATATCCTGAACAAATTACTGGATGTAACTCCCTTTCAGGGGATTTCTCTAATAAATATATACTAAACAAACTACTGGATGCAACTCCCTTTTAGAGATGATTTCAGGTATCATTTTATCCTGAACAAACTACTACATGTAACTCCCTTGCAGAGGTGATTTTACATGTCATTATAGCCTAAACAAACTACTTTATATAACTCCCTTTCAGATATGATTTCACATTTCATTGTATCCTCAACAAACTACTGAATGCAACTCATTTTAAGAGACGATTTTAGGTATCATTATAGCCTGAACAAACTACTAGATGTTATTCTCTAATGAGGTGATTTCAAATGTCATTATAGCCTGAACAAACTACTAGATATAAGTTCCTTTTAGAGGTGATTTCAAATGTCATTATATAGCTTGAACAAACTACTGGATGAGACCCCCTTTCAGAGGTGTTTCCACTTATCACAATAGCCTGAAATACTACTAGATGGGACTCCCTTTCAATGGTGATTTCACGTATCAGTATAGTCTGAAGAGACTTCTGGATATAAATGCCTTTCCGAGGTGATTCTTTTTTCATGATTACATGTACAAACTACTGGATGTAACTCCTTTTCAGAGGTGATTTTTCTAGTCATTATAGCCTGCACAAATACTAGATGTATCTGTCTTTCAGCAGCAATTTCACGTATCATTACAAAACTTGAACAAATTTCTGGATATAACTACCTTTCTGAGGTGATTTCACAAATCATTATAGCCTGAACAAACTATAGGATATAAATCCCTTTGCGAAGGGATTTCATTTTCACTATTACATGACAAAACTACTGGATATGACATCTTTGCTGAGGTGAAAAGTAAAATCACTAAAATACTGAACCCAGAGGAAAATCAATTCGGAAAGTCCATAATCACATGGCAAAAACAAATAACAAAACGCATCAAAAACGAATGGACAAAACTGTCATATTCCTAACTTGGTACAGGCATTTTCAAATGTAGAAAATGGTGGATTGAACCTAGTTTTATAGCTAGCTAAACCTTTCACTTGTATGACAGTCGCATCAAATTCAATGATTTCACCTGAACAAACTGTTGAACACAACGCTGGATGTATCTCCCTTTCAGAGGCGATTTCACGTATAATTATAGCCTGAACAAACTACTTGGTGTAACTCCCTTTCTGAGGTGATTTCATGTATCATTACATCCTGAACAAACTAATGGAGGTAACTCCCTTTCAGAGGCGATTTCACGTATCATTATAGCCTGAACAAACTACTAGATGAGACTCCCTCTCAGAGGTTATTTCACATATCAATTTATCCTGGACAAACTGCGGTTTATAGCTTCCTTTCATAGATGATTTCATTAATGATTACAATTGTCTGTAGATAACTCCCATTCCTAGGTCATTTAAAATGTCATTATATCCTGTACAAACTACTGCATATAACTCCCTTTCAGAGGTTATTTCACGTATCATTATATAGCCTGAAAAAAACTACTGGATGTAGCTCCCTTTCAGAGGGGATTTCACGTATCTTTATATAGCCCGAAGAAACTACTTGTTATTAAATGAGAGTCAACATCTTCCTAGGTTTATATCTTTAATAATAAGGATGACTGATACCTGAAATGTATATATACACAGTACATTAGTAAATGATTAGTTATCTCCTCCCCCGGGGACAAGTTTTTTTTGTATACGAAAAAAAAACTTAAACAAATAAAGTCAAGTCTATTAGAAAATAATCTTCAGGAATGTTCTGTTAAAGTCTCTGGACGCGAACAAGATTAAACGTATGATGTCCTTTCACAATTTTAAACGCAAAGTCTCTAGATTCACTTATCAAGGTCTATGAATAATTCATTAATCAGTTCCTGATTCATCAATGTTATGTTCTGTTGTGTTGCGGCGGCTGGGTCTTCGTGGTGTCAATAGCTTCTTTTCTCCAGCTTTATTGTGTGGCTGAAGACGGGATAGAGCACGTGGTATCCGAGACATAGAAGGTACATCTGGTTCAGGGGTGTGGTGGAATGACTGGTCCAAATCTATTTGTGTAGGCTGTTGAATTGTCTGAGTCTGAGTCGCCTGTTTTTGAGTGGGAACTATAATTGGTGTCTCATTCAATGCAGCTGGTTGACTTAAGATTCTTGTTGGAGATAAAGACACTGGATTCTTGAGCACTTGTGGCTGTGTCGTCTTGGATGTAGTTGGAGAGCTCAAGATCACTTCTTGATGTTGAACTGCAGTAGGTGCCATCAAAGTACCTTGTGTTTGGTTGGTTTGAAAAGGAGTGAACTTTCGAAGGTGTTGGCGGTTGCAGATAGTTACTCGGCCTGTGTCATCTACACGTATAACATACTGGTGGTATTGGCGTACTTCAACAACCGTTCCTGTACGTTCCCATCTCCTGGGATGGTTTCCTACCAAGTTTTGTATGTATACATGATCTCCAACCTGTAGTGTTGGCAGGTGATGAGTGTGTTCATTCCACCGTTCATGTTCCCTCGAATGACGTTTGGCAAGATCCATCTCTCGATGAGACATTAACTCAGTCCATGTTTCATGTGGAGAATATCTACCCATCAGTATGGGAATGGTATCACGAATGGGTCGTCCAAACAGAATCAATGCTGGTGAAGCTTTTGTCTCTGGGTCAATCGAATTTCTGTACATCAGTAAAGCTCTCTGGAATTTGTCAACATCCAGAGATCCAACAGCAGTAATGTTGTCCACCAGCATGCGTTTTACGGTTTTTACCGCTATCTCAGCCCTGCAGTTAGCGTGTGGGTTTGTAACTGATGAAAGTCTATGACGAACTCCCCAGGCCTTTAAAAACTCTTGAGTCTTCCCTGCTGTGAACTGTGGACCTCCATCAGACGTCAACTCTTCTGGGATGCCAAATGTCACAAACGTCTCACGAAGTCTCTTGACAAGTCCTTCTGCACCTGATTCAGACTTGTATACCATTGGCCAGTTTGAATACCTGTCAACAATAACTACATAGTCATTACTGTTATATGTGAAGTAGTCACTGCAAATCATCTGGAATGGATAATCTGGAGGTGTTATGTCAGATGGTGGCTGCATAGGGTTTGACTTGGCCATCTGATGGCAGTGAACACACTGGTCTCTCACCCGGGCAATATCTACTGTGATCTCAGGCCAATATACAGAGTCCATGGCCCTCGCACGCATAGCGCTGACTCCTTGGTGGGCTGCGTGTAAAGCATTGAGTACTGGTTTGCGAAGAGCTGGAGGTATAACAATTCGTTGGCCCATAAGAACTACACCATCTACAGTGCATAAACTGGATGCAAAACGATGGTAAGGACGTAAGTCTGTTGGTAGTTCCTTGTAGTCTTCTGGGAACCCTGCTTCCAGCTGCCTGATGAGATTTACAAATGTAGGGTCTGATGCAGTGGTCTCACGAACCATGCTCCAAGTAACAACTGTGATAACAGCATTCAAGGCACAAGTGGCAGCAGCGACTGTGGAGGCGTCATTAGCTGTATCATTATCCTCTGTATGTAGACATAGACTGGTAAGTGTATCATGATAATGAGCAGTCATGTTAACTAGGGAATCAAGTTCAGGTGCTTCACCAGGTAAGTTCAGACGATCTGGTGGTCCAACAGGATACCGTGACGCTGCATCTGGCCCAAGGTTCTTTCTGCCTGGTACATGAAGAATTGTGAACCTGTACCCTAAAGTTTTCTCTTTGAGATTGAGAAGTCGTCTGTTGTCGATGTCTGTGAGTGATCGATCGTTCAGAATCTGGAGTAGTGGATTGTGGTCAGTTGCAACAAGAAGGTCTTTGCAACCAAGAACATAGTAGCGTGTTTGGTGAAGTGCATACACAACAGCCAAGGCCTCACCTTCAATAGGAGCATATCTGCTTTCTGCTGGATGTGTGAATCTGCTGCCAACTAGACATAGTTTCCAACCATCATTACAGCAGGTAGGGGTTTTACTTGAGCACTTACAGTACTTCTGCATCAAAAAAATTCCAATTCCGTCAACAGACCAGTCGGTAGCTAGGCATGTCATACGAGCAGGGTAAAAAAGACGAACACCTTCCTTCATCTCCTGAATAATGATCTCTTTGGATTTGTGAAATACTTCATCTAATTCATTTGTCCAGCAGAATGTTGTGGATGGTTTCAATAGAGCACGAAAAGGTTTCATTTGTCTTGCCATGGCAAATGCATATGCTCCTTGGTTTATAAGCCCAAACCAAGCTCTTGCACCAGTAATGTCAGTTGGTGTTGGAAAGTTGCTAATTGCATCTAGGAACTTAGTACTTGGTCGTGTGTTTGTTAGGGTGATTGTAAGTCCGGCAAAATTGACAGTGTCTTGAGCAAATTGAAACTTCTTTGGGTTTAATGTAATGCCGTTACGAGCACACAGGTCGAGCCATTCACATGCCTGAAAAAATGCTGCTTCAATGGAGTTCGCCCACATACATGTGTCATCCACACATTTAACCTTGTCGTTGAAATTTGATATTATAGCATCAAATCGTTGATTGTAAGCGTCACCGCTGGCCATGAATCCCTGTGGAGCAACCTTGTACCTGTAGCGACCCCATGGTGTGATGAATGTTGTGAAATGGCGATCTTCTTCACGGATAGGCACTGAGTGGTACCCATTCCAAGCGTCTGTGACTGTTTTTTTTTCATACCTTGAGGAACACGGTCAGTCAGATGAAAAGGACTTGGGACATGATGTGTTTGTCGAACAGAATGTCGATTTTGTGGTTGTAGGTCTACTGTCCGCCTTGGAGTACCATCAGCCTTGCTGGTTACCACCATTCACGGCACCAAGTTGTAGGTGTGTTTTGACTTACTTGTTCCAGTACACCAATGCGAACATCCCTCTCAAGATCAGCATAAACTTTATCCTGCCAATGGATAGCAACAAGTGCTGGTTTGTGGACGGCTACCGGTGTGGCATTAGGATCAACATGGAGTTGGAGAGGCTCACAATTCATAAGCGGTAGAGGTTGATGTTCACAAACATTAAATGTTATAGCACCATAGTAATCAAGAAGCCATTCTTTAAGTGACTCTACATGTTCCTCTGTGGCCTTCAGACCGAGTGGTAAAGATGTGGGAACAGGTGGTGGTGAAGGTCGACGTCTAGGACAAGAGCAGGTTACATCTTCAGAGTTTTCCATAGATGCAGCAATGTTTGGAGATGTGACTGTTGATACATTAGGAAAGTTAGTGTGAATAATTCCCAGAGATATGAGTGCTTCTCTGCAAATGAAAGCTTTTTCCATGGTATCAGAGACATAACACAATAAACGTGTTGACATGGCACTGCTAGTCGTGTCTTTTGTTGTGACGCTTACTGCGACTGCTCCAATTACACCAAGGTCTTCCTTTATAGCTCCACGCATTACAAGTTTGACTGGAAGCAGATCCTTTTCTGTTATTCCAAGATTGTTCGCAGATTGTAAAGGTATGATTGAACTCTGGCATCCTGTATCAGCCACCATGGACATAGTGATTGTCTTAAGCTGAGAAGTGTCTTGAATGGGATGTCCAAACGATGCATGGTCCTTAGGTAGGGGTGTCATGTTCACCAGGAGCATTGGGTGTGGTTTTGAAGGTCTAGCTACCCAGTGTCCATCAAATATGTGATGTTCAAGACGTGATACTTGGTTTGTCTGTTCAGATGTAGTGCACAGCTGCTCATAGATATAACCAACTTGTTCTTGTTCTGGATCTTTGGTTGATTTCCCTTGATTGGGCGGGTTCCTGTGGCCCTTACCTTGAGCGCAGCTTCTAGAAGATGCATCACGGTGGCCCCATACTCCACTTGCTGCATGATTTGGTGTAATGACCTTTGACTGTACATTTAGCACATGTGAATGTCCAAGCTTCACAGTATCTAGACCTGGCCTTGCGATCATTCCTCTGTCCATGAGCAGGAGCACCACAAGCCCAACATTTGGCTCCAGCTGCTTACGGTCGTTTCTGAGTATTACATGTGGCACTCATGGTACTAGCTGAATCTCCTACTGCACTCCTTGTAACTTTACCCTGCTCTTTCTGAGCAATAAATGATACAGTCTCTTCTAGTGTTCTATCTGTCTTGGAGTCACCTAGCAGGTCAGACATAATTTCTGGGTCTGCAATACCTCTTACTAAATTGTCCTTGATTATCTCATCACTATAGTCAAATATATGGTTGCAACCTAATTCTTTACACGTTGCTTTATACTGGAACAGTGATGCTTGGCCTCTGAGACTGGCCAAAAAAGTTCTGATATTTGAACCAGGTGATTGAGTCATTCTGTTCAATTTTATGCGTTGGACCAGTGTGCTTTCTTCTTTGACGGCCAGTCTTTTGATTGCCTTTAAAAGATCTGTCTCTAGCATATTTGCAACATCACCTTGAAAGTCACGCATAATATCTGTACGCAGATTAGTGTCACAGCAGTAAAAAAGGGCTGTAGGCAAGACATTGTCTGTGATCGCCATCCCTGTTTTATACATCTGCCACTGTCTGGTGAATGCAGACCATTGATCTGGATCACATCCTGTGGCTATAGAGGGTGGGTCTAATTTTAACTTGTGCGTTGACGGTTGAGCCAGAGGTGGGTGGACGGTTCTGTCATGAATCTGTAGAGCAGTGGTTAGAGCAGCGGCAAATGCTTCATCGAGGTCCTGAGATTTCCAATTACAGCCGTCTATAGGGCACTGAAGAACTGGCATTGTAAATTCACTGTGGGTAAGCTGTTAGTTGAGTATCAGTCATAAATAAGGGTCAACATCTTCCTAGGTTTATATCTTTAATAATAAGGATGACTGATACCTGAAATGTATATATACACAGTACATTAGTAAATGATTAGTTAGTTATAACTCCCTTTCAGAGATGATGTCACGTATCATTATAGCCTGAACAAACTACTGGATGTAACTCTCTTTCAGAGATGATTTCACGCATCATTATAGCCTGAACAAACTACTAGAAGGGACTCCCTCTCAGAGGTTATTTCACATATCAATTTATCCTGGACAAACTGAAGTTTGTAGCTTCCTTTCATAGGTGATAACATTAAGGATTACAATTTTCTGGAGATAACTCCCTTTCCGAGGTCATTTCAAATCTCATTATATGCTGTACAAACTACTGCATATAACTCCCTTTCAGAGGTTATTTCACATGTCATTATAGCTAGAACAAAGTTCTGCATTTAACTCCTTTTCAGAGGTGATTTCACGTATCATTTTATAGCCTGAAAAAAAAACTACTGGATGTAGCTCCCTTTCAGAGGGGATTTCACGTATCATTACAAAGCCTGAACGAATTTCTGGATATAACTCCCTTTCTGAGGTGATTTCACAAATCATTATAGCCTGAACAAACTACAGGATATAACTCCCTTTCTGAGGTGATTTCACAAATCATTATAGCCTGAACAAACTACAGGATATAACTCCCTTTGCGAAACGGATTTCATTTTCATTATTACATGACAAAACTACTGGATATGACATCTTTGCTGAGGTGATTTCACGTATTCTTGTAACCTGAACAAACTGTTGAACACAACACTTGATGTATTTCCCTTTCAGATGCGATTTCACGTATCATTATAGCTGCATGTAACTCCCTTTCAGAGGTTATTTCAAATGTCATTATAGCTTGAACAAACTACTGCATTTAACTCCTTTTCAGAGGTAATTTCACGTATCATTATATGCCTGAAAAAAATACTGGATGTAGCTCCCTTTCAGACGGGATTTCACGTATCTTTATATAGTCTGAACAAACTACTGGATGTAGCTCACTTTCAGAGGGGATTTCAAGATCTTCATATAGCCTGAACAAACTACTAGATGTAACTCCCTTTTAGAGGTGATATCATGTATCATTATAGCCTAAACAAACTACTTGTTATAACTCCTTGTCATAGGTGACTTCACGTATCATTATATCCTGAACAAACTACTGGATATAACTCCCTTTTAGAGGTGATTTCAAATGTAATTATACCCTGAACAAACTACTGGATGTAACTCCCTTTCAGAGATGATATCACATGTCATAAAGCCTGCACAGACTACTGGATGTAACTCCCTTTCAAAGGGGATTTCCCCTATCATTATAGCCTGAACAAACTACTAGATGTAACTCCTTTTCTGAGGTGATTTCACGTATCATTATAGCCTGAACAAACTACTGGGTGTAACTCCCTTTCAGATGTGATTTCACGTATCATTATAGCCTGAACAAATTACTAGATAGTTATCAAAAGTACCAGGATTATAATTTAGTACGCCAGACGCGCGTTTCGTCTACATAAGACTCATCAGTGACTCTCATATCAAAATAGTTATAAAGCCAAACAATACAAAGTTGAAGAGCATAGAGGATCCAAAATTCTAAAATGTTGTGCCAAATACGGCTAAGGTAATCTATTCCTGGGACAAGAAAATCCTTAGTTTTTCGAAAAATTCAAAGTTTTGTATCAGGAAATTTATAAAAATGATCACATAATTGATATTCATGTCAACACCGAAGTGCTGACTACTGGGCTGGTGATACCCTCGGGGACGAAACGTCCACCAGCAGTGGCATCGATCCAGTGGTGTAAATAGTTATCAAAAGTACCAGGATTATAATTAAGTACGCCAGACGCGCGTTTCGTCTACATAAGACTCATCAGTGACGCTCATATCAAAATAGTTATAAAGCCAAACAATACAAAGTTGAAGAGCATAGAGGATCCAAAATTCCAAAATGTTGTGCCAAATACGGCTAAGGTAATCTATTCCTGGGACAAGAAAATCCTTAGTTTTTCAAACAATTCAAAGTTTTGTATCAGGAAATTTATAAAAATGATCAGATAATTGATATTCATGTCAACACCGAAGTGCTGACTACTGGGCTGGTGATGTAACTCCCTTTCAGAGATGATTTTACATATCATTATAGCATGAACAAACTGCTGGATGTAGCTTCCTTTCAGAGGGGAATTCACGTATCTTTATATAGCCTTAGCAAAGTGATGGATGTAGCTCCCTTTCAGAGGGGATTCCACGTATCTTTATATAGCCTGAACAAACTGCTGGATGTAGCTTCCTTTTAGAGGGGATTTCAAGTATCTTTATAGCCTGAACAATCTGCTGGATGTTACTCCCTTTCAGAGGTGATTTCACATGTCATTATATCCTGAACAAACTACTTGTTATATCCCTTGTCATAAGTAACTTCACATGTCATTATATCCTGAACAAACTACTGGATGTAACTCCCTTTTAGAGGGGATTTAACGTATCATTATATCCTGAACAAACTACTGGATATAACTCCCTTTTAGAGGTGATTTCAAATGTCATTATAGCCGAAACACATTAATTGATATAACTCCCTTTCAGAGATGATTTCACGTATCATTATAGTCTTAACAAACTACTAGATGTAACTCCCTTTCTAAGGTGATTTCACGTATCATTATATCCTGAACAAACTACTGGATATAACTCCCTTTCAGAGGGGATTTCACGTATCATTTTAGCCTGAACAAACTACTAGATGTAACTCCCTTTCAAAGATGATTTCACATATCATTATAGCCGGAACAAACTTCTGGATGTAGCTCCCTTTCAGAGGGGATTTCAAGTATTTTTATATAGCCTTAACAAACTGCTGGATGTAGTTTCACGTATCTTTATATAGCCTGAACAATCTGTTGGTTGTAGCTCCCTTTCAGAGGTGATTTCACGTATCTTTATAGCCTGAACAAACTGCTGGATGTAACTCCCTTTCAGAGGGGATTCACATGTCATCATAGCCTGAACAAACTACTAGATGTAACTCCCTTTCAGAGGTGATTTCATTAATCATTATAGCCTGAACCAACTACATGATGAAGCTCCGTTTCAGAGGGGATTTCATGTATCATTATATGGCTTGAACAATGTACTGGGTGTTTTTCTCTTTTAGAGGTGATTTCACGTATCATTATAGCCTGAACAAACTACTGTTCACAGAAAATGGAAAAGTTGGCAATAGATGGATTTTTTATGTACTCTTTGGTTAATAATTCTTCAATATTCTGCCTTGGCACTGCCGCCTTACAGTTATCTTACCCTGGATGACATAACTCCATGTGATTTAGATCATCTAATCTATGATGATGTGGTTACATACATGTTTGTGTGGTAAAAAACTGAAATACAAATAAAGAATTATAAAAACCTGATCTTAGTGAAATTACTACTATAACTGATTAAATAAATGAAATAAAAAGTATATAGTATAAAAGTAACAATTTTCTATGTGAAATGCGCTTAAAAACAATTAAACTTATTCATTAGAAAGACAAAATTGTACGTCTAAAAGTGGCACTAAGTGTGTTCCATAGATTTAAAAAAAAAATAAAGTATGACATATCAACACGCTATCAAGGTTTTCTCGTGTATTTATACCAAAATAAACCAAAGTTTAATACCGATACAAAATTAATATAAACAGAAATAAGTATGCAAACTTATTCAATAATACCTTTTTGACATTCGTAAAATATTGAAGAGTCATTAAAATAACGATAATGCATGTGTTTCGTTAGTTAAGATAACACGATGTGAATGTGTATGCGTGTGTTGTGTAACAAAGGTGAACAATGAAAACTCTTAATCAAAGTAAATAAAACCATTACTGAACTTACTAAAATGAACAAAAATACATTTGTAATAATTGCAAATTAAATTTATTAATAACTTACTCCGTGATAGGCTGTAGATCAAGAAATTTAACAATGGGATGAGAACAAAAATAAAACAACATGTGATATGATTTTGATGTGGCTGCTATGGAATTTACGGCCAACGTGATTAATAAAAAGGTTTAAAAGTGATAGTAATAAATTGTCAATGTTTCGACAGAACACTCCCCGTCGGATGCAAAGGGCATCACTATAAAAGGCAAAAAAACAAAAAAATACTAAAATGTTCTATACTACATTAAACTGTTAATAACAACTAAAGTTCTAAATTGTCTAAGCTAAAAGTTCTACATTGTCAATATCAAAGTTTCTTTTTCTGGACTTCTCCCCATGACTCGCCTAGAAAATATAATTTCGGTCACTGGGCGAGTGTATGTCACTGCACGTTCACCATTTCGCATGATTCGGACATCGCATGTACGTACTAGTTGATCGGATCCAGGATAAGTTCTCTCTACAATCCCTATAGGCCAATCGTTTCTAGCAGATTGCTTGTCTCTTATCAGAACAACATCGCCCGGAGAGTGTTTTCTGTGGTTCGGTCCATTTACGTTGTGTTTGGAGAGTTTGTAGGTATTCATTTTTCCACCGATTCCAAAATTTATCTGCAAGTATTTGTACACATTTCCACTGTTTATTGTACATATCTTTGCTGTCAATTATTCGCTGATCCTTAATGATCTGTTGTGGCTTTTGAGTAAGTAATAAAGATGGAGAGAGCGGCATCGGATTTTCTGGATCGGTAGTGAGAGGGACAAGCGGTCTCGAATTCACAATTGCTGATGCTTCTGCTAAAAATGTTACAAGCATCTCATGAGTAAGCTTATTCCTAGAAACTTCCATTAAGCGCGAATCTAGTATTCTTCTTGTTATGCCAATAACTCTTTCCCAGACACCTCCCATATGAGAAGCGTGAGGTGGGTTGAAGTGCCAAGTTGTTCCCTGATTACGAAGAAAATCTTTCATTCGACCATCCTCGACGTTGATTGCTTGTATCCCTAATTCTTTGATAGAGTCTACGAAGTTTGTTCCTCTATCCGATCTAAAATGACTCACTGGGCCTCGTATTTCTGTGAATCGTTTTAATGCCATAATGAAAGACGATGAGCTTAACTCCTTTATTACCTCTACATGAACAGCTCTTGTAGTCAAACATGTAAACATAGTAGCCCATCTTTTGCTGTTTACGTGTCCACCACGAGTTCGACGAGGTAACACTTCCCATGGACCAAAACAATCGACGCCAACGTTTGTAAATGGAGGACCAGGTCTAATCTATCCGGAGGTAACATTGCCATCTTTTGAGTTCATAGCGACCCTCTAAGTATACGACATTGTACGCATTTGCTAATGACGTAAGATACAAGTGATTTTAGTCCTGTTATCCAGAAGCCTGCAGAACGAATTGAACCTTCGGTTATGTGACGGCCTTGATGACTAAGTTCATGATAATGTCTGACAATAAGTAGTGCAATGTGATGGCGACCAGAAAGGAGTATCGGGTGTTTTTCAATGTCTGGAACATTCGAATTTTGTATTCTTCCACCAATACGTAACATGTTTTCCTTATCAAGGAAAGGCGCGAGACTGGCTATAGAGCTGGATTTTGCAAGAGGTTTTCGTGTGGTAAGACAATCAATTTCGTCGCTAAAAGTATCTATCTGAGCTTCTCGTAAAACTAGTTTTCTTGCTTCATCAATGGCATTTACAGATGCTGATTCTGAGCAGATATGCCATCCTGTACATGATGATTTGCTAGCAAAAGACTGTGCTACATGTTTCAAACGTGCAATTGACTAAATAAGAGTTTTCCAAGGAGAGAATCTACTAAATCGATCAGTTCCTAACTGCTGTGAAAATTCAATATCCGTCTTAAAGCTCAGTACATCCGATCTGAGTTCCTTGTCAACATCTGGTTTTTGTAATGTAAAGTTCCCTGTATGATCTGTGGCGTCTTTCAAAAGAAACTGTGGTCCTGTGATCCATAGAGAATTTGACATTTCTGAAGCATGTACGCCTCGCGTACCTTTGTCAGCGGGATTGTTATTTGTAGAAACATATTGCCATTGCTTTGTAAGTGTGATTGATCGAATTTTCTGTATACGATTTGCAACATAGTTATAAAATCTTCTCGACTCATTATTAATGTAGCCGAAAACTACTTTGCTCTCGGTATAGAATTTGAACTCCTTCAGTGGCAATTGTAGTTGATGCGCAATTGTACCGGCTATCTCGGTAGCTAAAACGGCTAAAACGTTCTAATATCGGTATCGTATATCCATGAACTGGTGCTACTTTAGATTTTCCATATAGGAATCCTAATTCAAATTGTCCTGCATTATTTCGTGTACGTACAAAACTTACAGCTGCGATAGCTTTTTCTGATGCATCGCAAAATATATGTACTGACTTCTCTTCTGATTTAGAAAAAGAATTTGACAGATAAGTACGGCGAATATGTAACTGATCCAATTCTTGCAATGAAGATGTCCAACGGTTCCAAGTATCAAAATACTCTGTTGGTAACGGTTGGTCCCAGTCGCTAGTGGAGTTAATCAATTGACGTTGAATTAACGTTCCTTCTACGACAACTGGAGCTAAAAATCCAAGTGGGTCAAAAATAGAGTTTATCGTGGATAGAACTCCTCTTCTAGAATACGGTCTCTCGTCTGTAGATATATCGAATGAAAATGTATCTGAGTCAAGGCTCCATCTGATTCCAAGACTGTGTTGTACTGGTAGTGCTTAATTTGTTAACTTTAAATTTTCCAATTCTTATCTAAATCCTCTGGAGGGAAAGCTTCCATAACCTCTTTGTTGTTTGATGCTATCTTGTGTAGCCTTAACTTTCCTTCTGTTTTAAGTGCTTCCTGTGTCTTTAAGTAGATTGACAGCTTCAGTGGCTGTTGGAAGTGAAGTTAATCCATTGTCGACATAAAAGTCATTTAATACAAAGTGGGTCACATCTGAGCCAAGATTACTGCGCATGGCTGATTGTCTAAGTCCATAGCTAGCGATAGATGTAGATGCAGTATTTCCAAAAATGTGAACGCTCATTCGATATTATGTAAGTGGTTTGTTGATGTCATTTTGTTCATGCCATAAGAACCTTAAATAATCTCTGTGCTGTTCATCGACTTTGAAGCTATAAAACATCTGTTGAATATCTGCAACAACAGCTATCGGTTCGAGTCTGAATCGAAGCAATATTCCCAATAGACTATTGGTTAGATCTGGTCCAGGTAGTATCACGTCATTTAAGGATACTCCATTGCATTTTGCTGCCGAGTCAAAACCCACTCGGACAATATACTTTTTATTTCATTTATTTAATCAGTTAAAGTAGTAATTTCACTAAGATCAGGTTTATATGATTCTTTATTTGTATTTCAGTTTTTTACCACACAAACAAGTATGTAACCACACCATCATAGATTAAATGATCTAAATCACATGTAGTTACTTCATCCAGGGTAAACTAACTGTAAGGCAGAATATCAACGTGTTCGGTTCTTATACAAATTTGCCTTTCAAGTATTCAGCTTTTGATCATTCCTAACAAAGTGTTGTTACTTTGTAGATGATCCATTTTCCACGATGCCCGCCATCTAGGGACTTCGTTTATCATAGGACCTATAAGGACAATGCATACACCAGTCGTCGTTTAGGGAACCACTGAACAGAATGAAACAAACATTACAATAATGCACGTTATGAGATGCTGACCAAGTGTTGTTAATTTGAAGTCGACCAATCATTCAACATGGCCCCCAGAGAGGGACTTAGTTTAACATATGTAACTGTAGGAAATACAAACAAATGTCTTCTTAAGAGAACCACTGAATGGAATGAAACCAAGCATGGAATGAAGGTTTCCTATGAGTTGCTGACCAAATGTTGTTCCTTTGTAGAAAATCTATCTACCAAGATGACTGCGGGGGAACTTATTTGACAAAGGACCATATGGGAAATATATGCAAATGTCATGTCAAGGGATTGAAACCAAACATGATATGAATGTTTCTCTTGAGGTGTTCTGTCTTTTAAATGACTTCCAAAACCAAAGTAGAATCAGGTGAGCGATACAGGCTCTAGAGAGCCTCTAGTTTTAGATGGTCTCATAGAACCGACATATCCCCTCTTCTATGGAAAGAAACTCAACTAGTTAATCATGCTTCTATGTAAAAACTCATCAAATGAGATACTAGACGAGCGTTTACATGTGCGAGAATCAAAACAGTTGTAAAGTTGTATCAAATAGGAATTTAAAGAGCTTCAATAACTAGAAATTCAGAAAGTTGTCCAAATACGGCTACTGCATACGAAGATCCTGAGCGATGTCCTTCTACGAATGAGGGTGTTGTCTGTAGAGGACAAATAGATTTGCTCCGAACATAAAGGTAACTGCCAGAAAGGCAGAAAACTAAGTTTGAGAGTGGGAAGCTAAATTATCATCAGTGACTTTTCATTCTCGGGACGAAAAAGGAACATATTCTTGGAAAAAAGTCAAATAAGAAGAGATGAAAAATGACTGGCTGTGTAAACGAGAAGCGGAAGATACAAAAGGAAAAATATAAGTCGATGATCAGATGAATCGCGGGTGTTCAGGGAGTGTTATTGAGGTGTCAACGATATCAAACAATCTGTACGAATCTCGCATATGAAATTGAAAATTGAAATGGGGAAAATGTCAAAGAAACAACCAGACTAGGAACAAAAGGCCACCATGTGTCTTCGACGCAGCGAGAAAATTCCGCACCTGGAGGAGGCCTCGGCATGTCCCTAAATAAAAATGTGTACTCGTTCAGTGGAAATGGGCGTCATACTAAACTCCAAAACATATACTAATAAATGAACATACAAGACTAAAAAAAAGTCCAGATACTCCTGACTTGGGACAGGCTCAAAAATGCGGTGGGGTTAATATAAAAAGAAAATTTGGTATGATGCCAATGAGACAACTCTCCACAAGAGACCAAAATGACACAGAACAACTACAGGTCACCGTTTGGCCTTCAAAAATGAGCAAAGCCCATACCGCATAGTCAGCTATAAAAGGAACTGAAATGACAAATGTAAAACAATTCAAACGAGAAAACTAAAGGCCTTATTTATGGGATACAAATAGAAATACATCTTACAAAAACACAGAGTGTCCGTGTCAGAGTACTTACAACAAAAAGACAAAAAGAAGTACGGATCTGAGAGTACACGCAGTTACTGATAGCTAGTTCAAAGCCAGTGACAACTAATAAAAAAAATCATGCCAGCTACAGTGCTAAATGATTGAAATATTATGTCTTCATCATATGAAAATCAAGCACAATCCCTTCCCTTACGGTTAAAGTATCATACCATCATAACATATATAGCATGCAATAAAAATTAAGCAGTAAATAGTTATCAAAGGTACTAGGATTATAATTTAGTACACCAGACGCGCGTTTCGTCTTCATAAGACACATCAGTGACGCTCATATCAAAATATTTATACAGCCAAACAAGTACAAAGTTGAGGAGCATTTAGGATCCAAAATTCCAAAAAGTTGTGCCAAATACGGCTAAGGTAATCTCTGCCTGGGATAAAAAAAAATCCTTAGTTTTTCGAAAAATTCAATGTTTTGTAAACAGGAAATTTATAAAAAGGAAAACATTATTGATATTCGTGTCAACAACGAAGTGTTGACTACTGGGCTGGTGAAACCCTCTGGGACGAAACGTCCACCAGCAGTGGCATCGACCCACTGGTGTAAATAGTTATCAATTTGGAATGAAATAAAGCATTTTTTTATATGTTTTCCCCTTTACTAATTGTTTTTATATTAATAATACAGTAACTATGCAGTAAATAAATTACTTTTACAAAAATCGAATAAAAAAGCTTAGAACCATATTATATGCTTCGAGATCTAGAAATTCCAAAGAACAGACTATTTTCAACGTGTATTGATTACCCAATTTCTGGAAATATGTTTTAGAAACTAAAATTTAAAATATGTAAAACATGTCCTGCAGAAATACACCAATACTAGTCCAAAGCAACTGATAAATAATAAACAGCTTAAAAGTTATCTACAAACAGAACAGCTACATTCCAAACCGTTCCAGGGTTGAAAAAGACTTTTAAAGGGGCTCTAGCTAGCTGTTAAATTCATAAAATTGAGAATGGAAATGGGGAATGTGCCAAAGAGACAACAACCCGACCATAGAAAAAAACAACATTAGAAGGTCACCAACAGGTCTTCAATGTAGCGAAAAATTCCCGCACCCGGAGGCGTCCTTCAGCTGGCCCCTAAACAAATATATACTAGTTCAGTGATGATGAACGCCAAACTAATTTCCAAATTGTACACAAGAAACTAAAATTAAAATAATACAAGACTAACAAAGGCCAGAGGCTCTTGACTTGGGACAGGCGCAAAAATGCGGCGGGGTTAAACATGTTTGTGAGATCTCAACCCTCCCCCTATACCTCTAGCCAATGTAGAAAAGTAAACGCATAACAATACCCACATTAAAATTCATGTTCACCAATTTGACTCAAATTCTCATATTTCATTTATAACTATGTAAAACATTTATCAAAATTATGAAAAGTCTAATATAAAATGGGCTCGATAATATGCAGCTTCGTTTCATGTGTATCTTAGTCTTCGTGTCATCTTATGAACTATCGAGTTGGCCTCCGAAGATCTCATTGGTGATATAAGCGATATAAACATAAATAGAAATAGAAAGCGAAAGCCGGAATATGTTGGTTTTGTCTAGGTCTTGTTTAATTACATATTATATATTAAAAGTACATGTTAATCGTCGTTTTTACCTGTATAATAATGATTTTTTTTGTAGATCGATTCAGTCAATCAGACGATTCACCTTTGACCTTTGTTTCACTTTCAATGTTGACATTCGTTTCCAACAACCGAACACGCACAGTGCTTGCTTTATCAATCTCTAACTAAGGGGTTACATTGATGTTCACATGAACACGGATTTAATGAGGTCGAATCATTCACTTGCAAGGAGGGAACCATAGCGTTATATGTAAAAATGTCCTCATAGGAGCTGCTTTAATCCTCGTATACAAAACGCATTGCTCTTCCCTGCACTTTTCTACAAAAAAGCCATGCCAAAGTTATTTTTTTTTTACTAAAAATAAAAGTATGAAACAAAAGTTCACATAACAACAACTACATAAAAGTATGAAACAAAAGTTCACATAACAACAACTACACAGACCGCACACCTGGTTGTGTAACAAAAATGGTAACATCCTTAAAATGGGAAAGCCTTGAAGACCGCAGGAAACAAAATAGGCTATGCATGCTATTCAAAATCCAACATGATCTGATAGACATAGATAGGCACCAATATCTAACGCCAAACGATAACCGGACCAGAGGTAAAAACCGCTCCTTCCAAGAAAGGGCCACAACAGACGCCTTCGGACAATCATTTTTTCCAAGGACCATTAGAGACTGGAACCAACTGCCAACATCCGCAACATCAGCTGACACAGTTGATGGATTCAGAGCTGCCCTGAAGGCATGCTCTGCTAAAATTTAGACAGTAACATCCTGTACATAGTTTTAATTGTATATATATAGAGAACGTTTTATCCTGTAAATAGTCAAAGAAAACTTTCTGTGTTGTCCGACATTGCGTTAGTTTTCGCGGGACCTCATACATTCAAGATTTGAATTCGGTTCCTTACCTGGAGGAAGAAGAAGATAATCAGCTATCAGACAACGAGCTTTTTAGTAAAGCTATTATTTGTACTCGTCATTCAAGTTACGGAAAATTGAAGTTTTTCCGTATTAGTCCAAAATTTATTTACTTCATTTGTAACGCCGAACCTGATTAGTTACTCTTTTGTAAATTTATGTTATTTCACTTTAACCCAGTATAGCAATAACATGAAGAGAGAATGAGCTATAGCATTTAAATAAGCCAATTACAGCCGAATTTCTCTAAAAGCTGTCGACATTTGGCTAAAAATAGAGTTTTACGTCCAATAACCTTCGACCAATCAGAAACCGGCTTGCATTGGCAGTTTCGGAACAGATGGTTCATGGAACGATATAAATCAAATATGTAGACTAAATTCAGCTCGTTCATGAAACTGAAAGATTTCTCCAACATGTCACAATGCTTGCATCCTCCTTGTCTTATAGCGAATACCGTGGACTAAGTTTAAACAAATATATAACTATTTATTGTAAACAAGACATGAACTGAGGATGTCAGGACGTAAAAATTTAATTTTGTGCAAAAATATGACCTTGTTTATGTTTATTTTACTTTAAAATATTTGGTTATTTCTTCAAATGTGATTTTGTCATTCACAGTATCGTGCAATTGTTGAATTAACTACGAACAATTAAATGAACATTATGTCTATAGAACGAGAAAATAGTATGGAAGTGGACCTTCCTGTAAGTCATTCACATGGACAAGGAAACACAAACTTAAAGCGATCAAACAGTGCACCCATGATAAATGTTTTAGTGAACACTACACAAAGTCCACCAGAGATCAGGTTATTAGTAATTTTTGGTATTCATATATGTAATTTTTTATGAAGAAAATAATTCTAGGGGCCTTGAAATGCTATTTTAAGGTTCATCTTCTTGTCTTGTTTCCGTATGAGCCTCCTTTAAATAGGAGCACCACCATGAGTTATGGCGTATAAAGGAGGACATTTGGAGCCGGTATCGGTACAGATTAATGTGAGCATTTGCCTACCCAATTTCCCAGCCAGGTCGTGGCGGGTCTTATAACCAGAAAGTTAACCTTCTCCAAACATAATACAGTGCAATAAAATAAAACATACTAAACTCACACACTCACCTGATTCGCTCAGTCCTCAAAGTATAAAAAAGTGCAAAACTATATATACATAAAATGGAACAAGGTCACCCGGATGCCCCACAAATGCTGTGGCAAAATAAGCTAAGGTAATAACGAGGAATCGGTTAGGACAAAATACATCTTAACAAATGAACAAATACATGTACAGGGCTTTCCATTGAAATTGAAGTAGAAGGCTCAATTAAAATTATAGGAGGCTATAACATGCGTTCAGCGAAGCCGAACGCCCACCAAGCTGTAAGCTTGGTGCCTTACGTCAGGGAAGCTCTGGCATAAATAGAGCAAAAACTCAAAGAAATTTCATTTTTTTTTTTTATGTTAGTTTTTTATTTTCATTACCTTATGCTTAAAATTCATTTACTTTTAAAGGAGTTTTATTTAAATAATCATCCGGTTTGTTAGAAATCTTGATCGATTTATTTTGCATAACTACGTGCATTTGTAAACAAATGACCCCCCTTTTCTCTCTAAAGACTGTTACACGTATTTAAATCATACAATTATTTCTCAAGCATTGACAGAAAATTGATATATCCTCTAATTTTTTCTTTTTTTTGTAAACTGTTCAATAAGTCGGATACATAAATCATTTGGAAATGTTATTTATTTGAGGTCGAGTCGACAATATTCTACATTCGTTTTTGACCTTGATTCTCTGAACACCACGTGGGCTTTGAAAAATGAAATTCAAAAGATACTGTTTTCCAGATTCTGAACAATATGATCTACTACACTTTCTTTAATTTGACTATTATTATTCCATAACATAAGATTGTCATCCTATCTGATTGTCTTCACGTTTTAAAAGCCAAAAAAAGCCAACGAGTTAATGACCATCGGAACGTCTCTATTGTTATCGTTCAATGACCACCGGACTGTCTCTCTTGTTATCTTTGAAAAGAAACGATGAATTCTGACTTTAAATAGACAACCAATCAGTGACCTGAATTCATGTGAACTATAGTTAGCCCAAAGTAAACACTGACTTTTCATCCTTGTTTATCGTGACCGCGACTTTGCGACAATATACGTCTCTCGGCTGCCTGTAAACATTTGAAAAAGATATTTTTTCTTTTTGAATTTATATTTTTGTCAGTGAAGTAGCCGGCACTTGAAGCCACCATAAGCGGCGGATTTCCGCCGGCTGCCGGCTTCAATGGAAAGCCCTGCATGTATGGCTGTATTTACAATTTTAAACTACTCTGTTATGTGAGCCAAAATTTGTTCCTGTGAAAAAAGTTCCTGTGGAACTAATTTCACAGGAAATATGTTCTGGGAGAACTTTTTTCATAGACAATTTCTATATAATTTGTTCCATCTCAATGAAATAAGTTCCACACTTTACCTGGTGAAATAAGTTCTGGGTTGGTGAAATTTGTTCCTTACCTAGTGAAATAAGTTCCATGTTTGTGAGATTTGTTCCTATCCTGGTGAAATAAGTTCTGGATTTGTGAAATTTGTTCCTCACCTGGTGAAATAAGTTCCTTGTCTGTGAAATATGTTCCACTGGTTAAACAAGTTATCTTATATACTGAGCACTTGTCATCTGACAGTAAGTTTAAAGTCATTATAAAAAACCTGTATTATATTGATAATGTAATAAATAAAAAGTGTAAACATCCAATTTGGATCATGTGGAGTAAAGCAAAAGTTTAATAACATACTCAATTAGTAATACTAAAAATTACACTTACATTGTATGAACCAGGAAAGAGTAGAATAAGAAATAATAATAAAAGTCATTCCGAAAAAAAGTATTATAACGGTTAAAGATGAACATTTGTACTTTTTTGAAAAAGACAGTGACTGATCAATTATATTAAAAGACATAAAGAAACATAAGACCCACTCTTTAAAAACTGTGCAATTACCATAGCTAAGTACATGTATGATTAGAACACCCATGTCAGATCAACAGGAACATGAGGAATCAAGGAGGTTGAAGACCACATAAACGATAAAACATAGATACAAATTATGATACATTATAATCGCTTTTATTTCTTATCTTCATCCTACAGTCATGCCTTCAATTGCCAATGTACCCCATGCAAGCACAGTACTTATTTTCTGTGAAGTAGGTTCGAACAGAACATTTTCATTGATTTCTATAAAATACCTTCGTTCAAAACTAATATCACAGGAACTTATTTCACTTTTTTTTTAAAATATTAATATTGGAACAAAACTCATGGTGCTCTGATTTTTGTTTCGAAACTTATTTTACACTTGGTTAAAAAATTAGTTCCGGAACAAATTTTATAGTACTGGAACATATTTTCTGTGACATAAGTTCCGGTGGAACATATTTCCTATGAAATTTGTTCCGGCGGAACAAATGTCACGCTGGAACAAATTTTTTGTTACATATACAGAATAACCTTTGCAGTTTGATAAGTTTTAAATCCCGGCATCCACTGGATATATTAAAGTTACATGCATTTTGTGTTTCAGAAAGATAAAATGCATTTAACATACATATTTAACTAGCGCATGTCAGGCATTAAAACTTGTTAAACTGCCAAGGTTATTCTGTTCCTCGAAGTAGTTTTTGAAGAGTAAATACAACCATGTATCCATTTGTTATGTCTCTTGATTAACCTTAAGGAAGAATTTTTATATACTCTCATAAATCATAACATAGTTTCAGAGAAAATAAATATATTATAAAACAATCTCATAAATCATAACATAGTTTCAGAGAAAATAAATATATTATAAAACAATGATTATGGGCTCCCAAAGGTTTTTGGTGTATGTTTGTTTTATTTATCATCTTTAGTGTATGTTGTTGTAAATATCATCTTAAGTGTATGTTTGTTGTATTTATCATCTTTAGTGTATGTATCTGTTTATGTCAGTATATTAGTGTTTCTGTTCATGTCAGTTGAGTTCATTAGTGTTTGTTCATGTCAGTTCATTATAGTATTTTTGTTCATGTCACTATATTACAATGTTAAAATTATTTCTGTTTTAGTCATCATAGTCATACACAGACCTTTAGACAAGCTGGTGATACTTCACGAATAAGAAGATTCAGTTCTAGTTCACTGTCACTCAATTCTCCAATAGCTGTAAGTATTGGTAGTTACTTAATAGTATTGGTCTAGTACATGTATAGTGCGTTTGCTAAATGGTAAAGTCAATTTATTAAATGGTATCGTCAATCTATTAAATGGTATAGTCCATTTACTAAATGGTAAAGTCTATTTATTGAATGGTATTGTCCATTTATTAAATGGTATCGTACATTTATTAAATGGTATATTCCATCCAAGTGAAAACAAATTTATTAAACAAATACATTTATTATACTTCACATTAAAATGCCATATTTTGATTGGCTTTAGAATACAAGGATGTTAATTTACTCTATCACATGACTGAGAGGGTGACAATTTTTTTTAATGTTACCCTCTCGTCCAGACCAATCAAAAATCGATATTTAAAGAAAAATGGATTGAATTTACATCAAGTTATTAAATACAATGCTGAAGTTCTACATTTTGACTCAGATTTAATTATTTGACTGTCAAAATAAAAAAAACAACACATCTTCCTAACTTTTGTTGTTTATTCTAATACCCGTTACGGTGTAACGTTGTTATGCAGGTGACGTCATTGAAAATACTTTTAAAATAAAATTAAAAGACAATAATGATAGGACATTCAGTATAATAAATTAAATAACACATAGCTAAAAGGGTGATAGAGCAGATTGGTACCCCTCGAAAAAGCATTGTCAACCTTGGCTCCTACCGCGGTTGACAATGTTTTCTTGGGGTAACAGTCTGCTCTATCAACCTCTCAGCTATGTGTTATTTATATAATGATATGCTTCCTTAATTTAACCAATATTAATGAACATACAATTTAATAGGATCTTTTCATATAAGAGTAGGAACGTTTCTGTTAAATACATATGATAGGCTTCAGGACTTTAGTTGACCAACATTAGTGAACATACAATGTAAATAGGATACTACATCTTCTTTTTTATACATACAATGTAAATAGGATCATATAGGTGTAGGAGCTTGTCTATTCAATACATAATTTTACATATATGATATGCTTTCTGTTATTTGACCAATAGTAGTGAACATACAATGTAAATAGGGTATTTTCATATAGGATTAGGAATTTGTCTGCTTTTAATAAGGAAAGAATTTGTGCAATTTTGATTTGTTCTAGTAGACACATGTATATTTCTGTCTATGTAATATTTGATTTGAAAGTATCATTATACATTGGACAGTACACACAGAGAGTACTGATTCTCAAACTTCAAAAACTGTCACGTGTAAAATCTTAGCGTCACACCAAGAAACTCCAGCAACTCTCATCTTTTGAGAAAATTGTGAAGAAACTTTGAGTGATTCCTCCCTAAAACTCCTTGATTGTTTGTTACCTTGGTCATGCATTTGGTGTTGTTTCTCCCAACACTATGAATTTTATTGCTATAATTATCTTTGAAGTGTGTCAGTAATAGTTAACTACAGTAAACATTTCTTGTGTTTCCTGACTATTCAATAACAGTCACATTAATTTGTTAAATTTGAATTACATCAAATTTACATAGAAAATATTAAAATGTCACATGTTTATATAAGACAATTATAATTATTGGAATTTATTCAATATTCAAAAAAAAAATTGAATGAAAATTAAATGAAGAATAAATTTGAGAATGATAATGGGGAATGTGTCAAAGCGACAACAGCAGAAGGCCACCAATCTATAATTTGATTTTTAGCTCACCTGGCCCAAAGGGCCAAGTGAGCTTTTCCCATCACTTGGCGTCTGTCGTCGTTAACTTTTTCTAAAATCTTCTCCTCTGAAACTACTTGGCCAAATTTAACCAAACTTGGCCACAATCATCACTAGGGTATCTTGTTTAAAAAATGTGTCTGATGACCTGGCCAACCAACCAAGATAGCCGCAATGGCTAAAAATAGAACAAAGGGGTAAAATGTAGATTTTGGCTTATAACTCTGAAACCAAAGCATTTAGAGCAAATCTGATGGGGATAAAATTGTTTATCAAGTCAAGATCTATCTGCCCTGAAATTTTCAGATCAATTGGACAACTGGTTGTTGGGTTGCTGCCCCTGAATTTGTAATTTTAAGGAAATTTTGCCGTTTTTGGTTATTATCTTGAATATTATTATAGATAGAGATAAACTGTAAACAGCAATTATGTTCAGCAAAGTAAGATCTATAAATAAGTCCATATGACCAAAATGGTCAATTGACCCCTTAAGGAGTTATTGCCCTTTATAGTCATTTTTTACCAATTTTTCGTAATTTTTTTAAAACTTTTACAAAAATCTTCTCCTGAAACTACTGGTCTAAATTTAACCAAACTTGGCCACGATATCACTAGGATGTCTAGTTCAAAAAATGTCTCCAGTGACCTGGCCAACCAACTAAGATGGCTGCCATGGCTAAAAATAGAACATAGGGGTAAAATGTAGCTTTTGGCTTATAACTCAGAAACCAAAGCATTTAGAGCAAATCTGACATAGAGTAAAATTGTTTATCAGGTCAAACATCTATCTGCCCTAAAATTTTCAGATCAATCAGACAACCCGTTGTTGGGTTCTGCCCCTGAATTGGTAATTTTAAGGAAATTTTGCCGTTTTTGTTATTATCTTAGAATACTATTATAAATAGAGATAAACTGTAAGGCCACGGTTTTTTTATTTGTTGGTTTACGGATCCGCCGACCCGATTTTGCCGATTTTCAGAATAAAAATAAAATTGACTTTTCATGCTTTTTTATTCCCGCCGACCATTATAAATGCATTATCCCTGAAAAATAATTAAAATTTTCCTTTATTATGAAATGAAATGCATTAATCATTAACAAAGTTGATAACACTTTCTGTTGTGAAAAATAAAACTTCCAATTTACGTTTCTAAAAATAGACAAAATCAATTATAACTGACCTTGAAATGTCTTTTGCGCAAATAATTTTGCGGAACGAAACCTGTGTTTAAAACCAATTACAAATTAGTTCGTTTCCCTTATTTGTCATCAGTCCGTAAGATGCATCATCTCAGAGAAATAGACTTGTCCAAATGTGGACAGGTGGAATACATCAATAAAAGTACTGAATATTAACAAATCATTTGAAATTTTCTTGTTTCATAGATAACAAAAAATATCGATCATTGGGATAAAAACCGGATTGCATGACAACTGATTAACCCGATATTGGTATTGTCGTTTTTCCAGTGGACGAGTCTATTACGTTTTTCGACACGTGTGTTGAAACTTATTTTTGTGCGACGTTTTTATATTTTTTTTCTTTATCAGTTTTTGTGCTTGAAGATCATTATTCACCAAGTTTTCTGAGAGCTACGCGAATCTGTTTTTCTTGTTTGTGAAATGACGATTTAATTTCGTGTTTGTCCGTGCAACCCCCCCTTTTTACAGGAAATTATTAAACGATGTCATGCGATGTTCATGATCACTGATCAATAATATTTCATCGAACTTAATGTTAAGAAATGATGACAAAACAGCATAGAAGATACACATTTTGTTAGTAAGGTGAAATATATATTTATTTTGCATATTTTTTCTGTTTTGAAAGATATTTTTTTTCTTTTTTTTTCCGACCGACCGACCCGACTTTTTTATGCGAAAAATCCGTAAACCAACAAATTAAAAAACCGTGGCCTAAACAGCAATTATGTTCAGCAAAGCATTCAAAGTAAGATCTACAAATAAGTCTGCACGACCAAAATGGTCAGTCAACCCCTTAAAGAGTTATTGCCCTTTATAGTCATTTATTACCAATATTTTCGTAAATTTTTGTTAACTTTTTCTAAAATCTTCTCCTCTGAAACTACTTGGCCAAATTTAACCAAACTTGGCCACACTCATCACTGGGGTATCTAGTTTGAAAAATTATGACCGGTGACTCGGCCAACCAACCAAGATGGCCGCCATGGCTAAAAATAGAACATAGGGGTAAAATGTAGATTTTGGCTTATAACTCTGAAGCATTTAGAGCAAATCTGACATGGAGTTAAATTGTTTATCAGGTCAATATCTATCTGCCCTGAAATTTCAGATGAATTGGACATCTGGTTGTTAGCTTGCTGCCCCCATTTGGTATTTTTTAAAGAAATTTTTCCGTTTTTGGTTATTATCTTGAATACTATTATAGATAGAGATAAACTGTAAACAGCAATAATGTTCAGCAAAGTAAGATCTAAAAATAAGTCAATATGACTAAAAGGTTAGTTGACCCCTTAAGGAGTTATTGCCCATCATAGTCAATTTTTAACAATTTTCACTAATTTCGTAATTTTGTAAATTTTTACAAAATATTTTCCTCTATATCTAAAGGGCCAAGTTTATTTTAGATAGAGAAAATTGTAAGTACAAAGAATGTTCAGTAAAGGAAGACTTACAAACACATCACCATCACCAAAACACAATTTTGTCATGAATCCATCTAATATGCACATAGACCAAGGTGAGCGACACAGGCTCTTTAGAGCCTCTAGTTTTTATTAGCATGGGTATTCAATACAGGATGGATATTTCTTAACTAAACCAGAGAACTCTTTGAAATTCCTTTAATTTTATATGTATTGCAGGCACCTGTTAAAATACCAAACAGAGTGAATGAAATCAAAAGAGAAGAGAGTTTTGTAACAGTTGCAGAAAAAGAAAAAGAACAAGAAAGGTAAAACAATCATAGCCTCCAAACATAAAATCTTTATCAGAAGCAATTTGTTGCTATGTTAGAATATCAACTGCTTTAGCTTATATTTCATGACTATTTTTTGTGGTTTGGCAAGAAAAAATAAATGGTTTCGATGTTACTTTTAATTTTAGGACAGCTCTAAATAAAAATTTTAGGCAGATTGTTCTAATGGACAAAGTTTTTTTTATAGAAAGACAGCTGTTTGAAATATCATGAGATTTTACTTCAATCAGATTAAAATACAGATCCTCTGTCCATGTTTTGTTAATAAGGATCAGAAAACACTCCATTCTCTCTCTTTTAAAGAATTTTCGGGATCCTCTGGTTTTGTCGAAATGAATGCCACACTAAACTCCAAAACATACAGATGAATCAAAAGTGAAAACACACAAAAACTAACAAAGGCTATAGGTTCCTGACTCGGGACAGACACAAAGACTAACAAAGGCTATAGGTTCCTGACTCGGGACAGACACAAAGACTAACAAAGGCTATAGGTTCCTGACTCGGGACAGACACAAAGACTAACAAAGGCTATAGGTTCCTGACTCGGGACAGACACAAAGACTAACAAAGGGATATAGGTTCCTGACTCCGGACAGACACAAAGCATGCAAAGACTAACAAAGGTATAGGTTCCTGACTCGGGACAGACACAAAGACTAACAAAGGCTTTAGGTTCCTAACTCGGGACAGACACAAAGACTAACAAAGGCTATAGGTTCCTGACTCGGGACAGACACAAAGACTAACAAAGGCTTTAGGTTCCTAACTCGGGACAGACACAAAGACTAACAAAGGCTATAGGTTCCTGACTCGGGAGAGACACAAAGACTAACAAAGGCTATAGGTTCCTGACTCGGGACAGACACAAAGACTAACAAAGGCTATAGGTTCCTGACTCGGGACAGACACAAAGACTAACAAAGGCTATAGGTTCCTGACTCGGGACAGACACAAAGACTAACAAAGGCTATAGGTTCCTGACTCGGGACAGACACAAAGACTAACAAAGGCTATAGGTTCCTGACTCGGGACAGACACAAAAACTAACAAAGGCTATAGGTTCCTGACTCGGGACAGACACAAAGACTAACAAAGGCTATAGGTTCCTGACTCGGGACAGACACAAAGACTAACAAAGGCTATAGGTTCCTGACTCGGGACAGACACAAAGACTAACAAAGGCTATAGGTTCCTGACTAGGGACAGACACAATATCTCAACCCTCCTCTATACCTCTAGTCTATGTGGAATTAACACACACACACACACACTCAGTAAAACTCACTCGAAGTCCAAGTACCCCTACTGTATTAGAATAGGTGACAGAAGAAATTAAGCTAAATCACAATGATAAACATAAATTAACAAATGATTACTAGCAATTGCTGACAGTTGTTTTTTGGGGTGGAGATTCCCTTCATGCAATCAAAACCTTTATGTGGCAGGTTTGATAGTTATCAATTTTACAGATTTTATCACTGCTTTTGAAATATACTAAACATATTGCCTAGATCACAACAGTGAAGAATGTGATATTTTACATATCATTGTTAACTACATATAGCATGTTTCTCTATTGTCATAAAAAAATCATAATATCTAATAAAATTGATAGATTTAGCTAACAAAGTCCTTATATTTCAATAAGGTAACTTTATTTGTTAATGGAAAATTGTTTTAATGTTAATTAGGCTTAAATAAAAAATTGTTTGCTTTCCCCTCTCTGTGATTAAAGTAAGATAACTCTGGTCAATTTTCCTAACATTCAATCATTATAGGAAGATGATATAGTTCTGTTTTCATTTATAGTCTTTTTCATAAAAGTTCTAATTGTTTTGGGTAGGTCCCAATTACAATTTTACACTCTAGCATTCGGCATCAGTTACAAGCTTCTGGAATAAAATGGTGACTATGGTGTACTGTTTTGTGTTTGTGTTAGGCGTTATTACACTTCTTTAATGTATTTGTCTTAAGGGATCGAGTAAAGCAGATAAGTTACATCAGCTTAATGCTTCATTTGAGTTCTGGCATAATGGTATACACCATACCGATCTTAGAAACAAATGCCTTTACGAGTAGAATGACGAATGCTGTTGGACAGTTTTTGATGCATACCACAACTTGAAACAGTGTATTCTTGACAGCACAATTAATGTTTTTCACCGGCATATTGTACCTCAAAAAGTAGGAAAAAATGGGGTTTTTTTAATAATTTCCAGGATATGGCTTTAATAGAGAGCAATTTCATGAATACTGGGAAGATGCTTTTTCTGTGACATATTCACTTGTTTCAGAATATTTCCCCCTAACAACGAAAAGTTTTATTCTGTAAGTGCCTGTGCTCTCATCGCTCTAAGAAAGTTACTGATGATGAAGGCAGATTTGACCTTGTTTATTTTTTTACGTATAAATACGGTATGAATACTTACAGATAACAAAAAAAATATTTATAAGATAACAAAATAATTCTTTATATTGGTATATATTAATTTTAAACGTTTCAAAACAAATAAAAGAAATTATAGATATACATAAATGTCTTTGATAAACTATTGAAAAATACGAGTATCTAGTACATTACTGATTTTGTAACGATTTTAAATTCAATAAAAAAAACTATATTTATAAGATATAATTATAACCCTGTTCAAGGTAGACAATCAACATATTGACTTTATGAAATTAAACATAGACTCATAGTTCAAAGGAATATAACTCTGGTATACAAATGACACATCAATCGAGTTATTTAGCTGCGAATTCGTGCACCACCTTCAAGGAAGATTCTAAATTATCAATATAACCACAAGTTGTTAATCTATAGATACTGACGACTATTGAATGCTAACCACAGTAAAGAATATTTGTTTGAAATTTTTTAACACTTACTCAGAAAAATGCTCGAACTACTTGACTTTCAAAGCTCATAATTAACGTGTTTACACACTGATATAATATGGTTGTTAAACATTACAAACCTGTAATCGTATAAGACACTATACACCTCGTGTGCTTGCATTAACTTATCCAAAAATATATTTATTTCAAGCCTAAATATTTCGACATGTTGTTGACATTTAATAAATTTTAGAATCACAATTTCCGGTTAAGATTTGACTAAATACCAAATTCTTGATATCGTCAGGTAAATATGCTACTACATAAGTGAAATGTATAATGAGAGAAACAATTATAATGTCAATATATGAACTGTGTAATTGATGGCTCAACTTATAATGTTATATATAAGCATAATACATGTATTTGAATTGATAATGCTGTCAAAAATAGTATTATAATTAATATTAATAATCTATATTTTTGTTTTTCTTTCAATGCTACATGTTTGTAGTGTTTAATGTCTATTGTTTTGTAATTAATATGCCTGTCTGTTTGTTTGTTTTTGTTTTGTATTTTAGTATCAATCCTATTGTTTGGCTTTTAGACTAATTCTTATTCTTATTCAACAGTCAATACATACTACTTGATATATATGTCTTGTACAAGTTGCAATTTTGTACACATTATAACATGTACAAAAATGTTGTACATGTTATAACTTGTATAATGTAAAAAAACAAGTTATTACATGAACAAAAGTACCTCGTACATGTTATAACCTGTACAAAATATTGCTTAAAAAGGGTTTTAACTTGTACATATTTGAAAAATAAAGATATGTTTCTATTAATGCAACAGATGTTATTAACCTCAATAATATTTTCATCATTTTTGTTATTATTTGTTCATGTTAGTGTGTTTTGTCCTTTTTTGATACAGTTAATGTCCAGGGGTCGGTATTACAAAGCATTCCTAAGATCTTTTATATCTTAGGAGTTAGGACATGTTTAATAATCCTCTTATGACTATCTATGGATATATCTAAGAACTCGTCTCAAAGCTGTCTCAGGATGATCTTAGCAAAGATATACTAAAAAGTGTCACTGTATCGGTTAAGAAAAGGTTCAAGGATAAGATTGTGCATCACTGCTTAAAATCAATATATTGAAGGTTGTTTGTTGACAACTCATAATAATCCGTCAACCTACAAAGATATCGCAGGAAAATGAAAATTGATAATAAGATAATAAATGAGTGTAATTTATATAAATAAATTTTAGACTATACTACATGTCCTAAGACCATCATTACGGTAGACATCTCTCCTGTAGTCCCAACTTTATGACCAACTTTAAGACATGTTACAATTTAGGAATGCTTTGCATAAGACCATCCTAAAAAGTAAAATAACAAAAATACTGAAATCCGAGGAAAATTCAAAATGGAATCCCCTAATCAAAGTTCAAACACATCAAACGAATGGACAACAACTGTCATATTCCTGACTAGGTACAGGCATTTTTAAATGTAAAAAGTTTAGTCCAAAGACAGCTTTGTAAAACTAGCCCCAGATGCATAGTTTTTGTCGAGCCTGCAACTTTTGTTGCAGAATGCTCGACATAGGGATAGTGATCCGGCGGCTGCGGCGGCGGCGATGTTAGCTTACTTCTTAAAAGCTTTATATTTTAGAAGGTGGAAGACCTGGATGCTTCATACTTTGTATATAGATGCCTCATGTTACGAAGTTTCCGTCAGTCACATGTCCAATGTCCTTGACCTCATTTTCATGGTTCAGTGACCACTTGAAAAAAAAGTTCAGATTTTTGTCGAGCCTGCAACTTTTGTTGCAGAAAGCTCGACATAGGGATAGTGATCCGGGGGCGGCGGCGGCGGCGGCGGTGTTAGCTAACTTCTTAAAAGCTTTATATTTTAGAAGGTGGAAGACCTGGATGCTTCATACTTTGTATATAGATGCCTCATGTTACGAAGTTTCTGTCAGTCACATGTCCAATGTCCTTGACCTCATTTTCATGGTTCAGTGACCACTTGAAAAAAAAGTTCAGATTTTTTGTAATGTTGAATTCTCTCTTATTATAAGTAATAGGATAACTATATTTGATATGTGCGTACCTTGCAAGGACCTCATGTCTGTCAGACAGTTTTCACTTGACCTCGACCTCATTTCATGGATCAGTGAACAAGGTTAAGTTTTGGTGGTCAAGTCCGTATCTCAGATACTATAAGCAATAGGGCTTGTATATTCGGTGTATGGAAGGACTGTAAGGTGTACATGTCCAACTGGCAGGTGTCATCTGACCTTGACCTCATTTTCATGGTTCATTGGTTATAGTTAAATTTTTGTGTTTTGGTCTGTTTTTTTCATACTTTATGCAATAGGTCTACTGTATTTGTTGTATGGAATGATTGTAAGGTGTACATGTCTAGCGGGCAGATGTCATGTGACCTTGACCTCATTTTCATGGTTCAGTGGTTATAGTTAAATTTTTGTGTTTTGGTCTGTTTTTTTCATACTATACGCAATAGGTCTACTATATTTGTTGTATGGAATGATTGTAAGGTGTACATGTCTAGCGGGCAGATGTCATGTGACCTTGACCTCATTTTCATGGTTCAGTGGTCAAAGTTAAGTTTTTGAGTTTTGGTCTATTTATCTAATACTATATGCCATAGGTCAACTATATTTGGTGTATGGAAATATTTTATGATCTTTATGTCAGTAGCGCAGGTTTCTTTTGACCATGACCTCATTTTCACGGTTCATTGCACAGTGTTAATTTTTTGTGTTTTGGTCTATTTTTCTTAAACTATAAGTAATAGGTCAACTATATATATTGTATAGAAGCATTGTTAGCTGTACATGTCTGCCTGGCATGGTTCATCTGACCTTGACCTCATTTTCATGGTTCATTGGTCTTTGTTTAGTTATCTTGGTTAATGTTAAGTTTATGAGACAGTTGTAATAAAGCTTTATACTTAGGGCTATCAACATAATATCAATGATTAGTAAAGAAGGCGAGACATTTCAGCGTGTGCACTCTTGTTTGTAATGTTGAATTCTCTCTTATTATAAGTAATAGGATAACTATATTTGATATGTGCGTACCTTGAAAGGTCCTCATGTCTGTCAGACAGTTTTCACTTGACCTCGACCTCATTTCATGGATCAGTGAACAAGGTTAAGTTTTGGTGGTCAAGTCCATATCTCAGATACTACAAGCAATAGGGCTAGTATATGCGGTGTATGGAAGGACTGTAAGGTGTACATGTCCAACTGGCAGGTGTCATCTGACCTTGACCTCATTTTCAGGGTTCAGTGGTTATAGTTAAATTTTTGTGTTTTGGTCTGTTTTTCTCATACTATATGCAATAGGTCTACTATATTTGTTGTATGGAATGATTGTAAGGTGTACCTATCTAGCGGGCAGATGTCATGTGACCTTGACCTCATTTTCATGGTTCAGTGGTCAAAGTTAAGTTTTTGAGTTTTGGTCTTTTTATCTAATACTATATGCCATAGGTCATCAATATTTGGTGTATGGAAATATTTTATGATCTTTATGTCAGTCGCGTAGGTTTTATTTGACCGTGACCTCATTTTCACGGTTCATTGCACAGTGTTAAGTTTTTGTGTTTTGGTCTATTTTTCTTAAACTATAAGTAATAGGTCAACTATATATGTTGTATAGAAGCATTGTTTTCTGTACATGTCTGCCTGGCATGGTTCATCTGACCTTGACCTCATTTTCAAGGTTCATTGGTCTTTGTTTAGTTATCTTGGTTAATGTTAAGTTTATGTGACAGTTGTATTAAAGCTTAGCTTTATACTTAGGACTATCAACATAATATCGATGATTAGTATAGAAGGCGAGACATTTCAGCGTGTACACTCTTGTTATAATTTCTTTGTACCTTTTATAACACACATGCAGTCAACAAACACTATTCAGTATTCTTATAGGATGAATTATAATTGTAAGTGTTCACTTGAAATGCAATAGTAAAATACTTTCATTCTAGATGACACTAAAAGACATAAGTGGGTAGCCAGGATAGATTTCTCTACAAACAATACCCTGATTTCAAAGTAGAGGATATATATTTAAAACATCAAAATGACATTTAGGCGCCTCATGCAATGTTGAAGAGTAGATTCAAAGATATTTATAATGAAGTGTGGTCCAATGAAAACAATTCCAGCTCTATCTTGCTTTAAAGGGGTAAGCAAAGAAACATTGCTATATTTTTTGCAATGCTATAAAATGAGTGGGGTTATTATGCAAAACTTTAAGGCATTGTGTATAGTCATTAAGGAAATGTATGCTTTTATTAAACTGTCACACTGATGTAAGCAATGATGGACTGCATAAAACATACAATTACATGAAAACACATTATGCCAACTTAAGTTATGAAGCATAAATTTCTGAAACTTTGTAATCAATTTCCTCTAAAGAAAAAAACACGTTCTGGCTTATTGATTGTTTTTCTTTATTATTTAATGAATTTAAATGTCTATTCTGCTTCATTTAGATTCATCTTAATTTTTGTACAAGTTAAAACGATTTTTAACCAATATTTCGTACATGTTTAACATGTGCGAGGTACTTTTGTACATGTTATAACATGTGCGAGGTACTTTTGTTCATGTTATAACTTGTATTTTTGCATTATACAATAACATGTACAATATTTTTGCACATGTTATAACCTGTACAAAATCACAACATGTACACGACATATATACTCATATAATTAAGGTACACAATGATGTGTACCACCATACTTGAGAAGAAAAATTACATATATTGTGCATAATATTAATGTATAAATCTAGTATCTAAAAATATCAATAATGCCATTATTAATGTTATATTTGAATTGGAGTTATCTTATTTTATATCTGCAAATGTAATGCCTTCCAATGCTTAATACATTGCAATATTTAATTTTACCATTGCAAAATGAATGCAATCTGTACCTTTCATTACAGAGATATTTGTTCACAGCTGAAAATGTCAACATCATGGAATGATTTCACCTTGGTAAGTGTAGAAAACTCAAGGAATTATTACTCCTTGGTAAGTGAAGATAACTCATAGAATGATTTCTCCTAGGTGATTGTAGAAAGCTCATGGAATGATTTCTCCTTTGTAAGTGTAGAAAGCTCGTGGAATGATTTCTCCTTGGTAATTTTAGAAAACTCATGGAATGATTTCTCCTTTGTAAGTGTAGATAACTCATGGAATGAATTCTCCTTGGTAAGTGTAGACAACTCATGGAATGAATTCTCCTTGGTAAGTGTAGACAACTCATGGAATGATTTCTCCTTGGTAATTTAAGAAAACTCATGGAATGATTTCTCCTTTGTAAGTGTAGATAACTCATGGAATGATTTCTCCTTGGTAAGTGTAGAAAACTCATGGAGTGATTTCTCCTTGGTAAGTGTAGACAACTCTTGGAATGATTTCTCCTTGGCAAGTGTAGACAACTCATGGAATGATTTCTCCTAGGTTAGTGCAGACAACTCATGGAATGATTTCTCCTAGGTTAGTGTAGAAAACTCATGGAATGATTTCTCCTTGGTAAGTGTAGACAACTCTTGGAATGATTTCTCTTTGGCAAGTGTAGAAAACTCATGGAATGATTTCTCCTTTGTAAGTGTAGATAACTCATGGAATGAATTCTCCTTGGTTAGTGTAGACAACTCATGGAATGAATTTTCCTTGGTTAGTGTAGACAACTCATGGAATGATTTCTCCTTGGTTAGTGCAAACAACTCATGGAATGATTTCTCCTAGGTTAGTGTAGAAAACTCATGGAATGAATTCTCCTTGGTAAGTGTAGATAACTCATGGAATGATTTCTCCTTGGTTAGTGTAGAAAGCTCGTGGAATGATTTCTCCTTGGTAATTTTAGAAAACTCATGGAATGATTTCTCCTTTGTAAGTGTAGATAACTCATGGAATGAATTCTCCTTGGTAAGTGTAGAAAACTCATGGAATGAATTCTCTTTTGTAAGTGTAGACAACTCATGGAATGAATTCTCCTTGGTTAGTGTAGATAACTCATGGAATGAATTCTCCTTGGTAAGTGTAGACAACTCATGGAATGAATTCTCCTTGGTAAGTGTAGACAACTCATGGAATGATTTCTCCTTGGTAAGTGTAGAAAACTCATGGAATGATTTCTCCTTTGTAAGTGTAGATAACTCATGGAATGATTTCTCCTTGGTAAGTGTAGAAAACTCATGGAATGATTTCTCCTTTGTAAGTGTAGATAACTCATGGAATGATTTCTCCTTGGTAAGTGTAGAAAACTCATGGAATGATTTCTCCTTGGTAAGTGTAGACAACTCTTGGAATGATTTCTCTTTGGCAAGTGTAGACAACTCATGGAATGATTTCTCCTAGGTTAGTGTAGATAACTCATGGAATGAATTCTCCTTGGTAAGTGTAGACAACTCATGGAATGAATTCTCCTTGGTAAGTGTAGACAACTCATGGAATGAATTCTCCTTGGTTAGTGTAGACAACTCATGGAATGATTTCTCCTTGGTAATTTTAGAAAACTCATGGAATGATTTCTCCTTTGTAAGTGTAGATAACTCATGGAATGATTTCTCCTTGGTAAGTGTAGAAAACTCATGGAATGATTTCTCCTTGGTAAGTGTAGACAACTTTTGGAATGATTTCTCCTTGACAAGTGTAGACAACTCATGGAATTATTTCTCCTAGGTTAGTGTAGACAACTCATGGAATGAATTCTCCTTGGTAAGTGTAGACAACTCATGGAATGAATTCTCCTTGGTAAGTGTAGACAACTCATGGAATGAATTCTCCTTGGTTAGTGTAGATAACTCATGGAATGAATTCTCCTTGGTTAGTGCAGACAACTCATGGAATGATTTCTCCTAGGTTAGTGTAGAAAACTCATGGAATGAATTCTCCTTGGTAAGCGTAGATAACTCATGGAATGATTTCTCCTTGGTTAGTGTAGAAAACTCATGGAATGATTTCACCTTGGTAAGTGTAGAAAACTCAAGGAATTATTTCTCCTTGGTAAGTGAAGATAACTCATGGAATGATTTCTCCTTGGTAAGTGTAGACAACTCATGGAATGAATTCTCCTTGGTTAGTGCAGACAACTCATGGAATGATTTCTCCTAGGTGATTGTAGAAAACTTCTTGGTAATTGTAGAAAACTCATGGAATGATTAACAAGTACAGATTTTTTTTTAGATTGTTTAATAATATATCCATGGCAATTCCTATAGTTCAAGAAACAGAAAATCTTTAAATGTTAACTTTTCTTTGGCAGCTGCATTTCTTTTTTTTTAATGAAGACAAACAAACCTGGAATATTGACTTAAGACAAGATTTTTCTTGGTAAGAGTGAATCATTCCAAGAAAACAAATGATTTAGATTAAGAAAACAGTGTGTTCTATGTTTGAGTCTTGTCTTAACATGTGTGTTTATTGTTTTTATTAAAGGTTTCCATTGATTTGATCAAAAGTCAAGTTATTGTAATTTTACATTGATTTGATCAAAAGTCAAGTTATTGTAATTTTACAGTGATTTTACATCAAATGAGAAAATGTTGCACTTTAACACTGATTTTATGTAATAAATTTCCATTAGAATAATGAATTTTGAATTGGTTTTTATTCTCCTAAAAGACATTATCTTTGACTCCTGAGTCTAAACATTGTCTGTGGTCAGAAGTACATAAACATTTTTTTTTGTTTTACAGGATGAGCCCATGATGCCAGAGGTACAAAAGAGGCCAAGATCCTTTAGTGAAACTCTTCATATTTTTACATCCCCTAACATGCTAGCAAGTGCCCCATCACCAACAAGAGTTGGACCAGGAAGGGTAAGTTTATTGTTTTATGAATATAAAAAGAAAGATGTGGTATGATTGCCAATGAGACAACTGTCCACAAGAGACCAAATGACACAGAAATAAACAACTACATTGGAATATGTTACAGAGACATACCTACAGTGTAGCATGTGAGTTGTGTTTAATCTGTTACAGTGGCATACCTACAGTGTAGCATATGGGTTGGGTTCAATCTGTTACAGTGGCATACCTACAGTTTAGCATATGGGTTAGGTTCAATCTGTTACAGTGGCATACCTACAGTGTAGCATATGGGTTGGGTTCAATCTGTTACAGTGGCATACCTACAGTGTAGCATATGGGTTGGGTTCAATCTGTTACAGTGGCATACCTACAGTGTAGCATATGGGTTGGGTTCAATCTGTTACAGTGGCATATCTACAGTGTAGCATGTGGGTTGGGTTCAATCTCTAACAGTGGCATACCTACAGTGTAACATGTGGGTTGGGTTCAATCTCTAACAGTGGCATACCTACAGTGGAGAATATGAGTTGGGTTCAATCTGTTACAGTGACATACCTACAGTGTAGCATGTGGGTTGGGTTCAATCTCTAACAGTGGCATACCTACAGTGTAGCATATGGGTTGGGTTCAATCTGTTACAGTGGCATATCTACAGTGTAGCATGTGGGTTGGGTTCAATCTCTAACAGTGGCATACCTACAGTGTAACATGTGGGTTGGGTTCAATCTCTAACAGTGGCATACCTACAGTGGAGAATATGAGTTGGGTTCAATCTGTTACAGTGGCATATCTACAGTGTAGCATGTGGGTTGGGTTCTACATGTATCTGTTACAGTGGCATATCTACAGTGTAGCATGTGGGTTGGGTTCTACATATATCTGTTACAGTGGCATATCTGCAGTGTAGAAAACATCAAGTATAGGAACCTTATCCTGGCCTTGTTAACATTAGTAAATAACATATCAAATCCCAAAGTTATTCAGTGTTGTCACTATGGTTGTTATTTGTGACAATCATCTACAACCTATCGGTGACAAACTACTTAGAGCCCTATTTAAATTTAAAGTTTACTTTTTTTTAGCAATGTTTTAGTCCATCAATGCAAAAGCCAGTGGTGAATAGCACATTTACACCCAGCCCAAGTCCAAGTCCTACAAGGAAAAATTTCATCAGGTATGTTACAAATGCATTAAGAAATGAAGAAAAGAACATTTAGATAAGTTAGATAATATAAAGAGGAGTACTTTTGTCCACCACTAGAAGAATGTTACTAGCATCCATGTAAATCAGTATCAGTAAAAGATTGAGGAACTTTGACAATCAACCAGACTTGTTGACTTTCTGGTACATAATACAGTGTGTGTATATGCAAGCTGTTGATACATAAATCAGTGTTTATGTATATAGTTAAATCACAAAAAAACTCAACTCTGAGGAAAATTCAAAACGGAAAGACCCTAATCAAATGGCAAAATCAAAAGCTCAAACACAAAAAAAACCAAATGATTAACAACTGTCTTATACCTAACTTGGTACAGGCATTTTCTTTTGAAGACAATGGTGGAATAAACTGGTTTACAGCTAGCTATACATCTCACTTGTATGACAGTCACATCAAGTTCCATTATTTTGACAGTGATGTGTGAACAAAACAAACAGACATAATTGGTAAAAATGTCAAAAATAGGGGTACAGCAGTCAACATTGTGTATAATTTTAATCACTATAAAACAAACTTATATGTAACAAAGAAACACAAAAAGGCATATAGACAAAGCACATTATCATCAAGCTTTTACTTCATAAATCAGTGTTTTTATCCATTGATCCATTATTTTATATAGGTTATGAAATGTTTCTACTACACAGTTAAACATTTTCAATTTGTGATATTGTATTAAAACATTTTGAAAAGGTCATAATGTAGACTGGTAACTTGAAGAGGTAGAGATACTATTGTACATATTTTAATGTTTGGGAATAGGAGAATGAAAGAAAGTCAGCAAAATAAATTGTTTCATTTTCACTTTTGTATCCTACTATAAAACAAAGAAAGATGTAATGATTGAGGCAACTATTTAACAGATTGCAATGAATCAGATTTAATCAACTAAGTCACTTGGCTGCCCTAAACAAGAGCAAAACACATCATATAGTCTACTATGAAAGGCCCTGACATGACAAAATGTGAAACAATTAAGAAAAAACATTTAAAATTCAGCAGCCGGATTTAATTATGAACACAATAAACAAATCAATCTTGAATTAACCTGTCATTTCTTTCAGAAGTTTGAGTCCTATAGCAGTTAGACCAAGTCCACTTGGAAAAAGAAGATGTAAGTTATAGTATTATTCAGCACTTATCAATTATATGGTCATTTTTATAAATTTACTGTTCCCAAAAATATGAAGTATTTGGCATTCTAGCTATTTTGATCTAAGCGTCACTGATGAGTCCTATGTAGACGAAACATGCCTCTAGCATATTTAAATTATAAGCCTGGTATCTTTGGTAACTAATTATACATTGTACCACCACACTTGGTCTCATATCTCAGTTAAGCAATCATGCATTTATTTTTGGTAGACCTAAAGTTCACATAACTATCCTACAAGGCATGCCATAATCTTGTGTAAATGATAATTCTACAAGGCGAGCCATAATCTTGTGTGAATGATAATCCTACAAGGCAGGCCATAATCTTGTAAGAATAATAGTCCTACAAGGCAGGTCATAATCTTGTGTTAATGATAATCCTACAAGGCAGGCCATAATCCTGTACAATAGATAATCCTGCAAGGCAGGCCATAATCTTGTGTGAATGATTATTCTACAATCAGGCCATAATCTTGTGTGAATGATAATCCTACAATCAGGCCATAATCTTGTGTGAATGATAATCCTACAAGGCAGGCCATAGTCTTGTGTGAATGCTAATCCTACAAGGCAGGCCATAGTCTTGTGTGAATGATAATCCTACAAGGCAGGCCATAATCTTGTGTGAATGCTAATCCTACAAGGCAGGCCATAATCTTGTGTGAATGCTAATCCTACAAGGCAGGCCATAATCTTGTGTGAATGCTAATCCTACAAGGCAGGCCATAATCTTGTGTGAATGCTAATCCTACAAGGCAGGCCATAATCTTGTGTGAATGATAATCCTACAAGGCAGGCCATAATCTTAAGTGAATGATAATCCTACAAGGCAGGCCATAATCTTGTGTGAATGATAATCCTACAAGGCAGGCCATAATCTTGTGTGAATGATAATCCTACAAGGCAGGCCATATTCTTGTGTTAATGATAATTCCACATACATACATAATGTGGCGGGGTTAAACATGTTAGAGGGATCCCAACCCTCCCCTAACCTGGGACAGTGGTATAACAGTTCAACTTAAGAACAAACTATGAATGTGTATATTTATATAACATACTAGACATATTTAGTTTTGCTTTTAATTTAATGACATCAAAATCAATATTTTCACCAATAAAAACGATATTCAATGATATTATTATATTGTTGAATTGGTAACTTTTTAGAATAAGTTTATTTAAAGGAACGATAAGTTTACCAAGATCATTTTTGGGATACGATTGCTTTCAAGCAATCTGTAGACTTATACCAGTGACTCAGGACAATGCCCTCACGTCAACCGTTTTATTCTAAACATTAAGGAACATCTCAGATTCTTATGATTGTCTTGCTTTAAAAGGTAAAAACAAACAAAGGGTTTGAACTTAAACAACTTTCCTATAATGTTCTTTTCATAATCTTCATGTTTGATATTTCTCTTTACTTATATGCGTGTTTTTAACAACACGGAAAATCAGATATTAAGCAGTATTTATATTTAGTGTTTTTATAAATTTAGAAACACTTCAGAGGGAAGTCCCTAGTTTTTGTCGAGCCTGCAACTTTTGTTGCAGAAAGCTCGACATAGGTATAGTGATCCGGCGGCGGCGGCGTTAGCTCACTTCTTAAAAGCTTTATATTTTAGAAGGTGGAAGACCTGGATGCTTCATACTTTGTATATAGATGCTTCATGTTACGAAGTTTCCGTCAGTCACATGTCCAATGTCCTTGACCTCATTTTCATGGTTCAGTGACCACTTGAAAAAAGAGTTCAAATTTTTTGTAATGTTGAATTCTCTCTTATTATAAGTAATAGGATAACTATAGTTGATATGTGCGTACCTTGCAAGGTCTTCATGTCTGTCAGACAGTTTTCACTTGACCTCGACCTCATTTCATGGATCAGTGAACAAGGTTAAGTTTTGGTGGTCAAGTCCATATCTCAGATACTATAAGCAATAGGGCTAGTATATTCGGTGTCTGGAAGGACTGTAAGGTGTACATGTCCAACTGGCAGGTGTCATCTGACCTTGACCTCATTTTCAGGGTTCAGTGGTTATAGTTAAATTTTTGTGTTTTGGTCTGTTTTTCTCATACTATATGCAATAGGTCTACTATATTTGTTGTATGGAATGATTGTAAGGTGTACATGTCTAGCGGGCAGATGTCATGTGACTTTGACCTCATTTTCATGGTTCAGTGGTCAAAGTTAAGTTTTTGAGTTTTGGTCTTTATATCTAATACTATATGCCATAGGTCAACTATATTTGGTGTATGGAAATATTTTATGATCTTTATGTCAGTCGCGCAGGTTTTATTTGACCGTGACCTCATTTTCACGGTTCATTGCACAGTGTTAAGTTTTTGTGTTTTGGTCTATTTTTCTTAAACTATAAGTAATGGGTCAACTATATATGTTGTATAGAAGCATTGTTAGCTGTACATGTCTGCCTGGCATGGTTCATCTGACCTTGACCTCATTTTCAAGGTTCATTGGTCTTTGTTTAGTTATCTTGGTAAATGTTAAGTTTATGTGACAGTTGTAATAAATCTTAGCTTTATACTTAGGACTATCAACATAATATCAATGATTAGTATAGAAGGCGAGACATTTCAGTGTGTGCACTCTTGTGATAAAAATGCGAGAGTTCTGTGAATTCCGATAAATCTATTTCTGTCATATAAGAACTGAAGTGGAGTTTTTCTTATATGTCACCGTTATGAAACTGATATTTGATATTGTACTTTCATAAAGAAATAGAGAACTATCTTGCTAGTTTAATTAAAATTTAATATACATTCTTGCTCCAGGGTTTGTTTAGGTTATTATGCACATGCATATAGTTTTCTGGACTTCAAGGGGTATTAGCTATATATATAGATTGAATGGTTGCTCTGGATTCCCCACTCAATTGAATAATTTAAAACTCATGGGATCCTTTCTTTGTATGTCTGCTATTGAAGGTTATTGTTGTTGCATAATTTTAAATCATATTTAAATTAAATAAATGTATTCCACATCGTTAAGGTATACTACAACACCCCTTCAGGCGAAATAGAGTCTTCCATATTATTGTTTCGAGTTGTCTCCCTTCTGGAAGTAACTTCCGTCAATTCTGAATGTAAATACACTTTGAGAAAAATTAACTTGTTCTTTCGATAAACATCGTATTATATTGAAAAGGATCGCAATTTAAACCGAGGAATATGTACGGAAAGGAGTCATGACAACTGACCCAAAGGAAATTAAATATTTAAAGAGTTAGGAATGGGGTTCCTCCTAGAATTAAAGTAGGAAAATAGGTGATAATCAAGATACGAAGTGAAATACCTTCTCTCACTCTGAGTCTCAATGACTGCTGTGGAAAGTAAACTTGGAATTTAAAGTACAAAAATAAAACACAATAGGCCTAAGTACATTGTTCATACACTTTTATCCGGGATTGGCTATTTTGTAACTATTCATATTATGTAAATTACATTTTACATGTGCAGTTAAATTAGTTTTGAAAATAATATTATCTAGCTACATGTATACATGTGTCAATAAAAACAATGGCAATCGTATCCCTCAGAGCATTCTGCTCTTTGATTAAATTTTCGGGCAGGGTTAACAACATTTCTGTATAAATGAGGATGTGCTATCCCTTTTGATATAAGTATTTCACAGGTACAATCAAACTTCAAAACCAAATCTTTATATATCTATAGAAAATTTTAGTAAAGGTTTTAATTATTTAGGGTAAATTTACATTTATTTTGTAGAACATAAAATGATTAACATTATAGCCATTTATTGTACAATAATATACAATTACTCATTTGATGAGGTAAATGTGTGGTTTTATTGACTTTTGAAAAACTGATATTCACTGAGGCCAAGGACAGAAGTGATTGTCACTAGGTTTTACTAAAGTCAATTAGACCTATTAAACCTAAAAACATATTTACTGAAACAGAAGACAATAATTGATTTATTCCATGTTCAGAGAAAGAAAAATATGTATAAAATAATAGGTATTTACCAAAATCAATTTAAAGTCAAGCATTGTATTGTGATTATACACATAAAAGCATGCAGTGAATATACCTTTTCCACAGGTGATTACTGTAAACTTATTTTCGTGAGCAATTAATTTTTCGCAAATTTTGCAATTAGAAAAATTATGCGAATATAAATTGTCACAAACATTTAAAATTTGGATCTCACCTTATTAAACTAAACTAAATAAAAAGGATATTGCCAAATTAAATAGCCTTGAAGTGAACAAGAATAAGTAAAACGCCAAATAAAATATCAGCATAAATAAGTTGGTTTACAGTTTGCTTATTTATTCAAAATCCCATTCATATAGACAGACATACTAAAGTTGTATCAATACAGAATAATCTCTTTTATTTATAGTGGATCATGATTCCTCAGATGGATATATAAGTCCAGCCAAGAAATTTCATATAGGACCAATCACACCAGATAAAGTAATGCATGTCCATCCCTTAGCCCACAGCCACCACAGGTAAGTTACATCCCTGTCTTGGAGAAATAATGGTTCACTCTTGTTCCACTTTCAATGTTGACATTATTTTACTTTTAGTAGCTGAACAAGCTGTCTGTTCTATGGTCGGGTTGTTGTCTATTTGACACATTCCCTATTTCCATTTTCAATTTTAGAACATGTGTAAGCTATCTCTAGCTAAGAGGTTAAACTGAAGGTTGCATAAATATGGAGTCAATGAGATGGTTAAATTAATGACTTAAACAGCAGGGATGTTTTTGAGCTTATTTGACAAATTTGAGCCAAACTGACTGCTTTTTTCAAAATATTGTTTTAAAAATTTCATTTTAATCAATACTTACATAAATGAAAGTGGTTGTAAGCACCGAAGGGTAAAGATTGCGTTAATTTATCTGTGGGAAATAAAATTATAAATATTTCTTTGTCAATAAAGCTTTGGTTTTAGTTGATTCGATTACAATTCTGGACAAAAAGATAGATAACTCCAATTTTTAAAGATGAAATTAACAATGACATCATTTATATTTTTAGAATATATATTAGATTCCTGCACCTTGCAAAAGTTATGTAATTTTCTTGACAAGCTTAACATTGTTTTGTTACTTGAATATGTGAGCATGTAAAACATTTTTCTGAAAATGTTCAGATAGGATGCACAGAATGTTATGATCAATGCACTATATTTTGTGTATTAAAAAAGATAGTGATAAGCCTTGGAAGATTTATATATCTTGTCAGTAACATAGGGTTTTGATTGCATTTCATGCAATCTTTACCAAAAAATCATATCTTGAATTTTGTCCAAATTTTACGTAACTCCTGCCCCTTGAAGGAAATCAGACATGACAGATAATTCTGATTCAACGATATACCATATGTCACTGAGTAGCATGATACTATTAATAATATTATTTTTTATTAAAAGAGGGTTACATAGTTAGCTATGAAAATAATCATCCTTGAAGCCCTCGTATATAGATTCCACAACTGCAACAAGTGTATTACGATATTTCTCCACTCAAGACAGTTAAATTTTAATATTTAAAGCATGAGGCTTGCCGAGCTTTTTAAATAATTAAAATTTAACTGTTGAGAGTGGAGAAATATCGTAATACATGAGTTACAGTGGTGGAATCCCTTTCTCTTATGATTTTTATACGACCTTTTCAAAGATTATAGGAAAGTTGTGTACTTTTGATATGACATCATCAGACATGGTCGCCTTTTTTCATGACTTCACAATAAGAAAATTTAGAAGAAAACTAGAAAATTTAACATCAAAATTAGATTTCAGCCAATCATTTACCAAGAACAGATTTTTCACTAGTGAGGAGAAATATTTTTCTCAAACCGTTCAGGAAATGTGAAAATAACACAAAAATTAGAGAAATTGAAAAAAAAACAAAAATTAATAAAAAAATTTAAGAAAAAAACACATAAGAAAACTCAAATTAGAAATTGTTTATTTTATAAAACAGATAAAATGATGCATTCATATAGTATGGCATCATTCAAATTATCTCAATAATTTCTAGAGTTTTAAGTAAGTGTGTGAAAAATTATTATGCATATAAAATTACAGCTTCTCAATGTTCTTGTTTGAATGAACGTGTACCTAAGATTGATTTTATGGGATATTGGTAAGTTATCCATAGATCCTCAATATATTAAAGATTTCTTATATAGCTCTGTTTTGACAATCCTATCATATGCACATATTCCATGGATATGTTTTCTCTTTCAGTGTATCATCGAGTAGTCTAGAAGATGGTAGCCCAGAACAGACTGTACCAAAGGGAAATAATACACAAGATATCCGGTTACGATACCAGCATCAGCCAAACATGTATACTTTTATGCCACTTGGGCAGGACTCTCGTGATTCACGGGACTCACAAGACATGCAGACAACAGATTCAGAGACATCAGATATAACAGACATTTCTGATCCCAATATATCATTGTCAGCCAGTCCAAGCACATCTGGATTTCAACCAATCAAACACACCCAAGTATGACAACAAGTGTCCTTAGTTAAAGTTACTATGGACACAAAAGTAACCTTTTGTAAATATTGTTAAAAATCTTTATGTGCAGTTAAAATCATTCAAATCTATATAAGATACTGTTATAAGATGTGTATTTGTTTTTCTCTAATTCATCTTTATTTTACTGGTTAGAGTTAGGGTTTATTTTGTTTTTATTTAATGAACGTGTAGTTTTTTAGTCTCAGTTCTTCATTGGTCAAAATTCGATTATGCGGTCAAATTTTCTTGCTTCCTTCAAAATTTCCTATTATAACGTCATGAAAAAGGCAACCATGTAATTGTTGGGATTTGTTTTTGTATAGACTAGTGTAAGCAGGTTCTTAACATGGAAACTAAATCACTTTTATTGACCACTATATTGATATAGTCAATAAAATAAATTGTTGCTCAGTGCGCCAGTTACCAGTTATACAATATATACGGGTTAGTATATTTGATTTGATTTGTTAAAGGACTACACGTGGGGACTTCAAATATTTGATATAGGGTGTCCTAAAAATATGGGGTTAGTTACCCTATTGGGTTAGTTAGTTACCATATGGTGTTCGTAAGGAGTTACTTCTTTTTCAAAACAAGCAAAAAATCTGAAAGATTTCAACAAACAAGGAAATTGATAATAGACTTTTGAAATCAATTCATAAAACAAATTTAAAGCTAACAAGTTGGTATTGATGGCATTTGCTTTTTGTATAACAGAGTATTGAAGCCTTAATCACTTTGCTAGTCTGAATACCACATGTGAAGATAGCCAGTGAGATATAATATTCCATATGGGGATTTACTGACCCCATATATATCTTAATAGGTCACTAACTACAAATATTATAAAATAGGTTTTTCAAACTGTAATAAAAAACGTAACATAATGTAGATATCACTGTGTGGGATCAATACAAAATAAATAATCATTTTCTTCATGCTAAATATCCATATAGACACATGTTTGTTTCATGCTAAATATCCATATAGGCACATGTTTGTTTGAATGTAACTCAGCTCTAGAATTATGCAATCAATATATATATATATTTTGATTAATAAAAAGTCCTTGGTACAGATAATATAGTTTTAAGATAAAAAAAACACAAAAAAAATCACATTATAAATTGAACTTTGTTTTTATGCCCCACCTACGATAGTAGAGGGGCATTATGTTTTCTGGTCTGTGCCTCCTTTCGTCCGTCCGTCTGTCTGTGCCTCCGTTCGTCCGTCCGGTTAAAGTTTTTGGTCGAGGTAGTTTTTGATGAAGCTGAAGTCCAATCAACTTGAAACTTAATACACATGTTCCCCATGATATGATCTTTCTAATTTTAATGCCAAATTATAGTTTTGACCCCAATTTCATGGTCCACTGAACATAGAAAATGATAGTGCAAAGTTCAGGTTAAAGTTTTTGGTCAAGGTAGTTTTTGATGAAGTTAAAGTTACATCAACCTGAAACTTAGTACACATGTTCCCTATGATATGATCTTTCTAATTTTAATTCCAAATTAAAGTTTTGACCCCAATTTCATGGTCCACTGAACATAGAAAATGATAGTGGGAGTGGGGCATCCGTGTACTATGGACACATTCTTGTTGTTAGTGCTTTCACCGCATCTCCTACGGTTCATGAGACAGAATTGTTATTGTTAGTAGGGACTTGTGACTTTACCTAATATCTTGCAGTAGTTAGTATATATTACAGAATCATATTCACGGACTGAATTTCACTTCCTATTTAAAGTTGTCTTGTACAGTTCAATTGTTCCTTGGAATCACACAGAATTTTTTCTTTGGTCCACATCTTAAAAAAGGGATATATTTAAAATATTCTCTTTCCACATTTGTCAAAGTCCTTACTATTAAAATAGCAATTCTGTCTGATGAACCGTATGAGATGCTGTGAAACAGAAACAATGTTCCATTTATAATGTGATGTTTGTGTATTTTATCTTTAATTTATATATATATATATATAAATCCTTTGGGCTCATTAGCATCAGAATGCATTATAACATTTGAATATAATAATTTATTTTTAAAAGGTGCTAGTCAAAACATTCAATTAAAATTGAGAAAGGAAATGGGGAATATGTCAAAGCGACAACAACCCGACCATAGAGCAGACAACAGCCGAAGGCCACCAATGGGTCAGCTGGCCTCTAAAAAATATGTATATTAGTACAGTGATGATTGTTCATTTTCATCCAGGAATAGACCAAAATAATTTAAATATAATTATATGATGTTTTTTTTTTATTGTCAATGTATTACTACTTTCTGTTTTATACTGACCAAAGGCCTAAGACATTATATTTACATGATACAACTTATCTTTGAACAATTTTAAAGAAAATATCTACTTTCAAACAAAACAAAATAAGTGATACCACCAATTTATATTTATGACAATCTGTAACACTTCTAATAAAGTCTGACCATAATTTTAATCATTATATATATGCTTTCCACTGTTATGAAGAAAATAATGAAAACTAAATAGATAAATCCTGAAACATAATTTGATTGGAAACAATGGCTCACAGCTTCAGCAGGCAAGAAAGAGGGTTGTAATTGGTAATAGGGGTACCTTTATGACCAATAACAGTAAAAACGTTTCTGTGTTGTCTTAGAGTAGAAAATTTCTTTTAACTTATTATTGTGCTGTGTACTGTAAAACTAGATAAACAAAAAAACATGAAGATATGGAAACAGGCATTACTAAATTAAATAGCTACACAGTATTTTTAGTTACTATATTCAATTCATACATGTATATTTTTATTAGTAAAGTATTTCTATTATGTTATATCTAATTCATCCATTGAAAGGTCATATGTATATTTGCCTTAGATTTCAGATCAAACCTTTGTAGAAGTTAAATGTTCTATTTGTATGTATAAGATATAAGACATCTGGTTTAGGTAGAAGTGAAACATGAAAAAGTTTTTCTGTAATTTTCTAAAAAATTTCTTAATCTGCATCTATTTTTCTGTTGCCAAATTAATACCACTGCTTTTGTATGACAATGTGAATCACCATTTTCTCTTTATCTGATAACATTGCCAAAATCAGAACTTTTTGTTAATAAATGATAACACTTAAAAAGTGTAAATTATTTATATATTTTCTTGCACATTTTGGTGATGATTTTGTACATAAACATTCTGTGATTTTGTATATACTCTCATTCATTTGTTGATGCAGAGAAGTGCTATTTTCTGTTTGTTATTGTTTTGGTTATGTATTCAATATTGTGTGTATCATTTAGTTATTTAGTGTACAAGGTGCTATGTTCATGGGTGTTCTTTTACCCTGCGATATTGTAAAATAAGGCATAGAAATGTCTTTATTTGTCCCTTTCTTGGTCTTTCCATTGGCCAGTAACACACTTCTTATCTGATAAATTACTTCAATTTTTATGCTAATTGGGGTGGTTTGTCATCATATATATGCTATTGACCGTACTATTTCCCACTAAAATTTAACAATGTTTGCCAAGTAATGGGAATTTGACAATTTTTGACTGATTGCGACCTGACACTTACTGAATCTACTCTACGACCATTTGTCTATTTAGGATTCACCCACTTATTAAAATAGTTTTTATCATATAAAGATGACTATACTATAATTCCATTTGGACTTGACAATTTTTGCATGAGATATTTCAGTCTGACAATTTTTGGCCTGTTTCAACATAAAGACACAAATAATTGGGAATATTTCTCCCAACCCTTAAAATCTCGAAATTAGTTGATAAATTGTAACTCAAAATGAAAAAGTATTTTGCCAAATTTTCACAACAATCAATAAATTTTGAAAAATGATATGGTATCACACAACACAATTATAGTTCAAATAAAGAAACAATTCCAAGAATAATCAAGGTAGAAATTCTAAAAATGTAATTGAATAAAATTAACCCTAAACTAATATACATGTATATATAGATCATCATATTACACACTATTATATTTAGGGTAAGGGAGGGCAGGTTAATATTTTTCTCTTATATCTACCGAAATCGTTGATCGACCCTTCAACTCGAAAATAAATACATCCTATATATAAAAGAACTAAATGTTTACCTTGTGAAAACCAATCTTGAAGTGAAAATTTCAGGTATGTAATTTAACAGGTAAATGCAAGTGAGAAGATTTCAACTGATGTTTCAATCAAAAAATGTATAACAGAACTTTGGTAAACAATTTTGAAACAGTGAAGTAGAATAAATTTTGCAAGAAAGTAAAATTCTTTCTCTGTAATTAATCATTTTTATTAGAATAAAAATTTCCAAATGATCACGTTTTAATGCTTAAGGCTGCAAGAAGGGGATAATTACAAACTTCCAAACCAATGATAATGTAATGCCTGATGCCACAGACTATAGCGGCTATTTATAACAATGTATTATGTGCCACATCAGACATTTTGTTTATGTTATGGCATACCCTGACTGTATCAGTAAACATCATTTAATCATATCAGTGTACATTATGTCAGTATCAATAAACATCATTTAATCATCAGTGTACATTATGTCAGTGTATCTGTAAACATCATGTAAGTGTATCGGTAAACATCATGTAAGTGTATCAGTAAACATCATGTAAGTGTTTGAAACATCATGTAAGTGTATTGGTACACATCTTGTAAAGGTATTGGTACACAGCATGTAAGTTTATCAGCAAATATCTTGTAAGTGTATTAGTAAACATTATGTTAGCGTTTGAAACATCATGTAAGTGTATCGGTACACATCTTGTAAGGGTTTGAAACATCATGTAAGTGTATCAGTACACATCATGCAAGTGTTTGAAACATTATGTAAGTGTATATGTAAACATCTTGTAAAGGTATTCATACACATCTTGTAAGTGTTTGAAACATCATGTAAGTGTTCAGTACACATCTTGTAAGTGTTAGAAACATCATGTAAGTGAATCAGTACACATCTTGTAAGTGTATTGGTAAACATCATGTAAGTGTATGGGTAGACATCTTGTAAGGGTATTGGTAAACATCTTGTAAGTGTATTAGTAAACATTATGTAAGTGTTTGAAACATCATGTAAGTGTATAGGTACACATCTTGTAAGAGTTTGAAACATCATGTAAGTGTATCGGTAAACATCATGTAAGTGTATTGGTAGACATCTTGTAAGAGTATTGGTAGACATCTTGTAAGGGTATTGGTAAACATCTTGTAAGGGTATTGGTACACATCATGTAAGTGTATCGGTAAACATCATGTAAGTGTATTGGTAAACATCATGTAAGTGTATTGGTAGACATCTTGTAAGGGTATTGGTAAACATCTTGTAAGTGTATCAGTACACATCATGTAAGTGTATCAGTAAACATCTTGTAAGTGTATCAGTACACATTTTGTAAGTGTATCAGTACACATCATGTAAGTGTATCAGTACACATCATGTAAGTGTATCAGTATACATCATGTAATTGTATCAGTATACATCATGTAAGTGTATCAGTACACATCATGTAAGTGTATCAGTATACATCATGTAATTGTATCAGTATACATCATGTAAGTGTATCAGTATACATCATGTAATTGTATCAGTATACATCTTGTTACTGTTTTGGTGTGCATCATGTTAGTGTATCAGTACACATCTTGTTACTGTATCAGTATACATTATGTAAGTGTATTAGAACACATCTGATAATCAATTGAAAGGGACAGGTTATTTTATTGTTTTTCCATTTTCCTTTGTATTTTTTGGTTTAAATTGTTTTTTGTCTTGTATAGTGTAAATGTTTCATGTACATATTAATGTTTTTACTGGAATCCTGTTTTCAATAGATATATTTTTACATATATAATAAAGTTTAAAATACTTATCAACGTGACATTTAAAATCAAATCAAATCAATTTTTAGGTATCAGAAATATTCTATTTGATTGATAGTTATTGGAAATATTCACACAATAATTACCAGCTGCATTTGTTTGCACCTGTCCTTAGTCAAGAATTTGATGTTCAGTAGTTGTCGTTTGTTGATGTGGCTCACAAGTGTTTTTCATTTCTCATATAGATTAGACCGTTGGTTTTCCTGTTTGAATGGTTTCACACTAGTAACTTTTTTGGGGTCCTTTATAGCTTGCTGTACTGTGTGAGTTAAAGCTATATAAGACCATACTTTGACCTATAATGGTTTACTTTACAAATAGCAACTTGGATGAGAGAGTTGTCTCTTTGACACTCATACCATATCTTCCTATATCTAAATAAGAAAATGGTTTGGACTATGTTTTTTTTTCACTTGTTTCAAATCTGTGAAGCAGTAATACACATTTTATGTATTGCTTTGTGTGTTAAAGGTTGCATTTCTGTAAATATAGACAATTCAATTTTCCATACCAATTCCCTTACTGTGCCACTTTCACTACAAAGTAACATAAAAAATTATATCCTAGAATGGAAAGATGAAATGCACTTCTATTTTATTCAAAGGTCAAAACCTAGGGCTGTGCGGCACATTTTAAACATTTACATGCCCTGAACTTGTTAAGAATTTAAACATCTACTAAATTTCTGTACTACTTCTACCTTCTCTTTGTGCTTTACGTTTAGAATTCAATTTTAATCACAATAGTATGTTTTTATACTGGTAAAAGTCCCAAGTTTTGTCTATATGATCAAATCTTGGAACAGGTATGTTTAACTAATCAAATTGTCAATAAATATTATCTATCTCCCTGAAAGAGTTGTGGTTTAAGAAACAGCTGTATTTACAAATTGCAACCTATTGTAATTCAAATTTTAACTAATATATGAGTTGTAGTAACACTCACTTAATGCATTGCATTGTGTGTTATAGTAATACCAACTTTATGTTATTCTTTGTGTGTTATAGATATTAACTCTTTATGTATTGTTTTGTGTGTTATAATAAAAACCACTTAATGTATTGCTTTGTGTGTTTTTGTAATACACACTGAATGCATTGCTCTGTGTGTTATAGTAACACACACTGAATGCATTGCTTTTTGTGTTATAGTAATACACACTTAATGTTATACTCTGTGTGTTATATTAACACACACTTAATGTATTGCCTTGTGTGTTATAATAATAAATACTTAACACATTGCTTTGTGTATTATAGTAATACACACTTAATGTTTTGCTTTGTGTGTTATAGTAACACACATTTTATGTATTACTCTGTGTGTAATAGTTATCACACTGAATGCATTGCTTTAATGTGATACAGATAGTAGAATTCAAAGACAGTTGTTATAAACAGGGTAGGTTACTTCATCCTTGTATATTCTGTAACATATGTAAATTTTATGTAATTATCATGTAAATAGATCTCATAAATGTACATATGTAAATATTGTAAATGGTCAGTAATTCAGTCAGAGCTTAAACATGTGTACTTTATTTACTACTACTAATTTTGATTGTAAATATGGAAATAGTTCAATTTTACTGATTGAGAAGGGAAAAAATTATCATTTATTAAATAATTATTCACATTTCGCTGAAATTACTTTCCCTGTGCAAACATCAGTCAACAGCCTTAGTAGTCTGCACATGATCGTTGATAGTTTTAGATAACACACATATGTTTAGTTTAATTATGTAAAACAGATTTCTGTTTCATTTTGGACTGTTTGAGCAGAAATTTGAAAGTTTTGCAATTGTAAAAAAGAACTATTGTATTTAGGTTCATCTTAAAAAAACTTTCAGCAATAAGTGTCAATAATACGGCAGCTTCTGTTTTGTTATTTATCTGTATCATCAAATGTTTAGTTTACTCTTGAAATTTAATACAGAAGCATCAGTTAATTTTTGAATATACAGGTTATAAGTTTGAATATATGCTGGTTTTGCTCAATTTACTATAAAAATAAGCATTCATTCTTCAATATGTTTTAAAATTTGTCTCTGGTCTCAGTTGGTCTTTAGGCTAAACAGTGAACTTTAAATGATATTTTGACATGTTGAATCTAAGATATTTGCTTACATTCATTACCTGTCAAACATCTGTAACCAGGTAGCAGTCAAATTTTAAAAACATTTATTTCAAGGCAACTTAAGGCACTTTATAGACACCTTTTCAGGAACCAAATATCACTTTTGAAAATTCAGCTATATGTCATATAAAAAAAACCAAATTCAGATATGTCAGCAGTTTCTTGCAATACTTTTGAAATATGTTTAAAATATAAAAAAAGATAATGTGGTAAGATTGCCAATGAGACAACCGTCAACAAGAGACCATAATGACACAGAAATTAACAACTACTGGTCACTGTATGGCCTTCAGCAAGGTGCAAATCCCATGATGTATAATTTGAAGAAAATCATTGTTTAAAGAAAAATATGAATTTATATAGGAAAATACTCGCACTTAATTTCTATATTTGTTTATAAATAATGATTTTTCAGTAATGACATACCATTAGAATGTTACATAATTAATATAGAAAACTGTACCTAACAGCAAAATCTGGTGAATATTAGACCTTAAATAAACAGAGAAGATATTACTAAGTTGTAAAACTTATCTGTAATCTATTAGTCTTTTTGATTGATAAAATATACTAACTTTAAACTACAAAAAACAATATTGGTGGATATATCTGATAAATGTCCTCGTTTGTAATTTAGTATCATTTAATATTTTTTCTGGTTTCCAATGGAATTATTTATTAGAAATAGTATATTTAGTATGTAAAATTGTAAATGTATATATATTTTTGATTGTTAAAATTTAATTTACTGCATTAAAATGTGAAAAAAATATTACAAAGATAATGTAATAAATATTAGCGATTTGATTTTTCAAATTAATCAAAATTCTGACCAAGTGACTAACCAAATGAAATAAGACCTGAATTCTGCCACTTTGTAATTCATGTACTAGACATATATTGCTGTTAATTGGTACCTTGTAATTTGTTGACATTTATTTTGGCATGTTATAGAATTATTAGGTTAATGAATAATTGGAGACTAGTTAAAGGTAATATCTGATACACTCACACAAGAATTCATTGTATATAGTAAGTATCTAGATGGTTAATGTATGGGCTGTCTTTCAATTCATGCCAATAAAGTAGACTTTTTGTGTTCTGTTCAGGTAGAGTTTAATCTAATATGATCTGTGTAGGTAAAGGCTGACTGTTAGTAATCTGCAATGAATGTAGATTTACTGAGTTTTGTACAGGTCGAGTGTGACCTACCATGATCTGTGTAGATAGAGACTGACAGTTAGTAATCCACAATGAAAGTAGATTTACTGTATTTTGTATAGGTCGAGTGTGACCTACCATGATCTGTGTAGGTAGAGACTGACTGTTAGTAATCCACAATGAATATAGATTTACTGTATTTTGTATAGGTCGAGTGTGACCTACCATGATCTGTGTAGGTAGAGACTGACTGTTGGTAATCCACAATGAATATAGATTTACTGTATTTTGTATAGGTCGAGTGTGACCTACCATGATCTGTGTAGGTCGAGACTGACTGTTGGTAATCCACAATGAAAGTAGATTTCCTGTATTTTGTATAGGTCGAGTGTGACCTACCATGATCTGTGTAGGTAAAGGCTGACTGTTAGTAATCCACAATGAATGTAGATTTACTGTGTTTTGTATAGGTCGAGTTTGACCTACCATGATCTGTGTAGGTAGAGACTGACTGTTAGTAATCCACAATGAAAGTAGATTTACTGTATTTTGTATAGGTCGAGTTTGACCTTCCATGATCTGTGTAGGTAGAGACTTACTGTTAGTAATCCACAATGAATATAGATTTACTGTATTTTGTATAGGTCGAGTGTGAACTACCATGATCTGTGTAGGTAGAGACTGACTGTTGGTAATCCACAATGAATATAGATTTACTGTATTTTGTATAGGTCGAGTGTGACCTACCATGATCTGTGTAGGTAGAGACTGACTGTTAGTAATCCACAATGAAAGTAGATTTACTGTATTTTGTATAGGGCGAGTGTGACCTACCATGATCTGTGTAGGTAGAGACTGACTGTTAGTAATCCACAATGAAAGTAGATTTCCTGTATTTTGTAAAGGTCGAGTGTGACCTACCATGATCTGTGTAGGTAGAGACTGACTGTTAGTAATCCACAATGAAAGTAGATTTACTGTATTTTGTATAGGTCGAGTGTGACCTACCATGATCTGTGTAGGTAGAGACTGACTGTTAGTAATCCACAATGAAAGTAGATTTACTGTATTTTGTATAGGTCGAGTGTGACCTACCATGATCTGTGTAGGTAAAGGCTGACTGTTAGTAATCCACAATGAATGTAGATTTACTGTGTTTTGTATAGGTCGAGTTTGACCTACCATGATCTGTGTAGGTAGAAACTGACTGTTAGTAATCCACAATGAATGTAGATTTACTGTATTTTGTATAGGTCGAGTTTGACCTCTAATGATCTGTATAAGTTTAAGGCTGACTTTAAGTTACCCACAATGAATGTAGATTTACTGTGTTTTGTGTAGGTCGAGTTTGACCTCTAATGATCTGTATAGGTTAAGGCTGACTTTAAGTTATCCACAATGAATGTAGATTTACTGTGTTTTGTACAGGTCGAGTTTGACCTACCATGATCTGTGTAGATAGAGACCGACTGTTAGTAATCCACAATGAAGGTAGATTTACTGTATTTTGTATAGGTCGAGTGTGACCTACCATGATCTGTGTAGGTAGAGGCTGACTGTAAGTAATCTGCAATGAAGGTAGATTTACTGTGTTTTGTATAGGTCGAGTTTGACCTACCATGAACTGAAGGTAAAGGCTGACTGTTAGTAATCCACAATAATGGTAGATTTACGGTATTTTGTACAGGTGTAGTGTGACGTACCATGATCTGTGTTGATAGAGACTGACTGTTAGTAATCCACAATGAAAGTAGATGGACTGTATTTTGTATAGGTCGAGTTTGACCTACCATGATCTGAAGGTAGAGACTGACTGTTAGTAATCCACAATGAAGGTAGATTTACTGTGTTTTGTATAGGTCGAGTTTGACCTACCATGATCTGAAGGTAAAAGCTGACTGTTAGTAATCCATAATAATGGTAGATTTACTGTATTTTGTACAGGTGTAGTGTGACCTACCATGATCTGTGTAGGTAGAGACTGACTGTCAGTAATCCACAATGAAAGTAGATTTACTGTATTTTGTATAGGTCGAGTTTGACCTCCAATGATCTGTATAGGTTAAGGCTGACTTTAAGTTATCCACAATGAAGGTAGATTTACTGTGTTTTGTACAGGTGTAGTGTGAACTACCATGATCTGTGTAGGTAGAGACTGACTGTTAGTAATCCACAATGAAGGTAGATTTACTGTATTTTGTATAGGTCGAGTTTGACCTCCAATGATCTGTATAGGTTAAGGCTGACTTTAAGTTATCCACAATGAAGGTAGATTTACTGTGTTTTGTACAGGTGTGGGGTGACCTACCATGATCTCTGTAGGTAGAGACTGACTGTAAGTAATCCACAACGAAGGTAAATTTACTGTATTTTGTATAGGTCGAGTTTGACCTCCAATGATCTGTATAGGTTAAGGCTGACTTTAAGTTATCCACAATGAAGGTAGATTTACTGTGTTTTGTACAGGTGTAGTGTGACCTACCATGAACTGTGTAGGTAAAGGCTGACTGTTAGTAATCCACAATGAATGTAGATTTACTGTATTTTGTATAGGTCGAGTTTGACCTACCATGATCTATGTAGGTAGAGGCTGAATGTTGGTAATCTGCAATGAAGGTAGATTTACTGTATTTTGTATAGGTCGAGTTTGACCTCTAATGATCTGTATAGGTTAAGGTCGACTTTAAGTTATCTGCAATGAAGGTAGATTTACTGTGTTTTGTACAGGTCGAGTTTGACCTCTACTGATCTGTATAGGTAAAGGCTGACTGTTAGCAATCCACAATGAAGGTAGATTTACTGAGTTTTGTACAGGTTTAGTTTGACCTACCATGATCTAAAGGTAAAGGCTGACTGTTAGTAATCTGCAATGAAGGTATATTTACTGTGTTTTGTACAGGTCGAGTGTGACCTACCATGATCTGTGTAGATAGAGGCTGACTGTAAGTTATCTGCAATGAAGGTAGATTTGCTGTGTTTTGTACAGGTGTAGTGTGACCTACCATGATCTGTGTAGATAAAGGCTGACTGTTAGTAAGCCATAATAATGGTAGATTTACTGTATTTTGTACAGGTGTAGTTTGACCTACCATGATCTGAAGGTAAAGGCTGACTGTTAGTAATCTGCAATGAAGGTAGATTTACTGTATTTTGTACAGGTGTAGTGTGACCTACCATGATCTGTGTAGGTAGAGGCTGACTGTTAGTAATCCACAATGAATGTAGATTTACTGTATTTTGTATAGTCGAGTTTGACCTACCATGATCTGTGTAGGCAGAGGCTGACTGTAGTAATCTGCAATGAAAGTAGATTTACTGTATTTTGTATAGGTCGAGTGTGACCTACCATGATCTGTGTAGGTAGAGGCTGACGGTTAGTAATCCACAATGAAAGTAGATTTACTGTATTTTGTATAGGTCGAGTGTGACCTACCATGATCTGTGTAGGTAGTGGCTGACTGTTAGTTATCCACAATGAATGTAGATTTACTGAGTTTTGTACAGGTCGAGTTTGACCTCTACTGATCTGTATAGGTTAAGGCTGACTGTTAGTTATCCACAATGAATGTAGATTTACTGAGTTTTGTACAGGTGTAGTGTGACGTACCATGATCTGTGTAGATAGAGACTGACGGTTAGTAATCCACAATGAAAGTAGATTGACTGTATTTTGTATAGGTCGAGTTTGACCTACCATGATCTGAAGGTAGAGACTGACTGTTAGTAATCCACAATGAAGGTAGATTTACTGTGTTTTGTAAAGGTCGAGTTTGACCTACCATGATCTGAAGGTAAAGGCTGACTGTTAGTAATCCATAATAATGGTAGATTTACTGTGTTTTGTACAGGTGTAGTGTGACCTACCGTGATCTGTGTAGGTAGAGACTGACTGTTAGTAATCCACAATGAAAGTAGATTTACTGTATTTTGTATAGGTCGAGTGTGACCTACCATGATCTGTGTAGGTAAAGGCTGACTGTAAGTAATCTGCAATGAAGGTAAATTTACTGTGTTTTGTACAGGTCGAGTTTGACCTACCATGATCTGTGTAGATAGAGGCTGACTTTAAGTTATTTGCAATGAAGGTAGATTTACTTTGTTTTGTACAGGTGTAGTGTGACCTACCATGATCTCTGTAGGTAGAGACTGACTGTAAGTAATCCACAATGAAGGTAGATTTACTGTATTTTGTATAGGTCGAGTTTGACCTACCCTAATCTGAAGGTAGAGACTGACTGTTAGTAATCCACAATAAAAGTAGATTTACTGTATTTTGTATAGGTCGAGTTTGACCTACCATGATCTGAAGGTAAAGGCTGACTGTTAGTAACCTGCAATGAAGGTAGATTTACTGAGTTTTGTACAGTTGGAGTTTGCTCTACCATGATATGTGTATGAAGACTGTGACTTTTAGTAATCTGGAATTCAGTAACCACAAAAAGTTGACTTACAGGACTGTGTACAGTTAGAGGTTGGTGACCTGGGTATTTGGTGGCTAAATCAAAGCACCCAGGGCATACAGCAAGCGGGCAGCCATATTTAACCTCTGGATAAGAACTTATCCGAACCCCTAGACACTGGACAAAATGTGTCCATGGTTAAGCTATTTTAACCACTGGACAACTTTTGAACAACATAATTTGTCAAATGGACATGAGTTATCCACTGGATACAGAATTTATCCAGTGGATAACTTTATCCGGCATTTTGAACAACCGGGCCCAGCAAGCAGTTGACCCATAATATTCATATATCACAATTACATGTTGTCGTCTGGCTGTGCTTTTAAGGTGGTACCCAACACTTTCACTAAAATTAATTTGGCTCGTTTAATTTTCATAAAATTTTGACAAAGTATTTACTTTGACCCTTTAACAAGTATATAAAAATTTCAAAAATTTTGAACCAACCGTTTTGTCAGAAAAATTACACTGGTTATGTGCACTTTGACAAACAACAATTTTGATGATTGAGAAGATTAATATTCCTTTTACAACACAACGTAATTAAAACGTTTAGCTGATTTTACAGAGTTATCTCCCTGTAGTGTTAGGTACCACCTTAAGTTGCCGCTGGATGTTACACCCTAACAGCCACCAATGCTTGTACAATGTTCATAAAACATAGTGTAAAAATGGAACTAAAATTATATGTTACGACAGAAGCTTATACTCATGACCGTCACACACTGGTATATATCTCCCAATTGATACGATATTCCCGTGCTTGCATTTCCTATCATGATTTTCTTGATAGAGGGTTGCTGCTCACAAGGAAGCTATTAAACCAAGAGTTCCAAATGGTGAAGTTGAAATCATCCCTTCGTAAATTTTACGGTCGCCATCACGAGTTGGTTGACCGTTATGGAATAACCGTTTCACAAATGATATCGGATATGTTCCTTACGTCGTAACTACAATCCCCTTACCTTTCATGAATGTGACCTACCGAATTAGACTATTCTACCGGATTTGTTATCACATAAGCAACACGACGGGTGCCGCATGTAGAGCAGGATTTGCTTACCCTTCCGGAGCACCTGAGATCACCCCTAGTTTTTTGGTGGGGTTCGTGTTGTTTATTCTTTAGTTTTCTATGTTGTGTCGTGTGTGCTGTTGTTTGTTTGTCTTTTTCAATTTTAGCCATGGCGTTGTCAGTTTGTTTTAGATTTATGAGTTTGACTGTCCCTTTGGTATCTTTCGTCCCTCTTTGATTATCAGAAGTTGTACAATTGTGTGTACGAAAATAGAACAGAGGTTTGAATAAAAGTTTAAATTCGGTTACATGTCAATGTGATATCAAAAAAAAAAAAAAAGAAAGACGACCACACAAATGATTATATTTATGCAATATGACATGCACTTGTTTAACCATGACTTACACATTGGTGAATTAATTTTACAAAGACTATGAAAGACCTACTGGCAAAGCCAGATACTATGAATATCTTGTAACATGTAACTAGCAAACATTCCTTATGATCATTCAGCATGGTAAACCTTTCTCAATCCTACTGGTTTTTTTCTTATTCACAGAGGAATAATCAAAAGCATATGAATAGATCCAAAACCATTATTTGATGAAGGATGGCGTTTTTAAATTAAACATGTGTTTTATCTTCATTCATTTCAACTACAGATTTCAGGAAGGGGAATATTTTTTCCTTACACTACTTTCGTTATTAATTACAGAAAACGCAGAGTATGTAATTCTAGATTTGGAACACAAGATGATTAATTATATACATTACCACATATCTACTTGAAACATATGGTTTCTGGGAAATAGCTGAAACTATAAAATTGTCGCCATTTATGTAAAACTGTTTTCAATTAAGAACTCAAATTGCATTGATCATTTATATTTAATCTTAGGAGAGGGAAGGGGATATGTATTAGTGGAAGAAGAGTAGGGGGAAAGGCAGTATGAGGACTCAAAAAGGACCAAGGGGACAATTCACAAAGATGAAAAGATGATGAGTAGACAATACCAATCAAAACCAAGGAGTAAACAAAGACTCAAAAAACCAAAGCAGTCATAAATAACAAATAAGAAACAACACGAGCTCCACTAAAAACCGGGAGTGAAATCAGGTGCTCCGGAAGGGTAAGCATTTCCTGCACCGTATACGGCACCTGTCGTGTTATTTCTTTGTTCAGTTCGGTAATGAGGGAAGGGTTATTATGACTGAGGAAGAATATCAGATATGATTTCTGACACACTTTTGTTATAATGGCCAATCAACTCATGTTGGCGACCGTTAAATTTCTTGAGTGATGACCTTAATTTGATTGATTCATAGCCCTGTCTTAGCAACTTTTGAGAAAGCAGTAGTCCTCGTTCAACAAAGTCAACGTACTTTGTGCTAGCTCTAAGGTAACGTATCAATTGAGACACATATACTCAATATGCTGGTGCCGCTGTAATGTTGCTACACAGAAATGGAATGTTGACTATAGGAAAATTAAAATCATCGCGTTTGTCATGAATTTTTAGTATTCAACCAACCATCAGTAGTCATTCCGAGAGAAAAAAGGTCTAAATATGAAGCAGATTTATCTGTGTCGGTAGTATCTTCAATTTCAAGTTCACTTGGATATTTTAAATGTAAGTGATCACTGAATCTTTTATTATTAAGAGACAGTACATCATCAATATACCGAAAGGTGAAATTAAAAGACTGGGCTAATTTCTTTTCTCCTTTCTGTTCAAGCCCTTGGATAAATTATGCTTCATAGGAATACAAAAACAAATCTGCAAGTAGAGGAGCGCAATTGGTACCCATTGGGATTCCAATAGTCTGTAGGAAGACCAATCCTCCAAATTCAACAAATATGTCGTCAATTAAAAAGTCCAGCATGGCAGTGATATCCTTTTCGGTGTATTTTTTCCTTGACTGTATGATTTTTCACAAAGTAAGCTGAATTTCTGCCCAAAACTAGATATTTGAAACGTCTAGTGCACTTTTTGTTAAAGTAGGAGTGAACAAGGTACAGGGAGGCATATTTTAATCTTGGCATTCCTATGGGAACGAACTGCGCGCCTCTCCTTGCTGACCTCTTCTTATTTTCATATGAATCGTAGTTCCTTCAGACACTTGTCAAAAACAAGAAGATCAAAGCAGCCAGGTTATTTAATTTCACTTTCAGATATATTGATGATGTTCTTTCCATTAACAATCCGAACTTTTCTGATTGGGTTCCATTAATATATCCACCAGAACTAGAAATTAAAGAGACAACAGACACGGCTTCCTCCGCCTCATTTTTAGACTTATACCTCGAATTTGACATACACAGTCATCTTAGTACCAGAATCTATGACAAACGAGACGATTTCGATTTTGAAATTATCAATTCCCCCCATCTTAGTAGCAATATAACAACTTCACCTGCATATGGAATATACATTTCCCAACTTATTCGGTATTCAAGAGCTTGCAGCTTCTTCTCAGACTTTGTAAAACGTCACCAATGTCTGAGCAGAAAGTTGATGAACCAGGGGGTGTCAAAGAACGTCTCGTACTTTTTCTAAAAAAGTTCATCGGAAGGTACCCAGATCTTGTTGATAAATATTCCGTATCAACTTCACAAATAATACACGATGGTCTTGAAGTATAGATTTTGCGTACTGACGTTGTTTATCATCTTAATAACGTGTTATATTATTCTTTTATTTGTCTTTATTAATATTACTTTTACTGTTAAGTCTGTTTTTTTTAGATATCCTTTTTGACTTAACTCTGTGCTTATGTATCCCATCATACTTTGAACGACAAAATTATTTTATGATGTGACTCTGTACCTATGTATCTTGTCATACTTTGAATGACAAAATTATTTTATTTATTAAAAATACTTTTACTGTTAACCCACTTTTTTGTGATATACATTTGACGTGACTCTGTACTTATGTATCCCGTCATACTTTGAACCACACTTTATTTTATTTATTATTACTTTATACTGTTTAGTCAGTTTTTGTTATATCTATTTTGCGTGACTGTATTTATGCATCCCGTCATACTTTGAACGACAAAATTATTTCATGTCTACCTGTGCGAATTTCAAACGCGCAATTTTACACTAGTACTCAAAACCCTCCTTCCTTGATGGGTGCATTTTACATAGAGAAATAAAATCGTATTATATAATCAAAATGAGGATGTTAATTTGATGTGTGCTTCTTCGTTACATTTGTTGTTTTTATAGTGATTAATATGATAACACAATGTTGACTGCTGTACCCCTATTTTTGACATTTTTAACTATTGTGTCTGTTTGTTTTGTTCAAGCATCGGTGACAATATAATGGAATGTGATACGACTGTCATACAAGTGAGAGGTTTAGCTAGCTATAAAACCAGGTTCAATCCACCATTTTCTACATTTGAAAATGCCTTTACCAAGTCAGGAATATGACAGTTCTTGTCCATTCGTTTTTGATACGTTTTGTTATTTGATTTTGCCATGTGATTATGGACTTTCCGAATTGATTTTCCTCTGAGTTCAGTATTTTTGTGATTTTACTTTTTAATCAAAAGAAACACAGTTGTCTTATCAATATCCAAACCATCATATTTTGCACGACCTGTTCAAGAATTTCCCGAGAAGAGACAATATACCGAGTCTGATTTCGACAAGAATTTGCTTCTGGTCAACATTAAATTGGTCCATGGTATCCCTATCGGTCATAAAACTGGGAAAACAATTCAATCCAAGAACGAGAAATATGATCGTATCGGAAAATCTGATGTCGACCACGACAAAAGATTTCAGAATTAATTAATTGTTTACGGAAGAAAGGCATCGTAGAAAGTTGTAGTGGTATTAAATAAAAACTTATATTTTGGTCCTTATACAGAGACTTAAATGTCATAAAGACTCTTAACAACCATTTTACCTCTCAGAATGCAGATGTACCTGTCTCAACTAAACTTCTTGCAAGAAAATTCGATGAGGTAACAAAGACAACGTTCGGCATTCTCTTGGTTAATCTGAAAACTAGAATGGCGGAATATTTAAGACTTATGACTTATGCTTATGTCTTAAACCGACAGAAGACTCGATATACCCCTATTACAGTCGTAGATTGGAATGCTGATATAAAAAATACGTCGGATACATTAGGATATCTTATTACCGTGAAAATATAAACTTAATATTAAAGCGCTGACGGGATTTTGCTAAATAGCAATGGAAGATTCACAATTGGAAAATTGTCATCTCTTATCGTAAAATTTTGTTCTCAAATACAAGTCAAGACATAAGACAGACGTTACTCCTGTTTCTGTTGTGTCTTTTATTTGATTAATATGTATTTTCGCAATTCATTTATCCATGTATTGGGTACATCATTGAAACAACTAATCATAAAATTGTCTACGTGTTTTGTGTAAATTTATGAAACAGGTAACTGAGGTACTGCATAGACTTTCGGATGATAAATGAAGTCACATTGACAGATGCATTTCCAATTTCAAAAAAAAAAATTCAAAAAGAGGAATCGTTTTATGTCGATCAATACGTTTCGATAACTGAATCAAAGACATCATATAGAGCAATGAGTTTCGATAACTGAATCAAAAGACATCATATCGATCAATGAGTTTCGATAACTGGATAAAAGACATCATATCGATCAATGATTTTTGTAAATGGATCAAAGACATCATATCGATCAATGAATTTGGATAACTGGATCAAAAACATCATATCAAGCAATAAGTTTGGGTAGATGGATAAAGACATCATATCGATCCATAAGTGTGGATAACTGGATCAAAGACATCATATCGATCAATGAGTTTCGTTAACTGGATCAAAGACATCATATCGATCAATAAGTTTGGATAACTTGATCAAAGGCATCATATTGATCAATGAGTTTGGATAACTGGATCAAAGACATCATATCGATCCATGAGTTTGGATAACAGGCCGAAAGACATCATATCGATCAATGAGTTTGGTAACTGGATGAAAGACATAATATCGATCCATGAGTTTGGATGACTGTGTCAAAGACATCATATTGATTGAGTTTGGATAACTGGATCAAAAACATCATATCGATCCATGAGTTTGGTAACTGGATCAGAAAAATCATATCGATCCATGAGTTTGGTAACTGGATCAAAGACATCATATAGCTCCATTAGTTTGGGTAACTGGACTAAAGACATCATATAGATCAATGAGTGTGGATAACTGGATCAAAGACACCATATAGATCAATGAGTTTGAATAACTGGATCAAAGACATCATATAGATCCATGAGTTTTGATAACAGGATGAAAGACATCATATCGATCAATGAGTTTGGTAACTGGATGAAAGACATCATATCGATCCATGAGTTTGGATGACTGGGTCAAAGACATCATATTGATCAATGAGTTTGGATAACTGGATCAAAGACATCATATTGATCAATGAGTTTGGATAACTGGATCAAAGACATCATATTGATACATGAGTTTGGTAACTGGATCAAAAACATTATATTGATCAATGAGTTTCGATAACTGGATCAAAAACATCATATTGATCAATGAGTTTCGATAACTGGATCAAAAACATCATATTGATCAATGAGTTTCGATAACTGGATCAAAAATATCATATCGATCAACGAGTTTGGTCACTGGATCAAAGACATCATATCAATCAATGAGTTTTGATAACTGGATCAAAAACATCATATCCATCCATGAGTTTGGTATCTGGGTGAAAGACATCATATCGATCAATAAATTTTGATAACTGGATCAACAAGAATGTGTCCATAGTACACGGATGCCCCACTCGCACTATCATTTTCTATGTTCAGTGGACCGTGAAATTGGGGTCAAAATTATAATTTGGAATTATAATTAGAAAGATCATATCATAGGGAACATGTGTACTAAGTTTCAAGTCGATGTAACTTTAACTTCATCAAAAACTACCTTGACCAAAAACTTTAACCTGAACTTCGCACTATCATTTTCTATGTTCAGTGGACCATGAAATTGGGGGTCAAAACTATAATTTGGATTTAAAATTAAAAAGATCATATCATGGGGAACATGTGTACTAAGTTTCAAGTTGATTGGACTTCAACTTCTTCAAAAACAACCTTGACCAAAAACTTTAACCTGAAGCGAACGGACGGACGCACAGACGGACGCACGGACGAACGGAGGCACAGACCAGAAAACATAATGCCCCTCTACTATCGTAGGTGGGGCATAAAAACATCATATCGAGCAATGAGTTTGGGTAACTGCATCAAAGACAACATATCGATCTATGAATTTGGATAACTGGATGAAGACATCATATCGATCAATGAGTTTGGATAACTGGATCAAAGACATCATATCGATCCATGAGTTTGGATAACTGGATCAACGGCATCATATCGAGCAATAAGTTTGGGTAACTGGATCAAAGACACCATATCGATCAATAAGTTTCGATAACTAGATCAAAGACATCATATAAATCAATAAATTTTGATAACTGGATGAAAGACATCATATAGATCAATGAGTTTCGATAACTGGATGAAAGACATCATATCGATCCATGAGTTTGTTAACTGGATGAAAGACATCATATCGATCAATGAGTTGGGATAACTGGGTCAAAGACATCATATTGATCAATGAGTTTGGATAACTGGATCAAATACATCATATTGATCCATGAGTTTGGTAACTGGATCAAAAACATCATATCGATCAATGTGTTTCAATAACTGGATCAAAAACATCATATCGATCAATGAGTTTGGATAACTGGATGAAAGACATCATATCGATCAATGAGTTTAGTAACTGGATGAAAGACATCATATCGATCAATGAGTTTGGATAACTGGATCAAAGACATCATATTGATCAATGAGTTTGGATAACTGGATCAAAAACATCATATCGATCCATGAGTTTGTTAACTGGATCAAAGACATCTTATCGATCCATGAGTTTCGATAACTGGACTAGACATCATATTGATCAATGGGTTTGGTCACTGGATCAAAGACATCATATCAATCAATGAGTTTTGATAACTGGATCAAAGACATCATATCGATCCATGAGTTTGGTAACTGGATGAAAGACTCATTGATCAATATTGATTAATGAGTTTGGATAACTGGATCAAAGACATCATATTGATCAATGAGTTTTGTAACTGGATAAAAGACATCATATCGATCCATGAGTTTGGTAACTGGACGAAAGACATCATATTGATTAATGAGTTTGGATAACTGAATGAAAGAAATCATATCGATCAATGAGTTTTGTTAACTGGATAAAAAGTAAAATCACAAAAATACTGAACTGGACTAAAGACATTATATTGGTCAATGAGTTTGGTCACTGGATCAAAGACATCATATCAATCAATGAGTTTTGATAACTGGATCAAAGACATCATATTGATCAATGAGTTTGGTAACTGGATGAAAGACATCATATCGATCCATGAGTTGGGATAACTGGGTCAAAGACATCATATTGATCAATGAGTTTGGATAACTGGGTCAAAGACATCATATTGATCAATGAGTTTGGATAACTGGATCAAAGACATCATATTGATCAATGAGTTTGGTAACTGGATGGAAGACATCATATTGATCAATGAGTTTAGTCACTGGATCAGTCATTGGATCGAAGACATCATATTAATCAATGAATTTTGATAACTGGATCAAAGACATCATATTGATCAATGAGTTTGGTAACTGGATGAAAGACATCATATCGATCCATGAGTTGGGATAACTGGGTCAAAAACATCATATTGATCAATGAGTTTGGATAACTGGATCAACAAGAATGTGTCCACAGTACACGGATGCCCCACTCGCACTATCATTTTCTATGTTTAAAGGACTGTGAAATTGGACTAAATTCTCTAATTTGGCATTAAAATTAGAATGATCTTATCAAAGGGAACATGTATACTAAGTTTCAAGTTGATTGGACTTCTACTTTATCAAAAACTACCTTGACCAAAAACTTTAACCTGAAATTTGCACTATCATTTTCTATGTTCAGTGAACCGTAAAATTGGGGTCAAAACTCTAATTTGGCATTTAAATTAGAAAGATCATATCATAGGGCACATGTATACTAAGTTTCAAGTTGATTGGACTTCAACTTCATCAAAAACTACCTTGACCAAAAACTTTAACCTGAAGCCAAAAACTTTAACCTGAAATTTGCACTATCATTTTCTATGTTCAGTGAACCGTAAAATTGGGGTCAAAACTCTAATTTGGCATTTAAATTAGAAAGATCATATCATAGGGCACATGTATACTAAGTTTCAAGTTGATTGGACTTCAACTTCATCAAAAACTACCTTGACCAAAAACTTTAACCTGAAGCGGGACAGACGGACGAACGAACGAACGAACGAACAGACGGACGGACGAACGGACGCACAGACCAGAAAACATAATGCCCCTCTACTATCGTAGGTGGGGCATAAAAACATCATATTGATCAATGAGTTTGGATAACTGGATCAAAAACATCATATTGATCAATGAGTTTGGATAACTGGATCAAAAACATCATATCGATCAATGAGTTTCAATAACTGGATCAAAAACATCATATCGATCAATGAGTTTGGATAACTGGATGAAACAAATCATATCGATCCCTGAGTTTGGTAACTGGATCAAAAACATCATATCGATCCATGAGTTTGGTAACTGGATGAAAGAAATCATATTGATCAATGAGTTTGGATAACTGGATCAAAAACATCATATTGATCCAGGAGTTTGTTAACTGGATGAAAGACATCATATAGATCAATAAATTTTGATAACTGGATCAAAGACATCATATCAATCAATGAGTTTTGTTAACTGGATGAAAAATAAAATCACAAAAGTACTGAACTTAGAGGAAAATCAATTCGGAAAGTCCATAATCACATGGCAAAATCAAATAATAAAACGAATCAAAAACGAATGGACAAGAACTGTCATATTCCTGACTTGGAACAGGCATTTTCAAATGTAGAAAATGGTGGATTAAACCTGACAGTCTCATCAAATTCAGTTATATTTACATTGAGGCGTTAACTTAACAGACATAATTAATAAAATAGTCAAAATATGGGTACAGCAGTCATCATCGTATAGCAATTTTAAAAGGAACAATTTAACAGAACACAAAAACATCTATCTACAAACACATTCATTGATTTGTGTGTCTGACGTCAGAAAATTTGAAAGACATCATATCGATCCATGAGTTTAGAAAACTGAATGAAAGACATCATATAGATCAATAAGTTTCGATAACTGGATGAATAATTGATATAAAATTCAACAAAATGTAACAGACTTTTATTATATAATTATATATGATCAACAAGACTGACTGTAAATAAATGTCTGTAATAATAAAGTATAAATCAATCACAGATTGTGTATAAATAGACTCAGATGTAAAATTTAACTATAAAATAGATAATACATTCATGTGATTGCTGAAGGCAAGGTTAATGGTAGAGACTTGTGTGAAATAAAAACTTAGTTTGTGTGCAGAAATGATGCAAAACGGTAACATATTGTACATTATTGTTGTAATTAAATTTTATCTTATACATTTTGAGCCGCTAGCTATCTTTACCATAATCTGCAACTTATTTCTGTTAAAATAGCCGTTTTAATTATACAAACCATGTAATTTCTATCAAGTCTAATAACAATTAATGTTTGTTAATATAAAAAAGAAGATGTGGTATGATTTCCAATGAGACAAATATCCACAAAAGACAAAAATGACACAGACATTAACAACTATAGGTCACAGTATGGCCTTCAACAATGAGCAAAGCCCATACCGCATAGTGAGCTATAAAAGGCCCCGATAAGACAATGTAAACTGTTTATATATAACTTGCTAGATCTAAGTCTAACTATTTAATTTATGAGGTAGATTTACATTCTCTAACATATTTAGATCAAAAGTTGGGACGGATTATTTTTCCTTTTACAGTTTAAAAATACAACTCATATCAATAATTTCAATGATGGACGGAAAATATTTAGACAAAAAATATAATTTTCTCATAATGACTAACAGAGAACAAAGAATATATCTGTATAAAAATAGAAAGAAGCTATAATTTGGGATACATTGACCCTTAAATCAAACATCTTATAAAATTCCTCCGATTTGCAGAATAATATGTTGAATATATGAACTTCATTGCAGTTTTGCAAAAAAAGTTTCTATATTAAGTTGGTATAGAGTTCCTGGTTATAGTCATTAAGTAAATTCAATAAAACTTTGACAAAACAAAACATAATGACTGTTTCACTCAAAGATGTTTAGAAATAATGAAGAGAACATCCTTCCACAAAACTTTATTAACACAGACAGTGTAGTTTATTATTATTTGCTCCCTTTTACGAAATCTGTTTTTTTACAGTTGTGCAGCTTTTAAAAAAAGTTCCTAATAATTGCCTATTTTATGTCAATATTTTGTGAATCTCCCAAATAAGGTCACTCAAATTAGATCAGGAGTTTAAGTTAATGCATTTTATTTTATTCCTTAAGGCATTATTTAGGCAAAACGGATAGTTCTCAATCAAAAATAAAATACCACAAAACATGTATGACAAGAATATATAACATATCCAGTTGTGCTATATATTTTCAAATACCCTAGATCAGAATATGTTTTGGTGTAAGGAAATTTGGGAACTCAAGTTTTTGAAATTTGTAGTTATATATATGTAGTTGGTTTGTAAATTAAATTTTTACATATTTGTTTTGACTACAAATAAAATTAAAAAAAACGAGGGAAAGTCTATATCAACTGAACTTCACATATTATAATTTTGCAACAGAAATTTCCTAACAATTCAAAAGGTAATAAATAATAGTTATGCTATGTTAGTTCTTATCATACTTAATGACAACCTTTTTTACCTCTAATATTCTGTAATCATTTCCTTATCTACATTATCATGAAATTTTAATTTAAAAATACAATAGTTATTGATAAATATCAAAATATAATGCTTCATTAGAAATCTCTTTTTTCAGTTCATAGCAATGTATAATAAGGTATTGACTATATAATATGTTCAGATTTGGTGATTCAGACTGCTGCCTGTGTTTTTGATCAAGCAAAGACCCCTCAAACTTTAATTGAGGAATGAATTTTACTTAAAGACATCACTGAGTTACTTCAAAAGTCATATTCTTTTGCAATATTGCTTTAACAAGAATGTGTCCATAGTACACGGATGCCCCACTCCCACTATCATTTTCTATGTTCAGTGGACCGTGAAATTGGGGTCAAAACTTTAATTTGGAATTAAAATTAGAAAGATCATATCATAGGGAACATGTGTACTAAGTTTCAAGTTGATGTAACTTTAACTTCATCAAAAACCACCTTGACCAAAAACTTTAACCTGAACTTTGCACTATCATTTTCTATGTTCAGTGGATTATGAAATTGGGGTCAAAACTATAATTTGGCATTAAAATTAGAAAGATCATATCATGGGGAACATGTGTATTAAGTTTCAAGTTGATTGGACTTCAGCTTCATCAAAAACTACCTCGACCAAAAACTTTAACCGGACGGACGGACGGACGAACGGAGGCACAGACCAGAAAATATAATGCCCCTCTACTATCGTAGGTGGGGCATAAAAATCATGATTTCTGCAGACTCTCACTATATTTGTTTGAGATTTACACATATACATTTTTTTCTTTCTGGATAATAACAAACAAATCTTTTCCAATTCTAGTCATTTCCTCCCCCCAAAAAAACTTCTTCCTGATACAGGAAAGTGGGGTTTTCCATGACAATACAACAAATCATCACAAATTACTAGAAATTACCAGAGGTTCCTGTACATTTTCTGTAAGTGACAAAAAAATATTTCCTGGCTACAAATTTGCTAGTAACAGTATTTACAATAATCAAACTAAACAGAAAATTAACAAACAAAAAGTGTATGAACAGTTCAACATAAGTAAAATAACAATAGGTATATAAATTCTGAATACTTGTGCATATAGGAAAGCTATATATTTATAATACTATACTAACTTATAAATGCAATCATCAAACACGATTGCGTGTATTATATATAATGGGTGTATAAAAATGTGAAGATTGTCATAAATAACAGATTATAAATAATATATTTCTATAGGACACAGTGCACTGCTCACACTTTCACATTTTCATGTTTAGAAAATGAAAATCTTGGTGAAATCCTTAATTTGGCTTATACTCAAAAGTTTCAATTCATAATGTACTATTTTTCAAATTGATGTGCTTCAACTTCATTGAAATCTTCCTTAAAAAACCTTACTTGATAAAGAAGGAGGAACAGACTGTCAGACTGGAAAACAGAATTCCCAGCTTCTGTAAACACCACAAACTGTTGGCCTATTTACAGGACATATTATGTCTAAAATTTAAAACTCTTAAATTTTGGAACCTTTCATTTTTCAAAGGTTTATTTTCTTGAACTATCTTGAACACTTGTTCTTGACCTAATCAATAAGTATAGCATGTGGTAGTTTTAAAATAGAAGAATCATTGATTCAAAACAAACTGATAAACATAAACTTGAACCATCAGAACAGCTGATTTTTCAAGGGAATAATTCATGAAAAATAGCAATCATCATTTAAAACCTGACATGTATTATGCTTAATAAGACTAAAATCCAGCATTGGTACTACAAATCACGACAAACTATTGAAAACATTTGTTTCTCAAACTACAAGCTACCATAGCAACAATTTCCTTTCCTAAATTAGTAGCTGAGAATATGGAAATACAAACTTTTGCAAAAAAAGTCAATTATAAAAAGAATATAAAATGTGTAGACAATATTTTTGATTGTAATTTTCTATCTTGCACCATTATATTGCATCCTTTAAACTGTAATACTGCTTACACAGCTAAATATAAACCTTTAAACTATATTTACACATATCAGCTAAATAAATTATTTCTTTTCACTGGAACTTCAATATATATATAGAAATTTACAGGACAAGTAGTGTTAAAAGAAATTCATAGTGAGTTTTCTGGTCTTCAGAAGAACAAAAATAAACTTTTATTTATAGATTCCACGGAACATTAAAAGATTTGGAGCTGATATGTGCATACACAATTATCTGTTAGGAGCTTACACACATATATACTACTTTATGTTGATTATATTTGAAATATATTATTGAGACTTTTGATTTGTAAAATTAAATCATGTATACGAAGAATAAATAGACATACATTGGTTATACACAATATTTCAAAATGCCCAACACCATTATGACATAAAATAACAAACATGAATGAAAAATACATCTATTAAGAGAAACCTACATGATAAAATCTTGCAATACTAACCTTTCAGGAGGGATAATGGTTATAAGGTATCCTATATTGTTCATTAATGATAAAGTCAGTTAGGACCAAGGAAATATACATCTCAACACTACAGTAACATTAATGAGAAAGTCAGTTAGGACCAATGAAATATACATCTCAACACTACAGTAACATTAATGAGAAAATCAGTTAGGACCAAGGAAATATACATCTCAACATCTCAAGTAGCTGATTCAATAAACTTCAGGATTGTACAAGAACCATTTCTTAGTTTTGACAAAATTAACACTTACCAGGTGAGAAATAAATCTTAAAAACAAAACAGACAATAAAACATTTATGCAAATCAAATTACTTTACAAGATTTAAACTGAACAAGAGTGCACACACTGAAATGTCTCGCCTTCTTTAGTAATCATTGATATTATGTTGATAGTCCTAAGTATAAAGCTTGATTACAACTGTCACATAAACTTAACATTAACCAAGATAGCTAAACAAAGACCAATGAACCATGAAAATGAGGTCAAGGTCAGATGAACCATGCCAGGCAGACATGTACAGCTAACAAAGCTTCCATACAACAAATATAGTTGACCTATTACTTATAGTTTAAGAAAAATAGACCAAAACACAAAAACTTAACACTGTGCAATGAACCATGCAATTGAGGTCATGGTCAAATAAAACCTGCAGGACTGACATATAGATCATAATATATTTCCATACACCAAATATAGTTGACCTTTGGCATATAATATTAGATAAAAAGATCAAAACTTAAAAACTTAACTTTGACCACTGAACCATGAAAATGAGGTCAAGGTCAGATGACATCTGCCCACTAGACATGTACACCTTACAACCATTCCATACAACAAATATAGTAGACCTATTGCATAAAGTATGAGAAAAACAGACCAAAACACAAAAACTTAACTATAACCACTGAACCATGAAAATGAGTCAAGGTCAGATGACACCCTCAGTTGGACAGGTACACCTTCCAGTCCTTCCATACACCAAATATACTAGCCCTATTACTTATAGTATCTGAGATATGGACTTGACCACCAAAACTTAACCTTGTTCACTGATCCATGAAATGAGGTCGAGGTCAAGTGAAAACTGTCTGAAGGGCATGAGGACCTTGCAAGGTACGCACATACCAAATATAGTTATCATATTACTTATAATAAGAGAGAATTCAACATTACAAAAATTTTGAATTCTTTTTCAAGTGGTCACCGAACCATGAAAATGAGGTCAAGGACATTGAACATGTGACTGACGGAAACTTCGTAACATGAGGCATCTATATACAAAGTATGAAGCATCCAGGTCTTTCACCGTCTAAAATATAAACCTTTTAAGAAGTTAGCTAACCCTGCCGCCGCCAGATCACTATCCCTATGTCGAGCTTTCTGCAACAAAAGTTGCAGGCTCGACAAAAACTAAGTAACATTTAATTATTTTATGAATTATACAGCACAAAGAATTATCACAGCTTAAATGATTGAAAGAAGTGGACTCTAATTTCTTGCAGAACACGTCTTTGTAAATCTTTAGTTGTACTCTAATTCCTTGTAGAACATGTCTTTGTTAATCTTTAGTTGTACTCTAATTCCTTGTAGAACATGTCTTTGTTAATCTTTAGTTGTACTCTAATTCCTTGTAGAACACGTCTTTGTTAATCTTTAGTTGTACTCTAATTCCTTGTAGAACATGTCTTTGTTAATCTTTAGTTGTACTCTAATTCCTTGTAGAACACGTCTTTGTTAATCTTTAGTTGTACTCTAATTCCTTGTAGAACATGTCTTTGTTAATCTTTAGTTGTACTCTAATTCCTTGTAGAACACGTCTTTGTTAATCTTTAGTTGTACTCTAATTCCTTGTAGAACACGTCTTTGTTAATCTTTAGTTGTACTCTAATTCCTTGTAGAACATGTGTTTGTAAATCTTTAGTTGTACTCTAATTCCTTGTAGAACATGTCTTTGTAAACTTTTAGTTGAATCCAGCTCATTTAATCTTCACAAAGACAAGTTCAACAATTTAAAAAAACAACTTATGGGTAATGAAAGTTATTTACTATTTCCTGAAATATATTATCCTATTTAGAACTAATATTGAAATATTGCAATTCATATTGAATGTAACATGAGCAGTAACATAGCTCCATTTTTCTGTATATTTAGTTGATTACTGTACAGTGCAGGCAGAGGAATTATTGCTTCCTCCTGACGGAACACTTCCTCCTAATAACGACTCTAAATCAGATATCTGAAAAATAACAATCAAATTATTTTTTGTTTTCATTTGATCACATATGTCCAGATTATAATAAAACTTTGACTTAATCAAGTATTATCTTTTATCATCATAAGACAACCAGTAAATAATATAAAATTTGATTACTTTGTCAGAAAACAACCAGTAATTTCATATCAACATTTCATATCAACATTGATTACTTTGTCAGAAAACAACCAGTAATTTCATACCAACTTTGATTACTTTGTCAGAAAACAACCAGTAATTTCATACCAACTTTGATTACTTTGTCAGAAAACAACCAGTAATTTCATATCAACTTTGATTACTTTGTCAGAAAACAACCAGTAATTTCATACCAACTTTGATTACTTTGTCAGAAAACAACCAGTAATTTCATACCAACTTTGATTACTTTGTCAGAAAACTACCAGTAATTTCATACCAACTTTGATTACTTTGTCAGAAAACAACCAGTAATTTCATATCAATTTTGATTACTTTGTCAGAAAGCAATGAGTAATTTCATATCAACTTTGATTACTTTGTCAGAAAACAACCAGGAATTTCATATCAACTTTAATTACTTTGTCAGAAAAAAACCAGTAATTTCATATCAATTTTGATTACTTTGTCAGAAAACAATGAGTAATTTCATATCAACTTTGATTACTTTGTCAGAAAACAACCAGTAATTTCATATCAACTTTAATTACTTTGTCAGGAAACAACCAGTAATTTCATATCAACTTGATTACTTTGTCAGAAAACAACCAGTAATTTCATATCAACTTGATTACTTTTGACAACTAATAATATTATGTTATCTTTGATTAATTTATGTGTTTGTCTAAGACAGAATGAAAGGTGAAGCACCATGTTTGAAATATGTATACAGGAAAAAGCTAATATGACACCAAAATATGATAATGGACCATTGGATGTTTTCAGCCCTCTTTTCTTTATAAAGACTCTCCGTAATTGTTTAATAAATTACTTACAGAAATTTGGGTAACTCCTTGGTTTTTCTTGTTAGCCAAGAACTGTTGAACCTCAGTCTGTAATAGAGACACATTACTACAATTACATTGTGAAAATATATAGATATAGACAGGTAGACTATATACCTCAATATCAAGTAAATAGGTTAATTGTGATGCAAATTACGAGTAATAAAAGTAATATTCACGGATGGCAGAAATGTTACTGAAGCATTATTATTGCATCCCTAACTCCAAGTGGTCTTAAATTTTGGGAATTCTGTAATCAAATAATGTTCTCTATTTTGCTGTAGAAACTGTTTCAAAAGATTTGAGTAACAATGTTCATGGAGAATTATATGACGGTGGGACAATTTGCCTAACAAAGTCATCGTTTGATATGACAGTGGGACAATATGCCTAAAATAAGACATTGTTTGATATGACGGCTTTCTAGTACTGTAAGTCTGAAACTTACCATTTTCTTTTCTGAGTCAGCAGCTTTCTTCTTGTACATGTTAACCTCATCTGCCATTTTCTTGTTCTGAGTATCATTGTTTGATACAGATGCAGAAGATGCTGCAACAGCAGGCTTGGCTGGTCCTACGTCCTTCTTTGTCTGCTGTTCTTTTTTCTGAATCAAAGTAAGATAGCTTAGTGCATTTTACAATCACATTTAAAATTTCAAAAGGTCAAAATTATGTAAACAAAAGTAATAATACAGAAATTTGATTAAAATTCTTCTTCAAACATAATAAATAATACAAACTTAATCAATGATGAAAACAAAGCATTTGCAGCATATCAGTATATGATAAATAAATCTAACCATGTTGGTAGGTGACAAAATGGTGATAAATAAATCTAACCATGTTGGTAGGTGACAAAATGGTGATAAATAAATCTAACCATGTTGGTAGGTGACAAAATGGTGATAAATAAATCTAACCATGTTGGTAGGTGACAAAATGGTGATAAATAAATCTAACCATGTTGGTAAGTGACAAAATGGCAATGTATAAAAAAAAAAGAGGACCGTTTATTTTATGGAAAATACTGATAAACAAGAATGTGTCCACAGTACACGGATGCCCCACTCGCACTATCATTTTCTATGTTTAAAGGACTGTGAAATTGGAATAAATTCTCTAATTTGGCATTAAAATTAGAATGATCTTATCAAAGGGAACATGTATACTAAGTTTCAAGTTGATTGGACTTCTACTTTATCAAAAACTACCTTGACCAAAAACTTTAACCTGAAATTTGCACTATCATTTTCTATGTTCAGTGAACCGTAAAATTGGGGTCAAAACTCTAATTTGGCATTTAAATTAGAAAGATCATATCATAGGGCACATGTATACTAAGTTTCAAGTTGATTGGACTTCAACTTCATCAGAAACTACCTTGACCAAAAACTTTAACCTGAAGCCAAAAACTTTAACCTAAAATTTGCACTATCATTTTCTATGTTCTATGAACCGTAAAATTGGGGTCAAAACTCTAATTTGGCATTTAAATTAGAAAGATCATATCATAGGGCACATGTATACTAAGTTTCAAGTTGATTGGACTTCAACTTCATCAAAAACTACCTTGACCAAAAACTTTAACCTGAAGCCAAAAACTTTAACCTGAAATTTGCACTATCATTTTCTATGTTCAGTGAACCGTAAAATTGGGGTCAAAACTCTAATTTGGCATTTAAATTAGAAAGATCATATCATAGGGCACATGTATACTAAGTTTCAAGTTGATTGGACTTCAACTTCATCATAAACTACCTCGACCAAAAACTTTAACCTGACATGGGACAGACAGACGGACGAACGAACAGACGGATGGACGAACCGACGGATGGACGCACAGACCAGAAAACATAATGCCCCTACTACTATCGTAGACGGGGCATAAAAATAACACTATATGTTAAAACTGTCTACTGAAACTTTCCCCAACTTAAATTGATTCTTCGTCTGGTGCAGAATATCCTAACTTCCCCTTCAAAATTCAGTCTAACTCAATTCTTACTTTAGCTGGTTTGTTCACCAGTGCAGATGACACATTACTTCTCTATTTATCATTCTTTCTACTTAAACTCTAACCATACCCTAACTTTAGCTGGTTTTTTCACCAGTGTAGATGACACCTTACCTCATATGACACCTTACTTCTCAAGCTATCATTCTATCTACTTAAACTCTAACCATACCCTTACTTTAGCTAGTTTGTTCACCAGTGCAGATGACACCTTACCTCTCAAGCTATCATTCTCACTACTTAAACTCTAACCATACCCTTACTTTAGCTGGTTTGTTCACCAGTGCAGATGACACCTTACCTCAGATGAGACCTTACTTCTCAAGCTATCATTCTGTCTACTTAAACTCTAACCATACCCTTACTTTAGCTGGTTTGTTCACCAGTATTGTTGACACCTTACCTCAGATGACACCTTTCTTCTCTAGTTATCATTCTATCTACTTAAACACTAACCATACCCTTACTTTAGTTGGTTTGTTCACCAGTGCAGATGACACCTTACTTCTCAAGCTATCATTCTCTCTACTTAAACTCTAACCATACCCTTACTTTAGCTGGTTTGTTCACCAGTGTAGATGACACCTTACCTCAGATAACACCTTACTTCTCAAGCTATCATTCTTTCTACTTAAACTCTAACCATAGCATTACTTTAGCTGGTTTGTTCACTAGTGCAGATGACACCTTACCTCAGATGACACTTATTTCTCTAGTTATCATTCTCTCTACTTAAACTCTAACCATACCCTTACTTTAGCTGGTTTGTTCGACAGTGCAGATGACACCTTACCTCAGATGAGACCTTACTTCACTAGTTATCATTCTTTCTACTTAAACTCTAACCATACCCTCACTTTAGCTGGTTTGTTCACTAGTGCAGATGACACCTTACCTCATATGATACCTTACTTCTCAAGTTATTCTTCTCTTTACTAAATCTCTAACCATACCCTTACTTGAGTTTAAGTATGTTCACCAGTGCAGATGCCACCATACTTCTTGAGCCTTCTCTCTGACTTCTTAAACTCTTATCATTCTGGAAATTAAGCAGATTTGCAAGATATCCTTCTTCCTCTTTCTCCTTTCTGTCTCCCCAGCTTTAATCTTACCTCAACTTTTGGTGGTGCTTTAATTGGTGCTGAAGATCCCTTAATTCCTCTTTCTCTTTTCTATCTCCCCCAGCTTTAATCTTACCTCATCTTTTGGTGGTGCTTTGATTGGTACTTTTATTGGTGCTGAAGATCCCTTACTTCCTCTTTCTCCTTTCTTTCTCCCCCAGCTTAAATCTTACCACAATTTTTGCTGGTGCTTTGATTGATGGTATGATTGGTGCTGAAGATCCCTTACTTCCTCCATCTCCTTTCTGTCTCCCCCAGCTTTAATCTTACCTCAATTTTTGCTGGTGCTTTGATTGGTGCTGAAGATCCCTTAATTTCCCCTTCTCCTTTCTGTCTACCATAGCTTTAATCTTACCTCAATTTTTGCTGGTGCTTTGATTGGTGGTTTGGTTGGTGCTGAAGATCCCTTAATTCCCCCTTCTCCTTTCTGTCTCCCCCAGCTTTAATCTTACCTCAATTTTTGCTGGTGCTTTGATTGGTGGTTTGGTTGGTGCTGAAGATCCCTTACTTCCTCCTTCTCCTTTCTGTCTTCCCCAGACTTCTATCACTATGGCTGAATCTTGGAGGTAGCCAACAAGCTATAGAAATACAGGTATGAATTAAAGATTTACGATGGTTACATATGGGAGTAGTTAAGATGCAGCCTTGTTTACCTTCAAAAGACTGTAATTATAAATACAAGAAGATATATTTCCCCTTATATCTATAAGCTACTTTATCTTTTCTACAAAATACTCTATAATCCAATCAATTCAAACATTCAAATTTATTTTCCAAATATTCAATTATTTTCATAAATCATTTTTTTTAATATTTCTCTACTTGTAGACAGTAAATTCATTATACATAAAGAATATTTCAATATAACTAGATGTCTTTAGTCTATAAATGTAGTGTTAGGTTGCTGTCTCATTTAATTTATCCAAGCTATTATTTTAGACGTATTATAAAACCTTGATTCCAGTGAATAATAAATACATGTTCCTATATACTTACTTGCTGAGTGACTGGTTTAAAATGGAAAAGTTTTTCATGAGTGAAGTTTGGATTCATGCTTTCTACTTCTGATGTTTTTACATATTCATTGTCAAGATAAACTTTGTATTGGCAATAACTCTGTAAGAGAAGGTGAAATAAATAAACTTAGTACTGGCAATAACTCTGTAACGGAAGGTGAAATAAATAAACATAGTACTGGCAATAACTCTGTAAGAGAAGGTGAAATAAATAAACTTAGTACTGGCAATAACTCTGTAACGGAAGGTGAAATAAATAAACATAGTACTGGCAATAACTCTGTAAGAGAAGGTGAAATAAATAAACTTAGTACTGGCAATAACTCTGTAAGAGAAGGTGAAATAAATAAACTTAGTACTGGCAATAACTCTGTAACGGAAGGTGAAATAAATAAACATAGTACTGGCAATAACTCTGTAAGAGAAGGTGAAATAAATAAACTTAGTACTGGCAATAACTCTGTAAGGGAAGGTGAAATAAATAAACTTAGTACTGGCAATAACTCTGTAAGAGAAGGTGAAATAAATAAACTTAGTACTGGAAATAACTCTGTAAGAGAAGGCGAAATAAATAAACTTAGTACTGGCAATAACTCTGTAAGGGAAGGTGAAATAAATTCATAATTGTATATAAACTTTGTATTGGCAATAACTCTGTAAGAGAAGGTGAAATAAATCCATAATTATATATAACTTTGTACTGGCAATAACTATGTAAGAGAAGGTGAAATAAATTCATAATTGTATAAAACTTTGTACTGGCAATAACTCTGTAAGAGAAGGTGAAATAAATCCATAATTGTATATGAACTTTGTACTGGCAAAAAAATTGTAAAAGAAGGTGAAATAAATTCACTTCATGGATAAACTTAGTACTGGCAATAACTATGTAAGGGAAGGTGAAATAAATTCATTGTCTAGATAAAGTTTGTACTGGCAATAACTCTGTAAGAGAAGGTGAAATAAATTCACTTTATGGATAAACTTTGTACTGGCAATAACTATGTAAGAGAAGGTGAAATAAATTCACTTTATGGATAAACTTAGTACTGGCAATAAATATGTAAGAGAAGGTGAAATAAATTCACTTTATGGATAAACTTAGTACTGGCAATAAATATGTAAGGGAAGGTGAAATAAATTCACTTTATGGATAAACTTTGTACTGGCAATAACTATGTAAGAGAAGGTGAAATAAATTCACTTTATGGATAAACTTAGTACTGGCAATAAATATGTAAGAGAAGGTGAAATAAATTCACTTTATGGATAAACTTAGTACTGGCAATAAATATGTAAGGGAAGGTGCAATAAATTCACTTTATGGATAAACTTAGTACTGGCAATAACTATATATGTAAGAGAAGGTGAAATAAATTCACTTTATGGATAAACTTAGTACTGGCAATAAATATGTAAGGGAAGGTGAAATAAATTCACTTTATGGATAAACTTTGTACTGGCAATAACTATATATGTAAGAGAAGGTGAAATAAATTCACTTTATGGATAAACTTAGTACTGGCAATAAATCTGTAAGGGAAGGTGAAATAAATTCACTTTATGGAAAAACTTAGTACTGGCAATCAATCTGAGTTGGAAGGTGAAATAAATTCACTTTATGGATAAACTTAGTATTGGCAATAACTATGTAAGAGAAGGTGAAATAAATTCACTTTATGGATAAACTTTGTACTGGCAATAACTATGTAAGAGAAGGTGAAATAAATTCATAATTGTATATAAACTTTGTATTGGCAATAACTCTGTAAGAGAAGGTGAAATAAATCCATAATTATATATAACTTTGTACTGGCAATAACTATGTAAGAGAAGGTGAAATAAATTCATAATTGTATAAAACTTTGTACTGGCAATAACTCTGTAAGAGAAGGTGAAATAAATCCATAATTGTATATGAACTTTGTACTGGCAAAAAAATTGTAAAAGAAGGTGAAATAAATTCACTTCATGGATAAACTTAGTACTGGCAATAACTATGTAAGGGAAGGTGAAATAAATTCATTGTCTAGATAAAGTTTGTACTGGCAATAACTCTGTAAGAGAAGGTGAAATAAATTCACTTTATGGATAAACTTTGTACTGGCAATAACTATGTAAGAGAAGGTGAAATAAATTCACTTTATGGATAAACTTAGTACTGGCAATAAATATGTAAGAGAAGGTGAAATAAATTCACTTTATGGATAAACTTAGTACTGGCAATAAATATGTAAGGGAAGGTGAAATAAATTCACTTTATGGATAAACTTTGTACTGGCAATAACTATGTAAGAGAAGGTGAAATAAATTCACTTTATGGATAAACTTAGTACTGGCAATAAATATGTAAGAGAAGGTGAAATAAATTCACTTTATGGATAAACTTAGTACTGGCAATAAATATGTAAGGGAAGGTGCAATAAATTCACTTTATGGATAAACTTAGTACTGGCAATAACTATATATGTAAGAGAAGGTGAAATAAATTCACTTTATGGATAAACTTAGTACTGGCAATAAATATGTAAGGGAAGGTGAAATAAATTCACTTTATGGATAAACTTTGTACTGGCAATAACTATATATGTAAGAGAAGGTGAAATAAATTCACTTTATGGATAAACTTAGTACTGGCAATAAATCTGTAAGGGAAGGTGAAATAAATTCACTTTATGGAAAAACTTAGTACTGGCAATCAATCTGAGTTGGAAGGTGAAATAAATTCACTTTATGGATAAACTTAGTATTGGCAATAACTATGTAAGAGAAGGTGAAATAAATTCACTTTATGGATAAACTTTGTACTGGCAATAACTATGTAAGAGAAGGTGAAATAAATTCATAATTGTATATAAACTTTGTATTGGCAATAACTCTGTAAGAGAAGGTGAAATAAATCCATAATTATATATAACTTTGTACTGGCAATAACTATGTAAGAGAAGGTGAAATAAATTCATAATTGTATAAAACTTTGTACTGGCAATAACTCTGTAAGAGAAGGTGAAATAAATCCATAATTGTATATGAACTTTGTACTGGCAAAAAAATTGTAAAAGAAGGTGAAATAAATTCACTTCATGGATAAACTTAGTACTGGCAATAACTATGTAAGGGAAGGTGAAATAAATTCATTGTCTAGATAAAGTTTGTACTGGCAATAACTCTGTAAGAGAAGGTGAAATAAATTCACTTTATGGATAAACTTTGTACTGGCAATAACTATGTAAGAGAAGGTGAAATAAATTCACTTTATGGATAAACTTAGTACTGGCAATAAATATGTAAGAGAAGGTGAAATAAATTCACTTTATGGATAAACTTAGTACTGGCAATAAATATGTAAGGGAAGGTGAAATAAATTCACTTTATGGATAAACTTTGTACTGGCAATAACTATGTAAGAGAAGGTGAAATAAATTCACTTTATGGATAAACTTAGTACTGGCAATAAATATGTAAGAGAAGGTGAAATAAATTCACTTTATGGATAAACTTAGTACTGGCAATAAATATGTAAGGGAAGGTGCAATAAATTCACTTTATGGATAAACTTAGTACTGGCAATAACTATATATGTAAGAGAAGGTGAAATAAAATTCACTTTATGGATAAACTTAGTACTGGCAATAAATATGTAAGGGAAGGTGAAATAAATTCACTTTATGGATAAACTTTGTACTGGCAATAACTATATATGTAAGAGAAGGTGAAATAAATTCACTTTATGGATAAACTTAGTACTGGCAATAAATATGTAAGGGAAGGTGAAATAAATTCACTTTATGGATAAACTTAGTATTGGCAATAACTATGTAAGAGAAGGTGAAATAAATTCACTTTATGGATAAACTTAGTACTGGCAATAACTATGTAAGAGAAGGTGAAATAAATTCACTTTATGGATAAACTTTGTACTGGCAATAACTATGTAAGAGAAGGTGAAATAAATTCACTTTATGGATAAACTTAGTACTGGCAATAAATATGTAAGAGAAGGTGAAATAAATTCACTTTATGGATAAACTTAGTACTGGCAATAAATATGTAAGGGAAGGTGAAATAAATTCACTTTATGGAAAAACTTAGTACTGGCAATAAATCTGAGTTGGAAGGTGAAATAAATTCACTTTATGGATAAACTTAGTATTGGCAATAACTATGTAAGAGAAGGTGAAATAAATTCACTTTATGGATAAACTTAGTACTGGCAATAACTATGTAAGAGAAGGTGAAATAAATTCACTTTATGGATAAACTTTGTACTGGCAATAACTATGTAAGAGAAGGTGAAATAAATTCACTTGATGGATAAACTTAGTACTGGCAATAAATATGTAAGGGAAGGTGAAATAAATTCACTTTATGGATAAACTTAGTACTGGCAATAACTCTGTAAGGGAAGGTGAAATAAATTCATAATTGTATATAAACTTTGTATTGGCAATAACTCTGTAAGAGAAGGTGAAATAAATCCATAATTATATATAACTTTGTACTGGCAATAACTATGTAAGAGAAGGTGAAATAAATTCATAATTGTATAAAACTTTGTACTGGCAATAACTATATATGTAAGAGAAGGTGAAATAAATTCACTTTATGGATAAACTTAGTACTGGCAATAAATCTGTAAGGGAAGGTGAAATAAATTCACTTTATGGAAAAACTTAGTACTGGCAATAAATCTGAGTTGGAAGGTGAAATAAATTCACTTGATGGATAAACTTAGTACTGGCAATAAATCTGAGTTGGAAGGTGAAATAAATTCATAATTGTATAAAACTTTGTACTGGCAATAACTATATATGTAAGAGAAGGTGAAATAAATTCACTTTATGGATAAACTTAGTACTGGCAATAAATCTGTAAGGGAAGGTGAAATAAATTCACTTTATGGAAAAACTTAGTACTGGCAATAAATCTGAGTTGGAAGGTGAAATAAATTCACTTGATGGATAAACTTAGTACTGGCAATAACTATGTAAGAGAAGGTGAAATAAATTCACTTTATGGATAAACTTAGTACTGGCAATAACTATGTAAGAGAAGGTGAAATAAATTCACTTTATGGATAAGCTTTGTACTGGCAATAACTATGTAAGAGAAGGTGAAATAAATTATTCACTTTATGGATAAACTTAGTACTGGCAATAAATATGTAAGAGAAGGTGAAATAAATTCACTTTATGGATAAACTTTGTACTGGCAATAACTATGTAAGAGAAGGTGAAATAAATTCACTTTATGGATAAACTTAGTACTGGCAATAAATATGTAAGGGAAGGTGCAATAAATTTACTTTATGGATAAACTTAGTACTGGCAATAACTATGTAAGGGAAGGTGCAATAAATTCACTTTATGGATAAACTTAGTACTGGCAATAACTATATATGTAAGAGAAGGTGAAATAAATTCACTTTATGGATAAACTTAGTACTGGCAATAAATATGTAAGGGAAGGTGAAATAAATTCACTTTATGGATAAACTTTGTACTGGCAATAACTATATATGTAAGAGAAGGTGAAATAAATTCACTTTATGGATAAACTTAGTACTGGCAATAAATATGTAAGGGAAGGTGAAATAAATTCACTTTATGGAAAAACTTAGTACTGGCAATAAATCTGAGTTGGAAGGTGAAATAAATTCACTTTATGGATAAACTTAGTATTGGCAATAACTATGTAAGAGAAGGTGAAATAAATTCACTTTATGGATAAACTTAGTACTGGCAATAAATATGTAAGGGAAGGTGAAATAAATTCACTTTATGGATAAACTTAGTACTGGCAATAAATATGTAAGAGAAGGTGAAATAAATTCACTTTATGGATAAACTTTGTACTGGCAATAACTATGTAAGAGAAGGTGAAATAAATTCACTTTATGGATAAACTTAGTACTGGCAATAAATATGTAAGAGAAGGTGAAATAAATTCACTTTATGGATAAACTTAGTACTGGCAATAAATATGTAAGGGAAGGTGAAATAAATTCACTTTATGGAAAAACTTAGTACTGGCAATAAATCTGAGTTGGAAGGTGAAATAAATTCACTTTATGGATAAACTTAGTATTGGCAATAACTATGTAAGAGAAGGTGAAATAAATTCACTTTATGGATAAACTTAGTACTGGCAATAACTATGTAAGAGAAGGTGAAATAAATTCACTTTATGGATAAACTTTGTACTGGCAATAACTATGTAAGAGAAGGTGAAATAAATTCACTTTATGGATAAACTTAGTACTGGCAATAAATATGTAAGGGAAGGTGAAATAAATTCACTTTATGGATAAACTTAGTACTGGCAATAACTCTGTAAGGGAAGGTGAAATAAATTCATAATTGTATATAAACTTTGTATTGGCAATAACTCTGTAAGAGAAGGTGAAATAAATCCATAATTATATATAACTTTGTACTGGCAATAACTATGTAAGAGAAGGTGAAATAAATTCATAATTGTATAAAACTTTGTACTGGCAATAACTATATATGTAAGAGAAGGTGAAATAAATTCACTTTATGGATAAACTTAGTACTGGCAATAAATCTGTAAGGGAAGGTGAAATAAATTCACTTTATGGAAAAACTTAGTACTGGCAATAAATCTGAGTTGGAAGGTGAAATAAATTCACTTGATGGATAAACTTAGTACTGGCAATAAATCTGAGTTGGAAGGTGAAATAAATTCATAATTGTATAAAACTTTGTACTGGCAATAACTATATATGTAAGAGAAGGTGAAATAAATTCACTTTATGGATAAACTTAGTACTGGCAATAAATCTGTAAGGGAAGGTGAAATAAATTCACTTTATGGAAAAACTTAGTACTGGCAATAAATCTGAGTTGGAAGGTGAAATAAATTCACTTGATGGATAAACTTAGTACTGGCAATAACTATGTAAGAGAAGGTGAAATAAATTCACTTTATGGATAAACTTAGTACTGGCAATAACTATGTAAGAGAAGGTGAAATAAATTCACTTTATGGATAAGCTTTGTACTGGCAATAACTATGTAAGAGAAGGTGAAATAAATTCACTTTATGGATAAACTTAGTACTGGCAATAAATATGTAAGAGAAGGTGAAATAAATTCACTTTATGGATAAACTTTGTACTGGCAATAACTATGTAAGAGAAGGTGAAATAAATTCACTTTATGGATAAACTTAGTACTGGCAATAAATATGTAAGGGAAGGTGCAATAAATTTACTTTATGGATAAACTTAGTACTGGCAATAACTATGTAAGGGAAGGTGCAATAAATTCACTTTATGGATAAACTTAGTACTGGCAATAACTATATATGTAAGAGAAGGTGAAATAAATTCACTTTATGGATAAACTTAGTACTGGCAATAAATATGTAAGGGAAGGTGAAATAAATTCACTTTATGGATAAACTTTGTACTGGCAATAACTATATATGTAAGAGAAGGTGAAATAAATTCACTTTATGGATAAACTTAGTACTGGCAATAAATATGTAAGGGAAGGTGAAATAAATTCACTTTATGGAAAAACTTAGTACTGGCAATAAATCTGAGTTGGAAGGTGAAATAAATTCACTTTATGGATAAACTTAGTATTGGCAATAAATATGTAAGGGAAGGTGAAATAAATTCACTTTATGGATAAACTTTGTACTGGCAATAACTATGTAAGAGAAGGTGAAATAAATTCACTTTATGGATAAACTTAGTACTGGCAATAAATATGTAAGGGAAGGTGAAATAAATTCATAATTGTAGATAAACCAATAAACAGTATCTTTGAAAATTTCATTTTCATTTTTCTATATTTTCCTGAAAAATGGACAGTTAAAGATACGTTCTAATGTTTTAGTTTTTCAATTACCAACAACTTTGTTAAACCTTCGTGGTATTCTACATAAGTTGGACAGAAGTTTTTTAATGACTAAATACAGTACCAAGATATAAATACAGGTCAAGGTCAAATAAAACATGCCAGACTGACATGTACATTGTGAAAACATATTCATACACCAAAAACTATTGCATACAGTATAGAACCAGGTGCTCTGCAGGGCACAGCTTTATACGACCGCAGAGGTCGAACCCTGAACAGTTGGGGCAAGTATGGACAAAACATTCTAGCGTGATACAGCTCTGAATTTGGATTGTGATCAAATTTTTGACATTACATGGTTTTTTTTTACACAAAACAAATGTCAAGATTTTACAAATTTTACAATTAAAGATTTCTTCTTCAAACTTTTTAAATCTAAAATTAAATAGTTGACACAGCATAGGTTTCTGACACAGAATGAATGTGGTCTAATGAACTTAAAAGGTTTTTTTTGCCTTTGAGCAATTCACTATGCTGTTGAATATTAATCCTGTCAAAAAAATGTTTGAAGAAATTTTCTTTTTATTTATGAAATCTGAAATGAGAAAAATTTACCCCCCCCCCTTTTTTCACATCCCCGTTTCCCTTTTTCCAAAACTGATATCAATTCAAATTTCTAATGGAGTTTGCAACAATAACTACTCTTTTAAATACATCATAAAATATTAAAATGTAAAATAAAGTGCTTGTTTTCACTGAATGGTAAAGATTGGTTGGTAGTAAAAGTGAATATACATTGTTTATTGTATAAAACAATAAAAAAAACTTCATCAGCAACATTTTATATTGGCAAATTTCCAATGAAGTTATTTACATAAAGTTATTGGCAAATAAAAATAGAAAATGACATCATAGTCATGTCTGGCAAATGTCCAACATACATTATCTAAAAACATTTTAGATAAGATAAGGAAATAAGATGTAAAAAAACTGCTTGTTATCACTGAATGGTAAAGATTATTTTAATTTATCAGTTGGTAGTAAAAAGTGAATATACATTGTATATTGTATATAACAAAGATTTAAGTTGATTCTGGACAAAGAAAGATAACTCCAATTAAAAAAAAATCTTGCTATTGCACAATATTTTGCAATTAGATATTTCTTGCTTACTATTCTGGACAAAGAAAGATAACTCTAATTAAAAAAAAATTTGCTATTTCACAATATTGTGCAATTAGATATTTCTTGCCATTGCGCAATACTGTGCAATTGAAAAGACTTGCTATTGCACAATACTTAATATAATAATTTTAGATCCTGATTTGGACCAACTTGAAAACTGGGCCCATAATAAAAAATCTAAGTACATTTTTGGATTCAGCATATCAAAGAACCCCAAGATTTCAATTTTTGTTAAAATCAGACTAAGTTTAATTTTGGACCCTTTAGACTTTAGTGTAGACCAATTTGAAAACAGGACCAAAAATGAAGAATCTACATACACAGTTAGATTTGGTATATCAAAGAACCCCATTTATTCAATTTTTGATGAAATCAAACAAAGTTTAATTTTGGACCCCGATTTGGACCAACTTGAAAACTGGGCCAATAATCAAGAATCTAAGTACATTTTTAGATTCAGCATATCAAAGAACCTACACGGGTAGTAAGGTCGTCATATCGAGGAGCGTTTAGTACAGTGATTTTGTCATAGTTTGGATAAGTTTGACATGGTTAATTTATGTTTCTTCCCTAAACTATTGCCTTAGTTCTATTCAAACAAGCTGATAAAAAGCAAATAAGATGCTTGAATCTATATTGTGAGTCAAACTATCTAAATTGTAATTGTTGTTTTTAAGAAATTAACGCAGGATAACCAAAATATCCAAATTGGTATGGTTTGGTTAAGCGATTGAAATGGTTCAGTTAAGAGTCTTGAAATTCGTCATGGTTTTGATTACATTTGTCATGGTTTAGATCCAAATTAATACATATTTGTTGCACCTTAATATTGATAATTTGTTTGAAGACGATTGTACAAAATTAAAGTAACACAATTAACTAATTGACTAAAGAGGGAAAAAAAGCCTTCTGACGAAATTTGGTGGGTGTAATCGGCAAATTGTACATTTTCAATTTGTTTATACCCCTCGTAACGCATTTCGGGGTAAATGGAAATATCAGGTGTCTGTCCTTCCGTCCGTCTGTTTGTGCGTTCATCCAACCGGTCTCGCGTTTACAATTATTGCTTCATTTTTTATGAAACTTATATCATAGTTTGTTAGTAATAATTTGGGCTTGTTTGAAAATCAGTGTCGATTATCCATTTTTAAAAGAGTTATGCCCCTTGGAAACATTAGTCATATTTAAATTGCATTGTTAGCACTCTCAAATGTACAATTCTTGCCAGAATTTTATGAAACTTACATCATAGGTTTATATTAGCAATTTCTTTGACGAATTCAAAAAATTAGTGCCTATCAATTAATTTTAAAAGAGTTGTGTCCCTTATCAATATATAATTATATGGAAAACTTCATTTTAAGCGCTCTCATATGTACAATTCATACCCGAATATTATGAAAGTTAAATCCTAGGTTCATATCTACAAAAGCGTATTTGCGCCACACTTTTTTTTAAATTATTTTTCTTCCTATCTTTGCGTTATAAAGCAAACCTTTGCGTAATAACGCAAACATCTTGATTTTAATTATAATTCATTAAGTTTGGCATATATGTCCGTCTGTCATTCATTTCGGTTGTGATTTACTAGTAGATAAAAAAAAAAGAAACCTAGTTACATACAAGGCAAAATTATTATAATAAATATGCATTGGAATAATGGAATACTTCAAGTGCAATTATACATAAATTAAGACTGTTTGTGCATCAGAAAAGTTTATGATAACATTAACGGTACCCTTTTTTTGCACCAGATGCGCATTTCGACAATACATGTCTCTTCAGTGATGCTCATGGCCAAAATATTTGAAATCCAAAACTTATATCAAACATGAAGAGCTATAATCCAAAAGGTCCAAAAAATATAGCCAAATCCGTGAAAGGAATCAGAGTTCTGCACGAGGGAGAGACATTTCTTAATTTGTAGTAATTTCTAACATTTTGTAACAGTAAATTTAACAAGAAAATAGATATAGTATGGTATATAGGCATATTTAAATTGAAAGATAAAAAATAATGTCATACAATTGTTAAATTTCCAAGTCAAATAGCATGACGATCTTTTTGCTTTAAAATGAATTATTAATTTAAGGAAACATTTATTTTTTAAAGATTCTTTGATAGAAAGTCATAGAATCTTCATTTCAATATAGTGAAGTATTTTTAAGATGCATGGGTAGCAATTTGAATGAAGAGAACATAGTTTTATTAATATTTTCATTTTATACATTTATTGCCAAAGGGTAACTTATTTGAATCTAACCAACTTTACACAGTTCTCAAACGAAAGCTTACAGTACTTTGGAAGTATATTTATATTCGGTTATAGCGATATCAGCAGGGTTGATTTTTTTTCTGCGGTAAAACCTCATTTTACTCAATTATCTTTGTAATATATACACTAGTAGTAACATGGATATCGGTTTTGGGGACCTTTATAGTTTGCTGCTTTGACCTTTGATGGTTTACTTTTACGAATAGTGACTTAGATGGAGAGTTTTCTTATTGGCACTCATGCCACATCTTCTTATATTATTCTGCTCATTATTAGTCAATGATATGTTCTAATTATTCTAGCATTTTACTTTGCAATGACTACAAAGCTGATAAATTTTAATATATACAGCCTCCTCCATTAATAACTGCTGAATTTTAAATAAGAAATTAGATAAAACAAATGTATGCGTTATTACGCCAATTTTTGCGTTATATCGCAAAAGTTTGCGTTATATCGTAAAGGTTTGCTCTATTTCGCAAATGTTTGCATTATAACGCAATGGTTTATAACGCAAACATAGGAAAAAATATTAAAAAAAAGTTGTGTGGCGCTAATACGCTTTCGTACATATCAGCAATGTTTTGGACTATATGAAAATTAGTACCGAAAGATTATTTTTTTACTTTCTCACTGTTACGTTTTGCAACTCTAAGAAGACGTCATTGATAATTTCTCACGATAATTATCCCTGGCAGAGTCCACCTACTTAGAAATGATACCGTCCATGATACAATAACTCATCTATAAAATTATACAAACAATATCCAGAGGACACCATACAGTCTTCAAACATTCACGAACAAACTGTTAAACTAAACAACAGTTTAAGTAAACTGTAAGTGAAATTAACATGAAATTATTAATATGTTGTTCTTAGTACAAGTACATTTAAACTGTGTTCAGTCTCATTTCTATAGTTTGTTGTGCTGTATCCTGTATGCCAAGATTAAGACAAGGGGCTAGTTGTGAGCCCGCAAACATTCAAACCACATCATATTCTGCATGACATTGTATAAAGTCTACAGTCTGTGATGCACTAGCTGTCGTTTTTCTTGTATAACATATTTATGTTTGGCTTATTGTTTTGAACATAAGTCAGACTGTAAGTTTTCTTATTTGAATTGCTGCACCTGAGATCATCCCCCCCCCCCTGTTTTGGTGGGGTTTGTGTTGCTTATTCTTGCGTTTTATATGTTGTGTCATGTGTACTATTGTTTGTCTGTTTGCCTTTTTCATTTTTAGCCATGGCGTGGTCAGTTACTTTTCGATCTATGAGTTTAACTGTCCCTCTGGTATCTTTCATCCCTCTTTGGTCTTTGGTTGATAGTTGTCTCATTGGAAATCATACTGTATTTACTAATTGTATATTACGATATGCTTTCTTGGGTCATATTCGAATTTTGAATACACCAACTTTTACAGAAATTTGCTATGATTGAAATTCATTAATACATTACTCTAGTTATCTCATTATACGTACTTGTTCTATTATTATAATGATAATATCTGAGCTTTACTGTAGACGACTTATTTTCTCGAGCGCCACGGTGTATTTTTGCGAGTAGAAGATCATCGTTAATATGTAAAACTCAGATCTACTCGTCTGGGAGCAAAACAACAACATAAGAAAATAACGACACTATATTGACTCAATATGGGATAGAATGGGTTAAACCCGAAAAAAAGTATCAGCGAAAATATTGTTAAACAATATTTTAATAGTTGTACATAATGTCTGTTTATTTTGATCGTAAACCTTCCATTATCACAACAGGAATCTCATAACTGAACCATGTCGAACATGGACTAAACCATGACACTTATGAACTAAACCATGACACCGAATTTTCTGCAATCTTTAATTGTGTGCAAATGTAGATTTTTGTCGGAATAATTGACGACAGATTCATACCATATCGAAATATGGGATGTAACAGACAGTAAATAAATAACTTTACTTTATGCATTAGCAACGAACAACAACATTTAAATTTTGACATACGCAAGCATTATTCTGTGTCAAATTATAACTATTTGACGAAAAATTTAGTGTACTATCATATTATCAATAAACAAAGATACTTACCAGCTTGAATTTATATTTAGAGGTTACTTTAGCGAAAAATCTGAATGTTTATATTTTGTCATTGATTGTCAATAAAAACTCTTAACACAACCATGTCTAACTTATCCAAACTATGACAAAATCACTGTACTAAACGGCCCTCGATATGACGACCTTACTACCCGTGACCTAACTGATTCATTTTTTGTCAAAATCAAACTAAGTTTAATTTTGGACCCTTTGGGCCTTAATGTAGACCAATTTGAAAACGGGACCAAAAGTTAAGAATCTACATACACAGTCATGACAGTTAGATTCGGCATATCAAAGAACCCCAATTATTCAATTTTGATGAAATCAAACAAAGTTTAATTTTGGACCCTTTGGGCCCCTTATTCTGTTGGGACCAAAACTCCCAAAATCAATACCAACCTTCCTTTTATGGTCATAAACCTTGTGTTTAAATTTCATAGATTTCTATTTACTTATACTAACGTTATGGTGCGAAAACCAAGAAAAATGCTTATTTGGGCCCCTTTTTGGCCCCTAATTCCTAAACTGTTGGGACCTAAACTCCCAAAATCAATACCAACCTTCCTTTTGTAGTCATTAACATTGTGTTTAAATTTCATTGATTTCTATTTACTTAAACTAAAGTTATTGTGCGAAAACCAAGAATAATGCTTATTTGGGCCCTTTTTTGGCCCCTAATTCCTAAACTGTTGAAACCAAAACTCCCAAAATCAATCCCAACCGTTCTTTTGTGGTCATAAACCTTGTGTCAAAATTTCATAGATTTCTATTAACTTGAACTAAAGTTATAGTGCGAAAACCAAGAAAATGCTTATTTGGGCCCTTTTTGGCCCCTAATTCCTAAAATGTTGGGACCAAAACTCCCAAAATCAATACCAACCTTCCTTTTGTGGTCATAAACCTTGTGTTAAAATTTCATAGATTTCCATTCACTTTTACTAAAGTTAGAGTGCGAAAACTAAAAGTATTCGGACGACGACGACGATGACGACGACGCCAACGTGATAGCAATATACGACGAAAAATTTTTCAAATTTTGCGGTCGTATAAAAACTGTCCGACAGACAGGAACAAGGACAATTCAAGGTTTCCGCGTACCAAATAAAGTTATCCTATTACTTATATAGAGAAATTCAAAACTCTAAAAATCTTATCTTTTTTATAAGTAGCCAATGAACCATGAAAATGAGGCCAAGGACAATGAACATATGACAGACAGAAACTTCATGACAAAAGGCATCTTTATATATACATGTATAGTATAAAGGATTTAGGTATCTACCTTCTAAAATATTAAGCTTTTAAGAGTTTTGTAAATATCGCTGATCAAATGACATAGAAGCTAGGGATTCATTGAAGCATGACTGTAGCAGGTCCCCTCTTATGGAAGTCATTTTCCCCCTCCCCCCTTATAAAAAGTTCAGGATCCACCAATGGTTATCAACTATCAAATATAAAAAGATGTGGTGTGGTTGCCAATGAGACAGCTCTTCACAAGAGACCAAAAGACAAAGAAATTAACTAGAGGCTCTAAAGAGCCTGTGTCGCTCACCTTGGTCTATGTGCATATTAAACAAAGGACACAAATGGATTCATGACAAAATTGTATTTTGGTGATGGTGATGTGTTTGAAGTTCTTACTTTACTGAACGATTTTGCTTCTTACAATTATATCTATAATGAACTTTGCCCATTAGTAACAGAGAACTATATTTGGTAAAAATTTACATATATTTACCAAATTAATGAAAATTGTTAAAAATTGACTATAAAGGGCAATAACTCCTTAAGGGGTCAATTGACCATTTAGGTCATGTTGACTTATTTGTAGATCTTACTTTGCTGAACATTATTGCTGTTTACAGTTTATCGCTATCTATAATAGTATTCAAGATAACCAAAAACGGCAAAATTTCTTTAAAAATTACCAATTGGAGGGCAGCAACCCAACAACCAGTTGTCCAATTCATCTGAAAAATTCAGGGCAGATAGATATTGACTTGATTAACAATTTAACTTCTTGTCAGATTTGCTCTAGATGCTTTGAATTCATAGTTATAAGCCAAAAACTGCATTTTACCCCTATGTTCTATTTTTAGCCGTGGCGGCCATCTTGGTTGAATGGCCAGGTCATCGGACACATTTTTCAAACTAGATACCCCAAAGATGATTGTGGCCTAGTAGTTTCAGTGGAGATTTTGTAAAAGATTACTTAGATTTATGAAAAATGGTTAAAGATTGACTATAAAGGGCAATAACTCCTAAAGGGGTCAACTGACCATTTTGGTCATGTTGACTTATTTGTAGATCTTACTTTGCTGAACATTATTGCTGTTTACAATTTATCTCTATCTATAATAATATTCAAGATAATAACCAAAAACAGCAAAATTTCCTCAAAATTACCAATTCAGGGGCAGCAACCCAACAACCGATTGACCGATTCATCTGAAAATTTCAGGGCAGATAGATCTTGACCTGATAAACATTTTTATCCCATGTCAGATTTCCTCAAAATGCTTTGGTTTTTGAGTTATAAGCCAAAAACTGCATTTTACCCCTTTGTTCTATTTTTAGCCGTGGCGGCCATCTTGGTTGGTTGACCAGGTCACGCCACACATTTTTTAAACTAGATACCCCAAAGATGATTGTGGCCAAGTTTGGATTAATTTGGCCCAGTAGTTTCAGAGGAGAAGATTTTTGTAAAAGATTACTTTAATTAACGAAAAATGGTTAAAAATTGACTATAAAGGGCAATAACTCCTAAACGGGTCAACTGACCATTTTGGTCATGTTGACTTATTTGTAGATCTTACTTTGCTGAACATTATTGCTGTTTACAGTTTATCTCTATCTATAATAATATTCAAGATAATAACCAAAAACAGCAAAATTTCCTCAAAATTACCAATTCAGGGGCAGCAACCCAACAACCGATTGACCGATTCATCTGAAAATTTCAGGGCAGATAGATCTTGACCTGATAAACATTTTTACCCCATGTCAGATTTGCTCTAAATGCTTTGGTTTTGGAGTTATAAGCCAAAAACTGCATTTTACCCCTATGTTCTATTTTTAGCCGTGGCGGCCATCTTGGTTGGTTGACCGGGTCACGCCACACATTTTTTAAACTAGATACCCCAATGATGATTGTGGCCAAGTTTGGTTTGATTTGGCCCAGTAGTTTCAGAGGAGAAGATTTTTGTAAAAGTTAACGACGACGGACGACGACGACGACGGACGACGGACGACGACGGACGACGGACGCCAAGTGATGAGAAAAGCTCACTTGGCCCTTCGGGCCAGGTGAGCTAAAAACTATAGATCAATGTACAGCCTTCAACAATGAGCAAAACCCATACCATACCAAAGTTTGTTTAAAATCAGGTAATTAGTTGAAAAACGTTTTTTCTGTTGTCTTTTTGATAATTATGAGACAATGATAGACAAAATATATTTCTTTCATTCTTCATAAATTGGTAAAATTCCGTGTAAAAATAAGAAGATGTGGTATGATAGCTGAAGGTAACTATTCACCAGAGTTTATATGAAGTGAATGTAAGAAATTATTGGCAATTATGGCATGTCATGAAACTTGGATAAAAATTATTGAAGGAAAGTGTTTTTATTTCTATATTTTGTATTTTACTGATAAATGGACTAACCATTTACAATCAACATGACATATTTACACTGACAGCAGCAATAACAAGTGGTACACAGGGTTACACAGTCCTTTACCAATATTTTGTATAAATATTCTAATAAAAAGGCACTTTAGTGTGTGGAACATTGTTATTATCAAATATAAAAGGAGAGCATAAAAATTAAAATATTGAAATGTGAGAGTCTGTTTGTTCCCATCTAGCCCAAATAATCAAAATCCATTTGTCACTGGAAACCCTTAATTTTTTTTACCAAGTACTAATATTCCTATTTTGTAGAGCAATCTGTGAAAGTTCAGTGGAATTATGACTTTTTGGTCAAATTAGCAAATATCTTACTTTGGCAATATTCTGGGGAAGACCTCTGGCATGATTAATTTTCATCTTGAAATGAAGCTCCTGACCAATCTGCAAAATAAAAGTAATATATTAGTTATGTTTATTCTGTACAAAGTGTCTGACCATCTCAATCAATTCAATACAAACTTTAACAAACATGATTGATTACTTACTAATTCATGATAATTGATTACTTACAAATTCATGATAATTGATTACTTACTAATTTATAACTTACTTATTCATGATTTTTGATTACTTCTAATTCATGATAATTGATTACTTTCTAATTCATGATTAATGGTTACTTGCTAATTCATGATAATTTTAAATAACTTATTTATTCATGATAATTGTTTACTTACTAATTCATGAAAATTGATTACTTACTAATTCATTATAATTGATAACTTACTTATTCATGGTAATTGATTACTTGCTAATTCATGATTATTGATTACTTACCAATTCATGATAATTGATTACTTTCTAATTCATGATAATTGATTACTTCCTTATTCAGGATAATTGATTATTTACTCATTCATGATAATTGATTCCTAACATATTCATGATAATTGGTCACTTACTTATTCATGGTAATTGATTACTTACTAATTCATTATTATTGATAACTTACCAATTCATGATAATTGATTACTTACTAATTAATGATAATTGATTACTTACTAATTAATGATAATTGATTATTAACTTATTCATGACAATTGATAACTTACTCATTCATTATAATTGATTACTTACTTATTCATGATAATTTATTACTTTCTTATTCATGATTATTGATTACATACCAATTCAAGATAATTGATTACTTACTAATTAATGATAATTGATTACTTGCTAATTCATGATTATTGATTACTTACCAATTCATGATAATTGATTACTTTCTAATTCATGATAATTGATTACTTACTTATCCAGGATAATTGATTATTTACTCATTCATGATAATTGATTACTAACATATTCATGATAATTGGTCACTTACTTATTCATGATTTTTGATTACTTCTAATTTATGATAATTGATTACTTACTCATTCATGATAATTGATTACTTACTAATTAATGATAATTGATTACTTACTTATTAATGATAATTGATTATTAACTTATTCATGATAATTGGTCACTTACTTATTCATGGTAATTGATTACTTACTAAATCATGATTATTGATTACTTATTATTTCATGATAGTTGATTTCTTATTATTCATAATAATAAATAACTTACCATTTCATGACAATTGATAACTTACTCATTCATTATAATTGATTACTTACTTATTCATGATAATTTATTACTTTCTTATTCATGATTATTGATTACATACCAATTCAAGATAATTGATTACTTACTAATTCATTATTATTGATTACTTACCCATTCTTGATTACTTACCAATTCATGATTATTGATTACTTACTAATTCATGATAATTGATTACTTCTAATTCATGATTATTGATTACTTACTAATTCATGATTTTTGATTACTTACTAATTCATGATAATTGATTACTTACTAATTCATGATAATTGATTACTTACTAATTCATGATAATTGATTACTAACTTATTCATGATAATTGGTCACTTACTTATTCATGGTAATTGATTACTTACTAATTCATGATAATTGATTACTAATGTATTCATGATAATTGGTCACTTACTTATTCATGGTAATTGATTACTTACTAATTCATGATTATTGATTACTTACTAATTCATGATTTTTGATTACTTACCAATTCATGATTATTGATAACTTACCTACTAATTCATGATAATTGATTAGTTACTAATTCATGATAATTGATTAGTTACTAATTCATGATAATTGATTACTTACTAATTCATCAGGACTATCTACAAAATCATCCTCTGGTAATGGTCCTCCTTTATTAGAACAAGGTTCTATAGCACATTCTATATGTCCTGTAAAATTCATCAAATATCTTATTAGTTATCTCTGACATAAAATATGTTTTCTCCATTATCCTACAGAAGAATAAACATTTTAAAAACTTGGTTCTCTGAATAGACTTTAGAAGGGTGTCATCCTAAATAAAAGTTATCACAGCTGTGGCGCTGGAATGGGTAACTTTTTTGTCAAATACATAAATAAGGTGCTGTTTCACAGAGGTCATATACCAATACAGTGCTTTTAACAGAGGTCATATACCAATACAGTGCTGTTTCACAGAGGTCATATACCAATACAGTGCTTTTAACAGAGGTTATATAACCAAAGGATACACATTTATAGTGTTTAGTCATAAATATTCATCTGCTTTAAAGATGACAGTAAAAACTGTTATATATTTATTTAATAATATTCATGATCTGATGTAGTTAACATCTAAATAGGAAGTCATAATAGTTTTTAAATGTAACAACCTATTTTTGCATACATCAATATTTGAATGGAGGGTGTGTGTTTATACCCTAGAAAGGCAATCTGTATTTTGAGACCCTCCCAGTTTAAATTCTGAAAAGATATAACCTGAAAATATTTTGCCAAAACGAGTATACAAAGTTTATAAAAATTTGTAAGGGTTCCGCAGAACCCAGTGTCTCGTATACTTTTGTTATTGTCTATGTTTTCAATATCATAGGGAAATGCACATAATAGATTAACAGTTAATGAAAAAGAACGTTTGAAATATATGAAAAAAGTTATGCTGGGAAAAAATGAATACAGTATGCAATCAAATCTATAGATTTATAAAAGAGTTGAAATGTAAATTTTTTGAATGAACAAAAGAAGATCATTTTAACAAATGAGAAAGAAGATCAGTTTTACAAGTTCCTCTACATACTATTTCTTTTTTATTGTAAGAAGTTTCTGTCCAAGTTTGGTAAAAATCCAGGATGGTTTATGAATCTAATGCATGTTTTAAACAATTTAACTGCAGAATGTATGTACAGTTAACTGAAAAGAAAACTAATAACATTGAGAATGGAAATGGGGAATGTGTCAAAGAGAAAACAACCCGACCATAGAAAAAACAACAGCAGAAGGTCACCAACAAGTCTATTTATAACGAAGTTATATACAGAAAAACAGGAAATACATTTTTTTCTTAATTTCCTTCTAGAAACTAGCTTTTTATCATAAACAAGTATCAGTTCAAGTCTGGAACAAATCCTGGATATTTTAAGTTGTCAAATTCTTTTTTAAACTTTAACCACAGAGCCAATGTAATGTTGTTGCAGAAAAAACTAAGTCCATTTATAAGTAAAATACAGATGATAAGCAGGATTTTTTGTACAAAATTTACTTCTGGATAGTATCTTATGATCATAAACAAGCTTCTGTCTGAGTTTGTTAGAAATCAGGATATTTTAAATAAGTTATCACAATTTTAAAACTTTAACCACAGTAAATGAAATGTTAACTGGCAGAAAAATTACGTCCATTTTAAAGTAAAATACAGATAAACAGTATTTTGTTTTTACAACATTTACTTCTAGATACTACCCTTACAAGTCCCTCACAGATGGAAACATCAGCGACTTGAGCATATTTACCTAGTTCTACACCCTTATAGTTTGTGATGGTAAGAGTCTCCTCAGAGTCTAGCTTATGAGCTACTGACATGAGATGTAGGTGGACTGTACCCAGCAACAATTCTGTGTCAGCTGGTTCCCAGAATGGATCCTTCTCCTGTCATAATTAATTGTGAGGAAAGAATTAAGTTGATGCACAACAATGTTAAGACACAACTTTATTTTCAAAAGAAATGGCTCCCATTCCATTCCATCCCAATCTGAAACAGACCTTAGGCAATGGGGACTACTTTAATTTGTTTGTTTTTAAATGATATAAAAATTAACAAAAATGAAGGCTCTTTTCCTCTTTTAAAGGTTGAACCAGACTTTCCAATACAAAGTTTATGGATTGTACCAGTTATTGTTAAACAACTTATATAACTGGATACTTTATTTCATGTTTAGCCCTTTCTAGCGCAGTTCGCAGCAAATTTATATCAGGATTCTAAAATTTACTTGATGTAGTTAAGTAAGGAAAAATTCAAGTTTTACATATTCATGACCATTTATATTCGCAATATTTTCTAATTGCTAAAGTCATGCAACTTAGTTGGTTTGTTACTCAACTGAAGTAATTTAAATCCTAATCCTAATCTGACATCTTCACTAATAACTCACCTGTGGTAAGTCCCAGTCATCATCTCCCTCAATATAGTTCTGGTACATTTCTTGCATCAGGAACTTTCTGTTGATGAACTTACTTCTATCCCACATCCATTCATTTCCTGTCTGTGGGTTCAACATTTTCACCATAACCTAATGAACAGAAATCTATGATATATCCAAACTTAACTTATCAATACCCTGTATCACATGACTAAACCTATATCACATGACTAAACCTGTATTACACGACTAAACCTATATCACATAACTAAACCTATATCACATGACTAAACCTGTATCACATAACTAAACCTGTATCTCATAATTAAACCTGCATCTCAACGAAACCTGTATCACATAACTAAACCTATATCACATGACTAAACCTGTATCACATGACTAAACCTATATCACACGACTAAACCTGTCTCACATGACTAAACCTGTATCACATGACTAAACCAATATCACAAGACTTAATCAGTATCACATGAATAAACCTTATCACATAACTAAACCTGTATCACATAACTAAACCTATATCACATGACTTAATCAGTATCACTTGACTAAATCTGTATCCCATAACTAAACCTATATTGCATGACTTAACCTGTATCACATAACTAAACCTATATCACATGACTAAACCTGTATCACATGACTAAACCTGTATCACATGACTAAACCTGTATCACATGACTAAACCTGTATGATATGACTTAATCTGCATCTCATGACTTAACCTATATCACATGACTTAATCAGTATCACTTGACTAAATCTGTATCCCATAACTAAACCTGTATCACATAACTAAACTTGTATCACATGACTAAACCTGTATCACATGATTAAACCTGTATATTGTGACTAAACCTGTATCACTTGACTTTACCTGTATCACATGATTAAACCTGAATCACATAACTAAACCTGTATCACATGACTAAACCTGTATACCATGACTAAACTTGTATCTCATAACTAAACCTGTATCACATGACTAAACCTGTATCACATGACTAAACCTATATCTCATAACTAAACCCGTATCACATGACTAAACCCTATATCGCATAACTAAACCTGTATCACATGACTAAACCTATATCACATGACAAAATCTGTATCATATGACTAAACCTGTATCACATGATTAAACCTGTATCACATAACTAAACCTATATTGCATGACTTAACCTGTATCACATAACTAAACCTATATCACGTGACTAAACCTGTATCACATGACTAAACCTGTATCACTCGACTAAACCTATATCACAAGACTAAACCTGTATCACTTGACTAAACCTATATCACATGACTAAACCTGTATCACATAACTAAACCTGTATCACATAACTAAACCTATATCACATGACTTAATCAGTATCACTTGACTAAATCTGTATCACATAACTAAACCTGTATCACATAACTAAACCTATATCACATGATTAAACCTGTATATTGCGACTAAACCTGTATCACTTGACTTTACCTGTATCACATGATTAAACCTGAATCACATAACTAAACCTGTATCACATGACTAAACCTGTATCTCATAACTAAACCTGTATCTCATAACTAAACCTGTATCACATGACTACACCTGTATTCCATGACTTAACCTGTATCTCATAACTTAACCTGTATCACATGACTAAACCTGTATACCATGACTAAACCTGTATCTCATAACTAAACCTGTATCACATGACTTAACCTGTATCACATGACTAAACCTATATCTCATAACTAAACCTGTATCACATGACTAAACCCTATATCGCATAACTAAACCTGTATCACATGACTAAACCTATATCACATGACTAAATCTGTATCATATGACTAAACCTGTATCACATGACTAAACCTGTATCACATGATTAAACCTGTATCACATAACTAAACCTATATTGCATGACTTAACCTGTATCACATAACTAAACCTATATCACATGACTAAACCTGTATCACATGACTAAACCTGTATCACATGACTAAACCTGTATCACATGACTAAACCTGTATGATATAACTTAATCTGCATCTCATGACTTAACCTATATCACATGACTTAATCTGTATCACATGACAGACTGACAGGCTTAACTTAACTGTATTTGGTTTTCAAATACAAGCAACAATATTCTAGCGAGAGACTGTCAGAACATTGAATTTAATGCAAAGACATACTGTTGGTAAAAAAATGAATGTTGTCAAATAATTTCTTATAATTTTAAGTCCAATTATTGTAAATTTAAAACAGTCAAATTCTTTAAAGGTTTGTGATTTTTAAAGATACATAAAAATGTTTTTAAGGATTTTTTGCTGGAATTAGATACTAATTTTTTTTTCTTGGAAAATTAGAAAAATAGATGTGTTATCTGAGAGTCAGTGCAAGAATTGTTTACTAATTTCATAACAATCAATTATTCATTCAGGCCGACAATATTTACTTGACATTTCAGATTTATTTATATGTTACTACAATGCCTTTTAACAATTATGGAGATTCCTAATGAGAACTTATGCAAAAACACACCTTAATATATGCCAGATAGTATTTTCAACCATTGTTTAGGGTAAAATGGACATATTCAATATAACTTAAGAATAAAATGTAAAAGAGGGATGAAAGATACAAGAGGGTCAGTCAAACTCATAATTCGAAAATAAACTGACAACGCCATGGCTAAAAATGAATAAAGACAAACAGATAAACAATAGTACGCATGACATAACATAGAAAACTAAAGAATAAGCAACACGAACCCCACAAAAAACTAGGAGTGATCTCAGGTGCTCTGGAAGGGTAAGCAGATCTTGCTCCACATATGGCACCCATCGTGTTGCTTAAGTGATAACAAATCTGGTAAATAGTCTAATTCAGTAGGTCACATTCATGAAAGGGAAGGGGATTGTAGTTACGATTATAGGAACATATCCGATATCATTTGTAAAACGGTTATTCCATAACGGTCAACCAACTCGTGATGGCGTCCGTAAAATTTACAAAGAGATGATTTCAACTTCACCATTTGGAACTCTTGGTTTAATAGCTTCCTTGTGAGCAGAAACCCTCTATCAAGAAAATCATGATAGGAAATGCAAGCACGAGAATATCGTATCAATTGGGAGATATATACCCTGTATGCAGGTGCTACTGGAATGTTGCTACTTAGAAATGGAAAGTTCACAATTGGAAAGCTGAAATCATCTCTTTTGTCATAAAGTTTTGTTTTCAACCGACCCTCATTGTCAATTTCTAGATGTAAGTCAAGATATGAGGCCAACTTAACTGTATCTGTAGTATCCTTTATCTCTAGTTCGATGGGATAGATGAGTTCAACATAGTCACCAAATTTTGAATTATTTAGTGAAAGAACATCATCTATATAGCGGAAAGTAGAGTTAAAGGATATTGCTAACTTCTTGTAACTGTGAATACAAGTAAGACTTTGACGGATAATGCATGTACCCTGGCTGTTTCAATGGTGTAAATATAAGAAATTTAACAAGAGGAAAATGTTGGGGCCTTAAGCCAACTGAAACTACTTTTCCTTTGTATATATATACACACAGAATTCTTTTTTGTTACTTTCTAGAGGTGTGCCTGAGACTTAGGTTTTATATATACTCCTATATATATACGAATATATGAAAACTGTTGTTTCTTATTTGTGTTTGTAACTATGTATACTTGTTGTTTATTATATTTGTAAAAAAATATTATAACGATATTATATTATGCTCCTTGTGAGCCCATTTGATGGAAATAAAGCATCTTCTTATCTTATATAAAATATTTACCTCTGTTTTGCCATCTTTCAGTCCCCTTGCCTGTGGTGAGATTAGAGCCAGTTCAAACTGTACTTTCTTTTTGAGCTCATCAGACATGGCATTAGCTTCATTAACCATGGGTAATAACTGAACAACCTCTTCTTGTAAAACAACATCCTCTATAAATATACAAATTCTTTTACCAATAAGAAAGTATTATGTCATATAGTCCAAATACCATTGTCAATTCTTGTCGACTCTTCAACAAGACTAAAACCCTTTTCCCAATAGATTTTATTGTCTTTCTGTCAATATGTATAATTATTATCTGTGTTTAGATTAAAGTGCAACTTATTAAGTATTATCTATATATATTCAAAGCATTTAATATCCAAAACAACACATTTATTAAATAAAAGCTCATGATTGATTAATTGTTGTTTGCTTTACGCTGCATTAGCACACAAAGGCTATATTGCGGCGACAAAATCTTATGAAAATTGTGAATCTAATAAAAAGTGCAATGTGCAAATCTAAAATTCAAATAAAATCTTTTCATTATCTTTAACTTTCCTTAATGTACCTTCATGATAACATATTATATCAAATCATAAAGAATAACAAATAAGAAGAGTTCTTAATTATTACAGAAATTAATTTGAATGAGATAAAAACTTTTCATAGAGCATTTAAAGTGTGTTCAAAATATTGAGCTTAAATTTCCAAAACTATGTGCAGAAACACTACTGTGTGCCAGCCACACCATTTTGTAGGCAAAAAAACTCACACTTTATAAACTAAATTTTGATGAGAAAGTCTGATATCTCAAATTACAACTGATGTTAGTAAATTTCAGTGTTTAGTTTTTCATGTTGTGTTATGTGTACTGTTGTTTTTCTGTTTGTATTTCTTGTTTAGCCTTGTCGTTGTGTGTTATGTGTACTGTTGTTTTTCTGTTTAGCCTTGTCGTTGAGTTTGAAGGTCTCTCTGGTATATTGTTTGTATTTCTTGTTTAGCCTTGTCGTTGAGTTTGAATGTCTCTCTGGTATATTGTTTGTATTTCTTGTTTAGCTTTGTCGTTGAGTTTCAATGTCTCTCTGGTATATTGTTTGTATTTCTTGTTTAGCCTTGTCGTTGAGTTTCAACGACAAGGCTAAACAAGAAATACAAACAATATACCAGAGAGACATTGCGTATGAATTCAAATTTGCTAGACCATGAATTAGGGGGAGGGCTAAAAAGAATCCCTTAAATTGATTAGTATTCATAATAATGCAACTTTATCATTGATCTATCGCAGGTAAGTTCTTATCAAAGTCAAGCTGATTTTAGCAGAAACTAAACATTGAAAGTTACTGGATCAATATCTAAGGGGCAGGGCCTCAAAATAGTTGACAAACTTATATGTTCTGATACTGATACTAGTAATGTAACTTTAAAGGAACATCATAGATCTAGATCACAAATAGAACTTATCAAACTAATTTTAGCAGAAATTTAACAATTGGTGATGCCTCTGCCACACTTTTCATGGTTTATGTGACATGCACTTTTTATTTTCATGTTAAATATGAAAATAGCTTTTTATGTTACATGAGACATGTACATATACCCTTACAGATTATGTGACCTGTGTTTTTCTCATTTTTGTGCAATTTACTTTTCTTTTATGTGACATGTTCATTGTCTGATGACAAAATCAATTGGGTTAAACAGAAATAATGTATACAATATAAGTATGATTATTATCACACATTATACAATATAAGTATAATTATTATCACACGTTATACAATATAAGTATGATTATTATCACACATTATACAATATGAGTATGATTATTATCACACATTATACAATATAAGTATGATTATTATCACACATTATACAATATTATTATTACAAAATATTAATAACCTATTAACAAATTTTGATGCCAAACAGCTGATGCAAGATAATGTATGTACTTATACAGAATCGAAGTTAGATTTAAACAAGAATGTGTCCAAAGTACACGGATGCCCCACTTGCACCATCATTTTCCATGTTCAATGGACCGTGAAATCGGGTAAAAATCTAATTTGACATTAAAATTAGAAGGATTGTACTATAGGAAACATGTGTACTAAGCTTCAAGTTGATTGGACTTCAGCTTCATCAAAAAGTACCTTGACAAATAACTTTAACCTGAAACTCCCACTTTCATTTTCTATGATCAGTGGACTGTGAAATTGGGGTCAAAAGTCTAATTTGGCTTTAAAATCAGAAAGATCATAACATAAGCAACAAGAGTACTAAGTTTCAAGTTGATTGGACTTCAGCTTCATCAAAAAGTACCTTGACCAATAACTTTAACCTGAAACTCCCACTATCATTTTCCATGTTCAATGGACAGTGAAATCGGGTAAAAATCTAATTTGACATTAAAATTAGAAGGATTGTACTATAGGAAACATGTGTATTAAGCTTCAATTTGATTGGACTTCAGCTTCATCAAAAAGTGCCTTGACCAATAACTTTAACCTGAAACTCCCACTTTCATTTTCTATGTTCAGTGGACTGTGAAATTGGGGTCAAAAGTCTAATTTGTCTTAAAAATCAGAAAGATCATAACATAAGCAACAAGTGTACTAAGTTTCAAGTTGATTGGACTTCAGCTTCATCAAAACCTACCTTGACCAAAAACTTTAACCTGGAGCAGGACGAACGGACAGACGAACGAACGAACGAACAGACGAACAGAGCCACAGACCAGAAAACATAATACCCCTCTACTATCGTAGATGGGGCATAAAAATATGATTTCAGACAGCATATAATCTATCAATTGAAGCCTATGTATTCCCCACACTGTTAATCACTCTTATATAAAACACATAGTATACTGGAAGCTGATACAACAATTTCACAGGAATATGAAGTCAGAGTTCAAGATAAATACCAGATGCAAAGTAAATAGAAAACTAGAGGCTCTAAAGAGCCTGTGTCGCTCACCTTGGTCTATGTGAATATTCAACAAAGGACACAGATGGATTCATGACAAAATTGTGTTTTGGTGATGGTGATGTGTTTGTAGATCTTACTTTACTGAACATTCTTGCTGCTTACAATTATCTCTATCTATAATGATTGGCCCAGTAGTTTCAGTGGAAAATGTTAGTAAAATTTACAAAGTTTATGAAAATTGTTAAAAATTGACTATAAAGGACAATAACTCCTTAGGGGGTCAATTGACCATTTCAATCATGTTGACTTATTTGTAAATCTTACTTTGCTGAACATTATTGCTGTTTACAGTTTATCCCTATCTATAATAATATTCAAGATAATAACCAAAAACACCAAATTTCCTTAAAATTACCAATTTAGGAGCAGCAACCCAACAATGGGTTGTCCGATTCATCTGAAAATTTCAGGGCAGATAGATCTTGACCTGATTAACAATTTTACCCCTGTCAGATTTGCTCTAAATGCTTCGGTTTTTGAGTTATAAGCCAAAAACTGCATTTTACCCCTATGTTCTATTTTTAGCCGAGGCAGCCATCTTGGTTGGATGGCCAGGTCAACGGACACATTTTTTAAACTAGATACCCCATAGATGATTGTGGCCAAGTTTGGATTAATTTGGCCCAGTAGTTTCAGAGGAGAAGATTTTTGTAAAAGAATAATAAGATTTACGAAATGGTTAAAAATTGACTATAAAGGGAAATAACTCCTAAAGGGGTCAACTGACCATTTTGGTCATGTTGACTTATTTGTAAATCTTACTTTGCTGAACATTATTGCTGTTCACAGTTATCTCTATCTATAATAATATTCAAGATAATAAACAAAAACAGTTAAATTTCCATAAAATTACCAATTCAGGGGCAGCAACCCAACAACGGGTTGTCCGATTCATCTGAAAATTTCAGGGCAGATAGATCTTGACCTGATGAACAATGTAACCCCATGTCAGATTTGCTCTAAATGCTTTGGTTTTTGAGTTATAAGCCAAAAACCACATTTTACCCATATGTTCTATTTTTAGCCATGGCGGCCATCTTGGTTGGTTGACCGGGTCACCGGACACATTTTTTAAACTAGATACCCCAATGATGATTGTGGCCAAGTTTGGTTAAATTTGGCCCAGTAGTTTCAGAGGAGAAGATTTTTGTAAAAGTTAACGCCGGACGCCGGACGCAAGTGATGGGAAAAGCTCACTTGGCCCTTCGGGCCAGGTGAGCTAAAAATGAAAGCAACGAATGTTGTGACAAAGATAATTAAAGAACCTTAGTGAGCACGCTCACATACCCCACGTCCCCACATTGTCATTGGAGAAATTAAATAAGTATAAGAAAAAAAAATTGTATAAGAAAAAATATTGAATAATAATTTCCTGTCAATATACATAGTATGTCCTTATTATCTACAAAATTTCATGAAATTCTGTTGTGTGTTTTCAGAGGAGTTGAGATGACAAACTGTTGCAGAAGTACATTGAAGCAAATAAGTTCAAAGGGGCATAACTCCTAGAAAAAAAATTGATCCGTAATTTCCTGTTGATATGCACATCTACATAGTATGTCCTTATTATCTACAAAGTTTCATGAAATTCTGTTGTGTGGTTTGAGAGGAGTTGCGATGACAAACTGTTGCAGTAGTACATTAAAGTAAATAAGTTCAAAGGGGCGTAACTCCTAGAAAAAAAATTGAATCGCAATTTCCCGTCGATATGCACAACTACATAGTATGTCCTTATTATCTGAAAAGGTTTCGTGAAATTCTGTTGTGTGGTTTGAGAGGAGTTGCGATGACAAACTGTTGCAGTAGTACATTAAAGTAAATAAGTTCAAAGGGGCGTAACTCCTAGAAAAAATATTGAATCGCAATTTCCCGTCGATATGCACAACTACATAGTATGTCCTTATTATCTGAAAAGGTTTCGTGAAATTCTGTTGTGTGGTTTGAGAGGAGTTGCGATGACAAACTGTTGCAGTAGTACATTAAAGTAAATAAGTTCAAAGGGGCGTAACTCCTAGAAAAAAAATTGAATCGCAATTTCCCGTCGATATGCACAACTACATAGTATGTCCTTATTATCTGAAAAGGTTTCGTGAAATTCTGTTGTGTGGTTTGAGAGGAGTTGTGATGACAAACTGTTGCAGTAGTACATTAAAGTAAATAAGTTCAAAGGGGCGTAACTCCTAGAAAAAAAATTGAATCGCAATTTCCCGTCGATATGCACAACTACATAGTATGTCCTTATTATCTGAAAAGGTTTCGTGAAATTCTGTTGTGTGGTTTGAGAGGAGTTGCGATGACAAGAAACAGGACTGACGGACTGACGGACGGACGGACTGACGGACGGACGGATGGACGGGTCAAAAACATTATACCCTCCGCAACTTCGTTGCGTGGGGTATAATAAATAATATTGCAGTGTGCTCAGCTGTAGTTTTGGAAAATTTATCTCCCTTTGTGCTCAGCTATAGTTATTCAAAAGTTATCTCCCTTTGTGCTTAGCTGTAGTTATTCAAAAGTTATCTCCCTTTGTGCTCAGCTGTAGTTTTGGAAAAGTTATCTCCCTTTGTGCTCAGCTATAGTTATTGAACAGTTATCTCCCTTTGTGATCAGCTATAGTTATTATCTCCCTTTGTTCTCAGCTATAGTTATTGAAAAGTTCTCTCCCTTTGTGCTCAGATATAGTTATTGAAAAGTTCTCTCCTTTGTTCTCAGCTATAGTTATTGAAAAGTTATCTACCTTTGTTCTCAGCTATAGTTATTGAAAAGTTATCTCCCTTTGTGCTCAGCTATAGTTATTGAAAAGTTATCTCCCTTTGTGCTCAGCTATAGTTATTGAAAAGTTATCTCCCTTTGTGCTCAGCTATAGTTATTGAAAAGTTATCTACCTTTGTTCTCAGCTATAGTTATTGAAAAGTTCTCTCCCTTTGTGCTCACTATAGTTATTGAAAAGTTATCTCCCTTTGTGCTCAGCTATAGTTATTGAAAAGTTATCTACCTTTGTTCTCAGCTATAGTTATTGAAAAGTTATCTCCCTTTGTGCTCAGCTGTAGTTTTGGAAAAGTTATCTCCCTTTGTGCTCAGCTATAGTTATTGAACAGTTATCTCCCTTTGTGATCAGCTATAGTTATTATCTCCCTTTGTTCTCAGCTATAGTTATTGAAAAGTTCTCTCCCTTTGTGCTCAGCTATAGTTATTGAAAAGTTCTCTCCTTTGTTCTCAGCTATAGTTATTGAAAAGTTATCTACCTTTGTTCTCAGCTATAGTTATTGAAAAGTTATCTCCCTTTGTGCTCAGCTATAGTTATTGAAAAGTTATCTCCCTTTGTGCTCAGCTATAGTTATTGAAAAGTTATCTCCCTTTGTGCTCAGCTATAGTTATTGAAAAGTTATCTACCTTTGTTCTCAGCTATAGTTATTGAAAAGTTCTCTCCCTTTGTGCTCAGCTATAGTTATTGAAAAGTTATCTCCCTTTGTGCTCAGCTATAGTTATTGAAAAGTTATCTACCTTTGTTCTCAGCTATAGTTATTGAAAAGTTATCTCCCTTTGTGCTCAGCTGTAGTTTTGGAAAAGTTATCTCCCTTTGTGCTCAGCTATAGTTATTGAAAAGTTACCTCCCTTTGTACTCAGCTATAGTTATTGAAAAGTTATCTCCCTTTGTGCTCAGCTATAGTTATTGAAAAGTTATCTACCTTTGTTCTCAGCTATAGTTATTGAAAAGTTATCTCCCTTTGTGCTCAGCTGTAGTTTTGGAAAAGTTATCTCCCTTTGTGATCAGCTATAGTTATTGAAAAGTTATCTCCCTTTGTGCTCAGCTATAGTTATTGAAAAGCTATCTCCCTTTATGTTTAGCTATAGTTATTGAAAAGTTATCTCGCTTTGTTCTCAGCTATAGTTATTGAAAAGTTATCTCCCTTTGTGCTCAGCTATAGTTATTGAAAAGTTATCTCGCTTTGTTCTCAGCTATAATTATTGAAAATTTATTTTTCCTTTTGTTCTCAGCTATAGATATTGAAAAGTTATCTCCCTTCTGACAAAGAATATTGACTTTAACTATTTTTTAACAATTGTTGGTTTTTCAATTTACAAAGCCTATTACATATCTGATCAAAAGACAAAAAATGTCAATGTTTTCTCATTTTTAGCTCACCTGGCCCGAAGGGCCAAGTGAGCTTTTCCCATCACTTGGCGTCCGGCGTCCGGCGTCGTCCGTCGTCGTCCGTCATCGTCCGTCGTCGTTAACTTTTACAAAAATCTTCTCCTCTGAAACTACTGGGCCAAATTAAACCAAACTTGACCACAATCATCATTGGGGTATCTAGTTTAAAAATGGGTGGCGTGACCCGGCCAACCAACCAAGATGGCCGCCATGGCTAAAAATAGAACATAGGGGTAAAATGCAGTTTTTGGCTTATAACTCCAAAACCAAAGCATTTAGAGCAAATCTGACAAAGTAGTAATATTGTTCATCAGGTCAAGATCTATCTGCCCTGAAATTTTCAGATGAATCGGACATTCCGTTGTTGGGTTGCTGCCCCTGAAATGGTAATTTTAAGGAAATTTTGCTGTTTTTGGTTATTATCTTGAATATTATTATAGACAGAGATAAACTGTAAACAGCAATAATGTTCAGCAAAGTAAGATCTACAAATAAGTCAACATGACCAAAATGGTCAGTTGAACACTTTAGGAGTTATTGACCTTTATAGTCAATTTTTAACCATTTTTCGTAAATCTTAGTAATCTTTTAGAAAAATCTTCTCCTCTGAAACTACTGGGCCAAATTTAACCAAACTTGGCCATAATCATCATTGGGGTATCTAGTTTAAAAAAATGTGTCCGGTGACCCGCCCAACCAACCAAGATGGCCGCCATGGCTAAAAATAGAACATAGAGGTAAAATGCAGTTTTTGGCTTAAAACTCAAAAACCAAAGCATTTAGAGCAAATCTGACAAAGTAGCAATATTGTTCATCAGGTCAAGTTCTATCTGCCCTGAAATTTTCAGATGAATCGGACATTTCGTTGTTGGGTTGCTGCCCCTGAAAAGGTAATTTTAAGGAAATTTTGCTGATTTTGGTTATTATCTTGAATATTATTATAGATAAGAGATAAACTGTAAACAGCAATAATGTTCATCAAAGTAAGATCTACAAATAAGTCATATGACCAAAATGGTCAGTTGACCACTTTAGGAGTTATTGCCCTTTATAGTCAATTTTTAACCATTTTTCGTAAATCTTAGTGATCTTTTAGAAAAATCTTCTCCTCTGAAACTACTGGGCCAAATTTAACCAAACTTAGCCATAATCATCATTGGGGTATCTAGTTAAAAAATTGTGTCCGGTAACTCGGCCAACAAACCAAGATGGCCGCCATGGCTAAAAAGAGAACATGGGGGTAAAATGCAGTTTTTGGCTTATAACTCAAAAACCAAAGCATTAAGAGCAAATCAGACAGGAAATAAAATTGTTGATCAGGTCACGATCTATCTGCCCTGGAATTTTCAGATGAATCGGATAATCGGTTGTTAGGTTGCTGCCCCTGAATTGGTAATTTTGAGGAAATTTTGCTGTTTTTTTGTTATTATCTTGAATATTATTATAGATAGAGATAAACTGTAAACAGCAATAATGTACAGCAAAGTAAGAACTAAAAATAAGTCACTATGACCAAAATAGTCAATTGACCCCCTAAGGAGTTATAGCCCTTCATAGTCAATTTTTAACCATTTTTCGTAAATCTTAGTAATCTTTTAGAAAAATCTTCTCCTCTGAAACTACTGAGCCAAATTTAACCAAACTTGGCCATAATCATCATTGGGGTATCTAGTTTAAAAAATGTGTCCGGTGACCAGCCCAACCAACCAAGATGGCCGCCATGGCTAAAAATAGAACATAGGGGTAAAATGCAGTTTTTGGCTTAAAACTCAAAAACCAAAGCATTTAGAGCAAATCTGACAAAGTAGTAATATTGTTCATCAGGTCAAGATCTATCTGCCCTGAAATTTTCAGATGAATCGGACATTCCGTTGTTGGGTTGCTGCCCCTGAAATGGTAATTTTAAGGAAATTTTGCTGTTTTTGGTTATTATCTTGAATATTATTATAGATAGAGATAAACTGTAAACAGCAATAATGTTCAGCAAAGTAAGATCTACAAATAAGTCAACATGACCAAAATGGTCAGTTGAACACTTTAGGAGTTATTGCTCTTTATAGTCAATTTTTAACCATTTTTCGTAAATCTTAGTAATCTTTTAGAAAAATCTTCTCCTCTGAAACTACTGGGCCAAATTTAACCAAACTTGGCCATAATCATCATTGGGGTATCTAGTTTAAAAAATGTGTCCGGTGACCCGCCCAACCAACCAAGATGGCCGCCATGGCTAAAAATAGAACATAGGGGTAAAATGCAGTTTTTGGCTTATAACTCAAAAACCAAAGCATTAAGAGCAAATCTGACATGGGTAAAATTGTTCATCAGGTCAAGTTCTATCTGCCCTGAAATTTTCAGATGAATCGGACATTTCGTTGTTGGGTTGCTGCCCCTGAAATGGTAATTTTAAGGAAATTTTGTTGTTTTTGGTTATTATCTTGAATATTATTATAGATAGAGATAAACTGTAAACAGCAATAATGTTCATCAAAGTAAGATCTACAAATAAGTCATTATGACCAAAATGGTCAGTTGACCACTTTAGGAGTTATTGCCCTTTATAGTCAATTTTTAACCATTTTTCGTAAATCTTAGTGATCTTTTAGAAAAATCTTCTCCTCTGAAACTACTGGGCCAAATTTAACCAAACTTAGCCATAATCATCATTGGGGTATCTAGTTAAAAAAATGTGTCCGGTAACTCGGCCAACAAACCAAGATGGCCGCCATGGCTAAAAATAGAACATGGGGGTAAAATGCAGTTTTTGGCTTATAACTCAAAAACCAAAGCATTAAGAGCAAATCAGACAGGAAATAAAATTGTTGATCAGGTCACAATCTATCTGCCCTGGAATTTTCAGATGAATCGGATAATCGGTTGTTAGGTTGCTGCCCCTGAATTGGTAATTTTGAGGAAATTTTGCTGTTTTTTTGTTATTATCTTGAATATTATTATAGATAGAGATAAACTGTAAACAGCAATAATGTACAGCAAAGTAAGAACTAAAAATAAGTCACTATGACCAAAATAGTCAATTGACCCCCTAAGGAGTTAATTATAGCCCTTCATAGTCAATTTTTAACAATTTTCTTAAAATTTGAAGATTTTCAATAACATTTTCCACAGAAAGTACTGTTATAGATAGAGATAATTGTAAGCAGCAAGAATGTTTAGTAAAGTAAGATCTACAAACACATCACCATCACCAAAACACAATTTTGTCATGGATCCATATGTGTCCATTGTTTAATATTCACATAGACCAAGGTGAGCGACACAGGCTCTTTAGAGCCTCTAGTTTCTTAATAAGTTCAATAGAAGAGTATGTTTGACAATTAAAAGAAATGTTTTAGCAACTTTTAGAAAAACATATGAATAGTCATATTAACTGATATTATTCAATATATATTTGATGTATTTATATCTAATTACTACCCTGAGTGGATTGTAACAGGGAACATCAGGAGGAGCTAGGACTCCTGACAGCTATTTTAAGAAGCCAATATTTGAAATAAATATTTAATTATGTTGTTAAAAAAAAAAAAAAAAAAAACTAGAGGCTCTAAAGAGCCTGTGTCGCTCACCTTGGTCTATGTGAATATTAAAGGAAGCAGATGGATTCATGACAAAATTGTTTTTTGGTGATGGTGATGTGTTTGTACATCTTACTTTACTGAACACACTTGCTGCTTAAAATTATCTCTATCTATAATGAACTTGGCCCATTAGTTTCAGTGGAAAATGTTAGTAAAAATTTACAAATTTTATGAAAATTGTTAAAAATTGACTATAAAGAACAATAACTCCTAAGGGGGTCAATTGACCATTTCGGTCATGTTGACTTATTTGTAAATCTTACTTTGCTGAACATTATTGTTGTTTACAGTTTATCTCTATCAATAATAATATTCAAGATAATGACCAAAAACAGCAAAATTTCCTTAAAACTAACAATTCAGGGTCAGCAACCCAACAACGGGTTGTCCGATTCATCTAAAAATTTCAGGACAGATAGATCTTGACCTGATAAACAATTTTACTCCTGTCAGATTTGCTCTAAATGCTTTTGGTTGGATGGCCGGGTCACCGGACACATTTTTCAAACTACTAACCCAAAAGATGATTGTGGCCAAGTTTGGATTAATTTGGCCAAGTAGTTTCAGAGGAGAAGATTTTTGTAAAAGATTACTAAGATTTACGAAAAATGGTTAAAAATTGACTATAAAGGGCAATAACTCCTAAAGGGGTCAACTGACCATTTCAGTCATGTGACTTATTTGTAAATCTTACTTTGGTGAACATTATTGCTGTAAATAGTTTATCTCTATCTATAATAATATTCAAGATAATAACCAAAAAGAGCAAAATTTCCTTAAAATTACCAATTCAGGGCCAGCAAACCCACAACAGGTTGTCCGATTCATCTGAAAATTTCAGGGCAGATAGATCTTGAACTGATAAACAATTTACCCCTGTCAGATTTGCTCTAAATGCTTTGGGTTTTGAGTTATAAGCCAAAAACTGCATTTTACCCCATGTTCTATTTTTAGCCATGGCGGCCATCTTGGTTTGATGGCCGGTTCACCGGACACATTTTTCAAACTACTAACCCAAAAGATGATTGTGGCCAAGTTTGGATTAATTTGGCCAAGTAGTTTCAGAGGAGAAGATTTTTGTAAAATATTACTAAGATTTACGAAAAATGGTTAAAAATTGACTATAAAGGGCAATAACTCCTAAAGGGGTCAACTGACCATTTCAGTCATGTTGACTTATTTGTAAATCTTACTTTGCTGAACATTATTGCTGTTTACTGTTTATCTCTATCTATAATAATATTCAAGATAATAACCAAAAACAGCAAAATTTCCTTAAAATTACTAATTCAGGGGCAGCAACCCAACAACGGGTTATCTGATTCATCTGAAAATTTCAGGGCAGATAGAACTTCACCTGTTTAACAATTTAACCCCCATGTCAGATTTGCTCTAAATGCTTTGGTTTTTGAGTTATAAGCCAAAAACTGCATTTTACCCCTATGTTCTATTTTTAGCCATGGCGGCCATCTTGGATGGTTGGCCGGGTCACCGGACACATTTTTTAAACTAGATACCTCAATGATGATTGTGGCCAAGTTTGGTTTAATTTGGCCCAGTAGTTTCAGAGGAGAAGATTTTTGTAAAAGTTAACGACGACGACGGACGACGAACGCCGGACGCCAAGTGATGAGAAAAATCATTCTTCAGAACCTTTTGTTTTTTAGCTCACCTGGCCTAAAAGGCCAAGTGAGCTAAAAAACAAAAGGTTCTGAAGAATGATTAATTTTTTCTTTTCCCATTCCTTTTTCCATTTTTATAGTTACCCTCCTCTTCCTAGAGGGAGTTTAATATCTTTGTAAAAAACAGAATCATAGTGAGGCCAATTATTTTGTCCTTTTCAGGTTTTTTTCCACTTATAGTTTTCAGATGTATTATATAGACTAACAATACTGTCAAACTATTTCTTTATTAAGACTGACGTCAAACTATTTCTATCTATTTCATCCTCCAACAGTTGTTTATTTAAAAATGTTACAACAAAAAAAGTAAGTTATAAGCCAAAAACATCAAACTTGGTGGTGTAGCTCTTTCTCCTCAATATAAGGTTGTATAATGTCACACACACACAAATACACCTAACAATACATAAAACCAAGTACACAAAAGCTGAAAGTAAAAACTTGACAACTAGTGATATTACGATATATATAGTTACCACCTCTGTTTACTAATTACCTGAAACTGAGCAAATACACACCAATAAAACACTCATTTACACTAATAGTATCATGTCTAAGGTAGCTTGGATGTCTTCCTCCATCTACGATTTTGAAACTGTAGATAAGTCAGTCTAGATATTTCATAAAATGTGCAAATTGCTAGAGTAGTAGGAAAATTCTTTTTTTTTTAAAGACTTTTCATGTTCATACATAAAATTATGTGTTTTATCATATTTATTGTTGTATTTTGTGTTTCATCTTTGCCAAATTATGGTTTTTTAAAGTAATGATAAATCTGTAAAGTTTATGATAAATCTGTACTTACCTGTCTGAAAAACATTTGCAATTACCCCTTGGTAACCCCTTGCAATCGCTAACTTTTAAATTATCTCCCTTTCACGATCTCCCGAATAGAAGATCACTTTACCTGAGGCGGAAATAACTATATACATTATATAAAACTTAACTTCCTCAGGTGGGGAGGTGGGCAGGGTCAGACAGGTAAGTACAGATTTATCATAAACAAAGTTTTTACTTTAAAAAACCATAGTTTATATCAAAATCTGTACTTACCTGTCTGAAAAACATTTGCAAAGAATTTGCAGCATAAACCTAAAGGTGGTGGGTAAGAGGAAGAAAGTAACTAGTAAATAAAAAATATCTACCTTAATACTTCTTCTGTCTTCTGTTAGCCGTATGCAAAATTGCAGCTTTTGCAAACCGAGATTCCAAATCTGGTACATCCTTCAAGTAATATGAGGTGAATGTTGTCTCATTTGACCAATGAGCTGCTCTTAAAATTTCTTGAGAGGAAAGTCCATTGAATAAAGCCCAAGAAGTTGAGAGCTTTCTTGTATCATGAGCTCTCACAAACTGAAGTGTGTCTGTATCTGCATGTTCATATGCATATTTAACCGTGTTCACAATCCATCGAGCAATGGAATTCTTAGAAGCCTCTACATGATGATTCTTTTGATATGTTACAAAGAGTCTTTGTGATTTGCGCAAAACTTCAGTTCTTTTAATATAAGCTAGTAGTGCTCTACAAGGGCACAGCAGTAAATCGTTTGGATCTGTAGCATAGTTTTCAAATTTGGGAATGAATACTGGTTCCCATGGTTTATTCAAAGTTTGAGTTTTAGCAAGAAATTGCATATTTGGCAACAACCGTATACCTCTTTGCTCTTTCCTGAAATGTTTGTCATTAATAGTGAAACTGTGTAATTCACTGACTCTTGCAGCAGAAGCTAATGCCATAAGAAAAACTGTCTTTAAGGTTAAATATTTCAATTCTGCTTCTTCTAGTGGTTCAAAAGGTGTCTTTGTCAACACTAGCAAAACCAACGGCAAATCCCAATTTGGCGCCAACTGCCTTATTGGTGGATTAATGTTGTACAATCCTTTAATTAAATTACGCAAATCCATGTTAATAGAAATTCTATCTTTAGATGAATGTATTAAAGCTATTGCTGACTTGTAACTAGCTAAAGTGCTTGGCTTACAATTCTTTACAGTATGTAAGAACATAAGAAATTCAGCTATTTCTGGCACAGTTGCCGTACTGGGATTGATACTCCGTTCTTGACACCAGCTGTCAAATAGCTTGAGTCTTGCATTATAAACTGTCTGTGTTGATTGTTTTCGTGCATTGGAAATAATTGAAGCAATTTTTGGTGAAAATCCTTTTGCAGTGTAAGATCTTTTGACACTTTCCAAGCTACAAGATTTAGAACACTTGGATTTGGATGAAAAATTCCATTTTGACTTAATAGATTTTGTTGTACAGGCAGTTGTATTGGAAAGTCTATTAACAGGTTGAGAAGTTGACTGTACCACGACTGTCTCGGCCACATTGGCGCTATCAGTAAAATTACACAGTCCTCTCTGTATTTTTTGTAATACTCTGTTTAGAATGATCGGTGGCGGGAATGCATAAGCAAATAGATTTGTCCATTTCATTGACAGTGCATCTATTGACACTGCTGTTTCTTCCGGCCAAGGAGAGCAAAACACTGGCAGCTTCTTGTTCATTGAAGTCGCAAACAGATCTATTACTGGTGTTCCTAGCTGAAGGAACAACAAATTCACTATTGTCATATTTAATGCCCATTCTGTCAAACGAATGGTCATTTTCCCCCTTGACAGGGTATCTGCTATAATATTCTTTTTTCCCGGAATATGAACAGCTTGGATTTTGACATTGTGATTTATACACCATTTCAAAAGATCCCATGCCAAGTAACAAAGGTCTGGGGATCGCGTACCTCCCTGTTTGTTCAGATAACTGTCGACAGTTGCATTGTCTGTTCTCACTAGCACACTTTTGAATTGTACTTTTATCAGAAATGTTTGCAGTGCTAACTGCACAGCTTTGAGTTCTAGCCAATTGATGTGTTTTACTTTGTACTGAGGCGACCAAACACCTGCTATCTGATAATTGTTTATATGAGCTCCCCATCCCGACTGTGACGCATCTGTCACTAGAGTCACCTGAGCAGATTCCTGTTCTAATAGCACTCCCTTGAAAAAATTTCTTCGGTTTAGCCACCAGAATAGATGTTCCTGGAGTGGTTGATACAGTGGAATCAAATGATTTAAACTGTGTAGAGCTGGTCTCCACCAAGCTAGAAGATAAAGCTGAAGTGGTCTCATGTGCAGTCGGGCCCATGGAACTAAATCTATGCATGAAGCCATTAGACCAAGTAGTCTCAACATTACACGTGCCTCTACTGTTTGTGAATTTAGGAACATTTGAATCATCTGACTTATATTTTTGAATCTCTCTAGAGACGGAAACACAAGACCTTCTTTTAAGTGAATCACTGCTCCTAGATACTCTATTATTTGAGTCGGAACTAAACAAGATTTTTTCACATTGATTATCAAACCCAGATTTTTCAACAATTCTTGAGTGTACTGTAATTGTTTTGTCAGCTTTACTTTGCTGCTGTTTTTTAACATCCAATCGTCCAGGTACATAAATATGTGAATCATTTGTTTTCGCAGAAACGCACCTACTACTGCCATCACTTTTGTGAAAATCCTTGGAGCCGATCGTAGACCGAATGGTAGAGCTCGGTATTGATACTTTTTTCCCAAAATGCTGAAGCGGAGAAATTTTCTGTAATGTTTGTGAATGGGTATATGGAAATATGCATCTTGCAAATCCAGTTTTACTGCCCAGTCCCCAATTTTCAGACTTTTTAGAATCGATCGGAGGGTTTCCATTTTGAAGTGATGAGGTATGACAAACTGGTTTAGTGGTTTTAAATTTAGAATTGGTCTGAGACCTCATTGTCTTTTTGGTACCATGAATATTGTACTGTAATAACCCTGATTTTCTGCACTTGTCGGGACAGGCTCTATAGCATGTTTTTCTAACAAAGAATTTACCTCTTCTAATATAGAAGACCTTTTTGTACCTACTCTGGGTACAACTGTCTCTTTTACTCCTGTAAAAGCTGGAAGACTTATGAAATCTAAAATTAAACCGTTCTTCACTATCTGAAGTACTAACTTGTCTTGAGTTATTTGAAACCACTGACTGTGGTAATGTAACAATCGTGCTCCTACCTGGAGACTTACCGCAGACAAATAATTGTTTATTTCTTGAAATTTTTCTGGGAGGAATTTTTCCATAAAAAAGATCCTTTTCCTCCTTGTTTTGCTGGCAAGGCACGAAAATTAGACAAGTGTCAGTGCCACGACGGTCATTAAAATCCTGCTTATCATATCTTGATGTTTTTGCAGGTTTGTTGTAGGATACATTAGAAGTTTCTTGAGATTTTCTTTTTCTAGATCCTTCATCAAATTTTTGCCCTCCAGGAACAAATGAAGAACGATAAACATTTTGTGTTTCTTTAGCATCTCTTATATTTTCAGCTGAGGAATGCAAAGTATCAAAATATTTAACGCCAAAAAGTTGTGCGCCATTCAAAGGTAAATTCAACAATTTAGCTGATGTGGCTTTGCTAGTAAAATCAACATTTTTTAAGAAAATTTTTCTTCTGTTTATAACAGAATTAGCAACTATACGTGAAGTCATATCTGCCATAGACTAGAAACATGCTACTAAAGCTGAACATGCTTCTACCCTTTCTTCCTCTGAATCAGCAACATCAATATAGCTTGCTATCAAAGAGCCATATGAAACACTTCTTAACAATGTCCTAGCTGAGTTGTCAACCTTTTTAAATTCAGCATCCATTTCCTTATGGAAGGAAGGTAAAGAGTGTGAAAACTTTTTACGGTCTACAAAACCTTTTTTCTTATTGCCCATAGTAGATGACAAACCCTCCTCAATATTATCATCAAGCCTTGGAGGGGAACAAAATTCTGTGAAATATTTTTTCGACACCATAAAAGCCTTATCATCTCTTAGACGAACTGACCTATTTTTAAGTCTACCAGACATAGCTTCCTTTTCAACATTCTTGAAAACTTCAACTGTAGTACCCTCTAAAGGTAATTTGAAATTAGTTGATTTATTTGAATTGCCAGGATTTAGTCTTGAAGGCAAATAGGAAGTTCTGACTGAATCTACTTCAGTTTCCTCTGAACAATCTATTTTTAATTTGGTTGTCAATTTATGGAGAAAATTATTCCATTGAACTGGATCGGTAGATCCTGGTGCTCCTTCACTAAACAGAGAAAAGTCTTTTTCATGAGAATGTTGTGACTGAGAGTGGGCATCATTATTATTTTCATCACTTGCAATAAGGCCTTGTGTCTGTACCTGTGGTAACAACTTTTTCAATTGCATTTGCACTTGATCTACTATAAATTTGTTAAATTCAACTGTACTCCCGTACCTTGAGTTTCACGATCATCTGCACTATGATCAGTTCGAACTTTTGATAGTTTGTCATGCTTTGCCGGCGACGCCAATTCACTCAGCTTTGCCGTTTCAAGTTTCTTGCCTGCCTCCTGCACAGAAGGATAAACGGCACTTGAAGAAAGAGAAAGCTTCGACCTCGCTTTCTCCAACATTTTATCAACTAGCGATCGCTTCTCGTCATCCCATTCCCGGCAAATATTGCACGGGAAAGCCTTGTGACAAATACGATGTCTATAGCATTCCTCATGCGTATCTAACACGTTCATACGTGAGGTACACTTTACACAGTTCTTATACTTGTCTCCCATCGCTTCCAATTCACTCGATGTCTATTCTTACCTAATATAATAATAACGATTGCTTTTAAACCAAATACGATCAGGCTGTAGCCATTTTCGCTGAAGGTAAAGTGATCTTCTATTCGGGAGATCGTGAAAGGAAGATAATTTAAAAGTTAGTGATTGCAAGGGGTTACCAAGGGGTAATTGCAAATGTTTTTCAGACAGGTAAGTACAGATTTTGATATAAACAAGTGGAGATAACTGGCTGGCAGACCAAGTCAATGGACATATTGTTTTAAGCTAGCTACCCCAATGATGATTGGCTTTCAACAAATATTTATCATTTTTTGTTTTTAATTGAATTTTGTATGTACACGATTGTTATATTGTTTAAGGAAAATTAAATGGTTTTTAACGAATTAAAAAAAATCTCAATCATTGGAATTTAAGTTTAATTTTCAAGGTAATTTCTAAAGGAACTGTTTCTACATAAATATAAATTTTACAAAACAAAAACAGGTGAAGAAATTTCTATTGATGAATAGAATTGATTAAGTCTAGATTGAATGAAGTAGATTATATATGTCGTAAGTAAGAAAAACATATCATATTTATAGAATAAAATAATCTGAATACCGAGGAAAATGTTAAAAAAGAACCGAAGAATAAGGGGAGACAATTTTACCTGAAGTTGCCCCATCATGTCTGACTAGACCAGCTTTCTCTGCTATTTCCTCATTAGCTGAGTCAAATGTGGGGGTTTCTTCTGATTTTCCTTCTTTCATATTCTTTGATGCATCTTTTGGATGATGAAATACATACAAATGGTTTGGTCCAAACAGTACTCTGAGAATTACATAGGATGAAAAACATTAGTTCCATCTTTACATATTGAATATGAATAAAAGTGTATTACAACCAAACCATGGTATGTCACATATGGTAGCATATGAAAAAAGGTTGACTTTAGCGTATAGAGGCATCAGACTTAAGCACAGACCATCACATTTTAGCGTGACCATATAGACTCAAAAATTCAACTATATCTGGTTATATTATAAAAAATCAAAACCCATACCATATGCATACCTTTAATATATGTACTAGAAGCCAAAGTGTAAACTTCCTTTGTAGGATAAGTTAATCTGGAATAAGCTATATGATGACCTGTAGTTGTTAATTGCTGTGTTATTGTGAAGAGTTGCCTCATTGGCAATCATACCACATCCTCTTTTTTTATATAGACTACCTGGATGAGTTAACTGGAATAAGCTATAGACTATATAACTACTTACCTATCATTGTGATGTAACTGGACACCTTTCGCTATTTTCTGACCATTGACTAAGATTTTAGCTCCAGAGCATGGTTCTAAGGTGACATTCATTCCCTTGTTAGTCACAATGGCATGCTGTTTCTGTATACTGTATACAAATATAAGTTATTTCTATTAAAACATGGTAGAAACAGACTAAAAGTAAATGTTACTATCCTTTGTTGAGAGTCTAAATTAAGAATGAGGAAATGGCAAATTCAGCAATTTTTCCATCTATAAAGCAACATAACTCAAGACTACAGTGACTGTGAACATTCAACTTAGTCTGCGTTTGGTAGCAATTAGCCTTGTGTATAAGTTTTCTTCCATTCTTTCAATTGATGCAGACAGACAAACAAATGTATATACATACATGCCTTGCAGCAGGGGCATAAAAACTGACAATAATTTAGGGCAATAATTCTATGGAAAGTATATCATTAAAAGAAACATTATCAGTTACTTGTCATCATACAAGGGTGTTTAAACAAACTTGACAACCATGAGGGATTCTATGGGTTCAGCCTTATAACAAACTTTTTTGTAAAAACCAAGCACTTAAACAGATTTGTTAAAAGAGGGACGAATTGTTCAATATATAAGGAGTCTCTAATTCTACCTGAGTCCATTTATCTGGATATTGGGAGGTGGTTGGGCATTCTTTGTACCAATGGTGGATTTCCCTGAAAAAATATCAAAATAGGGATATATATATTATCATGTAGTCTAAAATCTTCTACATTAATGTCAAAAATTTGTAAGGGTTCCGCGGAACCCAGTGTCTCGCCTACTTTTGCTGTTAATCACACACTCATCAAAAATAATGAAAAAAATCAATAAAATTATTCCTCTCGATACTATCTTTTTATTGTCAGAAGCTTCTGTCCAAGTTTGGTAAAAATCCAGGCTAGTTTAAGAATCTTAAAAATGTTTTAAATACTTTAACTGCAGACTGTATGTAATGTTAGCTGGAAGAAAAACTAAGTCCATTTATAAGTAAAATACGGGAAAAATGGAATTTTATTTTTACAAAATTTACATCTGGATACTATCTTCTGATCATAAACAAGCTTCTGGCCAAGTTTCTTACAATTCCAGGATAGTTTAAGAAAGTTATTAAAATTTTAAAAACTTTAACCACAGAGTCAATGTAATGTTTCCTGGCTGAAAAACTAAGTCCATTTATAAGTAAAATACGGAAAAAATGGAATTTTATTTTTACAAAATTTACTTCTGGATACTATCTCCTGATCATAAACAAGCTTCTGGCCAAGTTTTGTACATTTCCAGGATAGTTTAAGAAAGTTATTAAAATTTTAAAAATTTAAACCACAGAGTGAATGTAATGTTTCCCCGCAGAAAAAACTAAGTCCATTTATAAGTAAAATACGGAAAAAATGGAATTTTATTTTTACAAAATTTACTTCTGGATACTATCTCCTGATCATAAACAAGCTTCTGTCAAAGTTTCGTACAATTCAAGGATAGTTTAAGAAAGTTATTAAAATTTCAAAAACTTTAACCACAGAGTGAATATTTGTGGACGCCGCCGACGACGACGACGCCGACGACGACGGAATGTAGGATCGCTATGTCTCGCTTTTTCGACTAAAGTCGAAGGCTCGACAAAAATGTCCTGGCTTGAAACATGTGTACCCATTTTTTAAGGATATTTTTATAAATGCAGTACAACTGGTAATGACATTTTTTTATGTCATATGCTTTAAAAAAGAATTATGAATCCATTACTTTTGAGATGTCCCTACAAATTCTTCCTATCTGTAGTCTACATTAATATGCGTAAGACATTCATCAGTCAGTTGTGCAGGATGGCAGCAATTAGAACAAAAAATCAGGGACTGCAAATTTTGAAAACATTTCAGTACAACTTGTAATTAAGTTTGATCATAACATGTTTGCAAAAAGAGCAAAACAATATTTATAGGTCTACTGTGGAAATATGACAATTTTCCTACCATCATTACAAAAGTGTATAACCATTGCAGTCAAAGCTGGATCCTCATTCAGATTCCAGAAATGTGGGATTACTTTCCTATCTTCATTTTTCTTTTTATCTTCTTCTAATTTTCCCTGAAATAAATTTAAGAATGTCAATTGTATCATTATCTTTGTTCCCTTTCAAACTTAGTCACTCACCAAGTTTACACTTTCTGACTCAGTCACTAACCAAGTTTACCTGTTCTGACTTAGTCACTCACCAAGTTTACCTGTTTTGACTCAGTAAATCACCAAAGTTTACCTGTTCTGACTCAGTCACTCACCAAGTTTACCTGTTCTGACTTAGTCACTCACTAAGTTTACATGTTCTGATCCAGCCACTCATCAATTTTACATGTTCTGACTCAGTCACTCACCAAGTTTACTTGTTTTGACTCAGTAACTCACCAAGTTTACATGTTCTGACTCAGTCACTCATCAAGTTTACTTGTTCTGACTCAGTCACTCGTCAAGTTTACTTGTTCTGACTCAGTCACTCACCAAGTTTACATGTTCTGACTCAGTCACTCACCAAGTTTTCTTGTTCTGACTCTGCTAGTTTTTGCTGCCATGATTTTTTCATTTGTTCCATTTCTGACTGGTTTTGATTTAGCTGTTCCTGCAGTTGTCTTTTCATTTCCTCCACCTCTGTAAAACACAATCAAACAAACATAATAAAACAGTTAAATAAATAACATAACAAATATTATCCTCTGTAAAACAATCAAACTTACTTGATAGTTAATGAACATATAAAGTGGTATCTTTAAAGAGATATCTGACACAGTCAAATTGGAGCATTTGAAAATGTATAACACAAAAAAAACCAGTTTTTAATAGTGAAGAAATGTCATTGAAAATGATAAAAAGATGAATTTGTTTATTATAGCTGCCAACCCTTTCAGGCCAAGGTGAAATAAAAATAAGATAACAAATCTGTTGACAAAAAAATCATATTTGTGAAATATATATAATGACATTTTTTTCAAGTATGAAATGTTGCACCTAAGACTATTTATAAATCAATTCATAATTACTTTATAAATATGAAATTGAAAGTTTCCCTGGAACAAATTTACGCTCATCTCAATATTTTTATAATGTTTATCTGAATGTTTTCATCTGAAAGTGTCCATCCATAGTTTTGACAGTTTTGTATTTACCATACATCTTTATTCGTTGGTCTGAACATTCACATTCCCACAAACCCCACAAAAAATACTGCATGGACATAGTATTCTAGTATAGTTTGTTCTAAATTCTAAAGTTGTCAATTTACTTATCATGTTAAGACATATGGGATGTGTGAGAGAGAAATATGTAAATTACTACCAATCCACTTGGAACTTATTGTTGATCTTAAATCTTCAAGTAAAAGACTGAAATACCTGACCACTGATGAGTCATGGGGTTCTGGTCATATGTTAGTAGATATTCCTTATAACCACTCAATGTACACAATCAAGTATATTAAAATAAGAGATGTGGTATGATTTCTTATAGACAATTACCCACCAGAGACCAAATAAAGTTAAATTTAAGCAATTATAGGCCCCTGAAAGGCCAACAACAATGAGAAATAAACAATACTGTATAGTTGGCTATAAAAAAGCCCTGATATGAAAAAAGTGCAACAATTCTAGTGAGAAAACTAAAGGTCTTAATCATAACAAAACAATTTACCAAAAAGAAATAGGACCATTAAATAAATTTATAAAGCTATGAAATAATTTTTTGAGCTAACACACTACAAATATTTGATAACATATATATAGGTGAAAATGGGAATACCCTTAAAAAGGTTCTTACAACTTGTCAAACATTTCATCACCAAAAATAAAAGTCTTCTAGTCCTCAGTGATATAATACTGAAATTTCAAAACAGTTTAGACAAAAAATCTTTTAATCTCTTTAAAACAAATATACTGACAAGATTCTACTGTAACTTAATAAATCAATTACAAACACCAGTATCAAGATTCTACTGTATCTTAATAAATCAATTACAATTTTCTATTTTTTTAGTAAATATATAAAAGACTTTCATGCATGTTAGTACAGGAAGTAAAGGCTATCAAATATTTAAAATATATGCTGTTTGTAAAAAGACAGAAAGATCATGTCAATTAAGACATTTTCTAAATTAAATTCAACATAAGCACTGTTTATCAGAAATCTGTAAAAAAAAAGTTACTATATACTGTTATCTGTCACTATGAATGAGTAAAGGAAAATTTTCAAAATGTTATTTCAAGTATCTTTTAACAAGAGTGCACACGCTGAAATGTCTCGCCTTCTATACTAATCATTGATATTATGTTGATAGTCCTAAGTATAAAGCTAAGCTTTATTACAACTGTCACATAAACTTAACATTAACCAAGATAACTAAACAAAGACCAATGAACCTTGAAAATGAGGTCAAGGTCAGATGAACCATGCCAGGCAGACATGTACAGCTAACAATGCTTCTATACAACATATATAGTTGACCTATTACTTATAGTTTAAGAAAAATAGACCAAAAAACAAAAACTTAACATTGTGCAATGAACCGTGAAAATGAGGTCAAATAAAACCTGCACGACTGACATAAAGATCATAAAATATTTCCATACCCCGAATATAGTTGACCGATGGCATATAGTATTAGAAAAAAGACCAAAAACTCAAAAACTTAACTTTGACAACTGAACCATGAAAATGAGGTCAAGGTCACATGACATCTGCCCGCTAGACATGTACACCTTACAATCATTCCATACAACAAATATAGTAGACCTATTGCATATAGTATGAGAAAAACCGAACAAAACACAAAAATTTAACTATAACCACTGAACCATGAAAATGAGGTCAAGGTCAGATGACACCTGCCAGTTAGACATGTACACCTTACAGTCCTTCCATACACCGAATATACTAGCCCTATTGCTTATAGTATCTGAGATATGGACTTGACCACAAAAACTTAACCTTGTTCACTGATCCATGAAATGAGGTCGAGGTCAAGTGAAAACTGTCTGACAGACTTGAGGACCTTGCAAGATACGCAGATATCAAATATAGTTATCCTATTACTTATAATAAGAGAGAATTCAACATTACAAAAAATCTGAACTTTTTTTTCAAGTGGTCACTGAACCATGAAAATGAGGTCAAGGACATTGGACATGTGACTGACAGAAACTTCGTAACATGAGGCATCTATATACAAATTATGAAGCATCCAGGTCTTCCACCTTCTAAAATATAAAGCTTTTAAGAAGTTAGCTAACGCCGCGGCCGTCGCCGCCAGATCACTATCCCTATGTCGAGCTTTCTGCAACAAAAGTTGCAGGCTCAACAAAAATGCTATTCCATATCAGTCAGGGTCCCTGAATGATCAGTATATTAAGTCTAAACATACAGAAGATGGTATGTGGGATACTTAAAAGTATGTACCCTTTTATCATGTTTATAAAAAAACTTAACCTATCTAACCTTTTACCAACTTCTAATTTGGCTGAAGAAGAATTTGCCCCCAAGTCAAGGATCTTACCTCATTCAGTATTTGGATGCCCCCAATAATTGTACATGCACCATAAAATCAGGTCAGTCTCAACAAAATAATTATACCTTAAAATCAGGTCAGTCTCAACAAACATTTTGAATGTCAAGATGGCATCCATAAAATTTATGGAGGGTTAATTTCAGTTTCAACACTTGGAACTCTTAGTTCAATAGCTTCCTTGTGGGCAACAATCTTTTACCAGGGCAATCATGACAGGACATAAAAGCCCTGGCTAAAGTCAGAAGTATCACTTGTAGTGGGCAGCAACTCTCTACCACGGCAATCATGACAGGACATAAAAACCCAGGCTAAAGTCAGAAGTATCACTGTTGTTCAGAGCTGAGATTGCGTATGTAATGTTTACTAATGTCTTCACATATAACAAGTAATGGGATTGACTTAATTGACCTTATCGTATATTTCTGATTATTTCCCCACCTATTTACATATGTTAATCTGGACAATGTGACCTATTTAAGAGGCACTTCCCATCACCTTGTATATAGGAAACTTCAAGTGGCCTCCCAAAAAGTGACAATGGAAAGAATAAAGAAACACAATCTATAAATACTAAGGGACATATAAAGTACAGGTTACAGCTGCTCTTCACCCACACACTAGTGTTTCTTGTGTAACTCATGCTATATACTATAGTAATGCAGATGTGCAAATCACAGAATTGTCATGGTCACATTCAAGAAGATAATTAACTTATAGTAAAGGAAAGTTAATAACAAATGTTTACAAGGTTAATAAACATATTGAAAGCTGTAGATGTTTTTCAAACATGAACGATAGTAACATTTTAGAAAATATCACTTCTATTTCATACCATCTTGTTTTGTCTATTTGATGTTTAATAAGAGTCATCTAACTACAAAGTGTATTTGATAAAGATTTTCTACATAAACATGCCCATGTCATACTTTCCACACAGGCAATATATCATGCCAAATACAAGTACCTTGTTCTGAAATATATAGTAAAATTCATTCCTTAATAACAAACAAAATCGTATACTTCAAGAGAATGAAAAATCAAAAACATTTTTTTTTAACAACACTTATAATTTTTTGCCTATATCTATTTTTATGTTATAAAACCCCAGTAAAAACACCTCATTTTTAAGACTTTGCTAGTAAACTTTAATCAAAACTTTTTCCCTAATCCATGGTTAAAATACATTAATTAATGAATATCATGTTACTGTTAGTTTACAAAGTTATCTATTATATTAATTATGTAACTTTGTTATTGCATAAAATATTCACATGATTTAAACATTCCAATTATATAATATTAATAGTTTAAATCATGACTATAATGATACATTTGAATAATTAATAAAGTATATACATCATTATTGCTATTTGAGCATTTTTCCTTAGATCTTTTTTGTGATAATTTTCATATCATGCTACTCGCTTGAGATGGAAAATTGTCGCTAGAAACTAAGGAGGCATGCGGCGTTGCTAACGAAATTGACATGAATTTGACAACGTCATCATAGGTAAAATAGCGATAAACAGATTATCATTGTTCATCTTAACTCGATTGCCTTTCTCGCTTTCACCGTCCCTGCTCAAGCAAGAAATCAATCTCGTTGAGATGATCAACAATAATCTATAATTACAAGAAATTTATTGTGTTGAATACCAATAACATTAAAATTATATACATAATGAATTGTTGACACAGAGATATGTCTTTGATGTCAACAGAAAAAGACAAACAGATTGCTTCAATTCAAAGTCACTGGACCATGACCTAGGGGGCAGGGACTCATAATAGTCTTCAATCTGATATGTACTGATAGTAATGTAACTTTACACAAAATATCATTGATCTATCACAAAGCAGATCCTATCCAACTAACTTAAAACAAACCATTTAATTGAGGCAAAGTAAAGTTTTAGGACAGAAACTTTCCATTTTTTTCCATTTGAAAATAAACAGAACATTGAGAGAAGTGAAACTTAATATGTATCTTATGGTAATAAGCTGTGTGTGTAAGTTTCAAAACATTTTAAAGTTTGAGAATGGAATCAATTATAGAACGTAAGGACAGACAAACAGCATACAAGGGTATACCTTAATGCAAGTTTTACCTAGAGGAAAAGGGGTGTGGGGGTGTGTGGGGGTGGGAGGGGTAAATACTTTCTCAACACAACCAGAACCAGAAAATAAACCTGTAAAAATCAATTCTCATATCAAATTTATCAAAGTTGGATGATAACCCAGGAACTTATATACTATGGCTGTAAAGGGACATAACTCAGGAACTTATATACTATGGCTGTAAAGGGACATAACTCAGGAACTTATATACTATGACTGTAAAGGGACATAAGCTGTCAATTCATGCTCACTGATTTGACTCAAATTCTCATATTTTATTAATTACATACTAAAAAGTACATCCAAATTACAAAATATAAATAAATAAATAGAGTGCATGAATTTTCTATAATGCATCAGCATTTCCTGCATTTTATAGATTTATATGTCATCTAATTGTCCATGGAGATGTACACTGAAGACTGCCAACAATCATTTAACCCAATTAAAACATTAATACAAATAACACGAATGTGTCCCCAGTACACGGATGCTGCATCCGCACTTTCATTTTCTATGTTCAGTGGACCATGAAAATGGGATAAAATCTCTAATTTGGGATTAAAATTAGAAAGATCATATCATAGGGAACATGTTTACTAAGTTTCATGTTGATTGGATTTCAATACATCAAAAACTACCTTGACCAAAAACTTTTAACCTGAAGCGGGACAAACGGATGGACAAACAGACAGACTCACAGACCAGAAAACATAATGCCCATAAATGGGGCATAAAAAGAACAGTTTTCCAATGTTCCCTGCGCTGCACATATTTTATATTTCCAAGGGGCATAAAAACAAAAAAAATCAGTTGTCTACCATTATACAATTTGTCAGAGATATTGCTGTTATTAAGTTTCATGAAATACGGATTCAAATAAGTTGAATTATTGAATTGCAATTCAATAAAACACTGAGTTTTTCAGCTATTTTGACAACATAGAACAATACTGAATTTAAATTGCAAAATTTTATCCAGTTTAATATTGCGTTTTTAAAAATGCATGTTTATATAATTAAGGATAAAAAATCAATAACTTATATTTTTGTCAAATTCATAGCTTAAACCCTTTAAAAAAAGATCTGTAGAGATTCTAACATTCAACAACAACTTCAGGGTAACGTTTCACCATTTCAGATAATACATTTTTAGTGTAAAAAGAACAAGCTTTCCAAAAATTTAAAATTTTTCAATTTCAAATATCTATCAATGCATCAGATAAGCAATTTTTAAACAACTCATATGCAAATATGATGCTCTTACCCAAAAACCTACACAAAAAAATTCATAACAGCAAAATTAATGGAAAAGTCAAAACCAAGAAGTATAATTGTAGTTTTAACCAATGGAGAACTGGGAATAAGTGAAATAAATGATTTATTATCACACTAATTTTTAGATCGTTGACAATCCAGTTATATGTAACTTACCATCGGTCGTGTAGCCTCCTCCACCGCCACCTATTGGTAAGGTTATCCCGCCAGATTTAATCATCTCCATCAGTTTGGCATTCTCCTCTCGTAATTCCCGAATCAATTTATCTGTAGGACTTTCATTGACAGTTGCAGTAGTCTTTATAGCCTTGGCTCTGTCAGCTAAAACAATCACCTTGTTATTTATTTGTTTTTATTTTTTAGAGCATGATGACAATAAAGAGCTGCACCATGAGCCTATTACATGCCCCTAGCCCTATAGCTGGTCTTAATGCTTAAAATGACTGTTAGTACTGCTAAATGCCCCCATAAAAAAAAAAGAAGAAAAAAGGAGCTTATCTCAAGAGATATAAACAATTTACTAAAGTTTTCAGGGAAACTAGTGAATACATTTTTGAAATATCTTCAGAAGTGTTGATGCTCATGGTGCTAAGAATATATCAGACAAATTATAATAAGTTGTTTTCCAGGGTTGGTGTATCAAAATAAATACATATATTTGTACTATAAGCAAATTTTATTGCAAAAATGAAATAAATCATTAAGAATATAAGATACTAGAACACACCAGTGATATCGCGGGTCCGTGACTGAATTAAAGTTTTCTCTGCTTTCAAAATCTTTCTGTTTGAACCCGTCGACCTGGAACTTATCAATTATTGGTAATATTAATTATTTGGAAAACAAAAGGTCCTGGAATGGAGTATTTTTCAATCAACAGCATTGTCATTAATTATAAATAAAGTTGAATTCTTTGATTTTACGTCATGCCCGCTAACAAATTGAAAACTGTACCTATTACGCCTTATTTTAAGTCCAGACTTTTAGTATTCGTATTGTTATCTTAGAAAGTCTTACTGATTAAAATACTACAATAGATAGCAATTTGACAATTATTGAATTTAGTAGTGTCAACCCTGTGATTATGGCCGTGTCATGTGTATATAGCAAAATCCTTATTACACCGTTTGGTGGTGCGCCTGTCAGGTGCGGAACGCACAGATAAAATAATAGGTAACAGGTGAATATACTATTGGTATTGGTATCGGATTTGATCCGGAACTTGTTAATTATTGGCAATATTAATTATGTGGAAAACAAAAGGGTCTGGAGTGGTGTAATTTTTAATCTACACCATTGTCCTATATTAACTAAATATAAAGTTGAATTCTTTGATTTGTTGTTTTTGCCCGATGACGGCTGACAAATTGGACCTCGTTATTTTAGTATTGTTATCAGAAGATTTTAGCTTTTAATGTGAAATAAATCATAAATAAGTGTTTTTTTGTGGTAAAATTTCAGATACTAAATCTTATTTCAACCAGCAACCTACCAAATCTGAGTGTAGAAAGTGTTTCTTCATAATTAATATCAGCAGGACTCAAAGCTGCAATCTACAAAATAAGGCAAATTAATTTCTGATTAATATACCAGGACTAAGACCAATTAATTCCTGATTAATATACCAGGACTAAGACCAATTAATTTCTGATTAATATACCAGGACTAAGACCAATTAATTTCTGATTAATATACCAGGACTAAGACCAATTAATTCCTGAATTCCAGGACTAAGACCAATTAATTCCTGAATTCCAGGACTAAGACCGTTATCTCACTTGGACATTTAGATTTATTTAAAATGGAACAATTCACTTTACATGGATTTAAAAAAATCTAATGTGAACAGATTCAATCAATCTTGAATTGGTTAAAACTAAAAACAATGAACAAGGTAGTTTAGTTTGAATCCATCTAAAGTGAACCAATCTAACTTTAAGTGTGAATGCAGTCATCTATACTTCTATGATTTAATCGAAATTAATTTGTGCACAAGTATGGTGGTAAAAATACACATGGAATTCATTACATGTTCAAAATGGATGACCAACATAAAAGAGCTGATACAGGGATCAAGGATAAAACGTCCTTTTCAACAAACTGCTACATTTTGAACCTTAGGAAGCTGGGTTAATACAGATAAAGTTAACAAATTTACTGTTAAACTAATTCTAAACTCAACCCTCCCTTCCTTAGGAAGCTGGGTTAATACAGTTAAAGTTACTGTTAAACTAATTCTAAACTCAACCCTCCCTACCTTATATTAGGAAGCTGGGTTAATACAGTTAAAGTTACTGTTAAGCTAATTCTAAACTCAACCCTCCCTACCTTAGGAAGCTGGGTTAATACAGTTAAAGTTACTGTTAAACTAATTCTAAACTCAACCCTCCCTACCTTAGGAAGCTGGGTTAATACAGTTAAAGTTACTGTTAAACTAATTCTAAACTTAACCCTCCCTACCTTAGGAAGCTGGGTTAATACAGTTAAAGTTAACAAATTTATTTTTAAACTAATTCTAAACTCAACCCTCCCTACCTTATATTAGGAAGCTGGGTTAATACAGTTAAAGTTAATAAATTTATTTTTAAACTAATTCTTAACTCAACCCTCCCTACCTTATATTAGGAAGCTGGGTTAATACAGTTAAAGTTAGTAAATTTATTTTTAAACTAATTCTTAACTCAACCCTCCCTACCTTATATTAGGAAGCTGGGTTAATACAGTTAAAGTTAGTAAATTTATTTTTAAACTAATTCTTAACTCAACCCTCCCTACCTTATATTAGGAAGCTGGGTTAATACAGTTAAAGTTAATAAATTTATTTTTAAACTAATTCTTAACTCAACCCTCCCTACCTTATATTAGGAAGCTGGGTTAATACAGTTAAAGTTAGTAAATTTATTTTTAAACTAATTCTTAACTCAACCCTCCCTACCTTATATTAGGAAGCTGGGTTAATACAGTTAAAGTTAGTAAATTTATTTTTAAACTAATTCTTAACTCAACCCTCCCTACCTTATATTAGGAAGCTGGGTTAATACAGTTAAAGTTAATAAATTTATTTTTAAACTAATTCTTAACTCAACCCTCCCTACCTTAGGAAGCTGGGTTAATACAGTTAAAGTTACTGTTAAACTAATTCTTAACTCAACCCTCCCTACCTTATATTAGGAAGCTGGGTTAATACAGTTAAAGTTAATAAATTTATTTTTAAACTAATTCTTAACTCAACCCTCCCTACCTTAGGAAGCTGGGTTAATACAGTTAAAGTTACTGTTAAACTAATTCTTAACTCAACCCTCCCTACCTTAGGAAGCTGGGTTAATACAGTTAAAGTTACTGTTAAACTAATTCTTAACTCAACCCTCCCTACCTTATATTAGGAAGCTGGGTTAATACAGTTAAAGTTAATAAATTTATTTTTAAACTAATTCTTAACTCAACCCTCCCTACCTTAGGAAGCTGGGTTAATACAGTTAAAGTTACTGTTAAACTAATTCTTAACTCAACCCTCCCTACCTTATATTAGGAAGCTGGGTTAATACAGTTAAAGTTAATAAATTTATTTTTAAACTAATTCTTAACTCAACCCTCCCTACCTTAGGAAGCTGGGTTAATACAGTTAAAGTTACTGTTAAACTAATTCTTAACTCAACCCTCCCTACCTTATATTAGGAAGCTGGGTTAATACAGTTAAAGTTAATAAATTTATTTTTAAACTAATTCTTAACTCAACCCTCCCTACCTTAGGAAGCTGGGTTAATACAGTTAAAGTTACTGTTAAACTAATTCTTAACTCAACCCTCCCTACCTTAGGAAGCTGGGTTAATACAGATAAAGTCAACAAATTTATTTTTAAACTAATTCTTAACTCAACCCTCCCTACCTTAGGAAGCTGGGTTAATACAGATAAAGTCAACAAATTTATTTTTAAACTAATTCTTAACTCAACCCTCCCTACCTTAGGAAGCTGGGTTAATACAGATAAAGTCAACAAATTTATTTTTAAACTAATTCTTAACTTAACCCTCCCTACCTTAGGAAGCTGGGTTAATACAGTTAAAGTTAACAAATTTATTTTTAAACTAATTCTTAACTTAACCCTCCCTTCCTTAGGAAGCTGGGTTAATACAGATAAAGTCAACAAATTTATTTTTAAACTAATTCTTAACTTAACCCTCCCTACCTTAGGAAGCTGGGTTAATACAGTTAAAGTTAACAAATTTATTTTTAAACTAATTCTTAACTTAACCCTCCCTTCCTTAGGAAGCTGGGTTAATACAGATAAAGTCAACAAATTTATTTTTAAACTAATTCTTAACTTAACCCTCCCTACCTTAGGAAGCTGGGTTAATACAGTTAAAGTTAACAAATTTATTTTTAAACTAATTCTTTACTTAATCCTCCCTTCCTTAGGAAGCTGGGTTAATACAGTTAAAGTTACTGTTAAACTAATTCTTAACTCAACCCTCCCTACCTTAGGAAGCTGGGTTAATACAGTTTATACAGATGTAAAGTACACTGTATAGCTAACTGTAATTCAAAATGAAGTTTCAAATGTTTTCTTTTATTGCAAACATTTATTTCTATGCAGCTTTCTTGAAATTGCAATAAATAATCTCACGTTTAAGTCTATTGTTCAAAACAAAAGCAAAAATGAATGCTTACAAAAATTTATGAATTTACATTATAGAAAAATATTTATGACAACACTATAATTAATACCAATATTTGCATATTGCAGCAATGTTATTAAAACTGGTTTCTTAAACTTACCATTATAGTTTTACTGTTACCCCCAAGTGCATTCTGTAGAAGTTTAGTAAGTGTTGAATCTCTATAAGGCACTGTAAAAAAGCACAGGTAGTTATATGCAAAAGCCATTCACATCTAAATATAGATTAAGATCTTATCATCAAATTGTGCTAAAAATTAAATAAGCAAATAAAATATAACAAGAGGCTCTTAGCAGCCGGAATTGCTCACCTGTAGGTTTTTGCTTAAGTCTGTCATCAATGATTATTTTTGCTTTTCAACATATATTAATGAGCGGATTCAAATGCCCTTTAAATGTTCTTTGTATCTGTCATATTTTCTTTAAAAGCAAAAAAAACATGTTAACCTAAAAAAATGCCAAATTTCCTTAAAATCATAAGTTCAGGGGCAATTACCCAAAAGGCAGATACCAGATTTGGCTGATAATTTCAGGTTAGGCGAATACAACTTCTTGTCTGATTTGCTCTAAATGCTTTAAGTCAAAGATTGCATTTTTACTCTATGTTATAATTTTAGTCATGGCGACCATGTTTTCAGAGGAAACAGAAAATAAAACACAAATTGTTTCCTAAGAATCATTCAGCTTAAGTTTGGTTTTAATTTGGTTCAGTAGTTTCAGATGAAAAGATTTTTTAATCATTTGTACCATATTTTATGAACAAATCACTGATGAATTAAAAAAACAAAATTAATGTAAAGCAAAAAATGTATTTTTTTTCTAAAAGCACGAAAATTTAATAACTAATTTTCTATTTTTTTTCTAATTATTTGAGCATTTTTATATTAAAACTAAAGGATAGAGAAAAAAGTATACCACTGTTCGAAATGTTAAAAAAAGAAAAGAAGAAATTTAAGTAAAATATGAACTTTTTACTTTATCTCAAAAGAAGCACATGAATTAAGAAAGTGTCATTCTAATTATATATTTGATTTAACAAGGTTGAAAATAGCTTGTGTGTTCATCAAAATAAAAGAAGAATGTGTCTGAGGACAGCAATGTTCCTGCTAAGCTTGTCTACAATATGTGGGAAAAAACTGGAGTGAGAGTGCAGAAACAAACAATAAAATTGGCATTTTTGAAATAAGTTATAAAGGGGCATAACTCTAGAACGGTAGGAGAATCAATGCCCAAATTAAATAAACTGTTATCACAGAGATATGACTCGCCTATTTGTAATTTTGATAATGCAAATGTTGAAATTAAAACAGCAATAGCATGACTAAAGGAATATGGGTAAACAATCTCTTTGGGATGAGAAGTGCTAATGCTTATACAACTGAATACCAATTAATATTAGCTTATCACTAACAGTTCCCCTTGAACTGACCTAATCACAAACTAAAATATGTAAACTAAGCAAAATTTTCAGTCAATAGACAATGCCTAAGGAGGCCGAGCCAAATATTCTTCATGTAAATGTGATATGCCAATGCATATTCAACTGCATACCAAATATCATTTACCTTTCACTAGTGGTTTCCCCTAAACGGACCTAATCACAAACTAATGCAGGTACAGGTAAACTAAGTAAAGTTTCAAAGTCATTAGACCATGAATGAGGGGGCAGGGCAAAATAATCTCCATGGAAATGAGATGTGCCAATGCTTATACAACTGCATACCAAATGTCATTGACCTACCACTTGTGGTTAACTATTAACTAGACCTAATCACAAACTAATACATTGTTGACCCCACCAACACCTTTTATTCAGGAAACAGCATACCTATGTCTTGCATTTTGACTCCATCAAGGCAAGACAAAAATGGGAAGGAAAGAAGGACAGTCAATTGTAACACTAAATGCTTCCTTGGCCCAGCGGATGGGGGAATTATCTGAACTGACAAATTATTCACATCATTAAAGTCCAAGGAACAATGGATAACATTTGAGCCGTAAGTACTAACCAACCACTTTTTTGTTTCCAGTTGATTGGTCTGCTAAAGCTTTGATGACATTTCCCAGGGTGCTAAGTGACTTATTAATGGCCGATCCTTCCTTCAGTCTGTCACCTGTTGCACCAGTAGAGTCTGCTCTCTCACTGAGAAACAATAAATCATGGCATTAAACATTCATTGGTTAAACTGCAGATGTTATTACTGTATAAACAAGTCCTGATAGGTTATCAGGGTTAACTTTGTCTTACAGGTCATTAAGATTTACCTGTTTGTCTCACACATAAACTAGTACTGGGTAGTGGTCAATCTTTTTTAAAGTTATTTCTCATGTTTAACCATTTTGTCTCAAAATAGTTTTAGCAAAAATTATTTAGTTACTTAAACTGATAAAAAGAAAAAAGTTTTTTGAGTGAAAACATTTGGTTTACCCTTGTAATTCTAATTCAAGTTCTAGAAAGAGCACACAGGGACAACTGAATTAGGCATCTGAAAGATTTCAAGTTCTAGAAAGGGCACACAGGGACAACTGAATTAGGCATCTGAAAGATTTCAAGTTCTAGAAAGAGCACACAGTGACAACTAAATTAGGCATCTGAAAGATTTAAAAATGTAAACAGTTAAACCAGTCATTTTAAATTTGTCTCAAATATTTGTTTTAAGATAAATAGTTCAACTGAAGATTTTACTAATAACATACACAGATTTCATAGACACCACCTTTTTTTCTCAGCTTCATTGATGTCAATTGAACATACAGTCGAACCTCGTTGTGTCGAACTCGGTTGTGTCGAAAACTCGGATGAGTCGAAGTAAATTCTCGGTCCCGGCATAATTCCCGTTTGATCAATGCATTTTAACCTCTGATGAGTCGAACTCGGATGATTCGAATTCTCGGTTAAGTCGAGGTAATTCTTAAGTCCCGTCGATGTAAAATTGATGTAAATTAACCCCGATGTCTCGAAGTTCAAAAGTAAAAAAAATGTCGAAAGAAATAAAAACTATGAAAATTAATTTACGGATGTTTTTCTTGTTTAACCTATTCATTTCCATAAGTGATTAAAGCTGTGTAAACATACTTGTTTGTATAACAGTTAAAATGACATGTTTATGGTGACCGTCAATCAACACCTTTGTTGATCGTCCAAGCAGAACTTGAATGTGCTGAACCTGTTTCACTTGGTATAAAAACGAAACGAATTTTAATGACCCAAGCTGAGATTAAATTAACCATTAGAATAAGAACAATAATTAAAAGGATTAAAATAGTTTATTAATCATTATGAGTCGGTTTTTTAATCTATGAACACTGTTCACGTTCTTTAAAGATAAGTTATGAAAATATTTTTACTTTGTTTCGCAAGTGATTCCATAATTTATAGTGTTTGACCTTTGTAAATATATGTGTATTGATTTTATTTTCTCAGTAAAGAATAAACTACGTTAACTGTGTTTACATTTTTATTTATAGAAAGAAAAAATACGGAATAAATACACAATCATATATTATCATATCGAAAAAAGCACAATGATCAATAAATACGTATCTAGTTTACAGAAATCACATATCGTTATTTTAAACATTTCAAACATATGACGTCACACTCGACCTCGGATGAGTCGAACCTCGGATGAGTCGAATACTTTCGTCTGGTCCCTTCGACTTCGACACAACGAGGTTCGACTGTACTATATTAGAAATTATGTGCTTTAAACATCAATAAACTCACTTATCAGAGTCTTATCACATTAATAAACAGCACAACTATAGCACCTTACATAACTTCAGAGAATGGTTTATCCATTTACTTAAAAAAATCCATACCTGCCAGCAAGATCCACCAAGTTTACTATAGATGTACGTGTCATGCTTTCTCCAACATCATTAGGACATTTCTGGGTAAAATTTATTCCAATAATGGTGTGTGCTCGACTGAAAAAAAAACACTTAAAAAATATTATCTTCAAAAATTTTGCACAAAACATTTGAATCCTTGAAACTCTTCATGCTTAATTCAACCATACGAGATTGGCAAGATGTTTTCCTACTGAGGACGTCTGCATCTCAAACTTAATTAAAATGATTATTGTTAACGGAAAGCCAAAGCAATGTTCATATGGCTCTAGATTCTGGGACATTTATTCTGACTGGCTGCATATAATGTGTGTCTAAAATTTGACCTGCTGTCCAGCCAGTGACTTCTGTCCCAGAAAGCTCAACATAGGGATATATATATATAGTGATCAGAGGGCATCTTTAACTAATTGCTTTAAAGCTTTATATTTTAGAAGGTTGAACACTTGGATGCTTCAATCTTTGTATATATCAATTCTACTAAAGAGGGGGGTAGGACCTTTATCGGGACTCCAGGATCGGATGTTTTTAACCTCAGGATTTCAGGACTGACCCTTTCAGGATCCGGGAATTCTTTATTCTAATTTCGGGATGTTGGGATTAAAATTTATTTAATTTATTTAAATTCGAAACCTCAGGATTTTGTGTTTTTAAGCCCGGAATTTCAGGATCAGGACCCCTCCTACTCCACCTCATTTCATTGAGCCTCATCTGCTCTGAAACCATACAAAGACGGAAATACTTGTGATATGACATATGCACGTATGAATGAATAACCCATTTCCAAGACATAATTTCTTTGGTTCAATGACTACTTGAAAAACAAGTTAAGATTTATTGTAATGCTAATTTCTCTCTTACTATGAGTAATGGGATAACTATACTTAGTATGTGTGTACTTTACAAGGTGCTAATGCCAGTCAGACAGTTTTCATCTTGAAATGCTAATTTCTGTCTTACTATGAGTAATGGGATAACTATACTTAGTATGTGTGTACTTTACAAGGTTCTCATGCCTGTCAGACAGCCTTCATCTGACCTCAACCTCATTTAATGGAACAGACAACAAGGTAAGTTTTCTTGGGTTAGTCCATATCTCAGATACTATAACCAATAGGTCTACTATATTTTGTATATGGAATGATTGTAAGATGTATATGTCAAACTGGCAGGTGTAATCTGACCTTGACCTCTCATTTTCATGGTTAAGTGGTTACAGATCAGTTTTTGCATTTTGGTTTCTTTTTTAATACTATGTGCATTAGGTCAACTTAATTTTGGTGTATGGAAATATTTTACAATGTACATGTCAGTCTGGCAGATTACATTTGACCATGACTTCATTTTTACAGTTCATCACCCACTGTTAAGTTTTTGTTTTGGTTTGGGTTTTTTAAACTAAAAGCAAGAGTTCAACTTCATTTTGTGTATGGAATAATTGTATGGTGTATATATGTCTGTCTAGCAGGTATCACCTGGCCTTGACCTCATTTTCATGGTTCATTGATCAATGCTAAGTTTTCATTGTTAACTTTGTTTATTAGAAACTAGAAGCAATATGTCAACTATATGTAATGCATAGACTGATTGAAATGTGTACATGTCTGTCTGGGAGGTTTATCTGACCTTGACTTCATTCTCATGGCTCATTGTTCAATGTTAAGTTTTCTTGGTGAAGTTCCTTTCTGAGAATCTAAATCTAAACAGGTAAACTACAAGTATATTTGGTATATGGAATGATTGTAAGGTGTACATGTATTTCCAGTTTGGTTTATCTGACCTTGAACTAATTTTTTTGAATAATTATAACTTTTATGTGATACTTGTGGTTAAGCTTTAGTTTCCGGACTATCAATATAAAATCAAGTCAGTAAAGCAGGTGAGACATTTCAGTGTGTGCACTCTTGTTTTTAAAGATTTCAAAGTCATATTCCACTGTTCATTACCTTACCTGCTAGTGGCATTGATATTGGTAGATGCCACTGTTCATTACCTTACCTGCTAGTGGCATTGATATTGGTAGATGCCACTGTTCATTACCTTACTTGCTAGTGGCATTGATATTGGTAGATGCCACTGTTCATTACCTTACCTGCTAGTGGCATTGATATTGGTAGATGCCACTGTTCATTACCTTACCTGCTAGTGGCATTGATATTGGTTGATGCCATTGTTCTTAACCTACATGCTAGTGGCATTCATATTGGTAGATGCCACTGTTCTTAACCTACATGCTAGTGGCATTCATATTGGCAGATGCCACTGTTCATTACCTTAGCTGCTAGTGGCATTCATATTGGCAGATGCCACTGTTCATTACCTTAGCTGCTAGTGGCATTCATATGGGTAGATGCCACTGTTCTTTACCTACCTGCTAGTGGCATTCATACTGGTAGATGCCACTGTTCTTAACCTACATGCTAGTGGCATTTATATTGGTAGATGCCACTGTTCTTGATCTTACCTGCTAGTGGCATTCATGTTGGTAGATGCCACTGTTCTGTTTCTTGTTCCTTCATTAATTTTAGAATCTATTTCTTCATAACTGTTCACTTGTTTTAATGTCATTTGCTCAACTAAGAAATAAAGTTAAAAAAGTATCAACAAAATATAATAAGATATCAATTTCATACAGGCTTTAGAATATCTATTGGACCGTTGGTTTTCCCATTTGAATGGTTTTACACTAGTAATTTTGGGGCCCTTTATAGCTTGTTGTTCGGTGTGAGCCAAGGCTCTGTGTTGAAGGCCGTACATTGACCTATAATGGTTTATTTTTTAAATTGTTATTTGGATGGAGAGTTGTCTCATTGGCACTCACACCACATCTTCCTATATCTAATGACCCCAAAGATAATTAAAGATTGGCCTGTTACATGAGAACCCTTCAGACAGGAATGTGCCAGATCCTTCCACACTAAAGATTCTTGACATGACATGCATGACTTGTTGCTAGAGACAATTTTTGCCCCTCTGATTTGTACAAAAAATCTGTACAACATTACAACTTGTACACTACATATACAAATCGTTCAAAAATGGCTGATGGGCACTGACTTTCTACCTCGTCTGAAATATATATAGGTGATAAAAAAAATTGTGAAATGAATTTTATAAAAATCTGACCAGAATTGTATTAATGAGAGTGCTTATAAGACTCATTGACTGGCCAGAATTGTACTCATGAGAGTGCTTATAAGATAGATACATAGAAGTTATTTCTATGTCCCTTCAAAGTGTAGCACAGGGGTCAAAAATAGCTGCCCAAAGTTGAGTTATGCTGAACTCGTAGCACAGGGGTCAATAATAACTGTCTAATGTTGAGTTATGCTGAACTTGTAACACAGGGGTCAACAATAACCGTGAAATATGCTGAACTTGAAATAGTTGAATAACATATTATAACAAATATACACAGAGTTCAGTCTAGGTAGCTCAAGTATCACTGCAGATAGTAATAATTAAACTTAAAAAGACAAAAATAAATAAAACAAATACCATAAAATCCCTTCTTTGGATCCTGTCTAACTTTTAACCCTCCTTTAATTGCTATGGTCTTAGGGTTCAAAAGGTCACGGACCTGTTCATTGTAAATCTCTAACATGCTCAACGAAACCTATAAATAAATAATCTAACAACATTAATTCAATTTCATCAAATAAAAGTCCTGAAGATGATACGCTGAGCCTCTGTTTTCAACATATTAGTAAGTTCGTTCCAATAAAAATAAAATCATGATTTTTTTGTGGGATCTTATCAATATAAAATACATGTACTATTCTTTTGACAATTGATTGGTAACAGTCTTTAATGTAGTAATTACCATGGTGACGGTTAATTCTACTTGGTTTAAAATTACAATTGCAAAACAATTATAGGGTTGTTTCTTGAATAACAGCTTTCAGCTAGCTTCACACTTAGAATTTTTAATATAGTCCAGCAACTAATATTGTTTAGCCAAAGTGAGTCACAAATTCTGACCATCCTCTTTTTAAGGCTTAACCTGCTATGAGGGGACTTTTCTTCTTATTTCAGATACAATTTTACTATGAGATTTAAAGTTAGCTACTTTCAGAGACATTGACCATGACATAAATTAATACAACTCATACTTTAGGTTTCATTTATACTTTTGATAAAGCTCAGTGGCAGACATAGGTAAGGACAGTGCCCCCCTTTTCATAGAGCTTTATATTTGGTGATGCATCAGCTATTTACATGTACCACTCCAAACAGCTCAAAATCTAAAAGGTTCCTTTATTGTGCAGAGCTCTAGCCTCTAGGTATGATACAACTGACTACCATGCATAGAATGCCTTTTTTAAATTATTAAAAAAAAGTGATTCACAGAGTCTATATAGCTCACTTAACACTTTTGTCAAAACTAGATTCTAATAGCTATAGATAAAATGCAACAAGATTATTTTCTGATTATAAGGGAGATAAATATTGAAAATCTGAGCAATTTTACCAACATCAGATTTTCTTTTGTCCATTTTGGTTTAAAGATAATCTTCAATTTCATTTGCATCAAAATTATTAATAATCTCAATGTTAATAGGATTGAATATGTTTTAATTAAGAAGTGTATACAATTTTGGAATGATAATCTTTATCAGAATGCTACAGTTAAACCCGATGCTCTGCATGGTGCAGCTTTATACAACCGCAGAGGTCAAACCCTGAGCAGTTGGGGCAAGTATGGACACAGTGTTCTCCCCAGAAATTTTGGATAGCATCACATTTGGCGTAAAAAAAAATGTATTTTTTTCAATGTAATTTGTCGCGTCGTGGCAATGCTCTATTTCCATTATGATATATGCGTTATTGTTTATTACAAAATGTATTATATTGTTTGTATGCTATAGGTCCTTATTTGGTGAATAAAATATTCTATTCAACCCTATTCTTTGTGTCAATATTGTTGAATTCATGACTGAGAATACAATTAAACTATAACCATGATAACAGTATTTTCAGTTTATGTTTTCTATATTCATTTATAGTTCCAGAATTATTTTTTCCTCTTGGGCCAAATTATAAAAATATATGTGTGGTTCCAGTTACCCTACCTACCCAGTTAAAAAAAAAATCTTTATCATGTCTATGAATTAAATATATTGGTTCATGGTATTCAATGATTCAGTCCCAGTTGTTTCTTTTTATCAAAATGATATATATTCTTAACAAAGTTATCTAACAAATAGTCTGTTAATGCTTAGTTTTCTCTTGGTACCGTATCATTGTTTTCTGTCTACTGTGCCATTTGTGCAAATGTAGTTATTATCGTAAAATACAGATTTTTGTCATATCTGGTCCGGTTCCGATCAGTAGTTTACACTAAAATATTAAATGGCGGCCGAAAGCAATGAAAAATACGAAAATAACAATGTTTGACAAGAGATTTGGAATGAATATGGCGTTTTTAATGCATTAAATGGATGAAACATAAACTAAAGCCAATTATGATCACTTTCTAAAGAAAGACCAAAACTTATTTAGCTCATAATAAAAATTTTCACTCTCGATTTACAAAAAGTGATAGGAAGAGAAAGAAAGTAAATTACTACTGTAATATTTTTCAGACCACCTGGTATTAATCATGCCACAAGTGACAGCTTGGGGTATTCCTATCCAAACAGTTATCCCCCAAAGGGCAATTAACACCTATTTAATCACTCTTAATTGTCTATTGTCCGACTTCAAGGGATTAAAGGTGATATATTTTTTATGATCATAAGCGGTAATTAGATGAAAGTTCAAAATTAAGGACATGGCTTTGCCATATAGAAACGAGAAAAAATAACATCCTGAAAATAATTATAGCGTTGCAGGAAGAAAATATAGCTTCGCGGTACTGCGACGCTAAAATGGCCAGGGGAGAACACTGGTATGGTCACAACATTCAAGCTTGATATAGCTCTGAAATTGGATTGTAATTAAATAGTTGACACAGCAGAGGTTTCTGACACAGAATGAAAGTGGTCTAATGAAAATTAAAAATTAAATTTACCTATTATGGTCCAATATCCAAAATCTAAATACATGGCCATGGATTGATTCAGCATATCAAAGAATCCCAAGAATTCAATTTTTGATGAAATCAAACAAAGTTTAATTGTGGACCCTTTTGACCTATATGTGGACCAATTTGATAACAGGGCCCAAAAATCAAAAATCTAAATACATGGTTAGATTTAGCATATCAAAGAACCCCATACATTCATTTTTTGTTGAAATCAAGCAAAGTTAGATTTTGGACCCTTAGAACTCCTTGTGGACCAATTTGATAAAGGGTTTTCAATGAAGAGAAAAACTACCTCACCCCGAGGAGTCCTTCAGCTAGCCCCTAAACAAATATGTATACTAGTTCAGTGATAATGGACGTCATACTAAACTCTGAATTTTACACGAGAAAATAAAATTAACCAGGTGCTCCGCAGGGCGCAGCTTTATACAACCGCAGAGGTCGAACCCTGAACAGTTGGGGCAAGTATGGACAAAACATTCAAGCGTGATACAGCTCTGAATTTGGATTGTGATCAAATTTTTGACATTACATGGTTTTTTTTTACACAAAACAAATGTCAAGATTTTACAAATTTTACAATTAAAGATTTCTTCTTCAAACTTTTTAAATCTAAAATTAAATAGTTGACACAGCATAGGTTTCTGACACAGAATGAATGTGGTCTAATGAACTTAAAAGTTTGTTTTTGCCTTTTAGCAATTCACTATGCTGTTGAATATTAATCCTCTCAAAAAAATGTTTGAAGAAATTTTCTTTTTATTTATGAAATCTGAAATGAGAAAAATTTAACCCCCCCCTTTTTTTCACATCCCTGTTTCCCTTTTTCCAAAACTGATATCAATTCAAATTTCTAATGGAGTTTGCAACAATAACTACTCTTTTAAATACATCATAAAATATTAAAATGTAAAATAAATTTGTGCTTGTTATCACTGAATGGTAAAGATTGGTTGGTAGTAAAAGTGAATATACATTGTTTATTGTATAAAACAATAAAAAAAACTTCATCAACGACATTTTATATTGGCAAATTTCCAATGAAGTTATTTACATAAAGTTATTGGCAAATAAAAATAGAAAATGACATCATAGTCATGTCTGGCAAATGTCCAACATACATTATCTAAAAACATTTTAGATAAGATAAAAGGAAAAAAAGCTTCATCAGCAACATTTTATATTGGCAAATTTCCAATGAAGTTATTTACATAAAGTTATTGGCAAATAAAAATAGAAAATGACATCATAGTCATGTCTGGCAAATTTCCAACATATATTATCAACTACTATTCTATACAAAGAAAGATAACTCCAATTGAAAATTAATTGCTATTGCACAATATTGTGCAATTAGATATTTCTTGCTATTGTGCAATACTGTGCAATTGAAAATTTCTTGCTATTGCACAATACTTGATATGGAATCCAGATTTGGACCAACTTGAAAACTGGGCCCATAATCAAAAATCAAAGTACATATATAGATAAAGCATATCAAATAAGCCCAAGAATTTAATTTTTGTTAAAATCAAACTTAGTTTAATTTTGGACCCTTTGGACCTTAATGTAGACCAATTTGAAAACTGGACCAAAAATTAAGAATCTATACATACACAGTTAGATTTGGCATATCAAAGAACCCCAATTATTCAATTTTTGATGAAATCACACAAAGTTCAATTTTGGACCCTTTGGGCCCCTTATTCCTAAACTGTAAGGACCAAAACTCCCAAAATCAAACCCAACCTTCCTTTTATGGTCATAAACCTTGTGTTTAAATTTCATAGATTTCTATTTACTTATACTAAAGTTATGGTGCAAAAATAATGCTTATTTGGGCCCCTTTTTGGCCCCTAGTTCATAAACTGTTGTGACCTCAACTCCAAAAATCAATCCCAACCTTCCTTTTGTGGTCATAAACCTTGTGTTAAAATTTCATTGATTTCTATTTACTTATACTAAAGTTATTGTGCGAAAACCAAGAATAATGCTTATTTGGGCCCTTTTTTGGCCCTTAATTCCTAAACTGTTGGAACCAAAACTCCCAAAATCAATCCCAACCTTCCTTTTGTGGTCATAAAACTTGTGTCAAAATTTCATAGATTTCTATTCACTTAAACTAAAGTTATAGTGCGAAAACCAAGAAAATGCTTATTTGGGCCCTTTTTGGCCCCTAATTCCTAAAATGTTGGGACCAAAACTCCCAAAATCAATCCCAACCTTCCTTTTGTGGTCATAAACCTTGTGTTAAAATTTCATTGATTTCTATTCACTTTTACTAAAGTTAGAGTGCGAAAACTAAAAGTATTCGGACGACGACGACGACGACGACGCCAACGTGATAGCAATATACGACCAAAAAATTAAAATTTTTGCGGTCGTATAAAAATCATACAAGACTAACAAAGGCCAGAGGCTCCTTACTTTGGACAGGCACAAAAATGCGGTGAGTATTCGTATTTGTATTTGCATAAGAAAATTCATGCATTTCACCATCATTTTTTCTAACCCAATCATAAAATCTAAAACAATATCTATAATGTTCTATTTTTTTATCTTTATTCCACAGATCTGTGCATTAGTCATGTTATTGGTGACTGGACCAAAATAAAAATCAGTATATTAAATATCAGACTATAAGACAGACAGGACAAAAAAGGATTTAAGATAATCAACTTCTTTTATGTTGAATCATGTTTAACTATAACACTTCCGTGATCAGGGTGTTTGAGTTTTGATAAATCTTTAAATCAAACAAAGGTGAAAGTGATATATATAACTCTGAGTGAGATTTACAATAGAGATCATGACTGTTTACTTTGTATCCGAGGTAAACAATCACTCGAATGTTTAACATATTTAGACCATGTCATGCATAGATTATAAATAACTACAATCACAACCTGGACTTTAAATGTTTAATATATTTTAAATCATGTCATATATATATTGATTATAAATAACTGCAAGAAAAGTGAGGACTTCGTTTAAATGCTGATACATTTTTATTATAATTTCAAACAAATAAAAGTATTTTTTTTCTGGATAAGTCATGGAAGTAAATGCATATATCATGTATTAAACCAAACATAAAGCTGTTAAGCTGAATAAAATTAAGGCAAACTAGACATCATTGAGATGTTAGCCATCCCTGTATGCTCCCCTGTAAATAACCTGTATCTTATAAGATTCTTCAATTTATATACTTTTAAGAGTGTATCAAAACTACAGCAAGATCCAGGAACTTTTTATTTTAGGGAAATACCAAACTAAGTCAACTAAAGAATCCAAAATTATTTTCAGTTTATGCTTGTGCTACGAGCACAGGAAAGGCAGTTTCTCTACTGGTAATGAACACTGCAAGTCTTAATGAAGTCAAATGTCAATCTAAAATGTTTAATTACAATGTGTGACACTTCTTAATTCTAACTTGGTGGTTTCTCTTTCAATCACAATTTTTATTGGACAATTTTACAATAGACCAGTTTCACATAAGCTACTAATCAACGCTGATCTCGAAATCTTCTGCGCGTTTGAGTTTAAATCTCGCGATATCATACGTGACAGGGGGCTACTGATATTTAGCAACCCAATAATAAATCAACCGCTTATAATTACTGCGTTATGTACATTGCTGTATGTCAGTTTGATTTTTCGTGAAAAGAGAAAAATATTTTGATAAAGAGAAAACAGCCTAAACATCAGAAATTCATTTAATTTCAGTTCTGTTCCAGTTTTTCTTAAATATTTTTTACATCTTCTTCACATGCATGTAAAGGGTTTTTACGGTCTACATATAGGTTTAGTATCATAGACTCGAACTTTTAATTTTCTTTTAAAAAAATACAGGTTACTGTTATGGTGACTTTTGCATGAAATTTTATGGGTACAAAGACATGATACCGGCACTACTAAATAATCGAAATTTCCAATAATGGTAGTACAATGTAGGGGAGTATAATATATAATGTTCAACGAAAATTGATAGAATTTTTCCTTACATACTCTTGTCAAAGATGTAGTACATAATTATTGTGATATGCTAACATTATGAAAAACACAATGATAGGTCACCGAGTGTTTTCAAGCTATACGCTGTGAAAATATGAAGCATTTTGTATGGATTAAACAGAGGCATTTTTAAGGTAAAAGTATCATTATATGAATATTTGAAGGTAAAACAAATGATAGAATTCCAAAGTAAAATGTGAGAAAATAGCTCTTATAAAATGCGTTCAGAAAACAACAGAAAAAATGGAGTCACCATGCGTTTTATCCTGTTTAGCGTACATGGCATATAACATTAATAGAACACTTTCCTATTGATTGTAATAGACACCTAGTAAACAGGGCCCTGGTACCGTGTTGAAGACCGTACATTGACCTATAGTTGTTAAACTTTTGATACATTGTGACATGGACTGATCGACAGTTGAATCATTGGCACTCATACCACATCTGCTTATTTGTATGTACATTTGTTTCAAATATTTCTGTGTCAATGATGTTTTAGACGGCCATGATGTAAATGAAGTGAGATATAAGGCAGTTTTAAAATACGTATCAGAAATACAGGTTCATCTTCAATTTTCAAAGATCGGACTATAATACAATGCATTCAATATCATTTTAATTTCTAAGCTATGTTCATGATCGATTTCGTCTAAGCAGAGGTTCAGTGCCAGCGGGGCGAGTAATTTTCTACATATTGTCAACTTTATCATTTTTCGTGCCATTAAAAGTAATTGAATATCCTGTATTTACAACAAGCGATGTATGCCTTAAATTAAGATCAAATGCTGAATGACCCCCTCCTAAATTATTAAAATATTCCCAGTGGCATTAACAACACTGGCCATGATATCTCAGTGTTAATAAGGTACCAGGGTTAACATTTTAAACATCTGTACTAGGGGATGACAATTTGATTTTCAGGAGGGGGGGGGGGTAGAAAAATATTATTCTTAGACTAATTTCCTAATAAATAAATATGACCTAGGCAGGATGGAAAAGAATGATCTGCAACGCAAACAACAGGAAATAATTGTGTACAAAAGTTAAATGAATTATGAAACGGTCGCCCTTTTTCAGTAACTGTTTATACAGAAAAGCTTACGTTTTATCAATTTTCACCTGGTGAGATTATACAAGGTGAAACGAGGATTCCACATGGCCAAGGTGTTAATTGTCTTCTTAATTTATGACCTTATACTATGTATATGAAGTGAGCCCCGCTTATTTATCTAATTTATTCTTCCCGTTAGGTGAACGATCTCAGCGTGAATTCGTGACATTTAAAGGTACAATTAATATAAAGCCAGGCGGCATATCAGATCGTATATAATACTGCAATCAACAACACAGCAGTAGTCCGTTTTAAAATCTTTTATTGTGTCAATTGTTAATAATTAAAGTTGTCTGGTCAATATAAATTTTATATTTTGATTCAAATGATGCTCATGTTGTTAGAAATGACCCAAATGTAAACGCAAACACTCAATCAGATGCTTGTTTTTCCAAGTCTTAATGGTCACTGCTTACAACCGTTAGCCCCCAGTTGATAAACTCTCGAGAATTATCGCATGATTTCATAGTTTTGCTAATTAGATTAGACATGCGCAGTTAAATGTGAAACTGGTGTATTGTTTACATTGTTTACTTAATTAAGCTTATAATGTAATAAAGGATTATTCTTCAATAGCTTATTAAAATATTGACAGTTGGTTTAATTATTAAAATGAACAAAAGTTATTTAAAATTAGATAAAATATACAAGAATGTAATTTAAAATCATTATGTGTACTTTGTTATTTTAGTAGATTTTCTTCCCCTTGAGAGTTCGTTGATGTTTGTTAGTTGTATAAATATGCTTGCCAAAATGATTAACATTTAAACTAACATAGTATTACTAGAAAAATGTAAAAAATCCTAAACTTTTCAACAAATGGCAGTAAACTAGAGGCTCCATGGAGCCTGTGTCCCTCACATGATATTTTTATTTAAAATTGATGTATGAAATAATGCAACCATTATACTTTTGCTCTATTTTCAGAAAAAAAAGTCAAAAACTGCATTTTCCCCACTATGTTCTATTTTTAGCAATATTAATGTCAGCCATGTTGGATACATTTTTAAAAACTAAAAACCCTAATGGTTATTTGTGGTTAAGTTTGGTTAAATTTGTCTCAGTTGTTTCAGGAAAAAACTTTTGCAAAGATTACAAAAAATTACAAAAATTGTAAAATTTTGACTTTAAAGGGCAATAACTCCTTATGAGTCAATTGACTATTTTGATCATGTGTGGCTTATTTGTAGATCTTACTTTGCTGAACCTTATTGCTGATCAAGTTTATCTCTATCTATAATAATATTCAAGATAATAACCAACCAGGTGCTCCACAGGGAGCAGCTTTATACGACCGCAGAGGTCGAACCCTGAACAGTTGGGGCAAGTATAGACAAAACATTCAAGCTTGATACAGCTCTGAATTGGGATTGTGATCAAATTTTTGACATTACATGGGTTTCTTACACAGAACAAATGTTAAGATCTTACAAATCAATTAAAGATTTCTTCTTCAAACTTTTAAAAAAAAATTGAAATTTGAGAAATTTGAAAAAAAACATTGAAAACTACTACCACTCTCCTTTTTTTCAATTAGTCCATAACCTGACATTTCTTTATACATAATTAACAAGTAGTATAAGGGAGGTAAATCTGAACATACCCAACATTGTATGTTAAATGTTTATGAATTACCTCCCTTACACTGCTTTTAAATTGTCTTAATTGTACATTGACCAGAAAAACCTAGTTTTCCCCCTTTTTTGCCCCTTATTCCAAAATATTTTTAGCCATAACCCCCCAAAGTCAATTCTAACTATCCCTCTATGGTATGGAAACTTGTGGTATAATTTCAGAGAGATTCCCACACTTACACACAAGTTATTGTTTGAAAACTACATGAATGCTTATTTTGGGCCCCCTTTTTGGCCCCTAAATCAATCCCAACCTTCCTATAGTGGTATTGAACCTTCTGGTAAAATTTTGTAAAGATCCAATCACTAAAACTTAAGTTATTGTCCGGAAACTAAATCTGTCTTCGGACAACGACGACAACATGATAGCATTATACGATGCCAAAAAAAATTTTGCGGTCGTATAAAAACTACAAAATTTTGTTAAAACAAGCATTCTGAGAGTATTGCATGGCAATACATAGTCCCCTACCGGGTCAAAATAACATTATACTGGAACAAAATGCTAACTTGATCTATAACTTGTCATGGTGTAAACAAAAAGTAAATATCAAGTCATTATATGTAAGCATGACTAAAAACAGTGTGAATAACTGATTATATGAGTGAATTTTTCAAGTCCAAGGACCATAACATGCAGAAAATTATCAGACCAAAACAAAAATTTGAATTTGATCTGGAACTTGCCATGATAAAACTATATACCAATTATCAATCAATATCTTCAAGCATAATGAAAAAAAGTGTGGAAAACACTCTTAACATTGGATATGATTAATAGTTCTCTAAAATTAGATATGATGTAATACAATTTCTCTAATTCTTCGTGAATTTATCCCTTTCTGCACCCATTGTATAAAAAAATTTAATCAACGTGTGGTTTGTTTGATCTCAGTTCATCATTGGTTAAAATCCGATTTCCTCTGAATTTCCTATTGTGACGGCATGAAAAAAGGCAACCATGCCTGATGACGTCACATAGAAAGAACACATCTTTTTGCAGATCGTTCGTAAAGAAGGAATAAGTTTGCCTGCATATTGTTTGAAAATCATTAGAGAAACGGATTCCACCACCAAATCTTGTGTAATACGATATTTATCCACTCTCGACAGTTAAATTTTAAATATTTAAAACGCTCTGTGAGCCTCGCGTTTTAAATTTGAAAATTTAACTGTTTTGAGTGGATAAATATTGTATCACACTCGATGCAGTGGTAGAATCTCTATATCTCTATGTATATCTTTTTTCAAATTATAATCAAATATAATTAATAGTTCCAACTATTTTTTCTTTCATTTGTCACAAACTAATATAGATTTGAAACTTATCTATAAAATGTCAACAACTTTTATATACACAATGAAATATATACCTTAATAGTTAAAGGATTTCACTTAATAACATTTATATATATATATATAGCATTCAGAAAATTACTTATTACAAAATAACAAACAAACAAACTGGCACAAATTTTTCAAACAATTTACTAATTCATCTGAAAATAGACTTATAGATCTTGACCTGTTAACAATTTAACCCCATGTCAGATTTGCTCTAAATGCTTTGGTTTTTGAGATATAAGCCAAAATCTACATTTTACTCCTGTGTTCTGTTTTTAGCCATGGCGGCTATCTTGGTTGGTTGGCTGTGTCATTCTTTAATCAATGGAAATCTCTTTATCTGTAAATTATAATTTTAACCATTTTCTTTAAGGATTGACTGAATATTTTTTCTGTCTATGAAGAAATGAAATAAAAAATGTGGTGCACACTGAATAACCTGTGTAGTTGGTTATTTAAAAGTGTGCACCACATTTTTCAGGCTATTTTGTATAGTCAGAAAAAAATATTACAATCCTTCCTTTATAATTTTATTTATGATTTGGTTGGATGGAGGAATGTAGCATGTAACACAATTTTGAGGTTGGTTATTTTCTCACCTGATATTCTTCATTTTCTCCAGCTGTTGATCTTTTCTTTTCAATTCCATCAAACAAGTCATCACAGAACAATGGTACAATTCCCTGGTTTTTGCCATATCCCACCACAGAGTAAGACTTTCCACTTCCAGTTTGTCCATAGGCAAACAGTGAACAATTATAACCCTTCCAAGCATTGTCTATTATTCCTTTTCCTAAATCATTGAACACGGTTTGCTGAAATAAGTTTACAATAGTGGAATCAAAGCATATAATAAATGTGAATTAGCTAAAACTGTAATATAAAGAGTATTATACAAAACTAGACAAAGTGATGAGATATTCTTCCACACGTGCATTGATATTAATGATCACTTATATACATATAACAAAACATTTTTATATTATTTATTTATCTTCTTTTTAAAACTAGAATGTGTCCATAGTACACGGATGCCCCACTCGCACTATCATTTTCCATGTTTAGTGGACCGTGAAATGGGGGGTCACAATTCTAATTCGGCATTTAAATTAGAAAGATCATATCATAGGGAACATGTGTACTTAGTTTCAAGTTGATTGAACTTCAACTTCATCAAAAACTACCTTGACCAAAAACTTTAACCTGAACTTCGCACTATCATTTCTATGTTCAGTGGACCGTGAAATTGGGGTCAAAACTTCAATTTGGCATTAAAATTAGAAAGATCATATCATAGGGATCATGTGTACTAAGTTTAAAGTTGATTGGACTTCATCTTTATCAAAAACTACCTTAACCAAAAACTTTAACCTGAATCCTGGCGAACGGACGTACAGACCAGAAAACATAATGCCCCTCTACTATCGTAGGTGGGGCATAAAAAGTATTTGATGGGTGTTAATTGAAGAAATGAATTTATAACAAGCTATGTAAAGGAATAATACTTTGCACTTGATGATGTCTACGTATTCATCATATTGATAGATTGGCCAAAAACCCAAAACGAATATTACGTAATGGAAATCTAGGCGATAGCAATACACCAGAATGCCCTAAGGTCATCCCCTGTAAAAATCAGGTGAAAAAGGTTAAACTCACCAGATGAAAACATAGAAATACATCTAGTAGAACAAAAACAAAGAGTGCATCAGGTACTTGTACATCCCAACAACAAAAAGATAGTCAGTACTGATCAACGAGTAATCCCTGTTACTGACAGCTAGTTCAAAGACAAAAACAACAAATAAAAAATTTATGCATCTAAGACTAAATATCTATCAGATGACAGAACACATTCAAATCCAGGCATTGTCCGATCCTGACTTATATAGTTTTACATACAAATCAGTACTTTATTGATACTATAATGAACTATACCTGATCAGCATATTTTGTTCCCGTTGGTTCTAAATATCCATCAGGTCGCTCTTTAAACTCAGTACTTTATTAATACTATTATGAACTACACCTGATCAGCATATTTTGTTCCCGTTGGTTCTAAATATCCATCAGGTCGCTCTTTAAACTCAGTACTTTATTAATACTATTATATACCTGATCAGCATATTTTGTTCCCGTTGGTTCTAAATATCCATCAGGTCGCTCTTTAAACTCAGTACTTTATTGATACTATAATGAACTATACCTGATCAGCATATTTTGTTCCCGTTGGTTCTAGGTATCCATCAGGTTGCTCTTTAAACTCAGTACTTTATTAATACTATTATATACTTGATCAGCATATTTTGTTCCCGTTGTTTCTAAATATCCATCAGGTCGCTCTTTAAACTCAGTACTTTATTAATACTATTATATACCTGATCAGCATATTTTGTTCCCGTTGGTTCTAAATATCCATCAGGTCGCTCTTTAAACTCAGTACTTTATTAATACTATTATATACCTGATCAGCATATTTTGTTCCCGTTGGTTCTAAATATCCATCAGGTCGCTCTTTAAACTCAGTACTTTATTAATACTATAATGAACTATACCTGATCAGCATATTTTGTTCCCGTTGGTTCTAGGTATCCATCAGGTTGCTCTTTAAACTCAGTACTTTATTAATACTATTATATACCTGATCAGCATATTTTGTTCCCGTTGGTTCTAGGTATCCATCAGGTCGCTCTTTAAACTCAGTACTTTATTAATACTATTATGAACTATACCTGATCAGCATATTTTGTTCCCGTTGGTTCTAAATATCCATCAGGTCGTTCTTTAAACTCAGTACTTTATTAATACTATTATGAACTATACCTGATCAGCATATTTTGTTCCCGTTGGTTCTAAATATCCATCAGGTCGCTCTTTAAACTCAGTACTTTATTAATACTATTATATACCTGATCAGCATATTTTGTTCCTGTTGGTTCTAAATATCCACCAGGTCGTTCTTTAAACTCAGTACTTTATTGATACTATTATATACCTGATCAGCATATTTTGTTCCCGTTGGTTCTAAATATCCATCAGGTCGCTCTTTAAACTCAGTACTTTATTAATACTATTATATACCTGATCAGCATATTTTGTTCCCGTTGGTTCTAAATATCCATCAGGTCGCTCTTTAAACTCAGTACTTTATTGATACTATAATGAACTATACCTGATCAGTATATTTTGTTCCCGTTGGTTCTAGGTATCCATCAGGTCGCTCTTTAAACTCAGTACTTTATTAATACTATTATATACCTGATCAGCATATTTTGTTCCCGTCGGTTCTAGGTATCCATCAGGTCGCTCTTTAAACTCATCATGGGACCAGTAAGAGAAGTCAAAGCTGAACCTGCGGGGGTCGGCTGACAAGTTTTCTGGGTCCTTAATTTCAGTCTGGTTCCCTACCATGTTAATGATAACTGTAGAATTTCTGTTCTTCTCACGATCATTGTATGGATGGTTAAGGAATATTTGTTATTGCTTTTATCATTACTGAAAATAGGTGAGTTGCAAATTGGGGATAGTACTGTGTCCTACATGTGCATTGAAAAATAAGGTTCAAAAGTATGTATATCACCCAAAACACAATTTATTATACAATTCAGCATGAGATACATTGAATTAGTTTAAACATGCATGTTTTTTATTTGCTTAATTAAAAAAAAATGGATTAGACAAAACAAAATCTTACTTATGAAGTTTTCTCCATTTAAGGAATGACTGCAATATTTAAAATGTGGTGCACACTGAATAACCTGTGTAGCGGGGTTTTTTAAAGTGTGCACCATATTTTTTATGTTATTTTCAATAGACAGAACAAATATTACAGTCATTTCTTATAATTTAATTCTAAATTCCATTTAAAACGGAGTAAACCATGAAAACACATTGATGACGTCACGGTCACATGACAAAATTATGTCTACAAACATGTATGAGCTGATAAACAAAACAATGTCAGCCAATCAGAAGACATGTTACATCCAAAATCAAATTATAATACAATATAAACAAATACAGTAATAGTTTAATGAGCATAAAATTAAAATTGAGAATTATGTGATCATAAGATTAAATTTGAGAATTAATTGAGCATAATTGAGAATTATGTGAGCATAAGATTAAAATTGAGAATTATGTGATCATAAGATTAAAATTGAGAATTATGTGAACATAAGATAAATCAAATGATAGAATTGTAAAATAAAATACCAGGAAGACAGTTTTTAGAAAATGCTTTCAGAAAATGAAACGAAAATATTATATAGGGTCACCATTCCTGTTTCTTGCATAAAATAGCAAATTTCATGCAGATTCCACGAGAAAATGTACTACTTTCAGAGTAACCACCTTTAATACCCTAATTTAAAAAAAAATGAAAATCAAACAAAAATGATCTCATTTGTAAAAATATTAGTATTTACAAGATGTACAAGTTAAAATCTTATAAATTTGTCCATTAAAATGAAAAATGGCATTAATTGAGGAAATTAAAAGTGGTCAAACCAGGATCTAAAAATCTAGTGCGTGGTTCATACATGTATTATAAAACATTACAAGGTCCAAAAGAAAATTGGTCCAATCATACATGTTGTACCAATGAAATTTTTTTAAATTTTAAGTTAATAACTACATTATGTTTTATCCAGTTATCATGGTTATTAGGAACTACTATAGCAAAACATGATTTTATTAGGCCATTTTCAAACATTACCACTTTAATCTTTTTTAAATACAGCAATTATGAATAAAAGATAAACTAAAAAAAAACAGTGATTATGCATAAAAGACGTGTTTACAATTAGAATAAATACAAAATACTGTAATTAATTTTACATGCTATATATATATATATATATATAATTTGGATGACTTCTACAGTGTCATAATTAACCTGACCATGTTACATGTAGACCATAGATGTCATACCTGCCAACTGTCACTATTTGGAGGGATTTCCCCCATGAAGGCTCCCAAATGGAAATTTTGAAAGAGCAATTTTGTCCACAATTTAAACAAAACAATAAATTTTACAATGCAGGCTATAGGCTTGTAATAGTGTATGAAGAAGCCAAAAAATAACACTAAAATATATTTGAAGCCCCCTTGATGGTTTTGTAGAACTATAGGATCCATCTTGCATGTAAAACCCTCATGAGCATTTTGAAAAGTTGGCAGGTATGAGATGTATTAAATATATATGTGTAGACGAAAGACTGATTTGTTACCAGTATCAGAACTTTATCATAAATAAATATCTTCAATTCATGTATAATAGAGTTCTGATTCTGGTAAACCACATAATTAATAATATTCAACAAATACTGTAAATTCAGAAATTATTGTAAGGTTTTTATTGTTGCGAAAAATGCAACAGAGACGTAAACGCAATAATTGAAACTCACATTTTGAAATATTTTATATCAATTTAACAAGATTTTTCACAAAATCATAAAAAATTAAAATCGCATTGTAGTCATGTTAGTCTAAAATGCCAAAATCACAATAATAAATGCATGCAATCATTTCTGAATTTACAGGATACAATGAATTGATACATTTTGTGGTAAAGTAGATATATTTTGTCATAACAGGATATTATTTCAATGTGGAATTATTTTTAATCATGGAATTTGCATTATTTTTTGTGCTTAAAATTTTTAATAAATTCCATGTTTATTCTGTATTTTAATGTTTTTTTGAGTTGGGCATAATACTGATAATCATGATTATGTGTTGTATTGTTATAAAGGTCTTGTATATCTGTTAAAAGCTCTAATCATGATTATGTGTTGTATTGTTATAAAGGTCTTGTATATCGGTTAAAAGCTCATTTGAGCTTATGTTGTCTCTGTTTGTATACCTTGCCATCTCTAAATAAAGCTTATTTATTATCATTATTTTCATTTAAGTTTTTAACCCTTGTCATGTATCTTTGAGAGGGGGTAGGAGGGGTCCTGATCATGAAATCCTGAGCTTAAAAACACGAAATCCAGAGGCCCCGAAATTCCAAAAAAGAATTCCCTGATCCCGAAATACTGTGCTTAAAAACAACCGATCCTGCAGCGATAAAGGTCCTATCCCCCCTCATCATTTGACATATCATTTTTAAATGCAAAAAATAAATCCTTTTTCATTAATATTATTCAGTAAGTCGATAAAAATTTGATTAATGTCATTTCATATTTATTATGTTTTGCCTCTAAAATATTTTTGATTTCAAACTGTTGTCTGTTTTGATTACTTACACGTAATTTGTTGAACTTTCTTCAAAAAGGATATAAAAGGTCGGACTCGGACTGCCACTTTCACGCTTTCTGCCATCCTGTCAGTTTTGTTCTACCACAGAAATTAACAAAAATCTCTGCAAAATGAGGTTAAATGTCCTATTACCAGTAATCGTGCTGTGTTTACCAATCTTGTGTATACTGACCGGCGTTTACATTGACGTTCTCATCTTTTAACATACTCCTGCGTGTGGTTTTTTTTTCTTGGCGATTTGACAGCAATCACTTAATGCATGTACTTTTTTAGATCCTCACTAGTATCGCAAGAAAATATCAAGTTTATAGAATAATGAGGTACGGTAAACAAACAAGAAAGATGAACAGTATTAATATTGGGAGAAAAATGTACGTGGGAGGCACGTCAAACAGCTAGATGTCAACAACGGTAACATCCGTAAATAAAAGAGAGATAACTACTTTATTTTTGCGATTCAATCACCAAGTTGCACATGGTGTTCTCAGGGAGGTCCGCGCCTATGCCAATAATTATTTTTTATTTTGGCCGTGGCTATTTTGCCGGCTCTATTAGGCTAGGCGCTATTTTACCGAAGCCGGCAAAATAGCGATCTATTTAGAGTTTGGCTTTTGCCGGTCTAAATTAAGATTTTCTGTATATAAATTAAGAATAGAAAAGAATACAGAAAAATACACTTTGATAAGAATATCTTTAAAGGACAAATATGTCTTTTTTGTAACTTTAGACAGAACGTGTATATTAAAATTGATACTCTCTACGTATTAACAGTCTCTAAAAACCAAGATACAAATTCTTGTAAAAACTATAACGTAACGGTACCCAAATTGCACCGAGTACCCAAATTGCACCTATTTATCAAAAATAGCAGCGAAAATCTAACAAGATTTCCTAGAGACTAAAAAAATGGTATTTTTATGATTTGAAACTATGCACGTCTTTCAACATAGGTAAAAATATTTAGATATACACAAAACGTTTACAATATTAATCAACAGATGAAGTGTTTACTGAAAAAGCAAAATGTACTGAAACTTCGCCATGCGACGTCATCAAAACGTCATCTTTTTAAAATTAACAAATACAATACGTTTCAAGTATCCATTTCTTAAAAAATGAAGAGTAAGCATGGACAAATATCCAATTGTTCAAAACATTTGAAAAAAATAAACAAAAGCTCTGTTATTCGACTTTGCGAATTTAAGCATGGATGCAATTTGGGTACTCCTCATTACAGAATCTCAAATTGGTGTACCTTTATAATAAAGAAGGATACGGCTACAAAATAAACACAAAATGGAAATTTTTGTCTTGATCATAAAAAAACTTAGTTGAAAAAACTGTCAAAATAGGTGCAATTTGGGTACCGTTAGGTATTTTTTTTAATGTTTTTTTTTTTAAACTTTTAAAAAACATAAATATTGAAATTGATATTTAAAATAATAATAACCCGGTAGAAGTCCGTTGGTGAATTTATCTTCCAGACCTCCAACGGATGTATAACGGACACGTAACGGATACAAAACGGAAACGAAACGGACGAGTACCGTACAAAACGGACGCCTAACGGACGTTCAACGGACATTTTATCCGTTGGACGTCCGTTCAAAGTTTTGAACATGCTCAAAATTTTCCACCGGACAGAACGGACGTCGACGGATAAAACGTACGCCTAACGGACATGCAACGGATATGGACGGACGTCTATCGGAAAAGAACGGACGCCTAACGGACATGAACGAATTGAAAAAAAAGTTATCCGTTAGTCGTCCGTTCGAGCTATCCGGTAAGGTGTGACCGAGGCTTTATGCATTCGTTACGCGTCCGTTTTATTTGGTCCGTACATCAACGGACTCCCAACGGATAACAATTTTCTCAACGGACAACTTTTATTTTCATCCGTTAGGCGTCCGTTCGTGCTATCCGGTAAGGTGTGACCGAGGATTTAGTCTTGCACACGAAAGATGCTGCCACTGCAGACATTTACTGCACATGACACTTGTCAAGTTTCTTTTGAGTCTGCATCACTTTTACAAAAATTGTAGATATATAAATTTTATTCAACTTTCATACAATAAATGATGTCGATCGATTTCCAAACATCTTCTGTGCAATATTTCTTTATTAATCTTATATTAACTAGTTTGTCTAAACATAAAGTTGAAACACTTTCAGGGCAAATTTCTACGTGTTCCTCTTCTATCACAAGACCGTCATCAACCGCTGACTTTGCTTATTTTTCCAACAAACCATTCTAATATAATCACACATTTAGCCCTATATCCAATTTGTATTTAAATAATTTCATAGAAATATTTTTTATTTCAAACAGTCTGATTAAAAATCTGAAACAGGACCGGCACAATAGCCACTGCTTATTATTTTATATATCCTCAGATATCCGCCGATGTATTTTTTCTGGCAGGACTAATTATCGTGATGAACATTTTCTTTTAGAGATTTTAACCAATTTTATACATTTAACTATTTTGAAAAGTTTAGTAGGTCCAGGAACATATATATTGATACTAGATATACTGTTCCCATGTAGGACACATTATATATTGATACTAGATATACTGTTCCCATGTAGGACACATTATATATTGATACTAGATATACTGTTCCAAGGTAGAACACATTATATCTTGATACTAGATATACTGTTCCCAGGTAGGACACATTATATATTGATACTAGATATACTGTTCCCATGTAGGACCCATTATATATTGATACTAGATATACTGTTCCCATGTAGGACACATTATATATTGATACTAGATATACTGTTCCCAGGTAGGACCCATTATATATTGATACTAGATATACTGTTCCCAGGTAGGACCCATTATATATTGATACTAGATAGACTGTTCCCAGGTAGGACACGTTATATATTGATACTAGATATACTGTTCCCAGGTAGGACACATTATATATTTATACTAGATATACTGTTCCCATGTAGGACACATTATATATTGATACTAGATATACTGTTCCCATGTAGGACACATTATATATTGATACTAGATATACTGTTCCCAGGTATAGGACACAATGCACCAGTCTTTTATAGTTAGATAGTTTATGTTTAGGATACAGCATTTTGAACCATTAGAATCTGAAATCAAAAAAGTTACAGTGTTTATTTTCAAACAATTCAATTAGCAGTCAAAAAAATCTATGAGTTATGTGTCAAATGATAATTTCTCGGGAATCATCAATGGTGCTTTTATTTAGTATATATCATCTTCGCTAGCCAAGGGCACGCGAAGAGAGCGGGAGTGGATCGTAACCCTTGTTTAGCGAAGATGAGTATATATATGTCTCTGCCAATATCAATCATTTCTATTTTATATGCTCTATATATCTAAATCCTTAATAACTTTACCGATATCAGCAAAAAATACGCTTACATCTAGTGATTAATTGTTAAATTATATGATAGAAAGGTGTAACACAAGGTATGTACCTTCATCCCAAATAAAAACACCCAGAAAAAATCCAAGATTTCCCGATTGGAATTCCAACAATAGACACAAATATTAATACAATTGACTAAGAAAATATGTCAACAAAATGTCCATCACTAAACTTGAACTTGTTTTCAACAATTTTGGGAAAAGCCTAACTGGTAAAAAATAACTATTTATATAATGCCTCTTATTTCTTATGCTTTACATTATTTTTTGTTAATTATCTGGCATTTCTGAAGCGAGCATTAAAATTGAAAAGACCGGATATGGAGCCCTGTTTACTTTATAGGGATTCAAACAGCACATATTATGATGAAGGATTTACTAGTAAAATAAAAACTACCATCTTTAGAAGTAAGCTAATTCTGAACAACTTGATGACAATAGAGGTTAATATTTAGGACAGTAAATCAGGACTTTTCAACACTCTTACATAATTTGATTAACATTTAATAAACAAAAACGACCTTCAACAATAAGCAAAACCCATACCGCTTAAGAGGCCCCGAAATGACAAATAAAAAAAAATCAATCAAGAAGACTATACTTCGACTATGATACATCATTGTTTGACCAGATCTAGAAGTGTAAAGAGCTATATATATATATATATAAAAAGAAAGATGTGGTATGATTGCCAATGAGACAACTATCCACTAGAGACCAAATGACACAGAAATTAACAACTATAGGTCACCGTACGGCATTTTACCACGTGTAAAGCCCATACCGCTTAGTAAGCTATAGAAGGCCCCGAAATGACAAATATAAAACAATTCAAACGAAAAAACCACAGCCTAATTTATGTACAAAAAATGAACAAAAACAAATATGTAACACATCAACAAGTGACAACCACTGAGTTACAGCCTCCTGACTTGGAACAGGCACATGCGTACAGAATGCGGCGGAGTTAAACATGTAAGCGGGATCCCAACCCTCCACCTAACCTGTGACAGGGGTGTAGCAGTACAACATAAGAAAGAACTATAAAAATCAGTTAACAAAGGCTTATTTAAAATTTCTGTGTTATTTTGGTGTCTTGTTGAGAGTTGTTGCATTGGCAATCATACCATATCTTCTTTTTTTATATTAACTCATCAGATGGATACAAAAAGAAATACATTTAACAAAAACAGAGTGGACGTAGCAATTGCTGTAATAGATTACATACTTTAACCGTAAAAAATGTATAACAATGATAGATTTGAACAGTGCCAAAACAGCTTAAAAGAATTATGAATGTAAACTCAAACGTAGTTCTAAACGACAAGAAGGCTATATGTTGTGTAACCAATAGAAAGACAATACAAGAAAATGTTATTTATAATTTAGAAACAAAATCAGAGGAAATTCAATGTAAACATTATGACCTTTTTCCATTTTTTTCAAACCTATTACTTACAATAGACCTGAAGCGAGTAATAACGACTATGTTTTTGATGAGTAAGATGCAGATTACTGCTGATTAGATTTTTAAAGTCAGTTCTGGAACTTGAAGGTGACAAAAACCATGGTCCATACTGTTTGCTGAATGCATTTGATCATTGAATACCAGCCATATGTATGTACTATTTTTAATGCAGTATTAAACAGTGGATATTTCCCATCAGCATGGTCAAAAGCTCTCCTCATACCTTTTATCAAATCTGTAGGAGATAACAAGCATGGTCAAAAGCTCTCTCGATTCCTTTTATCAAATCTGTAGAAGCTAACAAGCATGGTCAAAAGCTCTCCTGATACCTTTTATCAAATCTACCAACAAGCATGGTCAAAAATTCTCCTGATACCTTTTATCAAATCTATAGAAGATAACAAGCATGGTCAAAAGCTCTCCTCATGCCTTTTATCAAATCTGTAGAATCTAACAAGCATGGCCGAAAGCTCTCCTCATACCTTTTATCAAATCTAAAGAAGCTAACAAGCATGGTCAAAAGCTCTCCTGGTACCTTTTATCCAATCTGTAGGAGCTAACAAGCATGGTCAAAAGCTCTCCTGATACCTTTTATCAAATCTGTAGAAGCTAACAAGTATGTTCAAAAGCCCTCCTGGTACCTTTTACCAAATCTGTAGAAGCTAACAAGCATGGTCAAAAGCTCATGATACCTTTTATCAAATCTGTAGAAGCTAACAAGCATGGCCAAAAGCCCTCCAGATACCTATTATCAAATCTATAGAAGCTAACAAGCATGGTCAAAAGCTCCCCTCATACCATTAATCAAATCTATAGAAGCTAACAAGCATGGTCAAAAGCTGTCCTGATACCTTTTATCAAATCTATAGAAGCTAACAAGCATGGTCAAAAGCTCTCCTCATACCTTTAATCAAATCTATAGAAGCTAACAAGCATGGTCAAAAGCTCTCCTCATACCTTTAATCAAATCTATAGAAGCTAACAAGCATGGTCAAAAGCTCTCCTCATACCTTTTATCAAATCTACTAACAAGCATGGTCAAAAGCTCTCCTGATACCTTTTATCAAATCTGTAGAGGCTAACAAGCATGGTCAAAAGCTCATGATACCTTTTATCAAATCTGTAGAAGCTAACAAGCATGACCAAAAGCCCTCCTGATACCTATTATCAAATCTATAGAAGCTAACAAGCATGGTCAAAAGCTCCCCTCATACCATTAATCAAATCTATAGAAGCTAACAAGCATGGTCAAAAGCTGTCCTGATACCTATTATCAAATCTGTAGGAGCTGACAAGCATGATCAAAAGCTCTCCTGATACCTTTTATCAAATCTGTAGAAGCTAACAAGCATGGCCAAAAGCTCTCCTCATACCTTTAATCAAATCTATAGAAACTAACAAGCATAGTCAAAAGCTCTCCTCATACCTTTTATCAAATCTACTTACAAGCATGGTCAAAAGCTCTCCTGATACCTTTTATCAAATCTATAGAAGCTAACAAGCATGGTCAAAAGCTCTCCTCATACCTTTAATCAAATCTATAGAAGCTAACAAGCATGGTCAAAAGCTCTCCTCATACCTTTAATCAAATCTATAGAAGCTAACAAGCATGGTCAAAAGCTCTCCTCATACCTTTTATCAAATCTACTAACAAGCATGGTCAAAAGCTCTCCTGATACCTTTTATCAAATCTATAGAAGCTAATAAGCATGGTCAAAAGCTCTCCCGATACCTTTTATCAAATCTACCAACAAGCATGGTCAAAAGCTCTCCTCATACCTTTTATCAAATCTACTAACAAGCATGGTCAAAAGCTCTCCTGGTACCTTTTATTAAATCTATAGAAGCTAACAAGCATGGTCAAAAGCTCTCCTCATGTCTTTAATCTAATCTGTAGAAGCTAACAAGCATGGTCAAAAGTTCTCCTGATACCTTTTATCCAATCTGTAGAAGCTTACAAGCATGGTCAAAAGCTCTCCTGATACCTTTTATAAAATCTATAGAAGATAACAAGCATGGTCAAAAGCTCTCCTGATACCTTTTATCAAAGATCGTATCGTAAAGATATTTTGCAAACATGACTCTTGCGACGTCACCTATTGTTTTTTTTTTTGGTACATATTGTTTTTTAATATACCATATGCATATACATTACACTGATGAGCCATAAGTTAATAAAGAATTTGAATATTCATAAGATATTCGGCATACAATACGCAGTGCCCTCCGATGATTAACAATTACAGTTTGGAACATGTTGTTCAGTCGTTGTCAATTGTTTGTGAGATTCATAGGTTTTCTTTTTTTTCTCTTTTTTTATGTAGATTATGTCTTCTTTGACTGTTAATGACGTTAACATACTAAATCCCTGCGATGTGTTTTATAGATATAGGAAGATGTGGTGTGAGTGCCAATGAGATAACTCAATTCAAATAACAATTTACAAAAGTATTTAGTTGATTTTAGTCTCTGATGCATGATTTTTTTTTTATCATAATTGTTTTTGGCCTTTTAAATAGGTGTCAGTAACTGCGAGAATTCTCAAATCGTACTTTCTTGATCATTTGACCTGTTGATGATACTTGTAATTGCATTTTAGTTTTTTTTTTAATGTTTACGTATTCCTGGTTATATCTGGTCTAAATACCAGCTTTGATAAGTGTTGGTATTACTATAAATAGACACTTCTTCGTACTACGAACATCAAAATTATTTATTTTATAAACATATTTCTTTCTCCATTTAAACTGTTTACCTAACAACAAAATTATTTTCATTTACCTGCCTCGTTGTGAATGAAAGAGCATAGTCGCAAGAAAATTCTGAGAGGAAGATTCGAAAGAAAATTTTAGATTTTATTCGTCGTCACCACACCACAACTCATTCTTTTAGTGCAAAAACATTTACACATTGTATATACACAAAACTCATCCAATAATTATTCCTGGAAACGTGTTAAACTATGGTGTTCTTCACATAACATTTTTCCCATAGACCGTCAACCATTCCGCCATCTTTGCTTGCTGAAAAAAACTCAACAAATATTCCTTCAACTCCAATAAACAATCATATTTGTGAATCAACAACAACTGTACATCAACTATTATCTACCTATAGATATATTATATTATAATATATAAACTATTCTTGCCAATCTCGCCATCCGACGAATTACGGAGATTCATTCATCATCATTCATAATTTTTAAGCCTCGGTCACACCTTACCGGATAGCACGAACGGACGCCTAACGGATGAAAATAAAAGTTGTCCGTTGACAAAATTATTATCCGTTGGGAGTCCGTTGATGTACTGACCGAATAAAACGGACGTGTAACGAATGCATAACGGACACACACCGGATATGCAACGTACGCGAAATTTTCTATTGGCATTTATCCGTTTCAGATCCGTTCATCATCCGTTTTATCCGTTATACGTCCGGTAGAAGTCCATTTCTCATTCGTTCAACATCCGTTTTATCCGTTAAACGTCCGGTAGAAGTCCGCTGGTGAATTTATCTTCCAGACCTCCAACGGATGTATAACGGACACGTAACGGATAAAAAACGGAAACGAAACGGACGAGTACGAAACAAAACGGACGCCTAACGGACGTTCAACGGACATTTTATCCGTTGGACGTCCGTTCAAAGTTTTGAACATGCTCAAAATTTTCCACCGGAAAGAACGGACGTCGACGGATAAAACGTACGCTTAACGGACATGCAACGGATATGGACGGACGTCTAACGGATAGATAAGAACGGACGTCTAATGGACATGAACGGATTGAAAAAAAGTTATCCGTTAGGCGTCCGTTCGAGCTATCCGGTAAGGTGTGACCGAGGCTTTACCTTTTGATATTTGCATATTAACTTTAAGCTATCGTATATATTTTCTGTTTAGCCGTGTGCTTAAACCGTGATAAATTTTTAGTGACATATATATTTATCAGCATATAACTTTTAACATCCAACAGAAATCAATGTCCGAGAGAAAATTAGAAAAATATCTGAAGCGGAAATTACCTGAGATAACCTCTGAAAAATCAAATACTCCAATCCTTATCTCTGATAGCAAAAGAAATTATTTAAAAACTCATATCGAAACTGAAATTGACCACGAAATCAGATGGTACTGTGAACGGGGTAGATCCACTATCGCAGGATATTCTTGGCTTGAATCTAATATTCAACGTCTTACTGATCGTCTGGATAGCGTACATGTATATGTCTGGCTAGTCACCTGTGACCGCACATCATACAAGCGTCCTTTCATATCATTAGATTTACCAACTGATAATATACTGCAAACTATTTTTGACACTTATGATGAATTCATCACGCTCCTCGCCAAATTCCCGAACTCACATATAACTTTTCTGGAAATTCCAATATATTCAATTGTAGAATGGAATAAATATCAAAAGCATCAGCAGCCATCTTCTTTTCGTCCTCAAGACGAGCTACTTATATATCTCAACTAGAAAAGCTAAATTGCTACATTAAACATGTTAAAGAACTTAATACTCAACTTGCTACAAATCCTTCGCCTATGTTCTCAGTAGATATATCTCATAATCAGTCTAAAAATTCAAAATCCAAGAAGCATCTTACAAGGGATAACTACAACTTTACTCTGTATAAAGACGGTATCCATTCCAGCACTTATCTGGCAAAAGTTTGGCTAGAAAAATTTCGAATCTGATTATTAAAGACTGTTGGCAATCTTAAAATACAAATTGATAGTGGGATCATACAAGACAGGCTAATTCACTCCGTCATCAAACACATCATTTATAAACTAACAATTATATACTTCATTGGCTTATTTCTGCATCTTTAAATATGGATATGATTTCAACATTATCAAAATCAAAATCTACAGGCTCGCTAAAGGGGTCACATCACTTAAGCAACTCCAAAGATTCAACTTTAGACAATATATCTACTAGGAGTAAAAAATACTCCCTCAATCGCTCAAAATCCTTGGACAAAAAACAGGATACATGTCAAAAACAACATATTCAATATTAAAAGAAACCAGGCAAAAACTTTGTAATTGAATTCTCCACAGCAGCTTTTGAAGCAACAAAAAAACTGTCTATTATCTCATTTCACTTCCGAAAACTTCAACAGCAATTTGGCAGTGAAAGAGCAGAAAAATCTTGATTCAACCCACATTACTGTAGATCACTGTTACAGAATTTACAACCGTAAAAATAACGAACAAATTGGCTCACAACTGAAATATGTAGTTAATGTATACACTACAACTAGCCTAATCAACGTCAATGACAGTAGAGTTGAATTATTTGTAAATGGCATTTTCAAAGATCTCTGTGCTTACCTAACCAAACATTTTGATTCTATCGACATTTTAAATAATGAAATAGCTAATTACCTGTAAGACATCAGTGCTAATTATAAAGATAAAGATCAAAATTTGGGAAATTCTTCTTCATCCATTCTGAAAGGGAAGTCAAGGCAACTAACAGTGGGAACATCCACGACGTGTTGCCTTGCAATGTCCCCTTCATCATCTCCACAAGTCTTGGACATCTCTTCCGGCTCTCCAAAATCTGCTTTGTTAGACTCATCCATATCTAAGCCTTCAACCGAAATTTGCCCTATGTGTTCAGAGTTTGTTGTTGAGGAGGGTATAGCGTGTGACAAATGTAACTTCTGGCTCCATTTCGAATGCACAGGCATAACAAAGATAAAACAAACCTAAATAACATTCAGGGGGAGGATTTCATCTGCATGCTCTGTAACAATGATCTGTTATATGAAGACCGAAAAGCAATTGAGACTCTCTGTCAAATCGTTCAAGATTATGAGGATATTCATTCAGACTCTATAATAACAAATGTAAACGTTATCGACCCGTCTTCCAATACTGATAAACAGTTGATTTCAAACTCTTCGGCAATAACCTCTTCTTCTAATGACGCGAAAGGGGAGTTGGGTCAGCCAACAGTGGGATCATCCACGACAAGTTGTCCTGACTTCCCCTTGTCAACAGCATCTAACACTGTTATTTCGCAGAATGAAAACCAGGTGAACATTCCAATTAATGCAGAGGTAAATAAACCTAAAACAACAAAAAGAGCTTATAAAACAAAAGATGAAAAAGAAGATATCACTATTAACCAAAAGACAAGAATTCTCACTTTAGAAAACAAAATTAATCAAATCAAAAATGTAGTGAATTGTCTGGCTTTAAACTCACCAAACTTCAACGCTCATGGTCAAAACGAAAGTCAACACAACTAAAACTCGTGTTGCCAATAAAAGATTTGAGATGAACTAGTGGATCAAAGGATCAGAATGCTCGAAACACAAATGGTTCAAAATATGTGTATACAGCTCTAACAACACAGCTCGCAATGCAAACAAGAACAACCTACCCAATGTCGGCACATCCTACAAACATGCATTGTGGTGCACCACCATTTAACCATTTTCAACATCAAGTTTCAACATTTAGCCATTTTCCTCCTTGCCACATACCTATGCACCCTATCCCATCCTTTCAAGCCTACAATCATCAATTTCTTCATCAATTTCAACCACCAGCTTATAACTATTCAAATGGACTTCATCCAAGCAACGTCCATATGGCTCATCCATCAACTAACCATATGGACACTAGTAGTCTGCATGATCAGGTACAACAGCCTCAACAACAAAACTATCCACAACACGGGCCACCTATTAGACAATTTCCGGTATCACACACTGAAAATCAAACAAGACAACCTAGAGCTCATGTGAATAATTCCCAACAACAATCTCATTCACAATCTTCACAAAAGAAGTCTTCTCATCTGCCAACCAATTCTCACATTATGGACTCTCATTCTCAATACAAAAGGACTGATCATCAAACTAACCAAGTTCGACAGAATGCTCATCAAAAGTCTGAAAAACTATGTACAACTAAACAATTTCCTCCAAGGGACAGGTTAGGGAAGTCAGGACAACCAACAGTGGGATTATGCACGACGTATCGTCCTGCACTCCTGCCTACACCAAGTACAGGAAACAAACCATCTTTACAACTGCTCTCAGATTCCATAGACTTAGACACAAATATAATTCACGATGAAACAGTCTGTCACTCCTCTATAAACATTATCTCTCAGGATTCGTCATTCTCACCGAGTTAAGATGTCAACAACTCAAATGAGCCCCCTCTCGACTCAAATGCTCAATCAAATTCAAATGGCAATACTAAAGGGAATTCTGTTCATCCTTTTCGCCAAACCTGCCTTCTCAAACAGAGCATAGGGTAATACTGACGTCTACCAGACTATAAGTATTCTTTCTTGTAATATTGAAGGTTCAAGTCAAATCATCAATACTTACATACACTGGATCTACAAAATACAATTGTGTGCCTCTAAGAACACTTTCTTTGGGAATTTTAAAAACGAACTATGTCAAAGTTAATACCATCTCAGGAAAATTTTACTAGATGCCATGATATCAATGAACCTATTTCAAATTTTAAAGTACCAAGAGGACAAGCTGGTGTCTCAATCTTGTGGCCCAAACAAAGGTCAAGCAAAATTAAGAAATTGGAGGTAGGAAATGAACGAATCATTGCGACAACTATAGCAACAGAACCTCTGTATCTTCAATGCATATATGCCTACAATAAATACTAACTATGAAACGCAATACTCTGGATGCCTGGATATAATTTTCGACATCATTGAAAAATATCAATCCAAATATGTTATAATTCTGACTGGTGATCTTTATGGGACCCTTCTTCAGACTAGAACAAACAAACATGATTAACTGTTGATGGATTTTGTCCGGGAAGTTTCTCTTTTTCGACCCGATATAGGCAATCAACCTACCTTCTTTCATCATGCTCACCACGAATCATCACAGATTGATTATATTCTTTCCAACAGAAATAATTTATCTAAAAAGTATTCTATTCTAGACAAATCCTATGCCAACACTTCGGCACATTGTGCAGTTTTCCTACAAACAAATATCAGTATTCCTCTTCTCAGGCGTAATACAAGTCAACAGAAAATCACTAAAACGAAAGTCTTATTGGAGCGAAGGGATGAATAGAAATACGGAAGCAATCTTAAATGAGTTGCTTCAAAACTGGAAATTGATCAGCAAAATTCACTTCTTAACGCTCAATAACATGCCCAAAATGGAAAGCTACCCCTGAAGTAACAGTCCTACTCAGGATGTGTAAAGTTTTTAACAACAAATGGGCAGATTTAGGGAAACCAATTGGACATCTCTTGAATTAAAAACCCATAAAAAAAAGCCTCGACAACGCCAACGAATGGACCAAGCCGTCGACAGAAATAACATCCATAGCCAAATTATGAACACCTCGAGCTCGCAAATGTTCCACAGACTCATCAGAAGAAATTGGGTGACAACTCTCAATCTGCAATAAATTGTAAAAAACTGATGAAAATGAATATCTTTTTCTGGCTAAAGACCAAAGAGAAGCTTTTGCAGCTATTACGAAGACTCGAGTGCTCCAAAACCTGAACAATACGATGATTTATATGTAAATTTATGCAAAATCAGTCAAAAAGAAATGATGTAAACGTTCGAAGACCAGGAAATACCATCTAACTATTTTACACCAGCTGATATAATCAAAGCTATTGGAGAATTAAATATGAATAAAAGTGCTGACGAATTTGGATTATGTGCTGAACATTTCAAAATCTCCAAAAATGAAATAGCTCCTTATCTAACAAAACTTTCAAACTATATAATAGAAACTTTAAAGACTCCAGGCACATTCAAAACTGACATTCTCTTTCCTGTATTAAAAAAGGACAAGGATCCTTCTGATGTCGAAAGTTACCGGGGTATTACAGTAACCCCAGTCCTAGGAAAAGTGTTTGAATACTTCATTTTACCTAAACTCAATCTGCAAAACATTACGGAATTACAATTTGTCTTCACTAAAGGCCCAAAGCCTCTTATCTCTAGCTTCATTATATCTGAATCAAAATGTGATCAAACAAGGAAAAAGAGTGAATTTTATATGGGTTTCTTGGATGTCAAATCATCCTTTGACGTGGTGCAGCATGACTCAAATATTCCTTCTTTTCTATTGCTGGTAATTTCAGATCTATATTCTAATCTGACAACAAAAGTGCAATGGCAAGGCGATCTTAATGAAACATTTTCGGTCCATGAAGGTGTACGACAAGGTGGGATTTTTTCTACTCATCTCTACAAACTATTTGTACAAGACCTACTTTTAGAACTAGAAATTCTTTAGGTTTAAATACTGGGAATATTTTTGTCGGTACTCCTACTTGCACTGATGACATGGCTTTTATTGAAATAAATACAGACAATCTCCAAATTATGCTCAACGTTTCAGAAAGAAATACTTATCAACATCACTACAAAATTCATCCTACAAAAACAAAAATTGTCACCTGTGGAAAGGTTACAAACACTGATTGGACTCTATACGATACTCCGGTTACAGTATCAAAAGAAGAAACTCATTTAGGTATAACTAGAAGCTGGAAAACGGAAGGAGAAATAAATGTGGCAAATAGAATAAAGCTCGCAAGACGAACTTTGTACGCATTAATGGGCACTGGGGTGCATGGAACAAATGGCTTAAATCCAGTAACATCTTATAAAATCTATAACACATATGTTCTGCCAAGACTTGTTTATGTGTTGGAAGCCATTCCTCTAAATAAGACCAATATAACGCAGCTGGAATATTTTCATAGAAAGAATTTAAGACATGTTGAATCTCTTCCTCAACGCACGGCTATAGCTGCAATAATCTCCTGATTGGTGGACTGCGAATAGAAGCTGAACCTCACAAAAAGCAATGGTCTTTTCTCCATAATTTACTTTCTTCAAATGTTCAAAGAGTTAATGATATAATCATCATACAAATGTCGGTTAACTACGATAACCCGAACAGCGTTTTTTCTACAATTCGAGAAATCCTATTAAAGTATGGACTGCCTCCGATTCATCTTCTTCAAGAATCTCTCCTTTCAAAATTGAAATGGAAATCTCTTGTAACGAAGCAACTGAACACATACTGGCAAAATACCTTAAGGGACGATGCCGAATCTAAATCAACTCTAAAATATATGGAAACGAAACATCTTCTTATTGGCAAAACTCATTCAGTTTTGGCTATATTTGACAAAACAAAAGCCGAAGTTCGGAAAGCTATTATTAAGGCTAGAATAGTTTCAGGAACATTTATACTGAATTCTGATCGAGCGAAATTTAATCAATCACCTTCTCCACTCTGCCAACTATGTAATCTTTCTGATGAAAATATCTCTCATTTTCTCCTGGAGTGTCCACTTTTATCCAATACTAGAATTACATACTTTGAACCAATCAAGGCCTATGTTACTCAATATACAACAGATGAAGTCTGGCACAGTGTCTTTCAATTCAAATCAAACATTATTAGGCTAATTAGAGACTGCGGGATAATGAACACGATAGAAGCCAAAACTAGAGAGATGTGCTATTAACGTTATATTAAGCGCTTAAAGTTGCTTGAGGCAATGGATGGTTGACGGTCTGAAACAAACAATTTTTATTCCGTATAAGTTGTGTTTTAATAAATGTTTATAAATGACACTAGGTTTTTATGTTTAAATAGAAGAGTTTTACTTTGTATTTTAACCGTTGGACAATAACTTTTAAAATATATCTACTACTAGAACACACCCGTGATATCGCGGGTCCACGACTGACTTAAAGTATATAACTATGCGTATGCCTTATTTTAGTATTGGTATTATCATCTGATAAAGTCATGCCATTTATAAGATGCACAGTTTTCTCTGCTTTCAAAATCTTTCTGTTTGAACCCGTCGACCTGGAACCTATCAATTATTGGTAATATTAATAATTTGGAAAACAAAAGGGCCTGAAATGGAGTATTTTTTACTCAACAGTATACAGCAAAATTCTAAATACACCGTTTGGTGGTGCGCCTGTCAGATGCGAAACGTACAGATAAGGCAATAGGTAACAGGTGAATATACTATTGGTATCGGTGTCGGACTCAATCCGGAACTTCTTAATTATTGGCAATATTAATTACGGGGAAAACAAAGGGCCTGGAGTGGTGTAATTTTTAATCAACACCATTGTACTATATTAGTTATATATAAAGTTGAATTCTTTGATTCATCGTTTTTACGTGATGACGGCTGACAAATTGGACCTCGTTATTTTAGTATTATAGATATATTTTGATGTGTAAATAGTGCTTTTACTTGGAGATAATCCTTGTTGTTCCTTATAAAGGAAGCTTATACGGAGAGAAGAAGAAGAAGAAGAAGAAGTGTATATTATTGTAAACGGCGGATTTTTGTTCAATTGGCAATAAAGGCTTGTTTACAATTTTTTCACGGTTGTAATGGCGGCGCTGTTTACGACGACACCTAGGAGTCGCGTCTCTAACTAAGGGGGATAATCGAAAAAACCTGTCTATTGTTGTTTTCTGAATATGTTCAACATTTCACAGTGGCATAATACTGTTACTTTGGTTATTCTCCCCTTATGTTATTGATTTTGAATTGACATTGTATCATAAATCAAATTTATTCGTTCAGTGTATGTTCACTTGTGTTAATATGTCTTTTGATTGAGTTAAGCTATTTCAATTGATATTTTATAGAGTGTGTTTATATGAAGTGATGTTTCACTATTGGTTCAAATAAGGGCGAACTTTGGTACCTATTAACCACGCTGCAAGTGTTTGCACCTGCTCTTAGTCAGGAATCTGATGTTCAGAAATTGTCGTTTGTTGATGTGGTTCATAAGTGTTTCTCGTTTCCTGTTTTTATATATAGATTAGACCATTGGTTTTCACGTTTGAATGGTTTTACACAAGTCAATTTTGGGGCCCTTTATAGCTTGCTGACTAGTGTGAGTCAAGGCTCCGTGTTGAAGACCTATAATGGTTTACTTTTATAAATTGTGACTAAGATCGAGAGTTTTTTTTAAAAATACAAAGAATCGCATCGTCTTATGCTTAAATGTATTTAATTTCATGATTTAACTGTGAGTGACGTAACACTGATTATGTAGCAGTTTTACTGAGCCGTATATCCTCCATCCATAGTAAGAACAGACCCTGTCATACTGGCCCCTCCATACGAACATAAAAACACAACCAGTTGTCCTAGCTGAAAAATAAAACAGACCCCGTCATACTGGCCCCTCCATACGAACATAAAAACACAACCAGTTGTCCTAGCTGAAAAATAAAACAGATCCCGTCATACTGGCCCCTCCATACGAACATAAAAACACAACCAGTTGTCCTAGCTGAAAAATAAAACAGATCCCGTCATACTTACCCCTTAATACGAACATATAAACACAACCAGTTGTCCTAGCTGAAAAATAAAACAGATCCCGTCATACTGGCCCCTCCATACGAACATAAAAACACAACCAGTTGTCCTAGCTGAAAAATAAAACAGATCCCGTCATACTGGCCCCTCCATACGAACATAAAAACACAACCAGTTGTCCTAGCTGAAAAATAAAACAGATCCCGTCATACTGACCCCTTAATACGAACATATAAACACAACCAGTTGTCCCAGCTGAAAAATAAAACAGATCCCGTCATACTGGCCCCTCCATACGAACATAAAAACACAACCAGTTGTCCTAGCTGAAAAATAAAACAGATCCCGTCATACTGGCCCCTCCATACGAACATAAAAACACAACCAGTTGTCCTAGCTGAAAAATAAAACAGATCCCGTCATACTGGCCCCTTAATACGAACATATAAACACAACGAGTTGTCCTAGCTGAAAAATAAAACAGATCCCGTCATACTGGCCCCTCCAACAGATTTATCCATCGGATCGACAGATGGATAAATCTGTTGTAGAGTTGTCACTGGCTCAGACGTACTTATAAATATAATTATTTTCTGTGACTGTATCTTACATTAATTTGTAGGATCCTTTACTATAGATGATTTAGCTGATCTGTAAAAATAACATCTTGATGTTTTAGATATCATGTAGTGTAGTACGACGCTAGATGAAAACTGACGTGGAAAGGTAAAACCCGGCCACTGAAAGCTTCATTTTATGAAGCCCAGGTGGTCGTGTGGTCTAGCGCACCAGTTACAGTGCAGGCGATTTGGTGACACGATATCTCAGTAGCATTGGTTCGAATCCCGGCGAGGGAAGAACCAGTAATTTGCGAGAGCAAATTTACAGATCTAACACTGTTGAGTTGATGTTTAGACAAGTTGTATATACATAATGTACACAGCCATGTATCACCATCACTGCTGGTGATCCGATGGATAAATCTGTTGTAGAGTTGTTACTGGCTCAGACGTACTTATATATATATATCATTAAAGATTGCATATTTTGGCTTTAATATTGATTCACTTATAGGGTCTTTGCATCGGAACTAAACACATTTATTTAAAAAAAAAACAGTTATTGGCATGACACGGGTTATGTTCTTCTCATATATTTTATGATAGTATGATACTAAACCCCTAACGGGAGGGATTGTGCCTGATATTCATATGATGAAGACATAATCTTTCAATCAGTTTAATTGAGGTCTGGAGCTGGCGTGTCAGTTAACTGCTAGTAGTCTGTTGTTATTTATGTATTATTGTCATTTTATTTATTTTCTTTTGTTACATCTTTTGACATCGGACTCGGACTTCTCTTGAACTGAATTTTAATGTGCGTATTGTTATGCGTTTACTTTTCTACATTGGCTAGAGGTATAGGGGGAGGGTTGAGATCTCATAAACATGTTTAACCCCGCCGCAATTTTGCGCCTGTCCCAAGTCAGGAGCCTCTGGCCTTTGTTAGTCTTGTATGATTTTTAATTTTAGTTTCTTGTGTATAATTCGGAGTTTAGTATGACGTCCATTATCACTGTACTAGTATACATATTTTTAGGGGCCAGCTGAAGGACACCTACGGGTGCGGGAATTCTCGCTACATTGAAGACCCACTGGTGGCCTTCGGCTGTTGTCTGCTCTATGGTCGGGTTGCTGTCGCTTTGACACATTCCCCATTTCCTTTCTCAATTTTATATATATTTACCTATATTGTAGTGATACATATCACTATACGCTGGTTTATATTATATTAATATTTGTATATAACAGTTACATGTATATATCAGTTACATGTATATATACTTTTCATCCATTTGTATATCATTCTATTCTACTAATCAATAATATTGCAGTGCAAGTGCATGGTGGACACTAATAATCAGATTTTTCTTATACTAGTAGATTGGATTTGAGAAGGCATTCATATTTTCCCGCAAACGAGAGCAAGGGCCGATAACTCTGCATGTATCTGTATCTTTGAAGGAGATTTGCAATCGTTCTTGAGATATTCTTCCGCATGTGTTAACACAATTGTTCTGTACGTGTGTATAGATATTAATGATTATTTACCTACATATATATTTAACAAAACATTTAAAAAATATTTGATGAGTATTCATTGTACTAACAAAGACACACATCGAATTACACATGTTCCAGATAAATTTACTTGGCGCAGGTAAAAAATGTGGCCGTGCATACCAAGTTTATGCTTCTCCTTCCGAGTACAACACATAATACTGGTCTAAGTCAAATATTACATAAACAGATATCCGCAATTTAAATAAATTAATCTGTATCTGTAAACTTAAATAATTATATTTGAAAATAATCGAATTTATTTGAAGATTAAAGTGTCACGAGTGTGAAAAGAAAAGAAAAGCCGGATCCGAATGATGCTGACATCTTATAAATGTATTATTCCTGACAACTCTCTACATTTCATACCTACCATATACTAAACTTAGATAATTACCTGAGCTGTGTCTATCATCTGTTTGGTGGGCTGGGACTTTTCGAGGAAAATCTCCTGAAATGATTATTGATTCACTATTTCACTTAAACATGTGTTATATTATTGGTGGGCTGTGCTTTTCAAGGAATATCTTCTGAAATGATTATTTCACTTAAACATGTGTTATGTTATTAGTGGACTAGGACTTATCTAGGAATAGTTCCTAAAATGATTAGTTCACTTAAACATGTGTTATATTATTGGTGGGGTGCGTCTTTTCAAGAAATATCTCCTGACATGATTATTTCACTTAAACATGTGTTATATTATTGGTGGGGTGCGTCTTGTCAAGGAATATCTCCTGACATGATTATTTCACTTAAACATGTGTTATATTATGGTGGGGTGCGTCTTGTCAAGGAATATCTCCTGACATGATTATTTCACTTAAACATGTGTTATATTATTGGTGGGGTGCGTCTTTTCAAGGAATATCTCCAGAAATGATTATTTCACTTAAACATGTGTTATATTATTTTGGACTGTCCTTTGAAGGAATATCTCCTGACATGATTATTGATTCACTATTTCACTTAAACATGTGTTATATTATTGGTGGGCTGGGTCTTTTCAAGGAATATCTTCTGAAATGATCATTTCACTTAAACGTGTGTTATATAATTGGTGGGCTGGGTCTTTTAAAGGAATATCTTCTGAACTGATTATTTCACTTAAACATGTGTTATATTATTAGTGGGCTGTGTCTTTTCAGAGAACATCTTCTGAAATGAGTATTTTACTTAAACTTGTGTTATATTATTGGTGGGCTAGATCTTTTCAAGGAATATCTCCTGAAATGATTATTTCACTTAAACATGTGTTATATTATTGGTGGGCTGTGTCTTTTCAGAGAATATCTCCTGAAATTATTATTTTACTTAAACATGTGTTATATTATTGGTGGGCTGTGTCTTTTCAGAGAATATCTTTTGAAATGATTATTTCACTTAAACTTGTGTTATATTATTGGTGGGCTGCGTCTTTTCAGAGAATATCTCCTGAAATGATTATTTCACTTAAACATGTGTTATATTATTGGTGGGCTATGTCTTTTCAGAGAATATGATGATCTCCTGACATGATTATTTTACTTAAACATGTGTTATATTATTGGTAGGCTGGATCTTTTCAAGGAATATCTCCTAAAATGATTATTTCACTTAAACTTGTGTTATATTATTGGTGGGCTGCGTCTTTTCAGAGAATATCTCCTGAAATGATTATTTTACTTAAACATGTGTTATATATTCCAATGGGAACAAACTGTGCCCCTCTACTTGCCGACTTGTTTCTTTATTATTATGAGGCTGACTTCATGCAGGAACTTCTTAGGAAGAAAGATAAGAAGTTAGCAATATCCTTTAACTCTGCTTTCCGCTATATAGATGATGTTCTTTCACTAAACAATTCAAAATTTGGTGACTATGTGGAACGCATCTATCCCATCGAACTAGAGATAAAGGATACTACAGATACAGTTAAGTCGGCTTCATATCTTGACTTACATCTAGGAATTGACAATGAGGGTCGGTTGAAAACAAAACTTTACGACAAAAGAGATGATTTCAGCTTTCCAATTGTGAACTTTCCATTTCTAAGTAGCAACATTCCAGCAGCACCTGCATACGGGGTATATATCTCCCAATTGATACGATATTCCCGTGCTTGCATTTTCTATCATGATTTTCTTGATAGAGGGTTGCTGCTCACAAGGAAGCTATTAAACCAAGAGTTCCAAATGGTGAAGTTGAAATCATCCCTTCGTAAATTTTACGGACGCCATCACGAGTTGGTTGACCGTTATGGAATAACCGTTTCACAAATGATATCGGATATGTTCCTTACGTCGTAACTACAATCCCCTTCCCTTTCATGAATGTGACCTACCGAATTAGACTATTTACCAGATTTGTAATCACATAAGCAACACGACGGGTGCCACATGTGGAGCAGGATCTGCCTACCCTTCCGGAGCACCTGAGATCACCCCTAGTTTTTGGTGGGGTTCGTGTTGTTTATTCTTTAGTTTTCTATGTTGTGTCATGTTTACTATTGTTTTTCTGTTTGTCTTTTTTCATTTTTAGCCATGGCGTTGTCAGTTTGTTTTAGATTTATGAGTTTGACTATCCCTTTGGTATCTTTCGTCCCTCTTTTATATTATTGGTGGGCTGGATCTTTTCAAGGAATTGATGGGCTTGATCTTTTCAAGGAATATCTCCTGACATGATTATTTCGCTTAAACATGTGTTATATTATTGGTGGGCTGGGTCTTTTCAAGGAAAATCTCCTGAAATGATTATTTCACTTAAACATGTGTTATATTATTGGTGGGCTGGGTCTTTTCAAGGAATATCTCCTGACATGATTATTTCACTTAAACATATGTTATATTATTGGTGGGCTGTGTCTTTTCAGAGAATATCTTCTGAAATGATTATTTCACGTAAACATGTGTTATAATATTGGTGGGCTGGGTCTTTTCAGAGAATATCTTACGAAATGATAATTTTACTTAAACATGTGTTACATTATTGGTGGGTTCGGTCTTTTCAAAGAATATCTTCTGAAATGATTATTTTACTTAAACATGTGTTATATTATTGGTGGACTAGGACTTTTCTAGGAATAGTTCCTAAAATGATTATTTCACTTAAACATGTGTTATATAATAGATGGGGTAGGTTTTTTCAAGGAATATCTCCTGAAATGATTATTTCACTGAAACATGACTGTGTTATATAATTGGTGGGCTGTGTCTTTTTAAAGAATATCTTCTGAAATGATTATTTCACTTAAACATGTGCTATATTATTGGTGGGCTGGGTCTTTTCAGAGAAAAATCTCCTGAAATTAGAATTGATTCACTATTTTTCTTAAACGTGTGATATATATATTATTGCTAGGCAGCGTCTTTTAAGAGAATATCTCACGAAATGAGAATTGATTCACTATTTCACTTAAACATGTGTTATATTATTGGTGGGCTGTGTCTTTTTAAAGAATATCTTCTGAAATGATTATTTCACTTAAACATGTGCTATATTATTGGTTGGCTGGGTCTTTTCAGAGAAAAATCTCCTGAAATTAGAATTGATTCACTATTTCTCTTAAACGTGTGATATATATATTATTGCTAGGCAGCGTCTTTTTAGAGAATATCTCACGAAATGAGAATTGATTCACTATTTCACTTAAACGTGTGATATATTATTGGTAGGCTGCGTCTTTTCAGAGAATATCTCCTGAAAGATTAATGATTCACTATTTAATTTAAATATGTGTTATATAATTTGTGCGGTAGGTCTGTATAAGGCATATCTCCTGTAATGATCATTTCACTTAAACATTATGTTTTATTATTGAATCTTAATATCGCATATATAAAATTCATTAATTACAAGGCATTGATAGGACTGATTATTACCATGCAACGATGTGTGAAGTTTTCGTTCTGTATTGAATGACTTTCTTTAAAGATCTCCGAATATTTCCACATAATAAGTAAATCTTTTCTAAAAAAAGTCTTTCCCAGGTAAAGTTTTAGTAAAATTCATAATCATGTGATAGCTTCTTTTTATGGCGGCCTTTCTATCATTCTGCAACAAATGCAACGAGCATAACACAATGTTACTATTTAAAATATGTTGTTGTGATAATTATAATAAGAGAACTTTTGAACTTTGATGTTACAACACCCCCACCCCTTTTTTTAAGTCTCCAATGTGGTCAAATCAAGATGAAGATTTTCATTCCAAACCTCCACTTATAACTTTGTATAATATGGAATGCTTTACCTTTGTTTTATCGACTGAAATGTTGTTTTCACGTGCATACTTTTCAAACTGGACTTGCACCACTGAAACAAAAGAAGTTATATTTGTAAATCAAGTTTAGTTCCAGAATCCATGTAAATCAAAAGTAAGACAACAACAGCGGTAGAAATTTGCAAGGAAAATTCAAGACCAAAGAAGAAATAATACCTTCTTTTCTCTCTTTAAAACACCTTAATCAAAACCAACATCCAACAGATGACGACGGACGACAAGCGATAGTAAGCATCCCTCGGTATGATACTCATCTTCTTTAGGTATATTATGTTAAACATGCTCCAAGAAGCCTGAATCGCTCAATTGTTCAACTAGGTCTCATTAGACGTGTATAACGTAAAGTTCTATGATGTACAAGACATAGTAAAAAATCTTTAATATTTAGCTTGATTGAATTCAGTGTTCATTACACTCAAAAATAAGATGAATATATTTACGATAGGACCTCAATACAAACTTTGCCCTCACTGGTGGCCATTTGTTTTTAATTTCTGATCAGCTCAAAACGTTACAACTCTTGTTAAGGAACTAATATTCTAAGTTTATTAATAAACTCAATCCCTTCAGTGATTCTTGAGAAGAAGATTCTTAAAAATCGAATCTTCAAAGTCCCTTGGCGGCCATGTGTTTTTACCACTTAGTAACAAAGTAACAACACTAGCGTAGGATTTTTATAGTAAACACCTATACCAAGTTTGATTTTAATTCTGATTAATTCACTGGTATTAAAGAGATCAAAGAGCTGAAAGTTCTGAGGAAAAATGACGCCACTGCCTCTAATATTGGGATATTTTTTATGCAAGTCTTGATTTTCACATACCGTAATAAGTTTAACATTGCAACATGTCTCATAAGCATATAATTGATAATCGTATATGTGTATGTGTGTGTGTGAAGTGAAGATGACAACTGACTGTTGTTTTAGTACAAATTAATAGGTCAAGAGTCAAGACTACCTGAATGATCTACAGTATCCAATGACTACTGGCTGGTTCTTGTTTGTGCAAATAAATAGGTCAAGACTACTGGAATGATCTTTAATATCCAATGACTACTAGCTGTTCTTTTGTACTAATAAATAGGTCAAGACTATTTAAATGATCTACAATATCCAATGACTACTGGCTGTTCTTTTGTACATACTAAATAAAGACTATTCGAATGGTCTAAAGTATTCCAAGTAATGTGTAATTTTTTTCTTGCAATTACATTTTTCTAAATCAAGAATACAGACTTCTACATGTAGCTAGTATCATTTTCAAACCAAATGATTATGAAGAGCCTGTTGTAACAAGCTCTTATACCCCACTAGTCCTATAACATATGACTTCGCATTCTTATTCAATTTTTAACTTTTTATACTGATATTTTCATTTCTTTATTTTTTTTTGAATGCGAAGTGTGGCACATGTTAGTAATTTTTTTTTTTATCAGAACAGTAAATAGAAATAGTAAATAATGCTCCCGAGGTCATATGCTATAGGACTAATTACCCACATACTCATTAAATAATATAAGTTACTAGTGACATAGTTATTTCTGTTACTTGATGCAAATTCTATTTCTGTAGATTTACACAATAGCATAATATTGTTAATATACTAGTTTTATTTCACCTTGAAGATTAGACAAATAGGGATACTCCTTTGATTTTTTATTTCATGTCAGTCGGGTCGCTTTATATGAAACTTGAAACCACTTCTCTGCCATATTGATATTTTATAACAACTTTGCCCTTGACCCATATAATTGATATTCATTCTTTAACCATGTATCATAGTAAGCTAGTTTTTTTTTTATTTTGCACTAACCCACCATCTTTCATGTCAAATTTCTGTCTCCATTTAAGTTTATGCCAGTGGCGGATCTAGAAATTTTCATTAGTGGGGGCCCGCTGGCTGCCTAAGAGGGGGCCCGCTCCCGTCACGCTTTAGGGATTCCCTATATAATCAACTGATTTTTTTCTAAATCTGCCTCTGTATGCCATTGAACCATCATGGTATTAAACACAATTCCAAGTAATTATGCTGTTATAGTGGTTCACCATATATTCAACTTGGGTGGCATTCCAGTTATTGAAATTTGTGTCAGATTAGAACAATGAACTAGACCTTTAGGAGTGGATCTTATAATTTAATATGGAGCCATAGAATGCGACCCCTGCCCGGTAACAAAAATAAACAAGCTTGAAAGGATACATGTCAAGCGGCAAAATTTATTACCAGAGATTACAAGCCAAGAGAGGATGGATACGTCTCCAAAATGCTTGCCAGATTTGAACTACAAGATCTCCAGACAAGGCGTTGAAGCCAAAGTAAGTATTAATGTAAAAAGTAGTTGAGGGGCTGATCAGGCTATTGAACGTCCCTTGAACCAGACGAATTCCTCAAAAAAGCATGTCCGAAGAGAACCATAACTGCAGAGAAATTCAAAGGATACCACGCAACAATTATTGTGGAATTAAGCACGTGAAGAATAACTATAACTGTGAGTGTATTGACATTCCACCAAATAAAACACCGTACAATATTCAAACTCATCATTTGAAAGACAGTGATCGCGTCGAATCAGCTAGACGACAGTCACACCGTTAACAGTTGTGCACGCATCACTGAAACGTAGAGAGCTTCAAAGCCAGCATCGATATCGACACACATGTCATACAGATACAGTCGGTTACAGACTCTGTTGCTGTAACTTTGTAAACAAACCTCGAGTCGGGCCGCAGTCTGCGTCGTTAACCACTAGCCCGATCGATAAATACATTTATCCTGAGAAAGTGAACAGTCGCAATATTTCTGGTACTTCGATCTGTATTATAACCAGTAGAAAGTGGACCAACACGGACACATTATATTTTTGTAAAACGAAACGACTATCAAGTTTTCCCCCGATTAATATATCTTTAATGTTCTAACAATGTTTTTGTTTTACTTCACATAATCAATAAAGTTATAAAAATAGATTTATGAGTATCTTAACAATATCGTGTTGGTACACTTCGATCTTTCTGGTAATAAGAAGGACCAGAGTCATCAGAAGATTCATACGGCGTTAGTATAATTAATTTCCGATTATTCAAAACTTCGTAAATCTAAATAAAGACCAGTATCTATCCAATGGGTGTCAAGATGATTCCGATTAATACTTTTTAAATGGTTGTTAAGTTGAAATGGTAAGAAAGGCTGACATTATTTAGGAGAACTATTTTGTCTAGCGATAGCTGATCATTGGTGTGTGAAAAGTCCAGAACCATGTCAAAACGGATCTGTTTGTTTATTACGTAGATAAAAGCGAAAGCTTTGATAAATATGAAAAATATAACAAAGGGTACGCTCAAAATACCATTTAATAACATATGAATATGTCAAAATGTTTTATTCTGTAAATAAAGTATGTAAACTGATTCCCGGTTGATTACTACACAATAATGATAATACAAGCAGATTCCAGTTTGTATGTAAAGTAGTAAAATACGAAACCAAGCGCGGTAGGCGGAGACATGTAATGGAAGATAAATACGAACCAAGCGCGGAAGGCAGAGAAATGTAATGGAAGTTCAGGTCAATAGTATCGGAAACATGCTCCTGAAAGCGTCATTTTCCAATAATCGTAACTGGAATTACGACTATCCCAATATGGCGACGGCAGATATAGGTAAAATGTTTACAGTCATTTTTCTCAAATGTAGCATGTTTTTGTTAATAGTTACTCAGCTGCATATTGGGATAGTCGTAATTCCAGTTACGATTATCTCTTTAATACCAGTGAATTGGTCTCAAAAGGAAGATAAATATATTGTTCCCATTGCGGCCATTTTGTATTTCCGATCAACTCAAAAATTGACGACGATAAGGTTGTCGTAATCATGTCATAGCGATGTCGTAACTACAACATAACGATATCATTATAACGATATAACGAAATAGAAACGTCATTATTTCAACATAGCAATGTCGTGACTAGTCCTATAATATAAGACTCTGCAGGTTCATATCATTTACATTCAACGTTTTTTATCGGATATTTTTTTTTTACTATCAATGTTTAACCTCAGAGTCTTATTGGAACCATCCATTTTCTCGTGGTGGATTCCCAACGAATTTTGGTGGGAACTTTGAACGGCAATTCGTTGGGAATCCACTACGAAAAATAGATGGTTCAACATTGATCGATAAAAAACGTTGAATGTAAATGATATGAACCTGCAGAATCTTATATCATAGGACTATGTCGTGACATAATATATAGAAATCAATACAGGGTCTTTTAATATTAGTCCGGTAACTCCGACCACCTAAGTCTTGATAGTGTATATTACTATTTTAGTATATAAAAATTGCATCAAATTTTATTTAATCTTTTCACTGAAAACTCAATGTTAAGTATACTATCTTATTTTCGCAAAGATATATCTGAAATGATATTAAAATCAATCACACAATTGAATTTTACACAATATCCTTTCCTGTATCCAAATAATTGTTTTGTACCCTACTTTGTAATGTTTTTTTTTACTGAAAAGTACCATTGATGTGTTTTTTCCAGAATTTGTCGAATATAATCGGAATGCCATGCGATAACGTTGCGGAAAGGCATTTGATAATATTCGAAGCATGTGGTAAACTTTTCATCAGAATAAATATTACAGTAAATTTTCCTAACGGAATAAATGGCATAGAACATCTGTTCCAAAAGGAACATATATTGACAAGCCCACCAATTTGAAAATTATGAAATTTACGATAATTTTATGCTCTTATCAAACGGTAAAAATCATATGTTATTTAGTCAAAGTACAAGATAAGACGAAATACCAACGTCATTATTACAACATAGCAATGTCGTTATTACGACATAATATAGAGATCAATACATGGCCTTTTCAATATTGGCCCGGGTTTCATCCCGAGACTCCCATATCAGCCAGAGACGTAGTTGAGGTGCTGATATGGGCCAAATGATAATACCCGGGCCGATATGGAAAAGGCCAGGTATTAATCTTTAATTTTATCATATACTTAGTACTTCCGAAAATAAAGAAGGTTGACTTCGGAAGCTGATATAGTTATTTTGCCCGATCCGAAACGGCTATATCAGCTCGTGTAGAGACGTCATTGTTTTTATACGGGATTATCAGACCGGGTGTGCAACATCGGCTCATTTTCTTTTGGTCGTTACACATATGAAAAAGCATTGTATTAGGCATGAAGTATCTGATAAATGTCGTTATCACGACAAAGCGATTTCGCTATTACGAAATAATATGTGGACGTAATTACAACACACATGATATTTTTCAAATGACCCTTATCGGTTTCCAGAGGTTCCCACATTCCGAGACCATAAGAGTGCATATCTGAATGGTTTCTTTATGTGAAAGCCTTATGTGAAAGCCTATAATTTCATACTTCTTTTACTGCTTCTTATGCATTATAGACTTATTGTATAACTATTCTAAAATATCCAGTTCTTAGAGCTCGGAAAAACATTGTTATTATCTTAAGTTGAACTTACATGGAGTGTCAACCCAAGCTGGACTGATAGCATTCACTGTTATACCTTGAGCCGCTACCTCAAGAGCCACGCCCTGTGAAGAAACAATGAGAGGTCAAATCAACACATGTTCTTAAAAATTATTTCAAAAGTAATTTCTAATTGTGAAGTCGTGTTGTTTTCTTCCTCCAATGACCATGCTTTACAAAAGTAACTTTTCTAAAGTACCAGTACTCTGCATGTTGACCGGTATTGTATTTTATGAGAGGGTAAGACATTTATTTTACACGAATTGGAGATAAAAAGGTGGCTTAATAATTATGTGATAAGTATTAGAGATAGTGAGAAGGTTAAATATTTATATGACCTGCATCAGATATAGTGAGGTGGTTAGACATTTATGTGATCTGTATGGGAGATAGTGAGGTGGTTAGACATTTATGTGATCTGTATGGGAGATTGTGAGGTGGTTAGACATTTATGTGATCTGTATGGGAGATAGTGAGGTGGTTAGACATTTATGTGACGTGTATGGGAGATAGTGAGATGGTTGAACATGTTTGTGATCCGTACGGGAGATAGTGAGATGGTTAGACATGTATTTGATCTGTATGTGAGATAGTGAGGTGGTTACACTTTTATGTGATCTGTATGTGAGATAGTGAGGAGGTGGTTAAACATGTCTATATGTATGGGAGATAGTGAGATGGTTAGACATGTATGTAATCTGTATGGGAGAAAGTGAGGTGGTAAGACATTTATGTGATCTGTATGTTATATGGTGAGATGTTGGACATTTATATAATGTGTTTGGGAGAAAGTGAGGTGGTAAGCCATTCATGCTATCTGTATGTGAGATAGTGAGGTGGTTAGACATTCATGGGATATGTTTGTGAGATAGTGAGATGGTTAGATATTTATGTGATCTGTATGTTATATGGTGAGGTGGTTAGACCTTTATGTGATCTGTAGTGGAGATACTGAGGTGGTTAGACCATTCTGTGATGTGTATGTGAGATAGTGAGGTGGTTAGACATTTATGTGATCTGTATGGGAGATTGTGAGGTGGTTAGACATTTATGTGATCTGTATGGGAGATAGTGAGGTGGTTAGACATTTATGTGACGTGTATGGGAGATAGAGATGTGTGAGATAGTGAGGTGGTTACACTTTTGTGTGATCTATGTGAGATAGTGAGGTGGTTAAACATGTCTGTGATCTCTATTGGAGATAGTGAGGTGGTTAGACATGTATGTGATCTGTATGGGAGATAGTGAGGTGGTTAGACATGTGTGTGATCTGTCTGGGAGATAGTGAGATGGTTAGACATAAAGTAATCTGTATGGGAGAAAGTGAGGTGGTAAGACATTTATGTGATCTGTATGTTATATGGTGAGGTGGTTAGACATTTAAGTAATCTGTATGGGAGAAGGTGAGGTTGTTAGACATTCATGTGATCTGTATGTGAGATAGTGAGGTGGTTAGACATTCATGTGATCTGTATGTGAGATAGTGAGAAAGTTAGACATTTATGTGATCTGTATGTTATATGGTGAGGTGGTTAGACATTTATGTGATCTGTATGGGAGATAGTGAGGTGGTTAGACATTTATGTAATCTGTATGGGAGATAGTGAGGTGGTTAGACATTTATGTGATCTGTATGGGATATAGTGAGGTGGTTAGACATCTATGTGACGTGTATGGGAGATAGTGAGGTGATTAGACATTCATGTGACGTGTATGTGAGATAGTGAGGTGGTTAGATATTTATGTGATCTGTATGGGAGATAGTGAGGTGGTTAGACATTTATGTGATTTGTATGTGAGATAGTGAGGTGGTTAGACATTTATGTGATTTGTATGTGAGATAGGGAGGTGGTTAGACATTTATGTGATTTGTATGTGAGATAGTGAGGTGGTTAGACATTTATGTGACGTGTATGTGAGATAGTGAGGTGGTTAGATATTTATGTGATCTGTATGGGAGATAGTGAGGTGGTTAGACATTTATGTGATTTGTATGTGAGATAGTGAGGTGGTTAGACATTTATGTGACGTGTATGGGAGATAGTGAGGTGGTTAGACATTTATGTGACGTGTATGGGAGATAGTGAGGTGGTTAGACATTTATGTGATCTTTATGTTATATGGTGAGGTGGTAAGCCATTTATGTCATCTTTTTTTAGAGATAACGAGGTGGTTTGACATTGTTGTGATCTGTATAGGAGATAGTGTGGTGTTGTGACATTTATGTGATCTCTATGGGAGATACTGAGGTGGTAAGACCAATTATGTAGAACAAGACTTCAAATATATACATGTCTTATTGATGGAATTATCGACCAAAATAAGATGTGTTCATTATTAAATGTCGAAATTTTCTTCAAAACCTAATTTAAATCGCTCCTCAATAAAAAAAAACTTGCCTTTGTAAGACCAATTATTCCATGTTTTGATGTTGCATACGGAGCTTTTCCTGGAGCGCTTATTGTGCCCTGCACTGACGATATGTTGATTATTCTTCCCCAACCTGTAATGTACACAACAAACCAGTATTTATAGATTATTGTTGATCATCTCAACGAGATCGGTTCTGTCGCTACAGCCGGTACGGCTCAATCGAGTTGAGAATACCAATGATAATCTACATATCGCTATTTTACCTATGACGACGTTAACGTTGTTAATTTAATTGACAACGGGCACGTACGCCCTTGGTTCCTAACGATTACTTGTCATATTACTCAACAGCAGTACATAACCAACAATATGTAGTTCAAAAACCGACATATCAAATGCTATGAATATAAAAGAAACGGTTGGTTCTTTCTCAGGTCTGAGATTAAATCGTAGTAAAACAGAAGGAATATGGATAGGGGCGCTTAAGCATAGTAAAGATAAAATTGAGGGAATACGCTGGACGGACAAACCAGTTAAAGCCTAAGGGATTTATTTTGGTCAAAAGTTAAATTGGGAACCTAAAATTGATAAAATGAAATCCTTTCTTAAGGAATGGAAAAATAGAAAATTAACTACAATTGAATATTAATTATAAAATCTTTGATCTTACCTAAATTTACATTTTTGTAATACATAAAAGAGATTGAAAGTTGTTGTTTTAAATATATTTGGGAAGGTAAAAATGACAAAGTAAAAAGAAACACACTTATTGGCGGTTATCAAAAAGGGGGTTTAAAAATGGTTGATTTTGATAGCTATTTTACATCACTGATTCCAAATTTAATTCAACCACTATGCCGAACTGGAAAATTATTCCTACCAAATATTTCATCAATCTGGGAAAAAATATCTTGTCTTTAACATGAATTTAGATAATGTTAAATCACATAAAGAATTTGAAAATATACCAAACTTTTATTTGCAAGTAATTTCAAGCTTGGTGAAAACAGGGGGAGATTTTACACAATTTAAAGATCATTTTTTAAATATTAGAAAACAGATTATTTCGGGAAATAGATACGTTAAACATTGTAACAAAAGTTTGTTCTTTCAAAACTTGGTAGCAAGTGTTTTGATTTATATCAACGACATACTTGATCGTGAGGGAAAGTTATCAGAAGTTTTCATTTTAGAAAAATTAAGCAATAAGTCTAATTGGATTGCAGAGTTTACAATATTAAAACATCCATCCCAAAGGAATGGCAACAAGTTCTTATTAAAGAAAAGTATTCAAAGAGTAAAATCAGTATCAATAAGGATAATTTGAGATGGGGAAATGAACAAATACAAGCAAAAGATATCTATAATAAAATGTTATATAATAGTCTAGTATATCAAAAATATACACAGCCAATTGGTATTAATATTTGGACAAGAAATTTAAAGTTAGATAGCAAGCCAAATATGTCATTCGAAAACGATTTTATATTTAAATTTTTAAGAGAGAATAAGATGAAAATGTTTAGGTGGAAACTGTTAGATTATATTATTCCCACAAAGCAATTACTTTTTAAATGGAAAATTTCTTCTAATAGTAAATGTAATTTTTGTCAAACAGAAGAGGAAGATTACTTTCATTTCTTTATAACATGTTCTTTTTTAAAAGACATTTGGGATAAAGTGCACGACTCAATTTTAAAAATAAGATATCAGTTAAACAATTAGTATTTGGATACAAAATATCAGATAAAGGTTATTATGGTTTTAACTATTTTTTGACAGTTTTAGGTGTTTGCATTTTCAAATCATACTATGTTTCAGAGCAAAAATTGAAATATATAGATGTGGATGAATTGTTTATAAAGGAACTAAGAAGGGTATGAATGAGAGCAAAACAATTTCTCAAAGTGTATTTTTCATAAAAAATGGGTGAAAATCGTTGATTAATTGTTTGTAAAATACTTACGTTTATTCCTCATTTTTGGCAGACAATGTCTAATCAATAAGAAAGGAGCAGTTAGATTTATTGCTATCAACTCGTTCCATTTTTCTACTGGATATTCATCGATATATTTCACAAAATTGATACCTGATGAAATAATGATAAAAAAAAAAAATTCAGTTGTATATTCACACTTTGACAATTTCTTTGTTTACTTGTTAATTTATGTTAAATGCACATTGTAAGCGAGCAGCTGCTTTTGAAAACGGAATTATTGAGAGGAGTCGAAGTACTCTAAACGTTGTTAAATCGTGATAGTAGTTTCATAATTTTACTATATATTTTTGTATTTTCTCCGGATGAAATATTTCGTGCATGAAGAAAAAACTAGATCAGCGATTTTCACGAAAGAATTACTAGCAAAATATAACAATTCGCATTAGAAAAGCTTAAACTTTTAAGATTAAGTGTATAGTAGCGTGTTTCTAAAAGTTCTATGCATGACAAAAGTATCCCGAGTTTAACTAGAAAACTGATATGTCATCAAGATGCCCAGTTCACATTTGCGTACGAGAAAAACGATCCCTTATCTAAAACCAATGCAAACAAAGCTTACCTGTTACGAGGCCTCGAGCTTAAAAATGCACATGGTATCTACCTGACAGGACAAGTCACAAAGGGTATCTACCTGACAGGACAAGTCACACAGGGTATCTACCTGACAGGACACGTCACACAGGGTATCTACCTGACAGGACACGTCACACAGGGTATCTACCTGACAGGACACGTCACACAGGGTATCTACCTGACAGGACACGTCACACAGGGTATCTACCTGACAGGACACGTCACACAGGGTATCTACATGACAGGACACGTCACACAGGGTATCTACCTGACAGGACAAGTCACACAGGGTATCTACCTGACAGGACACGTCACACAGGGTATCTACCTGACAGGACAAGTCACACTGTATAATTACCTGCATTGTTAACTAGTATGTCGATACCACCAGGATATATCTTATCTACTTCATTACACAGGGTATCTACCTTACAAGACAAGTCACACTGTATGATTACCTGCATTGTTAACTAGTATGTTGATCCCACCTGGATATATCTTATCTACTTCTTTACACAAGACAAGTCACACTTTATAATTACCTGCATTGTTAACTAGTATGTCGATCCCACCAGGATATATCTTATCTACTTCATTACACAGGGTATCTACCTTAGAAGACAAGTCACACTGTATGTAATGCACAACGGATCCACTGAAATTGTCATCACATATTTCATATTAAAAATGTCAGTAAAATGAACAACAAATGTAAGATGCTGCCTATTAAGATAGATCACAATCTCAGACTACTTTCTTTAAAGGAAATATTATTTATAGAGTATAATCACATTCTACTATATTTTCAAGTAATAGCTTTTAAAGAGTCATCTGATAATTCTATAACCGCCATTTTTACCTATTATATCTGGTTATATTTGTTTACACATCGTTGGTCAATATAATGGAATTTGATGCGACTGTCATACATGTGTGAGGTTTAGCTAGCTTTAACACTACGTTCAATCCACCATTTTTTATATAAGAAAAGCATGTACCAAGTCAGGAATATGACAGTTGTGATCCATTCGTTTGATACGTTTGAGTTTTTGATTTTGCCATTTGATTAGAGACATTCCAGTTTGTATTTTCCTCTGAGTTCAATTTTTTAATGATTTTACTTTTAACAAATTAAATAACATATATCAGAAAAAATGTGGTATCACTCGATCAGGAAATAACCTCTATAGAACACAATCACATACCTCTATAAGGATATACCCTTTATAAAGCACAATCACATACTTCTATAAGGAAAAAAACTCTATACAATCAGATACTTCTATAAATCTATAGAGCAAAATCACATACTTCTATAATGAGATTATCTTTATAGAGCTCAATCACATACCTCTATTATGAAACAATCTTTACGTAGTACAATCATATATATAATTCTACAAGGAACTAACCTTTATGGAGCTCAATCATAATAATACTTCTATAAGGAAATAACCTTTATAGAGTACAATCATATACCTCTATAAGGAAATAACCTTTATAGAGTACAATCATATACCTCTATAAGGAAATAACCTTTATAGAGCTCAATCATACACCTCTATAACGAAATAAACTTTATAGAGTACAATCATATACCTCTATAAGGAAATAACCTTTATAGAGTACAATCATATACCTCTATAAGGACATTACCTGTAAAGACCACAATCACATACCTTTATAAGGAAATTACCTTTATAGTCACAATCACACACTTCTATAAGGAAATAACCTTTATAAAGCACAATCACATACTTCTATGAGGAAATAACCTTTATAAAGGACAATCAGTTACCTCAATAAGGACATTACCTTTATAAAGCACAATCACATACTTCTATAAGGAACTACCCTTTATAAAGCTCAATCATATACTTCAATAAGGAACTACCCTTTATAAAGCTCAATCATATACTTCTATAAGGAAATAACCTTTATAAAGCACAATCATATACTTCTATAAGGAAATAACCTTTATAAAGCACAATCATATACTTCTATACGGACAAAACCTTTATAGAGCTCAATCACATACTTCTTTCTATAAGGAAATAATCTTTATAGAGCTCAATCACATACCTCTATTATGAAACAATCTTTACGTAGTACAATCATATATATAATTCTATAAGGAACTAACCTTTATGGAGCTCAATCATAATAATACTTCTATAAGGAAATAATCTTTATAGAGTACAATCATATACCTCTATAAGGAAATAACCTTTATAGAGTACAATCATATACCTCTATAAGGAAATAACCTTTATAGAGCTCAATCATACACCTCTATAACGAAATAAACTTTATAGAGTACAATCATATACCTCTATAAGGAAATAACCTTTATAGAGTACAATCATATACCTCTATAAGGACATTACCTTTATAAAGCTCAATCATATACTTCTATAAGGAAATAACCTTTATAGAGTACAACCATATACTTCTATAAGGAAATAACCTTTATAAAGTACAATCATATACTTCTATAAGGAAATAACCTTTATAAAGCACAATCACATACTTCTATAAGGAGATAACCTTTATAGAGCACAATCACATACTTCTATGAGGAAATAACCTTTATAAAGCACAATCACATACTTCTATAAGGAAATAACCTTTATAGAGCTCAATCACATACTTCTATAAGTAACTACTCTTTATAGAGCTCAATCATATACCTCAATAAGGAAATAACCTTTATAGAGCTCAATCATATACCTCTATAAGGAAATAACCTTTATAGAGCTCAATCATATACTTCTATAAGGAGATAACCTTTATAGAGCACAACCACATACTTCTATAAGGAGAAAACCTTTATAAAGCACAATCACATACATCTATAAGGAAATAACCTTTATAAAGCACAATCACATACTTCTATAAGGAAATAACCTTTATAGAGCTCAATCACATACTTCTATACGGACTAAACCTTCAAAGAGCTCTCTCACATACTTCTATAAGGAACTAACCTTTATAAAGCACAACCATATACTTTTATAAGGAACTACCCTTTAAAGAGCTCAATCATATACTTCAATAAGGAAACAACCTTTATAGAGTACAATCATATACATCTATAAGGAAATAACCTTTATAAAGCACAATCACATACTTCTATAAGGAAATAACCTTTATAAAGCACAATCACATACTTCTATCAGGAAATAACCTTTATAAAGCACAATCACATACTTCTATAAGGACATTACCTTTATAGAGCACAATCTCATACTTCTATAAGGAAACAACCTTTATAAAGCACAATCACATACTTCTATAAGGAACTAACCTTTATAGAGTACAATCATATACCTCTATAAGGACATTACCTTTATAAAGCTCAATCATATACTTCTATAAGGAAATAACCTTTATAGAGTACAACCATATACTTCTATAAGGAAATAACCTTTATAGAGTACAATCACATACTTCTATAAGGAAACAACCTTTATAAAGCTCAATCACATACTTCTATAAGGAACTACTCTTTATAGAGCTCAATCATATACCTCAATAAGGAAATAACCTTTATAGAGCTCAATCATATACCTCTATAAGGAAATAACCTTTATAGAGCTCAATCATATACTTCTATAAGGAGATAACCTTTATAGAGCACAACCACATACTTCTATAAGGAGAAAACCTTTATAAAGCACAATCACATACATCTATAAGGAAATAACCTTTATAAAGCACAATCACATACTTCTATAAGGAAATAACCTTTATAGAGCTCAATCACATACTTCTATACGGACTAAACCTTCAAAGAGCTCTCTCACATACTTCTATAAGGAACTAACCTTTATAAAGCACAACCATATACTTTTATAAGGAACTACCCTTTAAAGAGCTCAATCATATACTTCAATAAGGAAACAACCTTTATAGAGTACAACCAAATACTTCTATAAGGAGACAACCTTTATAGAGCACAATTATATACCTCTATAAGGAAATAAACTTTATAGAGTACAATCATATACCTCTAAAAGGACATTATCTTTATAAAGCTCAATCATATACTTCTATAAGGAAATAACCTTTATAGAGTACAACCATATACTTCTATAAGGAAATAACCTTTATGGAGTATAATCACATACTTCTATAAGGAAACAACCTTTATAAAGCTCAATCACATACTTCTATAAGGAACTACTCTTTATAGAGCTCAATCATATACCTCAATAAGAAATAACCTTTATAGAGCTCAATCATATACCTCTATAAGGAAAGAACTTTTATAGAGCTCAATCATATACTTCTATAAGAAGATAACCTTTATAGAGCACAACCACATACTTCTATAAGGAAATAACCTTTATAGAGCTCAATCATATACTTCTATAAGGAGATACCTTTATAGAGGACAATCACATACTTCTATAAGGAAATAACCTTTATAGAGTACAATCATATACTTCTATAAGGAAATAACCTTTATAGAGCACAATCACATACTTCTATGAGGAAATAACCTTTATAAAGCACAATCACATACTTCTATAAGGAAATAACCTTTATAGAGCTCAATCACATACTTCTATAAGTAACTACTCTTTATAGAGCTCAATCATATACCTCAATAAGGAAATAACCTTTATAGAGCTCAATCATATACCTCTATAAGGAAAGAACTTTTATAGAGCTCAATCATATACTTCTATAAGAAGATAACCTTTATAGAGCACAACCACATACTTCTATAAGGAAATAACCTTTATAGAGCTCAATCATATACTTCTATAAGGAGATAACCTTTATAGAGGACAATCACATACTTCTATAAGGAAATAACCTTTATAGAGCTCAATCATATACTTCTATAAGGAAATAACCTTTATAGAGCACAATCACATACTTCTATGAGGAAATAACCTTTATAAAGCACAATCACATACTTCTATAAGGAAATAACCTTTATAGAGCTCAATCACATACTTCTATAAGTAACTACTCTTTATAGAGCTCAATCATATACCTCAATAAGGAAATAACCTTTATAGAGCTCAATCATATACCTCTATAAGGAAATAACCTTTATAGAGCTCAATCATATACTTCTATAAGGAGATAACCTTTATAGAGCACAACCACATACTTCTATAAGGAGAAAACCTTTATAAAGCACAATCACATACATCTATAAGGAAATAACCTTTATAAAGCACAATCACATACTTCTATAAGGAAATAACCTTTATAGAGCTCAATCACATACTTCTATACGGACTAAACCTTCAAAGAGCTCTCTCACATACTTCTATAAGGAACTAACCTTTATAAAGCACAACCATATACTTTTATAAGGAACTACCCTTTAAAGAGCTCAATCATATACTTCAATAAGGAAACAACCTTTATATAGTACAACCAAATACTTCTATAAGGAGACAACCTTTATAGAGCACAATTATATACCTCTATAAGGAAATAAACTTTATAGAGTACAATCATATACCTCTAAAAGGACATTATCTTTATAAAGCTCAATCATATACTTCTATAAGGAAATAACCTTTATAGAGTACAACCATATACTTCTATAAGGAAATAACCTTTATGGAGTACAATCACATACTTCTATAAGGAAACAACCTTTATAAAGCTCAATCACATACTTCTATAAGGAACTACTCTTTATAGAGCTCAATCATATACCTCAATAAGAAATAACCTTTATAGAGCTCAATCATATACCTCTATAAGGAAAGAACTTTTATAGAGCTCAATCATATACTTCTATAAGAAGATAACCTTTATAGAGGACAATCACATACTTCTATAAGGAAATAACCTTTATAGAGTACAATCATATACTTCTATAAGGAAATAACCTTTATAAAGCACAATCACATACTTCTATAAAGACATTACCTTTATAAAGCACAATCACATACTTCTATGAGGAAATAACCTTTATAAAGCACAACCATATACTTCTATACGGACTAAACCTTCATAGAGCACACTCACATACTTCTATAAGGAAATAACCTTTATAGAGCACAATAATATACTTCGATAAGGAAATAAACTTTATAGAGTACAATCATATACCTCTATAAGGACATTACCTTTATAAAGCTCAATCAGATACTTCAATAAATCTATAGAGCACACTCACATACTTCTATAAGGATATAAAATTTGTATAGCACAATAGCCACTGTACTGGGGGAGTTAGCAGAATAAACATCCATTCTGGTACACCACTCAACTGACAGCCAAAGACCGAGCAGCATAAAAATAAATTCTGTATCACCACTGCACTGACAGCTTAAGACCGAGCAGCATAAACACGAACTCTGGTACACCACTGCACTGATAGCTAAAGACCGACCAGCATAAACATCCATTCTGTATCATCCCTGCACTGACAGCTAAAGACCGACCAGCATAAACACGAACTCTGGTACACCACTGCACTGCTAGCTAAAGATCGAACAGCAAAAACATCAATTCTGGTACACCACTGCACTGACAGCTAAAGACCGACCAGCATAAACATCCATTCTGTATCATCCCTGCACTGACAGCTAAAGACCGACCAGCATAAACACGAACTCTGGTACATCACTGCACTGCTAGCTAAAGACCGAACAGCAAAAACATCAATTCTGGTACATCACTGCACTGACAGCTAAAGACCGACCAGCATAAACATCCATTCTGTATCATCCCTGCACTGACAGCTAAAGACTGAGCAGCATAAACATGAACTCTGGTACACCACTGCACTGCTAGCTAAAGACTGAGCAGCATAAACATAAATTCTGGTACACCACTGCACTGATAGCTAAAGACCGAGCAGCATAAGCATTCATTCTGTATCACCACTGCACTGACAGCTAAAGACCGAGCAGCATAAGCATTCATTCTGGTACACCACTGTACTGACAGCTAAAAACTGACTAGCATAAGCATTCATTCTGTATCAGCACTGCACTGACAGCTAAAGACCGAGCAGCAAAAACATAAACTCTGGTACAGTAACACCATAGCACTGCTAGCTAAAGACCGATCAGCATAAACATAAACTCTGGTACAGTAACACCATAGCACTGCTAGCTAAAGACCAATCAGCATAAACATAAATTCTGGTACACCACTGCACTGATAGCTAAAAACTGGGTAGCATAAACATCACTTCTGTATCACCACTGAACTGGTGGTTAAAGACCAAGCAGCATTAACATTAATTCTGGTACACCACTGCAGTAATAGCTAAAGACCGAGATGCATTAACCTTCATAAGGTTACACCACTGCAGTGATAGTTAAAGACCTAACAGCAAAATCATTCATTTTGTTAGATCCCCTGCCCTCATAGCTAAAGATTTAGTAAAATAATCATCAGTTCTTGTACACCACTGCACTGATAAGTAATGACCGAGCAGCATAAACATCTACTTGGGTACACCACTGCACTGCTAGCTAAAGACCAAACAGCATCAACATTAATACTTGTACACCATAACACTGCTAGCTAAAAACCGAGCAGCATAAACATCAATTCTGGTACACCCTGCACTGATAGCTGAAGACCGAACAGCATCAACATTAATTCTGGTACACCACTGAACTGATAATTTAAGACCGAGCAAAATAAACATCTTTTCTAGATCTTGAACACCACTGCACTGATAGCTTAAGACAGAGTAGCATAAACATCAATTCTAGTACACCATTGTATTGATAGCTTAAGACAAAGTAGCATAAACATCAATTCTAGTACACCATTGTATTGATAGCTTAAGACAGAGTAGTATAAACATCAATTCTAGTACACCATTGTATTGATAGCTTAAGACAGAGTAGCATAAACATCAATTCTAGTACACCATTGTATTGATAGCTTAAGACAGAGCAGCATAAACATCAATTCTAGTACACCATTGTACTGATAGCTTACGACTGAGTAGCATCAACATCAATTCTAGTACACCATTGTATTGATAGCTTAAGACAGAGTAGCATAAACATCAATTCTAGTACACCATTGTATTTATAGCTTAAGACAGAGTAGCATAAACATCAATTCTAGTACACCATTGTATTGATAGCTTAAGACTGAGTAGCATAAACATCAATTCTAGTACACCATTGTATTGATAGCTTAAGACTGAGTAGCATAAACATCAATTCTAGTACACCATTGTATTGATAGCTTAAGACTGAGTAGCATAAACATCAATTCTGGTACACCATTGTATTTATAGCTTAAAACTGAGTAGCAAAAACATCAATTCTGGTACATCACTGCACTGCTAGCTGAAGACTGGGTAGCATAAACATCAATTCTGGTACATCACTGCACTGCTAGCTAAAGACCGAGCAGCATAAACATCAATTCTGGTACACCCTGGACTGATAGCTGAAGACCGAACAGCATCAACATTAATTCTGGTACACCACGGAACTTATAACATAAGACCGAGCAAAATAAACATCTTTTCTAGATCTTGAACACCACTGCACTGATAGTTTAAGACAGAGAAGCATAAACATCTATTCTAGTACACCACTGTATTGATAGCTTAAGACAGAGTAGCATAAACATCAATTCTAGTACACCATTGTATTGATAGCTTAAGACTGAGTAGCATAAACATCAATTCTAGTACACCATTGTATTGATAGCTTAAGACAGAGTAGTATAAACATCAATTCTAGTACACCATTGTATTGATAGCTTAAGACTGAGTAGCATCAACATCAATTCTAGTACACCATTGTATTGATAGCTTAAGACAGAGCAGCATAAACATCAATTCTAGTACACCATTGTACTGATAGCTTACGACTGAGTAGCATAAACATCAATTTTAGTACACCATTGTATTGATAGCTTAAGACAAAGTAGCATAAACATCAATTCTAGTACACCATTGTATTGATAGCTTAAGACAGAGTAGCATAAACATCAATTCTAGTACACCATTGTATTTATAGCTTAAGACAGAGTAGCATAAACATCAATTCTAGTACACCATTGTATTGATAGCTTAAGACTGAGTAGCAAAAACATCAATTCTGGTACATCACTGCACTGCTAGCTAAAGACTGGGTAGCATAAACATCTATTCTAGTACACCATTGTAATGATAGCTTAAGACAGAGTAGCATAAACATCAATTCTAGTACACCATTGTATTGATAGCTTAAGACTGAGTAGCATAAACATCAATTCTAGTACACCATTGTATTAATAGCTTAAGACAAAGTAGCATAAACATCAATTCTAATACACCATTGTATTGATAGTTTATGACAGAGTAGCGTAAACATCAATTCTAGTACACCATTGTATTGATAGCTTAAGACAAAGTAGCAAAAACATCAATTCTAGTACACCATTGTATTTATAGCTTAAGACAAAGTAGCATAAACATCAATTCTAGTACACCATTGTATTGATAGCTTAAGACTGAGTAGCATAAACATCAATTCTAGTACACCATTGTATTGATAGCTTAAGACAGAGTAGTATAAACATCAATTCTAGTACACCATTGTATTTATAGCTTTAGACAGAGTAGCATAAACATCAATTCTAGTACACCATTGTATTGATAGCTTAAGACTGAGTAGCATAAACATCAATTCTAGTACACCATTGTATTGATAGCTTAAGACTGAGTAGCATAAACATCAATTCTAGTACACCATTGTATTGATAGATTAAGACTTAGTAGCTTAAACATCAATTCTAGTACACCATTGTATTGATAGCTTAAGACTTAGTAGCTTAAACACCAATTCTAGTACACCATTGTATTTATAGCTTAAGACAGAGTAGCATAAACATCTATTCTAGTACACCATTGTATTGATAGCTTAAGACTTAGTAGCTTAAACATCAATTCTGGTACACCATTGTATTGATAGCTTAAGACTGAGTAGCATAAACATCAATTCTAGTACACCATTGTATTGATAGATTAAGACTGAGTAGCATAAACATCTATTCTAGTACACCATTGTATTGATAGCTTAAGACAGAGTAGTATAAACATCAATTCTAGTACACCATTGTATTGATAGCTTAAGACTGAGTAGCATAAACATCAATTCTAGTACACCATTGTATTGATAGCTTAAGACTGAGTAGCATAAACATCAATTCTAGTACACCATTGTATTTATAGCTTAAGACAGAGTAGTATAAACATCAATTCTAGTACACCATTGTATTGATAGCTTAAGACTTAGTAGCTTAAACACCAATTCTAGTACACCATTGTATTTATAGCTTAAGACAAAGTAGCATAAACAACAATTCTAGTACACCATTGTTTTTATAGCTTAAGACAAAGTAGCATAAACATCAATTCTAGTACACCATTGTATTTATAGCTTAAGACAGAGTAGCATAAACATCAATTCTAGTACACCATTGTATTTATAGCTTAAGACTTAGTAGCATAAACATCAATTCTAGTACACCATTGTATTGATAGCTTAAGACTTAGTAGCATAAACATCAATTCTAGTACACCATTGTATTGATAGCTTAAGACAGAGTAGTATAAACATCAATTCTAGTACACCATTGTTTTGATAGCTTAAGACTTAGTAGCTTAAACACCAATTCTAGTACACCATTGTATTTATAGCTTAAGACAAAGTAGCATAAACAACAATTCTAGTACACCATTGTATTGATAGCTTAAGACTGAGTAGCATAAACATCAATTCTAGTACACCATTATATTGATAGCTTAAGACTGAGTAGCATAAACATCAATTCTAGTACACCATTGTATTTATAGCTTAAGACTGAGTAGCATAAACATCAATTCTAGTACACTATTGTATTGATAGCTTAAGACAGAGTAGCATAAACATCAATTCTAGTACACCATTATATTTATAGCTTAAGACTGAGTAGCATAAACATCAATTCTAGTAAACCATTGTATTTATAGCTTAAGACTGAGTAGCATAAACATCAATTCTAGTACACTATTGTATTGATAGCTTAAGACAGAGTAGCATAAACATCAATTTTAGTACACCATTGTATTGATAGCTTAAGACAGAGTAGCATAAACATCAATTCTAGTACACCATTGTATTGATAGCTTAAGACAGAGTAGCATAAACATCAATTCTAGTACAGCATTGTATTTATAGCTTAAGACAGAGTAGCATAAACATCAATTCTAGTACACCATTGTATTGATAGCTTAAGACAGAGTAGTATAAACATCAATTCTAGTACACCATTGTATTGATAGCTTAAGACTGAGTAGCATAAACATCAATTCTAGTACACCATTGTATTTATAGCTGAAGACAGAGTAGCATAAACATCAATTCTAGTACACCATTCTATTGATAGCTTAAGACAGAGTAGCATAAACATCAATTCTAGTACACCATTGTATTGATAGCTTAAGACAGAGTAGCATAAACATCAATTCTAGTACACCATTGTATTGATAGCTTAAGACTGAGTAGCATAAACATCAATTCTAGTACACCATTGTATTTATAGCTTCAGACTGAGTAGCATAAACATCATTTCTAGTACACCATTGTATTGATAGCTTAAGACAGAGTAGCATAAACATCAATTCTAGTACACAATTGTATTGATAGCTTAAGACAGAGTAGCATAAACATCAATTCTAGTACACCATTGTATTGATAGCTTAAAACTGAGTAGCATAAACATCAATTCTAGTACACCATTGTATTGATAGCTTAAGACAGAGTAGCATAAACATCAATTCTAGTACACCATTGTATTGATAGCTTAAAACTGAGTAGCATAAACATCAATTCCAGTACACTATTGTATTGATAGCTTAAGACAGAGTAGTATAAACATCAATTCTAGTACACCATTGTATTGATACCTTAAGACTGAGTAGCATAAACATCAATTCTAGTACACCATTGTATTGATAGCTTAAGACTGAGTAGCATAAACATCAATTCTAGTACACCATTGTATTGATAGCTTCAGACTGAGTAGCATAAACATCATTTCTAGTACACCATTGTATTGATAGCGTAAGACTGAGTAGCATAAACATCAAGTCTAGTACACCATTGTATTGATAGCTTAAGACTGAGTAGCATAAACATCAATTCTAGTACACCATTGTATTGATAGCTTAAGACTGAGTAGCTTAAACATCAATTCTAGTACACCATTGTATTGATAGCTTAAGACTGAGTAGCATAAACATCAATTCTAGTACACCATTGTATTGATAGCTTAAGACAGAGTAGTATAAACATCAATTCTAGTACACCATTGTATTGACATCAATTCTAGTACACCATTGTATTGATAGCTTAAGACAGAGTAGCATAAACATCAATTCTAGTACACCATTGTATTGATAGCTTAAGACTGAGTAGCATAAACATCAATTATAGTACACCATTGTATTTATAGCTTAAGACTGAGTAGCATAAACATCAATTCTAGTACACCATTGTATTTATAGCTTAAGACTGAGTAGCATAAACATCAATTCTAGTACACCATTGTATTTATAGCTTAAGACTTAGTAGCATAAACATCAATACTAGTACACCATTGTATTGATAGCTTAAGACTGAGTAGCATAAACATCAATTCTAGTACACCATTGTATTTATAGCTTAAGACTTAGTAGCTTAAAATTATTTTCTGCTACTGCATTGCACTGATAACTAAAGACCGAACATCATAAACATATATAATGGTACACCACTGCACTGACAGCTAAAGTCCAAGCAGCATACACATAAATTCTGGTACATCACTGCACTGATAAATAAAGACTGAGCAGCATAACAAAATATTCTGCTACTGCACTGCAATGATAGCTAAAAACTTAGCTGCATAAAGAATAATTCTAGTCCCTCAATTTTCTGCAAAGATAGCTAAAGACTGAGCAGACAAAAATTAAAAAAGTCTTTAACTATTATATGCTATCGAACGAATAAAATTGAGAGAGGAAATGGGGAATGTGTCAAAGAGACAACCCGACCATAGAACAGACAACAGCAGAAGTTCAATAATAGGTCTGCAAAGCAGACCGAGCAAAATTAACATCATTATAAACGAACACTAAACTCATACATAAATGAACATGCCATTAATGTTACATAATCTTACCTTGCCTTGGCCTCATTTATAGCTGCTGTTGCATTTTCTTTACTTCTTGAACCAGTTAAAATAACTTCACATCCATTCTTAAGAAGTTCCTTTGCAATCCCTAGACCAATTCCACTTGTAGAGCCCGTAACTAACGCTACTTTCCCCTCCATTTATCATACAACTATTCTACTTAATTTCATTCATAGATAAAGTAAATGTGTCGTATTTGTTTAACCTGCTGATTACAATACGTTTGTCTCCTATGATCTCCTATTACAATGTATTATTCATTTCAGTTTATGAAGGTCACTATTATCTTAAATATTGATAATGAATTTTAAAGATTCGAATCGAGCTGGGATGTTTGGAAAAGTAAATATACGATTTGAAAATGTAATATTCTGTTTCATTCAAATGAAGTTCTATCAATATTTATGAACTTTAATTTATCTACTAACAATGTTTTGAACATTCGCTGTGAATTTAGAATAAACTTGAGAATGGAATACATATTAAAACCGTTGCACCGGGATTTAAAACATTATTAGTAATATAAAAAAGAAGTGGTATGATTGCCAATGCAAAAACTCTCCACAAGAGGCCCAAATGACACAGAAATTAACAACTATAGGTCACGGTACGGCCTTCAGTAATTTAAATGACTAAAGCCCATACCGCATAGTCGGCTATAAAAGGCCCAGAAATGACAAATGTAAAACAGTTCTGACGAGAAAACTAACAGCTTATTTATGTTAAAAAATTGAACGAAAAACAAATAAGTTACACATAAAAAAAAGACAACCACTGAATTACAGGCTCCTTACTTGGGACAGGCACAAACATACAGAATGTTACGGGGTTAAACATGTAAGCGGGATCCCAACCATCTTCTGACCTGGGACAGTGGTGTAACAATACAACATAAGAACGACATATAAAAATCAGTTAAAAAAGGCTAACCCATCAGATGGATACAAATAGAAATAACCCTAACCCTAACCCTAACCCCAACCCCAACCCTAACTCTAACCCCAACCCTAACCCTAACCCTAACCCAACTTAGGGAGGGGAGAAGGCTATTGCACTTAGATATTGAATATTTTCAAATCAAAATTGGACATAAAACACTTCAAGGTTAACACGACACGAAATACTACAAAAGAATTTAAGAATTATCATGGAACCATTACATCTGAATTTTTGTATTAAACACTTAACGTACGCATGACCTACTATCATGATTTTTATACGACCTCAGTACTTGAAATACTGGCAACGTACGCATGACTTACTATCATACGACCTCGGTAATGGAAGTAGTGGTAACGCACGTATGACCTACTAGCATACGACCTCCGTAATGGAATTACTGGTAACGTACGCATGACCTACTATCGTACGACCTCAGTACTTAAAATACTGGCAACGTACGCATGACCTACTAGCATACGACCTCCGTAATGGAAGTACTGGTAACGCACGCATAACCTACTAGCATACGACCTCCGTAATGGAATTACTGGTAACGTACGCATGACCTATTATCATGATTTCTATACGACCTCAGTACTTGAAATACTGGCAACGTACGCATGACTTACTATCATACGACCTCGGTAATGGAAGTAGTGGTAACGTACGCATGACCTACTACCATACGACCTCCGTAATGGAATTGCTGGTAACGTACTCATGACCTACTATCATGATTTTTATACGACCTCAGTAATGGAATTACGGACATGCTCTTTGCTTAATCAAATTTTTATATAACCAATCAAATGTAAGAAATGCCTAAATCCATGTCGGAAGAGCCATTATTTCACCACATAAAGCTGTTATTAATCAATGTCATCAATGAAACCTTCATATTAACATCACACTGACGTCCAGCGACTATTGAGACTATTTAGACCGTCTGCTAAGGAGTAAACAATAATATGGGTGGACAGTTATGAATGGTTTATATATGTTTTTATACTCAATTTGAGAACATGCACCATCGTTGAGGGAAAAGGAAGAGATATAATACAATAATATATTCTACCTTTACATATCCATTGATTAATATAGGTATTCCATCAATTGAACACGTGACATTACTTCCGATTTATGTTTTAATGTAGCTTTAGGCTAGTCAGAACATCGGAAGAAGGCTCTTTTAAGAAAATTACATTTTTTGTTTTTTGAATAAATTTTTGTATTTGTTGTATTTTTTATCCCCCCCCCCCCCCCCAACATTTATTCAAAGATAAAAATATGTCAACAGACTATGTTATTTAGAGTATCATAATTATATAAAACTGTGCGAGAGAAGCAGCTTTAACTGTGATAAGAATATTTCACTTTTCTTTTTTACATGTTATCTAAGATTTAAAGCATACACTTGTTTGTCCTTAAATGTGGTAACTACGTTGTATTCACCAGACAAGGCGTGATAACATGTGTCTTGCTATTATAATTAATGCATAACTTTGATTTAACATTATATAAGGAAATATATTGTAATCACGATGAAAGGAAAGAAGAATTGTTTCAGGTAAATTTTCTTTGCATTAATTTTTGATAATCGATAATTATTTCTCCATAAATGTGAATGAGGGAAAGAGTTTTCCTTCAAAAGATGTGAACTTGATTGTAAGAAGGAAAAGGTCTTTATCAAACTGAAGAAAATATCGTTTTCTTACTTTCTTGTTTCCTAAGACCTCGGTAATCGGACCATCTCTAGCACACGAATGTGTCGTATGGCTACCATCATCAACTTACAGTCACCAAATACTTAAAACATGGCAATATAAAACGGCTAAAGTCATTTTTAATACTAAGATGAATATCCAAAATCTGCTGCTTTCTTAGACTTGGAATGGGAGCCAACAAACAATTTTCTTTATAAACAAAGGGTATCAAATTTTGCTAGGATTTAAGGCCTACCCCCAAGTAAATTATGTCCAATCGTATTTGCAGAGTTAAAGTCACTTACGCTTCAAAGTAGATTGGATTAACCACACTATATGATAAATTTATTTTAAATGGTAGATGTGGATAACTTTTACAATTCCAATATATATTTAAACAGCTCCTTTGAAGGTGTGTTTGTACAAGGGATTTTCTTCTAGTTGTGGCCTGTTATCTTTTTCTTGCATCGATAGATATTTCCAGTATCACGCTTTCTAATCAGGTGATATGAATATTCTTCTATATGGAACACTTTACTGATATGAATAAATACATATTAAGTCCTACCTTTCCAGGTCATAGAGTTTTTGTCAAACAATAAGATTCAATTACTGATACTGGTGATTATTCATTCATATATCAGTAAAAAGAAAATGAACAGTTTTCGTAAAAAATGTTGAACGACATGTACTCTCGCAGACCATTGTTGTACATAATGGTGTTAATTCTTTTAAGTAAGCTGTCTTATTTTATTATAATATATTATTTTTTTTACTCTGATAATGACATAAGAATATCTGTTACTTCTTTGTATATATTCATTGTATATAGTGTTAGACACATTTGTGGATACTCCGTTCGCAAGTTTTAAAGTTGTATATAAGTGGCATGTTTTTTATAACACTGCTATACATCCTTGACAAATGACATGATTTGTATTGACTTAATGCATGTCTAGCTTGTTTAATGACACACCTACACTTTTATACTTAAGTTATGTAATCAATTAGGAAAAAATATATAAATATTCTGTGGTAAATAGTGGTTGACAAACATCTTAATTCACATATTTTGTTCCTATATAATTATGTTTAAAACAAAAAAGTGAAATGAAAATGATTATTTAACTTAAAAACTTGAAAGAACAACGGACTAAAAAAAATGAGTCCATGAAACCCGGAAGAAAGCAATTGAGCTGGTAAAAAATAAAGAATAACTCAACTAATCATAAAAAATAACTACAATATTTTTATTTTATCAGTTGACATTGTATGTGTAAATAAAATAAAACGTTAACAATAAATCAATACCCTTGCTAGGAACGTCGCTAGGCATATATTTTATGAAGGGTAGAGGGAACCTATATTTTATCGAGTATAATTTAGATTAACGATAGTAGTTACAGCCGATTCCATCGAGTGTGTAGGCAGTCCTTGGTTAGCTTGCTTGCTAGCTGAACCGTGAAGTCATTATTAGGTTAGGTAAACTACCCTCCTTTAAGAGTAGACTAGTCCGACAGATAACCAATATATCTGTCTGTAAGACTAGGCTACTTCGACAGGTGGGTAGTATACTTTACCTAATAATAACTTCACGGTTCAGCTAACAAGCAAGCTAACCAAAGATATAACTTTGCCTACACACTCAATGGAATCGACTGTAAATAGCTTGCCGTAATCAATTTTATGAAATACTTTTTATACACTAGTGTGGATCTAGCCGTCGATAGCAGCCGGCGTTAATATTCATGAGGCCAGCCTTCAATAATATTCATGAGCCGGCAATAATATTCATGAGATGACTTGCGTTCGAAGAAGTGTTGTTAGAAACTATGAACGATAACTATGATTAAATAACGTTCCTATTTATATGTGATATTACTTCAAACAGGCATGGCAATGGGTGTCTTCTTCGAGGTCCGCGTTTACTAAATTAACTTTTGGTCTTCTTCAAGGACTTCTAGGTCTGCGTCTTTAAATAACATTGTAAATGTAATAAAAACAATGCAAATGCTTCCATCAATATAAAACAAAGTAATGGTCTTTTAACATTCTGTGATAAGAGAAATAATGTTAACTGAAGCAATAACAAGTTGAAATAAATATAATTAAATATAGAAATTTAATGGGACATTACAACAAACAAATAAAGTAAAAAACAGTTCTTATTAAAATTTTGTGATTGTTGAATTAATGTAAGCTACAATAAATAAAAAAATGATTGAATACTAGTATAGAAATTTAGGAGTTACAGAGAATTGATGGTCATATGGGCATTCCATAATTTGTTCGTTGTTCGTTGTCCAATCATGAAACTAAAACATACAATACAGACAGTATTTCCTATTTAAACAGATCAGAAAAAATAGAAACATAGTTAATTGCAGAAATAAAAACAACAGAAAAATAAAAACTGTCAAGTACTATTTCAATGACATATAATTCTTCAAAATTACGGAGACCAATCTCAGTCATTAATCTTAACATTAACAATTTATATCATTGCCTTTAAAATGGCCCATAGCACTTATGCCCTAAACCCGTACGAGTTAGTCAGGAAAGGATAAGGGGGGGGGGGGGTACCCTGGTATATCACAAATTCGAAAATGAACTATTGCCGGCTGGCCAAACGAAGAGATTCTCCACGTGGCCAATAATACCAGAGGAAGAGTTACTTATTGCCTTTAAAATGGCTCTTAGCACTTGTACCCTAGACCCATACGAGTTTGTCAGTAGAGGGTTAAAAGGGGGGATATGGTATTCCGGTTTACAACGAATTCGAAATGAACTATTGCCGGCTGGCCAAACTAAGAGATTCTCCACATCGACCATCATACCAGAGGTAGAGGTTGGTATTGCCTATAAAATGGCCCAGAGCACTTATGCCCTAGACCCGTACGAGTTAGTCTGGAAAGGATAAGGGGGGTACTCTGGTATATCACAAATTCTAAAATGAACTATTGCGGCTGGCCAAATAAAGAGATTCTCCACGTGGGCAATGATACCAGAGGAAGAGGTACTTATTGCCTTTAAAATGGCTCATAGCACTTGTACCCTAGACCCGTACGAGTTTGTCAGTAGAGGGTTAAAAGGGGGGATATGGTATTCCGGTTTACAACGAATTTGAACTGAACTATTGCCGGCTGGTCAAACTAAGAGATTCTCCACATCAACCATCATACCAGAGGTAGAGGTTGGTATTGCCTATAAAATGGCTTATAGCACTTATGCCCTAGACCCGTACGAGTTAGTCAGGAAAGGATAAGGGGGGTACCCTGGTATATCACAAATTCTAAAATGAACTATTGCCGGCTGGCCAAACGAAGAGATTCTTCACGTGGGCAATGATACCAGAGGAAGAGGTACTTATTGCCTTTAAAATGGCCCAAAGCACTTGTACCCTAGACCCGTACGAGTTTGTCAGTAGAAGGTTAAAAGGGGGGATATGGTATTCCGGTTTACAACGAATTCGAACTGAACTATTGCCGACTGGCCAAACTAAGAGATTCTCCACATCAACCATCATACCAGAGGTAGAGGTTGGTATTGCCTATAAAATGGCTCATAGCACTTATGCCCTAGACCCGTACGAGTTAGTCAGGAAAGGATAAAAGGGGTACCCTGGTATATCACAAATTCGAAAATGAACTATTGCCGGCTGGTCAAACGAAGACATTCTCCACGTGGGCAATGATACCAGAGGAAGAGGTACTTATTACCTTTAAAATGGCTCATAGCACTTGTACCCTAGACCCGTACGAGTTTGTCAGTAGAAGGCTAAAAGGGGGGATATGGTATTCCGGTTTACAACGAATTCGAACTGAACTATTGCCGGCTGGCCAAACTAAGAGATTCTCCACATCGACCATCATACCAGAGGTAGAGGTTGGTATTGTCTATAAAATGGCTCAGAGCACTTATGCCCTAGACCCGTACGAATTAGTCAGAAAAGGATAAGGGGGGTACCCTAGTATATCACAAATTCGAAAATGAACTATTGCCGGCTGGCCAAACGAAGAGATTCTCCACGTGGGCAATGATACCAGAGAAAGAGGTACTTATTGCCTTTAAAATGGCCTATAGCACTTGTACCCTAGACCCGTACGAGTTTGTCAGTAGAGGGTTCAAAGGGGGGGATATGGTATCCCGGATACAACGAATTCGAACTGAACTATTGCCGGCTGGCCAAACTAAGAGATTCTCCACATCGGCCATTATACTAGAGGTAGAGGTTGGTATTGCCTCTAAAATGGCCCATAGCACTTATGCCCTAGACCCGTACGAGTTAGTCAGAAAAGGATAAGGGGGGTACCCTGGTATATCACAAATTCGAAAATGAACTATTGCCGGCTGGCCAAACGAAGAGATTCTCCACGTGGGCAATGATACCAGAGGAAGAGGTACTTATTGCCTTTAAAATGGCCCATATCACTTATACCCTAGACCCGTACGAGTTTGTCAGTAGAGGGTTCAAAGGGAGGATATGGTATCCCGAATACAACGAATTCGAACTGAACTATTGCCGGCTGGCCAAACTAAGAGATTCTCCACATCGGCCATTATACCAGAGGTAGAGGTTGGTATTGCCTCTAAAATGGCCCATAGCACTTATGCCCTAGACCCGTACGAGTTAGTCAGAAAAGGATAAGGGGGCTACCCTGGTATATCACAAATTCGAAAATCAACTATTGCCGGCTGGCCAAACGAAGAGATTCCCCACGTGGGTAATGATACCAGAGGAAGAGGTACTTATTGCCTTCAAAATGGCCCATAGCACTTATACCCTAGACCCGTACGAGTTTGTCAGTAGAGGGTTCAAAGGGGGGATATGGTATCCCGGATACAACGAATTCGAAAATGAACTATTGCCGGCTGGCCAAACTAAGAGATTCTCCACATCGGCCATTATACCAGAGGTAGAGGTTGGTATTGCCTCTAAAATGGCCCATAGCACTTATGCCCTAGACCCGTACGAGTTAGTCAGAAAAGGATAAGGGGGGTACCCTGGTATATCACAAATTCTAAAATGAACTATTTCCGGCTGGCCAAACGAAGAGATTCTCCACGTGGGCAATGATACTAGAGGAAGAGGTACTTATTGCCTTTAAAATGGCCTATAGGACTTATACCCTAGACCCGTACGAGTTTGTCAGTAGAGGGTTCAAAGGGGGGATATGGTATCCCGGATACAACGAATTCGAACTGAACTATTGCCGGCTGGCCAAACTAAGAGATTTTCAACATCGGCCATTATACCAGAGGTAGAGGTTGGTATTGCCTCTAAAATGGCTCATAGCACTTATGCCCAAGACCCGTACGAGTTAGTCAGAAAAGGATAAGGGGGGTACCCTGGTATATCACAAATTCAAAAATGAACTATTGCCGGCTGGCCAAACGAAGAGATTTTCCACGTGGGCAATGATACCAGAGGAAGAGGTACTTATTGCCTTTAAAATGGCCCATAGCACTTATACCCTAGACCCGTACGAGTTTGTCAGTAGAGGGTTCAAAGGGGGGATATGGTATCCCGGATACAACGAATTCGAACTGAACTATTGCCGGCTGGCCAAACTAAGAAATTCTCCACATCGACCATTATACCAGAGGTAGAGGTTGGTATTGCCTCTAAAATGGCCAATAGCACTTATGCCCTAGACCCGTACGACTTAGACAGAAAAGGATAAAGGGGGTACCCTGGTATATCACAAATTCGAAAATGAACTATTGCCGGCTGGTCAAACGAAGAGATTCTCCACGTGGCCAATGATACCAGAGGAAGAGGTACTTATTGCCTTTAAAATGGCCCATAGCACTTATACCCTAGACCCGTACGAGTTTGTCAGTAGAGGGTTCAAAGGGGGGATATGGTATCCCGGATACAACGAATTCGAACTGAACTATTGCCGGCTGGCCAAACTAAGAGATTCTCCACATCGGCCATTATACCAGAGGTAGAGGTTGGTATTGCCTCTAAAATGGTCCATAGCACTTATGCCCTTGACCCGTACGAGTTAGTCAGAAAAGGATAAGGGGGCTACCCTGGTATATCACAAATTCGAAAATGAACTATTGCCGGCTGGCCAAACGAAGAGATTCTCCACGTGAGCAATGATACCAGAGGAAGAGGTAATTATTGCCTTTAAAATGGCCCATAACACTTATACCCTAGACCCGTACGAGTTTGTCAGTAGAGGGTTCAAAGGGGGGATATGGTATCCCTGATACAACAAATTCGAACTGAACTATTGCCGGCTGGCCAAACTAAGAGATTCTCCACATCGACCATTATACCAGAGGTAGAGGTTGGTATTGCCTCTAAAATGGCCCATAGCACTTATGCCTTAGACCCGTACGAGTTAGTCAGAAAAGGATAAGGGGGGTACCCTGGTATATCACAAATTCGAAAATGAACTATTGCCGGCTGGCCAAACGAAGAGATTCTCCACGTGAGCAATGATACCAGAGGAAGAGGTACTTATTGCCTTTAAAATGGCCCATAGCACTTGTACCCTAGACCCGTACGAGTTTGTCAGTAGAGGGTTCAAAGGGGGGATATGGTATCTCGGATACAACGAATTCGAACTGAACTATTGCCGGCTGGCCAAACTAAGAGATTCTCCACATCGGCCATTATACCAGAGGTAGAGGTTGGTAATGCCTCTAAAATGGCCCATAGCACTTATGCCCTAGACCCGTACGAGTTAGTCAGAAAAGGATAAGGGGGTACCCTGGTATATCACAAATTCGAAAATGAACTATTGCCGGCTGGCCAAAGGAAGAGATTCTCCACGTGGGCAATGATACCAGAGGAAGAAGTATTTATTGTCTTTAAAATGGCCCATAGCACTTATACCCTAGACCCGTACGAGTTTGTCAGTAGAGGGTTCAAAGGGGGGGGGATATGGTATCCCGGATACAACGAATTCGAACTGAACTATTGCCGGCTGGCCAAACTAAGAGATTCTCCACATCGACCATTATACCAGAGGTAGAGGTTGGTATTGCCTCTAAAATGGCTCAGAGCACTTATGCCCTAGACCCGTACCAGTTAGTCAGAAAAGGATAAGGGGGTACCCTGGTATATCACCAATTCGAAAATGAACTATTGCCGGCTGGCCAAACGAAGAGATTCTCCACGTGGGCAATGATACCAGAGGAAGAGGTACTTATTGCCTTTAAAATGGACCATAGCACTTGTACCCTAGACCCGTACGAGTTTATCAGTAGAGGGTTCAAAGGGGGGATATGGTATCCCGGATACAACGAATTCGAACTGAACTATTGCCGGCTGGCCAAACTAAGAGATTCTCCACATCGGCCATTATACCAGAGGTAGAGGTTGGTATTGCCTCTAAAATGGTCCATAGCACTTATGCCCTTGACCCGTACGAGTTAGTCAGAAAAGGATAAGGGGGCTACCCTGGTATATCACAAATTCGAAAATGAACTATTGCCGGCTGGCCAAACGAAGAGATTCTCCACGTGAGCAATGATACCAGAGGAAGAGGTAATTATTGCCTTTAAAATGGCCCATAACACTTATACCCTAGACCCGTACGAGTTTGTCAGTAGAGGGTTCAAAGGGGGGATATGGTATCCCTGATACAACAAATTCGAACTGAACTATTGCCGGCTGGCCAAACTAAGAGATTCTCCACATCGACCATTATACCAGAGGTAGAGGTTGGTATTGCCTCTAAAATGGCCCATAGCACTTATGCCCTAGACCCGTACGAGTTAGTCAGAAAAGGATAAGGGGGGTACCCTGGTATATCACAAATTCGAAAATGAACTATTGCCGGCTGGCCAAACGAAGAGATTCCCCACGTGGGCAATGATACCAGAGGAAGAGGTACTTATTGCCTTTAAAATGGCCCATAGCACTTGTACCCTAGACCCGTACGAGTTTGTCAGTAGAGGGTTCAAAGGGGGGATATGGTATCTCGGATACAACGAATTCGAACTAAACTATTGCCGGCTTGCCAAACTAAGAGATTCTCCACATCGGCCATTATACCAGAGGTAGAGGTTGGTATTGCCTCTAAAATGGCCCATAGCACTTATGCCCTAGACCCGTACGAGTTAGTCAGAAAAGGATAAGGGGGTACCCTGGTATATCACAAATTCGAAAATGAACTATTGCCGGCTGGCCAAAGGAAGAGATTCTCCACGTGGGCAATGATACCAGATCTAGAGGAAGAAGTATTTATTGTCTTTAAAATGGCCCATAGCACTTATACCCTAGACCCGTACGAGTTTGTCAGTAGAGGGTTCAAAGGGGGGGGATATGGTATCCCGGATACAACGAATTCGAACTGAACTATTGCCGGCTGGCCAAACTAACAGATTCTCCACATCGACCATTATACCAGAGGTAGAGGTTGGTATTGCCTCTAAAATGGCTCAGAGCACTTATGCCCTAGACCCGTACGAGTTAGTCAGAAAAGGATAAGGGGGTACCCTGGTATATCACCAATTCGAAAATGAACTATTGCCGGCTGGCCAAACGAAGAGATTCTCCACGTGGGCAATGATACCAGAGGAAGAGGTACTTATTGCCTTTAAAATGGCCCATAGCACTTATACCCTAGACCCGTACGAGTTTGTCAGTAGAGGGTTCAAAGGGGGGATATGGTATCCCGGATACAACGAATTCGAACTGAACTATTGCCGGCTGGCCAAATTAAGAGATTCTCCACATCGACCATTATACCAGAGGTAGAGGTTGGTATTGCCTCTAAAATAGCTCAGAGCACTTATGCCCTAGACCCGTACGAGTTAGTCAGGAAAGGATAAGGGGGGTACCCTGGTATATCACAAATTCGAAAATGAACTATTGCCGGCTGGCCAAACAAAGAGATTCTTCACGTGGGCAATGATACCAGAGGAAGACGTACTTATTGCCTTTAAAATGGCCCATAGCACTTGTACCCTAGACCCGTACGAGTTTGTCAGTGGAAGGTTAAAAGGGGGGATATGGTATTCCGGTGTACAACGAATTCGAACTAAACTATTGCCGGCTGGCCAAACTAAGAGATTCTCCACATCGACCATCTTACCAGAGGTAGAGGTTGGTATGGCCTATAAAGTGGCCCATAGCACTTATGCCCTAGACCCGTACGAGTTAGTCTTGAAAGGATAAGGGGTGTTCCGTGGTATATCACAAATTCGAAAATGAACTATTGCCGGCTGACCAAACGAAGAGATTCTCCACGTGGGCAATGATACCACAGGAAGAGGTACTTATTGCCTTTAAAATGGCTCTGAGCACTTGTACCCTAGACCCGTACGAGTTTGTCAGTAGAGGGTTAAAAGGGGGGATATGGTATTCCGGTTTACAACGAATTCGAACTGAACTATTGCCTGCTGGCCAAACTAAGAGATTCTCCACATCGACCATCATACCAGAGGTAGAGGTTGGTATTGCCTATAAAATGGCTCCTAGCACGTATGCCCTAGACCCGTACGAGTTAGTCAGGAAAGGATAAGGGGGTACCCTGGTTTATCACAAATTCGAAAATGAACTATTGCCGGCTGGCCAAACGAAGAGATTCTCCACGTGGGCAATGATACCAGAGGAAGAGGTACTTATTGCCTTTAAAATGGCCCATAGCACTGGTACCCTAGACCCATACGAGTTTTTCAGTAGAGGGTTAAAAGGGGGGATATGGTATTCCGGTTTACAACGAATTCGAACTGAACTATTGCCGGCTGGCCAAAATAAGAGATTCACCACATCGACCATCATACCAGAGGTAGAGGTTGGGATGGCCTATAAAATGGCCCATAGCACTTATGCCCTAGACCCGTACGAGTTAGTCTTGAATGGATAAGGGGGGTACCCTGATATATCACAAATTCGAAAATGAACTATTGGCGGATGGCCAAATGAAGAGATTCTCCACGTGGGCAATGATACCAGAGGAAGAGGTACTTATTGCCTTAAAAATGGCTCCAAGCACTTGTACCCTAGACCCGTACGAGTTTGTCAGTAGAGGGTTAAAAGGGGGATATGGTATTCCGGTTTACAACGAATTCGAACTGAACTATTGCCGGCTGGCCAAACTAAAAGATTCTCAACATCGACCATTATACCAGAGGTAGAGGTTGGTACTGCCTCTGAAATGGCCTATAGCACTTATGCCCTAGACCCGTACGAGTTAGTCAGGAAAGGATAAGGAGGGGGTACCCAAGTATATCACAAATTCGAAATGAATTATTGCCGGCTGGCCAAACGAAGATATTGTCCCCGTAGGCAATGATACCAGAGGAAGAGGTACTTATTGACTTTAAAATAACCCATAGCACTTATACCCTAGACCCGTATGAGTAAGTAAGTAGAGGGTTAAAAGTGGGGAAATGGGATGCCGGTTTACAACAAATTCGAACTGAACTATTGCCGGCTGGCCAAGCTAAGAGATTCTCCACATCGACAATTATACCAGCGGTAGAAGTTGATATTGACTCTAAAATGACCCATAACACTTATGCCCTAGACCCGTACGAGTCAGTCAGCAAAGGGAAAGGGGTTTATTGAACTATTGCCGACTAGCAAAACTAAAAGATTCTCCACTAGGGCCACGATAACAGGGACAAAGGTAGTTATTACCTTTAAAATGGATAAAAGCACTGATGCCTTAGACCCGTAAGATTTTTCAGAAGAGGGTTAAAAATGAAAATTAACTATTGTTGACTGGCCATACTAAGAGATTCTCCACGTTAGCCATTATTGGTTAACCTATCGCGGGAGCATAACGTCCGATTTATTGTACTTGTTCATTGTCGACGTCGTACTGTCAGTGACTTCGCCTTGGAATACGAATATGTATATTTAATGTACTGGCTGAACAGTTGTTGTAGTACATATTGCCTTAACTATCATCTTTATTTATGATACCGTGACCCGGATCTCGAAAAAATGAAATCAGTCAGATCGGAGAACAGAAGACAGAAGCGCTGTTACCAGACTATTCCGAAATAGAATTACCGGAGAAATAATATCTCGGAAATACGTTGTGTGTCGCTTTCTCAAAGTCGCTTGCTACAGTAATCCTTAGAGTTTTCCGAAACGTGTTTATCCCAATTCAATCCACTTTTCCATAGATCCTGTATGAGCTTCTTTGTTCGTATTGTGACCGGGCTAAGTATTCTAAGTGGATCGTATTTTTTCGAAGAATTTTCAAAATCTCACTTTTTGTTACAATGTCTAGTATTGGAATATCACATTTAGTCCGGCGGCCACAAGTATATTTCAGACGAGTTGTGCACATCCTGATATAAGCATGAACATTGGCATAGACCTTCCTGAAATATTACTCTTTTATTTCAGATAAGAAGGCATTTGAAAAAAATGTCTCACTGCCGGTTAAATAAAAAATGGCGGACATCATACTTTAATCGGCCCAATATAGAAGGCTAGTACTGTGGATTCATTTATTTTCGTGGGTACCAATTTTCGTGGATTCAGGGAAACTTACATATTCGTGGATATTTGATTTCGTGGTTTTACCGAAGTCTGCATACTAGTACAAGCCTTTGTGAAATTTGTCATTCGTTGAACATCAAATTTCGTGGTTTGCCTGTACCAACGAAATCCACGAGAAATTGGTATCCCACGAATAATAATGAATCCACAGTATGTGAAAAGGATCTATCAGCATGCTGCTATAATAATATTTTGTACAAACCTTTGTTATGTAATACTTTTGGATATATTATATAGATAAAATGTCTCTAAAAACCCTACTTTCGGTAGAATCCAATATGGCGGACATTGACTAAAATAAGCTTATTTTTTAGGGAGAGGGATTGAAATGTGTTTTAACGTATTGTTACTATCATTAAATTGTACATTAACATTTCTTTGATGCTTCCAAGGGATACAATGTATAAGATATATGTCTTAAAAATCCTTTCTTCCGGTAATATTCAAAATGGAGGACATAAATATGTCATTTTTTTATTTTGATATTTTTTTTTTTTTCAAAATGTGAAGAAGTTTTTTTTTGTGGTGGTCATCAACTTTAGGCTTTAAATTATCCTCTAAACCACTTATCATATTCTGTAGTTAATATTTAAATACAAAGTTAACACTTCCGGTAAAAAAAAAACCAATATGGCGTAAATGTCAAAGATGAGTCCTCACTCCATATGTTCGATGTAGAGCTTTGGATAGATTGATTTAATCAAAATAAAATCACTTAAGTACTAAACCTTTTAAAAATTACCACTATTTGGCAAAACAAACTTGTAAATTCCCAGTTACCACCACATGCACAAGACGCAGGGCACGGGAGACTTGATTTTCCTCATAAAAACAACCGTGACAACCTTTCTTACATCCACAATGTGCAAGCTTCTGACAACATGATGAGCCCTCAGAAAGAGTTTTTTAAAAGTGATCCTCTTTGTCCCGTCGTCATCCATTAGCGCCTGGACTTGGTAGCATACGAGCCAATTTCAGGCTCGTCCAGGCTCGTCCCCTAAACACGTGTCTTAGCTATAGTATATTATACATTTTGCATGCTGGAAAAGACTAGACTTAGTTGATAACCTCAATTAACCTACCCTTTTGCGTAAATAGATATTTCTTGCTTTGTTAACCATGCTAATCCCATATGATTATTTTTTGCTATCTTACAGTAAACACCGGTGATTTAGGCGGATCAATTATCATTCTTTAAGTTAAAGTCACATCTTCAAATGCTATCAATGTCTCCCAAACAGTCTTTTCCCCTCTTTTCAAGAAAACAGAGAACCGTATCACAACCGGAAAATGGATCACAATATTTGTGTGTGATCCCTAATCGCGAGTGCATTTGGAAGGTCATTTATATATATTTATCCAAAGCTTTTCCTCCTCTTAAACACAATCCATAGTTCGTCTACCCCTATGTCACGGAATAGCGAAACAGTAATGACAGCATCATCAGTAACAACTGTTCGAATAATGACTTGTTTAATTTTGTGTTTCACTGCATCAGACACATGCACCGCATGATTCTAGTGTCAGCCTTTTAATACATATGTATTAATATGGTGTTTAACTTGAAACGCATCACGTCGGTAAAGATAGAATATCCTGAACATGTGTTGCTACAACTGTCATATGCATCCAAGACTTTATCATAATAGTTTCATGCTTTTTAAGATAAGGGCATAATACCCTATCAGCATACTCGTTATGAAACAACTTGAAACTGTAACAGTGGATGAATGCATATATAGACAATACCGGTAGTTTGAATGCTGCCACAAGAAAAAAGAAATACACTTAGGGGTAAGAGAATACAAAGACGAATCCAGAGTCGAAACAAATCTCAAAATTGGTAAAGTTTTCTGAGAGATGACGACATTAAGAAAGAACTTTTTAGTTTTTATTCACAGGCACTTGCTCAATCGATTTTGAGGAAGAGTTAGTTGTAGCAACAAATGCTGAGGATGTTTTGTGTTATTCACCACATGATGGTGTTTCAAGTTTAGCCCCATGTTAAAATGAATAGGCTTATACTATAGAATCAATATAAAAAAAAAACATGTGTCTGATGCAGTGATTCACAGACTTAACTGACTCATGACTTGAACAGTCGATACTGATGCTGCTGTCATTGCTGTGTCATTATTCCGTGACATGGGGGCAGATGAACTTTGGCTTGTATTTGGAAGTGGAAAAAGCCTTAGATGTAATCTATCCGTGACCTTTCAAGTGCACGTTTACTTGAAAGGAAACTTCGTTGTTGACATGGATGGCGTTTGAAGATGTGACTTAATGATTTAGAATGATGATTGATCAGCCAACATCACCAGATATGGATTTGATAATGCCATTGATAAAACGATACGTGGTTTTGTAGTAAGATCGAACAAACTTATCAGATAGGGTTTACGAAGCAAGAAAACATGTTTTTGAAAGTGGAAAGACTTATTGATGATATTTGAACGACTCGGTCTAATGTTTTTCATCATGTAAAACGTGCAATATACCATGGCGGGTGTGGATGAGTAACAAGCTTGAGATTTGGTTTCTATGCTTACTATTCCAGACGCTTATAATGGCGGGGAAAATATGAAACATTGGAACCCCTTTGGACAACTCTTTGTGAGGCCTCTTCACCTTATCAGGAGCTTGTACATTATTGATGTAAAAACCAATACCGCCGCTGTCTTAGTAAATGAGGAAAATCAGCTTTCCGATTGTGAATATTTGCGGCCATAAATGATCTGTACTTTTAAAGATGTTTTAGTACTACAGTGATTTTATCTTATTTTCATCAATCTATCCAAATAAAAGCTCTATTTCGAAGATATGGACTGAGGACTCATCTTTGAAATTTACTCCAAATTGGTTTTATATACCGAAAGTGTTAGCTTTATATTTAATCATTATCTATAGAATACAATAGGTGGTTTAGAAGATAACTTAAAGCCAAAACCAAATGGTAACTGACCAGCACAAAAAAAAACCCAGTTTCTTTACATTTTGAAATTAAGTTGAATATTAAAGTAAAATAATGATGTTTCATGTCCGCCAGTTTGACTATAACCGGAAGTAATGCTTTTAAAGACATATGTCTTATGTATTGTATCCATTAGCAGCATCAAAGAAAGGTTCCTGAACAATTTAATGATAGTAGCAATACCCTCCTTTAAAAATAAGCTTATTTTAGTACAATGTCCGCCATGTCGGATTTTAACGAAAGTAGGGTTTTAAAAGACATCTAATCTATATAAAATATCCAAAAGTAGTACATAACAAAGGTTTGTTCCAAATATTATTATATCAGCATGATAAAAACCGCTTTTCACACACTTACACTAGCCTCTGATATTTGAATGATTTAAGTATGATGTCGGCCATTTAAGATTTTTACCGGATGTGAGACATTTTTTTCAAATGCCTCCTTATCTTGAATAAAAGAGTAACAGCTGAGCTGAGTCTATGCCAAATTTTATTCCTGTAGCATGATTTGCACAATTTTTCACAAAGCGGCCGTATTAATTTCTGGTACATCAGATCATCGAATCAGCTATTCCATAACATACCAAGTACTTTTGTGTTTTGTCCGCATATAGTAGTACTTTTTCCGTTTTAGCTAGCTTACGTATATCCACACGGTTTGACGTCCAGGATCGTAGATAGAATCCAGTTTCCTCCATCATTGATATCCCTTCGTTATAGTCAGCCCACCCTCGTTCTGTAAACTTAACAGAATGTTGTCCACATACAAATCAGTCATTCAAACTTTGAGAATTATGCGATGTCGACAAATGCAGTTGTAAACAATTTTGATAGGCATAGTGCTTGATTCCTTCTGTACAGGATAATAAGGATAATAAGGAATGTTGTGATACTTTTCTTAAGTTCATCTGTTTCATCTACCTTCTCTATGAATCCTCTTCGTTCCTGTTCTTGTATAATGTTCGCGTACTTCTTTAACATATCTGAGTTTTGAGTAAGTCTTTGAAGGACGTTTTCTGTCCTTCTGTTCGTGACTGCTTGATTTATAGGCAATTCATCACGTTTTCAAGGTAACATAGCGGAATATTTGTTTTCTCAGAACTCAATTTATCTGTCCTGATAGACTTAAATATATGCATTGTCGTCTTCGTCTACCTCCCTACTATTTATTCCTATTGAATCTAAATTCCAAAATCTCTCCAGATTGAATTCTTTAACTTTGTGTGATACTAGATAAAATTGAGAATGGAAATGGGGAATGTGTCAAAGATACAACAACCCGACCAAATAAAAAACAACAGCAGAGGGTCACCAACAGGTCTTCAATGTAGCGAGAAATTCCCGCACCCGGAGGCGTCCTTCAGCTGGCCCCTAAACAAATATATACTAGTCCAGTGATAATGAACGCCATACTAATTTCCAAATTGTACACAAGAAACTAAAATTAAAATAATACAAGACTAACAAAGGCCAGAGGCTCCTGACTTGGGACAGGCGCAAAAATGCGGCGGGGTTAAACATGTTTGTGAGATCTCAACCCTCCCCCTATACCTCTAACCAATGTAGAAAAGTAAACGCATAACAATACGCACATTAAAATTCAGTTCAAGAGAAGTCCGAGTCTGATGTCAGAAGATGTAACCAAAGAAAATAAACAAAATGACAATAATACATAAATAACAACAGACTACTAGCAGTTAACTGACATGCCAGCTCCAGACTTCAATTAAACTGACTGAAAGATTATGATTTCATCATATGAACATCAGGCACAATCCTTCCCGTTAGGGGTTTAGTATCATACCATCATAACATATATGAGAAGAACATAACCCGTGTCATGCCAACAACTGTTTTTAGAATAAATGTGTTTAGTTCCGATGCAAGGACCTTATCAGTGACTCAATATTAACGCCAAAATATGCAATTTTTAATGACTTGACAACAGTATCGTAATTATATCCCTTCTTAATAAGTCTATTCAAAGGTTTTGTAAGTTTCTGAGGTGAATACTGACACCTTTGTGCTTTATAAAGAATATTTCCATAAAAAATTGGATGTGAAATACCTGAACGTATTAGAAGTCTGCATGTTGAGCTATATTTACGAATGATGTCTTTATACCGATGATAAAATTTAGTAAATGTTTTGACTAGTTTGTGATATCGAAAACCCTGTTGTAATAATTTTTCAGTAATACATAAATTTCTCTCGTTAAAATCTAAAACATTGTTACATACACGAGCGAATCGTACAAGTTGAGATATATAAACACCGTAAGATGGTGACAAGGGAACGTCACCATCTAAAAACGGATAATTAACGATAGGAAATGAAAAATCATCCCTTTTATCAACATTACACATACTAGTCTTCGACGTGTTTGTTTTCTTATCGTATGTAAGTACCGATAGCATTTATCCGATATTGGATTTCACGGCGGTCGGATCGTTTACACGGACTATATAATCGTTAACAATGTCCCCGTAGTGATATGCGCCTACCAGCAACGATATCTCGAATGAATCGTGCTTTGTCACCGTGTGCGCTATCTTTAAACCACGCAAATAACCGTTCTGTGTATCAATATTACGTATGTGATTCTGTATAGGCATGCCGATCATCTGTACTATCAGTGCTTTGATTGACAATACGTGTCCTACATCGGTTTTGAGATAGATTGTTGACTTTTCTATGTGTCTCACGTTTTTCTCTGCACCTCCAAATGCCGATTAATATATTATTTATGTTCCCGCTATCTGTAAATTTAGTTAAGTTTTGCGTTTCAAAAGATGTTTGCCCTCCTTCGTCAAAAAGAATTATCCGTATCGATAAAGAACTGATTTGAGCCTACTTGTGACACGGCAGTTTTCAAAAGTACATTCGATTGCAATTCTGTCCGTTGAGAATACAAAATAGTAGTATTATGTTCCGTATCATCAATGTCATTCACGAGTTGAACGTTGGGCGAATTCGAAGATAGTGGGTTTAACGTGCATTACATTAGTTTGTGTGGTGTTTCTCATTACAATGTGCGTTTAGATTTACATTCGTTTAGTCTGTGTATACCAAGGTAGTTAAAGATAACAAATTTGTTCATACGGCATTATGTGTCGGCTGTTTTACTGCAATGAGTTGGTGGATGTATTTCGTGACAGTAAACGCTAGGTCTAGTCTTAATATTCTTGTAAGATTTAGATTTCACCAATTTCGGATGTCGACTCTTTTATCCTGTGTCCGGTATAACGATATCGTCTAATATGCTTTCAGGGAGGTCCGTTATACCAACGTTTTTGTTCTATGTCCTCGCGCGAGATATTTTCTGACTTCAACGGGTAATTTGTTGACAATAATGGGAAGAAGTAGTGTGCCGTATGTTTCATGTGTCTTACCCAAAGTGTCTAGACCTTGACGCTACCTCCAATTTGATCGTAAAAAACTTCGTAAGCTTGTTTACTGATTTATAGGCGAAGGAATTTCTAAATCTAGTGCTTCGTGTTCTACTTCATGAGCTTTCAAGCAGTTACACTTTTGTATATTTGTAAGTAACTAGTTAAGATGTACGGACGACTCACATGAGTCCCAGAAGGTTTGCCATTCTGAAATCGTGCCTTCGAAAGTTGGAAGTGTAAGTTTTGGTACGTTACTCTGATTAAAAGTTGCAGGAAATGTACTTTATTGCGTGTTGATTGTAAGAATGGCTTGGGCAAACTGGTTTTCAAACGACAGTGCGTTGTGTAGGTTTGCTATGTTTTGCGTTGAAACAAACGGTATAGTTTTTGGATTTAAAGTGTGCGTTCTAGTACTTTAGTATTTGATTCAATGTGACGGGACTGCAGGATTTTGGACATTTGTATGAACTTACGTACGTGTCAAATCAAGGTTATCATATTAACCGAAAATTCATCTGAATGAAATAATCTAATTTACCACATCTTCCGGTTCCGTTAACTTTAGAATTTGTTCATTCAAGTCCTAAAACAATGTTTGTGTTTGCACAAGTTTTCCTAGTGTTGTAATGACTTCTACTTGATCGAATTTTGTATTCTCCTTTGTTTCATCTAATCTTAGGTATACCTTGAACTACACGCATTTTGCGACTGACTATCTGAACAACGGAACCGAAATTACGTTAGTGATTGCGAAAAGCAGATTAGCGCAAGTGAAAACCCTTACATAACCGCAACTAGAACTTATGGCCGCAGTTATTGGAACTAGACTAGCTTTTCATGTAAAATCGACCTTCTAATGTAAAAACGTGGCTTAGCGCGAGGAATAACAAAATCTACAAAATCAGCATTAATGGAGATATTGCCCAAAAGAATGCAACCCAACCAATCTCTTAACACGAGGAATTGACGTCGATCAATACATCGATAGTGTCCTTTAAAAAAAGACAGAATTAGTTAACGGTATTGACAATTACAGAAAAAAACGAAGACGAGGAATTTCTAAACAATGAAGTTCATACTGATCACTATGATATCAGTAACGTTATAGACAATTGGAAATATTGAAATTTTCAGGAAAGTGATTTGAGTAACTGCTTACGTTCAGCGGTTCATATTTAACTACCAATATACCGATATACCAAACATCTGAGATAAAAACACAAGGCAATATCCTAGCACTAGACAATTGTGACTCTTCATAGATGACGGTAGCTTTTTGAGATGCAATGGAAGGATTCACAGCGAAATCATTTTAGAGAATACCAAATTTCCGTATTTATTACCTGCGAATCATTTACTTACCAAACTGATAGTGACAGACGCACACGAGCGTTCACTTAATTCGGACTCAATGCTACGCTTACTTACGTATTACAATCGTATTGGGTACCGATACTTAGACAATATGTTAAGGAGTAATTGGTCAAGTTTTCGCTGTTGTTAATCATTGTAATGTTACGTAAGTGTCACGTGTTGACAATAGAGTCAAAATAGATATACATACATTCTATTCACTTTTGTTATTGTTAGCTATATAGTTGTCCGATGTAACCTCTTAACGATATTGGTGTCAAGTGACCAGGATGGATTTACAGCTGAAATCGATACTAGCAGGACATAGTAGTGCCGTCTCCGGAATATTCCAGAAATTCGACGAAAGATGGGGAGAGCGGCACAAAACTTGTTGATTCCAATAACCTTCGAAACAGAAATCGTTAACTCTGATGATTATTTATTTAATTTAGAAAACAAATACAGCCAATAGCAAAATTTATCTAAGTACAAACATCAACGCTAAACACAAATGCCACAAGTTCGCAACATCACGCAAACGTACATGAATGCATAATTTTACATACCTTCATACAAGAGCTTACGTTATTTTTTACGACAAAATTGAAACATATGTACGTGGTTTAGAATCCCTTGGTCAGACAGAGAATACATATGACCCATTATTGGTCCCTATCATATTGAAAAAGTTACCGGGGACGTACGCATAAATCTTACAAGACACCATGAATCAAATAGTTGGCAATTAAATGAACTACTACATATAATATCTCAAGAACTCAACATTATGGAGAGAGGCAATTCCTCTGATCATACGGAAACTTAAACCACTACAGCAGCATGTCACACCAATGCAAAGGTACGTACAAAATAAATCAACACAAATAAACGTAAAATCATGTGTACTTTTGTAACGAATCACATTTTCCCGTTAATTGCACTAAGATAATTGATCAAACAGCAAATATTTCTGTTGTTAAACAGCATCGTTTATGTTTTAACTGTCTTTGACCCCCAATATAGCTGATTGCAAATCACACAAAAGTTGCAGGAAATGTAAAATAAAGCAGCATACTAGTTTATGCAAAGACGAGGTTAAAAAGATGAAAAACAGAGTAACACTAATGAATATATTACTAGTAACACAATTCAGTAAACACAACACAACGCGAAGAAAACGGGTACAGTTCTTCACTCACAGACACAGACTAAAAACTGTCGTAGCGCAAGTAAGTTCGGGCATTCAATTTACTTACACAAACACATTATTTGACAAGGGCGCACAGATGCCCTCATCACAGAAAAATAAGCTACAGAGCTTGATTTGACAATTACCAGACAGAAGACCATAAACTTGTCAGGATTTTGTGACACAAGTGATGGCACAGACAACGGCAAATTACCTATCAACGTTTTGATTGTACCAGAAATAGCTGTACCAATGAAGACTTATGTACGTAATATAACAAATTTAAAGTATTTGTTTGGCTTGAAATTAGACCATCCGGTCTCACATGACCCAATGGTTGAAGATTCTCTATTGAATTATATCTAATTCGATTATTACTGGTCAATTGTCGATGATAGAATAGTATGAGGAACAGGACCTACTACCGTCAAGTCGGAAATCCGTAACCTTCTGTCCGGCACAATCAATTGAATACCTGCAAATCCAGATCACACACTTACGTCAATGATGAACATATTAGTAGGTCACAGAGTTGAAGAGTAGAACTTTTATAATGGAGAAATTTATGGAAGTTGAAGCTGCTAGTATAAGTAATAGTGACAACAAATCTGAAAACAGACAATTCCAAGATGTATATAAATCAAATGGTAGAGGTTACCATATGGAAACATAAAGATATGTTGATAAGTTACCTTGTAAGGAGGAACACCACACCTTACTAGACAACAGAAGTATTGAATAACGGAGAACAAAAAATGTCATTAAGCGTCTTAATCGTAAACTTACACTTTTACAGAAAAACGGAAAAATTATTAATGAACAAGAAAAACGTAGATTTATCGAGAGAGTTGATGAACGATCAGCCAAAACAATTGTTCATTCCATACCGCACCATCATTTCCGTAAAAAGTCGTCAACCACGCCAATCAGAATTGTATTTGACTGTAGCTGCAAACCTTCACCTATTAATCTAAGCTTTAATGATTGTTTGATGGATCTTTGGCCAAACTTTAATGATTTAACCGGAATTTTTCTCCGATTTAGAATGCACAAATACGCCGTCTCGACAGGTATAGAAAAAGCCTTACTTATTATGGGCTGGATGAAGAGGATCGTGATGTAACCAGATTCTCTTATGCTTAGTAACCCGGATGACCCAAATAGTCAACTAACCGCAAACAGATTCAAGTCAGTATAATTTGGAGCAACTTTCTCTCCGTTTATCCTAAATGCTGTTATACGTAAACATTTGACTGCAATTCAACAGACTGGACAGCAATGTTAAAGAAATACTTTTATGTTGACAATATTATATCGAGCTTTAATTAACAAAGAGCTTTGTTAGACTTCTTCCATGCATCACGTTTAGTATTTGTAAATGATTTGTATGATGCGAGAGCATAAGAAATTGAACATTTATCAAAATCATCATGTAACCGAGAAGCTTAATCCTTATGGAACAATTTTGTTCGGTGGATGGTGGGAGAGATTGAGAGGAATAACGAAAAACTGAATTAAACGAGCACATATGGACAATAAAACACTCAACACGATAATGACTGAAGTAGAACGTTTACTCAGTGATCGCCCACTAACATACGTTTCATCGGATCAAACGCGGACGACGAACCCCTTACTCCGTCACATTTATTATATTGAAAACGGACCAAGACGCTACCGTATAACGGCCTTAAAGACTGTAGTTTACAACCAGGAACCAAAGACACTACGCATGAACCAGTAACTGGCTAGACAATCGAAGTTTCTTTCATTAATTCTTAAAAACTACATAAAAAGATGGAAGCAGGAATACATAAATTCGCTTAGGAAATATTACCGATACACAGATCAAAACACATAGAACATTAACGTCGGAAATATGTAGTTCAGATTCCGGACTATGTATCTAGAGTAAATTAGACTTTGGCGATCAGTGACAAATTTTTTTACGGGAAAGATGGACTTACACGATCAGCCATAATTCGAACAAAAACTGGTTTGATATCTAGACCAATCATCAAACTTGAATTCTTTGGAACTTGAAAATATAGCAGCTCAGAGTGAGGAAAAGACGAAAATAAAAACATAGACTAACATGTGTTAAATATAAATCGTGAAAAGTTAAATGATAACGTGTGATTAGCATATGGACATTAAAATGAATTTAAACCGTGGGCTGTTAAATATTTTACATATAAATTTAAAATTTTACTAGTAATTTATTTTATTAATAATTAATGTTGTGATCACTTTCATTTATTTTAAAGTAATTCATGTGCGGCCCAAGTATGTTAAGAGCAAAATCACAAACGCAACGTTCTCGCTGCCCATATTCATTGTAACATGTGTGACATGTTGACATTAGAGCTTGAATAGAAAGAATTATTCACACGAGTCATTATATCAGAGGGAGAGGTATCCATTGCCTCAAAAATGACAAAAATCTTTAATGTCCTAGACTCGTACGACTTAGCCAGGAAAGGATAAGGTTGGTACCTTTATATATCACAAAGTCGAAATGAACTATTGCCAGCTGGCCAAACCAAGACATTTTCCATATGGGTCATGACACAAGAGGTATATGTAGTAGTTGTATAATGGCCCATAGTACTTAGACCCGTACGAGTTTGTCAGGAGGGGATAACAAGGGTTGTGGTACTCCGATTCATCACGAAGTCAAAAAAAACTATTGCCGGATGGCCAAATTAAGAAATTCTCCACGTGGGTCATTATATCAGAGGAAGAAATAGGAATTGCCTCTAAAATGACCCATACTACTATACCCTAGACCGTACGACCTAGTCAGCAAAGAGAAAGATGGGCACCTTTATATATCTCAAAGTCGGATTGAACAATTGACGACTTGTCAAACTAAAAGATTCTCCTCGTGGACCATGATACAGAGGTTAAGGTACTAATTACCTTTAAAATGACCAGCAAGTAAAAGTATGTTTGAATATTTTGATATACAAGAGTACTTCCCTTACCCTTTTCCTACCAATACGTACGGATCTATGATATACGATACATGGGCCTTTTTAGAGAAAACACCTACGCTAATCTTTTTGTTAGCCCACAAGGAGAATCTCGTAGTTTGGTCTTTGTGATATACAAGAGTACTTCCCTTTGCTGTTCAACAGGTACGGGTCTAGGACATAAGAACCATGGGTAATTTTCGAGGCAACATTATTCCATACATCTGATATGTTTGACAACGCAATCAGCGTTAGTGCTATGGCCCATCTTAAAGGCAATGGCTACCTCTACCTCTGCTAATATGGTCCACGTTTAGATTATCTTAGTCGGTCAGCTGGCAATATTTCATTTTGACTTCGTTGTACACCGGGATACTATATCCCCCTTTAAACCGTCTGCTGACAAATTTGCACAGGTCTAGGGCATGATTGTTATGGGCCATTTTAGAGGCAATGCCTACCTCTAACACTGGTATAATGGCCCACGTGGAGAATCTCTTAGTTTGGCCAGCCGGCAATAGTTCAGTTCGAATTCGTTGTATCCGGGATACCATATCCCCCCATTTGAACCCTCTACTGACAAATTCGTACAGATCTAGGGTAAAATTTTTATGGGCCATTTTAAAGGCAATAAGTACCTCTTCCTCTGGTATCATTCCCCACGTGGAGAATCTCTTCGTTTGGCCAGCCGGCAATAGTTCATTTTCGAATTTGTGATAAACCAGGGTACCCCCTTATCCTTTCCTGACTAACTCGTACGGGTCTATGGCATACGTGCTATGAGCCATTTTATAGGCAATACCAACCTCTACCTCTGGTATGATGGTTGATGTGGAGAATCTCTTAGTTTGGCCAGCCGGCAATAGTTCAGTTCGAATTCGTTGTAAACCGGAATACCATATCCCCCCTTTTAACCCTCTACTGACAAACTCGTACGGGTCTAGGGTACAAGTGCTCAGAGCCATTTTAAAGGCAATAAGTACCTCTTCCTGTGGTATCATTGCCCACGTGGAGAATCTCTTCGTTTGGTCACCCGGCAATAGTTCATTTTCGAATTTGTGATATACCAGGGTACCCCCCTTATCCTTTCAAGACTAACTCGTACGGGTTTCGGGCATTACTGCTATGGGCCATTTTATAGGCCATACCAACCTCTACCTCTGGTATGATGGTCGATGTGGTGAATCTCTTATTTTGGCCAGCCGACAATAGTTCAGTTCGAATTCGTTGTAAACCGGAATACCATATCCCCCCTTTTAACCTCTACTGACAAACTCGTATGGGTCTAGGGTACCAGTGCTCTGGGCCATTTTAAAGGCAATAATTACCTCTTCCTTTGGTATCATTGCCCACGTGGAGAATCTCTTCGTTTGGCCAGCCTGCAATAGTTCATTTTCGAATTTGTGATAAACCATGGTACCCCCTTATCCTTTCCTGACTAACTCGTACGGGTCTAGGGCATAAATGCTATGGGCCATTTTAGAGGCAATACCAACCTCTACCTCTGGTATAATGGTCGATGTGGAGAATCTCTTAGTTTGGCCAGCCGGCAATAGTTCAGTTCGAATTCGTTGTATCCGGGATACCATATCCCCCCTTTGAACCCTCTACTGACAAACTCGTACGGGTCTAGGGTATAAGTGCTATGAGCCATTTTAAAAGCAATAAGTACCTCTTCCTCTGGTATCATTGCCCACGTGGAGAATCTCTTCGTTTGGCCAGCCGGCAATAGTTCATTTTCGAATTTGTGATATACCAGGGTACCCCCCTTATCCTTTTCTGACTAACTAGTACGGATCAAGGGCATAAGTGCTATGGGCCATTTTAGAGGCAATACCAACCTCTACCTCTGGTATAATGGCCGATGTGGAGAATCTCTTAGTTTGCCCAGCCGGCAATAGTTCAGTTCGAATTCGTTGTATCCGGGATACCATATCCCCCCTTTGAACCCTCTACTGACAAACTCGTACGGGTCTAGGGTATAAGTGCTATGGGCCATTTTAAAGGCAATAAGTACCTCTTCCTCTGGTATCATTGCCCACGTGGAGAATCTCTTCGTTTGGCCAGCCGGCAATAGTTCATTTTCGAATTTGTGATATACCAGGGTACCCCCCTTATCCTTTTCTGACTAACTCGTACGGGTCTAGGGCATAAGTGCTATGGGCCATTTTAGAGGCAATACCAACCTCTACCTCTGGTATAATGGCCGATGTGGAGAATCTCTTAGTTTGGCCAGCCGGCAATAGTTCAGTTCGAATTCGTTGTATCCGGGATACCATATCCTCCCTTTGAACCCTCTACTGACAAACTCGTACGGGTCTAGGGTGTAAGTGCTATGGGCCATTTTAAAGGCAATAAGTACCTCTTCTTCTGGTATCATTGCCCACGTGGAGAATCTCTTCGTTTGGCCAGCCGGCAATAGTTCATTTTCGAATTTGTGATATACCAGGGTACCCCCCTTATCCTTTTCTGACTAACTCGTACGGGTCTAGGGCATAAGTGCTATGGGCCATTTTAGAGGCAATACCAACCTCTACCTCTGGTATAATGGCCGATGTGGAGAATCTCTTAGTTTGGCCAGCCGGCAATAGTTCAGTTCGAATTCGTTGTATCCGGGATACCATATCCCCCCTTTGAACCCTCTACTGACAAACTCGTACGGGTCTAGGGTATAAGTGCTATGGGCCATTTTAAAGGCAATAAGTACCTCTTCCTCTGGTATCATTGCCCACGTGGAGAATCTCTTCGTTTGGCCAGCCGGCAATAGTTCATTTTCGAATTTGTGATATACCAGGGTACCCCCCTTATCCTTTTCTGACTAACTCGTACGGGTCTAGGGCATAAGTGCTATGGGCCATTTTAGAGGCAATACCAACCTCTACCTCTGGTATAATGGCCGATGTGGAGAATCTCTTAGTTTGCCCAGCCGGCAATAGTTCAGTTCGAATTCGTTGTATCCGGGATACCATATCCCCCCTTTGAACCCTCTACTGACAAACTCGTACGGGTCTAGGGTATAAGTGCTATGGGCCATTTTAAAGGCAATAAGTACCTCTTCCTCTGGTATCATTGCCCACGTGGAGAATCTCTTCGTTTGGCCAGCCGGCAATAGTTCATTTTCGAATTTGTGATATACCAGGGTACCCCCCTTATCCTTTTCTGACTAACTCGTACGGGTCTAGGGCATAAGTGCTATGGGCCATTTTAGAGGCAATACCAACCTCTACCTCTGGTATAATGGCCGATGTGGAGAATCTCTTAGTTTGGCCAGCCGGCAATAGTTCAGTTCGAATTCGTTGTATCCGGGATACCATATCCTCCCTTTGAACCCTCTACTGACAAACTCGTACGGGTCTAGGGTGTAAGTGCTATGGGCCATTTTAAAGGCAATAAGTACCTCTTCCTCTGGTATCATTGCCCACGTGGAGAATCTCTTCGTTTGGCCAGCCGGCAATAGTTCATTTTCGAATTTGTGGTATACCAGGGTACCCACCTTATCCTTTTCTGACTAACTCGTACGGGTCTAGGGCATAAGTGCTATGGGCCATTTTAGAGGCAATACTAACCTCTACCTCTGGTATAATGGCCGATGTGGAGAATCTCTTAGTTTGGCCAGCCGGCAATAGTTCAGTTCGAATTCGTTGTATCCGGGATACCATATCCCCCCTTTGAACCCTCTACTGACAAACTCGTACGGGTCTAGGGTATAAGTGCTATGGGCCATTTTAAAGGCAATAAGTACCTCTTTCTCTGGTATCATTGCCCACGTGGAGAATCTCTTCGTTTGGCCAGCCGGCAATAGTTCATTTTCGAATTTGTGATATACCAGGGTACCCCCCTTATCCTTTTCTGACTAACTCGTACGGGTCTAGGGCATAAGTGCTATGGGCCATTTTAGAGGCAATACCAACCTCTACCTCTGGTATAATGGCCGATGTGGAGAATCTTTTAGTTTGCCCAGCCGGCAATAGTTCAGTTCGAATTCGTTGTATCCGGGATACCATATCCCCCCTTTGAACCCTCTACTGACCAACTCGTACGGGTCTAGGGTATAAGTGCTATGGGCCATTTTAAAGGCAATAAGTACCTCTTCCTCTGGTATCATTGCCCACGTGGAGAATCTCTTCGTTTGGCCAGCCGGCAATAGTTCATTTTCGAATTTGTGATATACCAGGGTACCCCCCTTATCCTTTTCTGACTAACTCGTACGGGTCTAGGGCATAAGTGCTATGGGCCATTTTAGAGGCAATACCAACCTCTACCTCTGGTATAATGGCCGATGTGGAGAATCTCTTAGTTTGGCCAGCCGGCAATAGTTCAGTTCGAATTCGTTGTATCCGGGATACCATATCCTCCCTTTGAACCCTCTACTGACAAACTCGTACGGGTCTAGGGTGTAAGTGCTATGGGCCATTTTAAAGGCAATAAGTACCTCTTCCTCTGGTATCATTGCCCACGTGGAGAATCTCTTCGTTTGGCCAGCCGGCAATAGTTCATTTTCGAATTTGTGGTATACCAGGGTACCCACCTTATCCTTTTCTGACTAACTCGTACGGGTCTAGGGCATAAGTGCTATGGGCCATTTTAGAGGCAATACTAACCTCTACCTCTGGTATAATGGCCGATGTGGAGAATCTCTTAGTTTGGCCAGCCGGCAATAGTTCAGTTCGAATTCGTTGTATCCGGGATACCATATCCCCCCTTTGAACCCTCTACTGACAAACTCGTACGGGTCTAGGGTATAAGTGCTATGGGCCATTTTAAAGGCAATAAGTACCTCTTCCTCTGGTATCATTGCCCACGTGGAGAATCTCTTCGTTTGGCCAGCCGGCAATAGTTCATTTTCGAATTTGTGATATACCAGGGTACCCCCCTTATCCTTTTCTGACTAACTCGTACGGGTCTAGGGCATAAGTGCTATGGGCCATTTTAGAGGCAATACTAACCTCTACCTCTGGTATAATGGCCGATGTGGAGAATCTCTTAGTTTGGCCAGCCGGCAATAGTTCAGTTCGAATTCGTTGTATCCGGGATACCATATCCTCCCTTTGAACCCTCTACTGACAAACTCGTACGGGTCTAGGGTGTAAGTGCTATGGGCCATTTTAAAGGCAATAAGTACCTCTTCCTCTGGTTTCATTGCCCACGTGGAGAATCTTTTCGTTTGGCCAGCCGGCAATAGTTCATTTTCGAATTTGTGGTATACCAGGGTACCCCCCTTATCCTTTTCTGACTAACTCGTACGGGTCTAGGGCATAAGTGCTATGGGCCATTTTAGAGGCAATACTAACCTCTACCTCTGGTATAATGGCCGATGTGGAGAATCTCTTAGTTTGGCCAGCTGGCAATAGTTCAGTTCGAATTCGTTGTATCCGGGATACCATATCCCCCCTTTGAACCCTCTACTGACAAACTCGTACGGGTCTAGGGTATAAGTGCTATGGGCCATTTTAAAGGCAATAAGTACCTCTTCCTCTGGTATCATTGCCCACGTGGAGAATCTCTTCGTTTGGCCAGCCGGCAATAGTTCATTTTCGAATTTGTGATATACCAGGGTACCCCCTTATCCTTTTCTGACTAACTCGTACGGGTCTAGGGCATAAGTGCTATGGGACATTTTAGAGGCAATTAAATGGACTGGTAATGTTGAGATTAAAGACTCTTATTGATCTCCGTAATTTTGAAGAATTATGTCATTGAAATAGTAATTGACAGTTTCTGTTTTTCTGTTTATTATATTCCTTCAACAAACTATGTTTCTTGTTTTTCTGATCTTTTTAATTGTGTGATACTATCGTATGTATTGTATATTTTAGTTTTAGAATTGGACTATATTTGTAGACAACGAACAGATTATGGAATGCCCATATGACAATCAATTCCATTTAATTACCCTATATTTAATCATCTTGTTTTAATTACTATAGTTTACATTGATTCAATAATAACAACATTTTAATGTTCATAATTGTTTTGTGTTGTGTGAGGCAATGCAATTAAACTTTTCATTTACTTTCATTTTAAATGACGCGGACCTTGCAGAAGACACCTATTGGCTTACTATTTCCTAATTACTTTATATTGCTATAAATAGCATAACCATATTGGATATTAACAGCAAAAGTTATTTTATTGTCACAATCTAATAACTACCCAAAACATTTCATCGAACGCGGTTTTGATCTCATGAATATTATTGACGGCTAGCCTCATGAATATTAACGCCGGCTAGATCCACACTAGTTTTTTATACCATATAGGTACTCTTGTGATGCAATACAATGCTTTGTACAAGACCGACACACTGAGTTGGCTAATGTGCTTGTTCACAAGGCAACAGTACGCAGGAAGACATATAATCTTGCTCGGACACGTTATTCTGATTACGGTCTTTTAAAACACTTAAGACGTAATTGACTATTAAATAACTACTAGCCTACCTATGCATATAAAAAAAGAAGATGTGGTATGATTGCCAATGAGAAAACTCTTCACAAGAGACCAAAGTGACACAGAAATTAACAACTATAGGTCACCGTACATGTCTTTAAAACTGAAAATAATTAAAAATAACTACAGGCCAACCTATAGTCTATAGAATATAATTTAGTAAATATAAGATTTTTACCCTAGTACAATTCAGATACATGGGAAATTTTAAAAGGGACCATTAATCTTTTAAAAAAGAAACATTTAAGGCACAAAGATACGAGATTATTCAGTCTGATGTCTTTTCATAAAGTAAACATATTTTGGCTCATATGATAAAGTATGGCCATTAACACCTGACTTGGGACAGGCAAATAGGAATTTTAACACAAAGATACGAGATTATTCAGTCCGATGTCTAATCGTAAAGCTTAGACATACTTTTGCTCATTCGATAAAGTATGCACATTTGTACATCTGAACTCTTACGTGTAATTAGATGATCGATTAATTGACATTCTTTTCCATATATAATTGTAAATTGTCATTTTCGTTTGATAAATGCATTTTCCGCAAATTAGTTTCAAATGAGAATGTGTTCTTGACAATTTCTCTATTCTTATCAGCGTTAACATATGTTAAGTATAAGAAGAATTAAAAAAAAAAGAATGAATAAGGAACAAATATGTGAATTATTTCAGAAAAGGCCTTCAACAATGAGTAAAACTAATAAAATTGTAAAAATCTTTCAAAATGTCCAAGATGAAAAAAAATTAGAAAAAAAATCCAACAACTTGTAAATTACAAAAACACAAAAACAAAACAAAAAACAAACAAGAAAGCAAACACTTAATAATGGAAATCAACATTCAGTTCGATAACAAGGATTGGAACAGGCAGGTATGAATATAGCGAGGACAAACAAAAGACAGTACTGGTATTAACACTGATGCTTAGCTTTCCTAACTTGAGGAATGATAATTATTTGTTAATATCAGACTATTTTAGTATTTTCCCGAATAGTATGTCTAAATATAAATTAAGTTCAAGGTTATTTTCGGTCTTTAAAGAGGATTGTACGCAAAGTTCAAGCTGTTTATTGAAAGGTTTTATATAGCAAAAAAGAGAATCACATTTTAATGCCGACCGAAATGGAACTAAAAATATTACTTGATCGATTTTTGGTGTTTTAACGCCACTTTTAAGCACCGCATTTAGACTATTTCGTGGCGGCCAGTTTTTATTGGAGGAGGAAGCCGGAGTTCTCGGAGGAAACCACCGACCTTCGATATGAAAACTGACAATCCTAGTCAATTAAGATTGGAGTCGAGTGCACCCACACGAACGGGGTTCGAACTCACAACCTCAGTGTTGACTATCGAGTGATTACAGTAGTAACTACTTTTCTTGATAAATTTTTATTCAAACAGTACATTGAAAATTCACTAGACAGTACCTGGTGTCACACACAGACATTTACATATCAACTATTTTAGTTAAAAATTAATACAATATTTCTGCATGGTTATCTGTAACTTTGATAACAGGATTGTCCGATATAAAATATTTTTCTAATAAGAACTGTTCTTTTTTCTGATTTAAAAGATAAAAATAGTGAGAGATGTATAATCCTATCAATGTTTTAAAACAGTCTACTATATTGAGTTTAACTTGAGGATTCAACAATACGAATTTCAAAATCAAGCGTATTTACAAAGGTATCATCAACATTACACATTTAGTATTTAGTAAAAAATCCTTCAGAAAATCAGTGAATTGTGACAAATTGACACAATTAATAAACATATCACTCATATGTTCTAAATCAACTCTAGATTGTGCACACACTGGACAAGTGTCATTATCAGACATGTAACATTTTAAAAGTTTAACTTTAGTATCTATTTAGAACACTTGGCCATCGAGGTCCCCTCCGGAACTAAAAATAGACTAGATAGTAATTTCAGATATTTCCAAGTACACCGAATGCCTAAAAAAAGCCCTTTATCATATGGGTTTCTTAACGTGCAAAAAAGGGGACAAGAAAAAGACAGATCGGCATAGAACGTGTTTTACGCATGAACGAAGTGGTAAAATTACATGAAAATAAATGCTTAACTTATGAATATTTCAAGGGTTGTAAAGTCCTTTTCCATTTACTGACATGAAGTAGATAAGATCAGTATCGGGGTCTTCTGCAAATACCAGAAATTTGAAGCCTGTATATGTTTATATAACAGACGTTTTGCACGTATCTATATCCCACAAAAATATATAATCACTTAATTTTATTCCTTTTGTACACGTTTAATTTAATTTAACTTTTAACGGACAGAATAAAGAAGGCGTTTCTCAAACCACACCTCTTTTGGGGAGATATATGATATTCTTAGGTAATTTCATTTGTTTTGTTGACACACTGGTTCCCATATAATAAAATATGTTCTAATAGAGACATAACTTGGAACTGTTACCAGTATAAAAACATACTATTACGGTGAAAAATGAATTCCGAAGTAGGCAAAAAGTAAAGTTTGGGGTAGTACACAATTTTAGTATAAGTTAAAACACTTACAAGTTCAGGGCATAAATGTTGAAAATATGCCGCACAGCCTCATGTTTTGAACTTTGAATAAAATAGTAGCGCATATCAAATTTCTATTCTAGGATATATTTTTTCACGAAACTTCAGAGTAAAATTGTCCCAGTTTTAGCCCCAAAGGGAGTTCCTATGGAAATTGCATGGTCTTTATTTACAGAAATGCAACCTATAGACATACATATTTTCTCCATTAGTTATGTATTTTGGTATCGGTATACCAGTTTCCAATCCATAGATCTCAGTTGTCGACTTTTACACGAAATCCATGATTTGACGTCCTTGCTTTGTCCTTTCTGATGTTTAACGTGTTTGCATACGACCTTCTGATGAAAAGGTATATAAATCTAGACATTGCATTGAGGTTTTAGCCTGCAGGAAGGGTAGTGTACAATCTAGTAAACTAAGAAATTAGATAAGCCAGTCACTGCACTATTTTACATTTAACAAGATAAATCACCCTTGGTAAGACAGAAAAAAATCGTTATAATAAGTTGTAACAAGTATTTACAATACAAAATGAATTGGTTTTCTCTAACAATCAATTATAATGATTTATGACGTTGTTTGTTGAATTTTGATTTACAGTCTAATCAAACCAACTATTTAATCAACTATTTTTAAAGACTGGCCAAACAATTACACTGTTTGTCCTTCAAACCGGCATCACACATCAGCGTATAGCTCCGACGTATGCAGGGCGTGTTAAAAAAATATGTACGCTGCCAATACGCTAGTAATTTTGGATGCATTCAACCTGTCAGTCATATATATAACGTGTGCATAACGAGCTATAAGCGGGAATTGGGCGTACGAGAAGCCTACTTAAGCGTTTATTGGGCGTTAGTTTAGTTTAAACATATTTTATTTGCAAAAGTAGCAAAAGGGATTGGACACAAGTTATAACAACATTAGAGACGTCCTCTCCCAAGGGTTAGGGTATTGGGCGTTCAAGAAACGTATGGTTGCGCATGCCTGGCGTTTGTCTAATGTAGATGGAATGCACGCTACGAAGAAAAAAAAGTTTCTTGAACGTATTTGAGACGCGTCCCGGTGTTATATAGCCATTCTTCCCCCATGCCAGTTTTTCCCCCGGAGGACAAACTGGCATGAACCAATTCTTCTCCAAATTTTGGATCATTGCCATTCTTCCCCCGCGGAAATTTGGCAATACGTATACAATTGTCACTTTTCCCCCATGCCAATCATTCCCCCATAGAATAGATTTCACTATACCGGTAGTATTCATATCAGTCTGAAAATCAAACCCAACAGAGTTGGAATTAGATTTTTATTTCCAAAAGTACATTTTCATCGGTCTGTCTATGTGTCTACTTGTCTGTCTGCATCATGGTTTAACAGTCTGAGTTCATATTCACCTGTCCGTCTATGTCTAATATTATGTCTACAGGTCCACCCGTCTGTCTCCGTGTTGACTAATCTATCTACATGTTTACAAGTCAGTTTACGTTTACACCAGTACTAGTGTGTCTTCATCTCTACTAGTCAGTGCATGTGTCCACCAGTCTGTCTACATGTCTACCAGTCGGTCTATATCTCAATCTGTCTGTCTTCATGTTCATCAGTCCGTCTATATTTTTTTTTTGCCGTCTGTAATTGCATTTTTTTGGGTATTATTTTGTCTGATCGTCCGAATCTTTAATATGCTGACATTTACATGCATTCTTTTGACCTGGCAACTTACAACTTATTTTTGTTATTTTTATTTTTTACAAGGTGTATACTCCATACTAATACCATAATCCTTTGAACTGCCAGCAAGTTTCCATACCATATCTTCTTATATCTATTATCATTCTCGGGGGAGGTAGGGTGGGAGTGGGGGAGGGGGTAGGAAGGGTCCTGATTCGGAAATCCCGGGCTTAAAAACACGAAATCCCGCGGAAATAAATTTAAATCCTGACACCCCGAAATTCGAAAAAAGAATTCCCGGATCCCGAAAGGGTAAATCCCGAAATCCCGAGCTTAAAAACACCCGAAATATATATCAAATGAATATTGATACGATGAAGGTTTGGTAAACTAATAAAAAAAAGTTACTATTCTTTTTTTTTGGATAAATATTTATAAAATAACATTATATTTCAAGGGGGAAAATTTAGCTTCTCGTCCTATAAGGGGGGAAAATTGGCCTGATCCTGGTTTTCCCCCAATCTCACTAAGGGGGAAAAGTTGGATCATGCCAATTTTTCCGGGGGGGAAAATTGGATCGATCCAGTTTTTCCCTCCGGAAAAAATGGCATGGGGGAAGAATGGCTATAGGACACCGGTCGTATCTTAGACGTTCTATTTATATGGGGTGTTTGTTACACCCGCATACGTTTTAGTTAAAGTCGAACGATCTCGTAGCGTATGTATAACGTGCGTGTAGCGTACAGGTATACGTTAGACACACGCTTGAGCAGGCTGAAAATTTTTAAGCTGCATAAAAAATTTCTCGAATTGTAGCGTTCACCAGGCGTATACCTTTGTATTTCGACGTACTTCAAACTTATGCAACGCGCGTTTAACGATTGCTTAGCGTTCCTCAGGTGTGCAACTAACGTATACCGACTTTGTCAATTTTCCCTGTACGTTTGGTGCACGCCTGTCTATACGCCAATGTGTGACGCCGATATGAGGTTGACTGTAATATGACCGTAGGTATTGATTTACCCTTTTTTGTTTTTATGGTTCTACAATGAGCATCGTTTATGTATTCGGTCGACTACTGAAAACTACTATCTATTTTTTTTATGAAAATTACCCGAATCTCTTATATCAACATAGCAAAATATTGTTTGCCAACATTGCATACTAAATACTGAGCTGTAATATAGTGTAATTATTACATAATATGCTTAACCCTTCATCGATGATTTATCTGTAATCAAGTACACTAAGTTGATCGATCATCTTAATGCAAAGAATTCAAATCGAACGTACTTTTGTTTAAGGAAATTTTACACAGCACTGATTTACAAGCAGATCATATCTCCAATATAACAATACACAAGTTGATTTGAATAATTAAAAATTAAAAAGCATATGTTAAGGAAGTTTCTTAAGAGTATGCAAATTTGTTACAAATGTAAAATTTTAAAATAATATATCATAGAATACATGATAGTGACAACTGATAACTTTCATGCATATTATACTATATATACAGGACATACCAGATAATAATTCGAATCAAACATTGAAGCACGAATAAGTAACATTTATGATATATTGTAGGTTAGGATGAGTGACTAAATTATATACTGATGGGACTAAAACAAAGCAGCAATAGAACGAACTTCTAGTCATTGTACTGTTACCAAGTAGCAATTAAATGATCTAAAGTGATGTGGCCAAACAAAGTATAATTTATAGTGACTGTGAACATGATTTCTGTGAACATAAGCGATGCCCGAACACTGGAATACAAAAACAACTTAACTTGTGAAATATCCGTCGATAGTGTTTACTTATTTATTATCATAGGAATTGAATCCTTTCTGTTGCTTTTATCGTTATCTTTTTCAATCGGAATATGCTGCAAACAATGCAACAGAAAAAAGACTTCATCGTTTGATCCGCCATTACCGAACCGAATTAGCCAATATTCTTCCGCAGACACGTTGCCAAGACTTGTAGTGTATGAAAGTCTTGGAGGACAAGAACAACATGTAGAACAGGACAATGTTTACGAAACATTTAACTGTGATCCTGTTTATGCCAATGAACAGAGGTTTAGGAAAAATATTGTTTTTTCTATTTATGCAAATCAAGTGACATTGACAGACATGCTACAAGGAGACGAAGATGCTTAACTTTTATTACAGATACATGACAGACATGCTACAAGGAGACGAAGATGCTTAACTTTTATTACAGATACATGTATATCAGTTTACTATAGACATTGACAGACATGCTACAAGGAGACGAAGATGCTTAACTTTTATTACATGTATATCAGTTACAAGGAGACGAAGATGCTTAACTTTTATTACAGATACATGTATATCAGTTTACTATAGTCACTGACAGACATGCTACAAGGAGACGAAGATGCTTAACTTTTATTACAGATACATGTATATCAGTTTACTATAGACACTGACAGACATGCTACAAGGAGACGAAGATGCTTAACTTTTATTACAGATACATGTATATCAGTTTACTATACACCATTTTCATATAACCGTCTTTTGACTCCGGAAATTATATTTTGTTGACAGGGTACCTTTAAAAATTTATACATACAAACCATTGAAATTTCACCCTACCACACCTTCAATATAGTTGGAAATCCTGGTACTCGGTCAAACAAGAGCAACAGAAATAAGTTAATTCAAGATTTTAATCGGTACAATTTGAGAGAAATTTAACAGTTTAATGCTTTCTTTAAATGACTTAATTATCAGAAAACATTAAACTTTCCCACCAAATTGCACCGTATATGTATTTGATTTTACTTCTTTGGTTGCTCTTGATTGGCTCATGATTACCAGGATGTCTTATCACAGAGTAAATAAAAAAATATAGAACCCGGAGTAAAAAGTCGATAATATGAAAATAGACTATTGAACGTAATAATTACACAATGTTGTTTTATAATCAATGCTACTTTGTAACATTGTGTTAGAAGTTATTATCACACAATGCTGTATTATTAACCAATACGACTTTGTAGATTTAAATAGAAGTTATTATCACACAATGATGTATTACTGTTTAGTCTGTTTTTTATGATTCAATAAGACTACTTTTTCTGTTTAGTCTGTTTTTTATGATTCAATAAGACTACTTTTTCTGTTTAGTCTGTTTTTTATGATTCAATAAGACTACTTTTTCTGTTTAGTCTGTTTTTTATGATATACATTTGACGTGAAACTGTACTTATGTATCCCGTCATACTTTGAACCACACCATTATTTTATTTATTATTTTTACTGTAAGTCTGTTTTTTGTTATATCTACTTTACGTGAGTCTGCATTTATGTATGCCGTCATACGACAAAATTATTTTTATGTCTACCTGTGCGAATTTCAAACGCGCAATTTTACACCAGTAATGAAAACCTTCTATCATTTATGGGTAGACTTTACATAGATAAATTCAGCCGTATTTGACGTGAAACTGTACTTATGTGTCCCGTCATACTTTGAACCACACCATTATTTTATTTATTATTTTTACTGTAAGTCTGTTTTTTGTTATATCTACTTTACGTGAGTCTGCATTTATGTATGCCGTCATACGACAAAATTATTTTTATGTCTACCTGTGCGAATTTCAAACGCGCAATTTTACACCAGTAATGAAAACCTTCTTTCATTTATGGGTAGACTTTACATAGATAAATTCAGCCGTATAGGAAAAGCAAAATGAGAATGTTAAATTTGATGTATGCCTTTTTGTGCTACTTTGTTACATTTGTTGTTTATGTAGTGATATTAAGATGATAACACAATATTGACTGTTGTACCCCTATTTTTGACATTTTTACTCTTTGAGTATGTTTGTTTTGTTCATGCATCGTTGACAATGTAATGGGATTTGATGCGACTGTCATACAAGTGAGAGGTGTAGCTAGCTATAAAACCAGGTTCAATCCACCATTTTCTACATTAGAAAATGCCTGTACCAAGTCAGGAATATGACAGTTGTTATCCATTCGTTTGATGTGTTTGGACTTTTGATTTTGCCTTTTGATTTTTGATTTTCCTTTTTGAATTTTCCTCGGAGTTCAGTATTTTTGTGTTTTTACTTTTTATTAACCAATACGACTTTGTAGATTTTAAATAGAAGTTATTATCACACAATGATGTTTTATTAACCAATACGACTTTGTAGATTTAAATAGAAGTTATTATCACACAATGATGTATTATTAACCAATACGACTTTGTAAATTTTAAATAGAAGTAATTATCACACATTGCTGTTTTATTAACCAATAATATTTCTAGTAGACATTATTACATTGAACTTTTTTGTATCACACATGTGTATATCAGAGAAAGCGCCGATAAAAATATTTAACCCAAACCATATTGTTCATTTGCCTTTAAAAGAAGGAAGAAAGATACAAGATGGACAGTCAAACTCATTGATCGAAAATAACCTAACAACACATAAAAAGAAAAAGAGAAATAGACAAAACATAGTACACTACAAGACGAAGCAACACGAACCCCATCAAAAACTTGGGGTAATCTTAGGTGATCCGGAAGGGTAAGCAGATACTGCTCCACATGTGGCACCCGTCGTGTCGATCATGTATATAAACCCGGTAAATAGGCTTATTTGGTACGTCACATTCGTGATGTGGAAGGGGATTGTAGTTACGACATAAGGACCATATCCGATATCATCTGTGAAACGGTGATTTCTTAACGATCAACACTCGTGATGGCGTCCGTAAAATTTACGAAGGAATCAATTCAACTTCACTAATTGGAACTCTTGGTTTAAAAGATTTCTTGTGAGCGGCAATCCTCTATCAAAGAAATCATGATAGGAAATACAAGCCCGAGAATATCGAATATATGTTATATGTAAGTCAGTGGCTGTTTGTCATATAGAAATAATGAGACGTGGTACAAATACTAATTACTATCCAGCAGAGTTCAAATAACGTAAATGTAAGAAACTTCAGATCACAGTTCTGTCTTCTGCAGTGAGCAAAACTTGTACCTTATTGTCAGCTTTGAATCTTTTACTAATTCTAGTATGTTTGTTTTTTATTCAATAGATTGATGAATAATTCATTAAATGTGATTTTTGATTTCTTACGATTAAATGCATTTCTATATTAGGAAAAAGAGCATAGAATATTGTTTACTTTTATTAGAATACTAAAATTGTTTTATTCTGCTCATCTTTAAACAAATGACAACAAAAGCATGGTGTAATTCGATATGAATCAAAAGTATGAAACGACTGGATCGGATATATCATTCATTGAATAGTTATATTTGATACGTTTTGTAACACGATTCGATGGTACAATAAAGTTTATTTCAGTAGCAGTTTCGTCCTTTATCGCTGATGAAAATGGCAATAGCACCAACCCAGAGAGAACAAGGATTGACATTCCAAGATAGAATGGAATTCCTCCATCACCAAAATTATCTTGTAAGAAAGCTACAAAAAATATCATTATATGATCATTGATTTACCATTGACATCACATTATAGTAACTAGCATTGTTCCTGGTGTTTACATTGCGACTGATAGAAGTTAATTTATGAGTTCATACACTTTATCTGACATAAGTTATTGTACGTTACAGACATTGCATAAACGCAACAGTAGTTAACCGATATTCACATCTCATATAAAGAAGACAAAATACAGTTGGGTGCAATCGTTACATGTACTACTATTCAACTTGATGACTAAACTTTGTTTCACATTTGTCATTTCGGGGCCTTTTATAGCTGACTATGCTGTATGGGCTTTGCTAATTTTTGAAGGCTGTCCTAGACATATTTCATGTGAACTTGAAAAGTGTGACCTAGGACTGTCCAACAAGTTAACGTTTTGACAGGTCCAATTTTGAAGTTAACTTTGGACAAGATTAACAAATGCCCAACAAAGGGGTTTAAACATGTTTGGTGAGATCACAAACCTCTCCTATACCTCTAGCCAATATAGAATAAAGCAATACACTGCAATACGCACAGTAAAACTCAGTTTAAAAGAAGTCTGAGTACTATGTCAGATCAGGTAACAAAATAAATGAAAAAAATACACGAATTAACAAAGGACATTAGCAGTTACTGACATGCCAGCTCCAGACCTCAATTAAACTGATTGAAAGATTATAATTTCACCATATGAAAATCAAGCACCGGTTAGGTGATAAGTGTCATACTATCATAAAATATATGAGAACAATAATGTGTCCATAGTACACGGATGCCCCATCCGCCCTATCATTTTCTATGTTCAATGGACATCCCTCATTTGGCATTAACATTAGAAAGATCATATCATAAGGAACATGTGTAATAAGTTTCAAGTTGATTGGACTTCAACTTCATCCAAAACTATCTCGACCAAAAACTTTAACCTGAAACGGACAGACGGACAGACGGACGGACGTACGAACGAACGAACGACGGACAGAAAACATAATGCCCATAAATGGGGCATAAAAACAAAACCCGTACAAGGCCAACAACTGGTTTTAGAATAATTTATTCCGATGCAAAGAACCTATGAGTGTATCAATATTAATACCAAAATATGCCATCCTTAATGACCTGACATCATGTCGTAACTATATCCCTAATGAGTAAGTCTTTTAAAAGGTGAATTCCGACATTCTAGTGCTTTGTAAAGAATATTACCATGAAAGATGTGAAATACCTGAATGTATAAGATGTCTGCATGCTGATTTATATTTACAAATGATTCGTCCTTGTACCAATGATAAAATTAAGTAAGTGTTTGTGATATCGTAAAGTTTATAATAGAAATGACTGGTGCAGAGAGTAAATATCGTAAAGTTTATAATATAAATGACTGGTGCAGAGAGTAAATATCGTAAAGTTTATAATATAAATGACTGGTGCAGAAAGTAAAGTTTATAATAGAAATGACTGGTGCAGAGAGTAAAGTTTATGATAGAAATGACTGGTGCAGAGAGTAAAGTTTATAATAGAAATGACTGGTGCAGAGAGTAAAGTTTATAATAGGAATGACTGGTACAGAGAGTAAAGTTTATAATAGAAATGACTGGTGCAGAGAGTAAAGTTTATGATAGAAATGACTGGTGCAGAGAGTAAAGTTTATAATAGAAATGACTGGTACAGAGAGTAAAGTTTATAATAGAAATGACTGGTGCAGAGAGTAAAGTTTATAATAGAAATGACTGGTACAGAGAGTAAAGTTTATAATAGAAATGACTGGTGCAGAGAGTAAAGTTTATGATAGAAATGACTGGTGCAGAGAGTAAAGTTTATAATAGAAATGACTGGTACAGAGAGTAAAGTTTATAATAGAAATGACTGGTGCAGAGAGTAAAGTTTATGATAGAAATGACTGGTGCAGAGAGTAAAGTTTATAATAGAAATGACTGGTGCAGACTAAATATCGTAAAGTTTATAATAGAAATGACTGGTGCAGAGAGTAAAGTGTATAATAGAAATGACTGGTTCAGAGAGTAAAGTTTATAATATAAACGACTGGTGCAGAGAGTTAAGTTTTCTTTATAATAGAAATGACTGGTACAGAGAGTAAAATTTATAATAGAAATGACTGGTGCAGAGAGTAAAGTTTATGATAGAAATGACTGGTGCAGAGAGTAAAGTTTATGATAGAAATGACTGGTGCAGAGAGTAAAGTTTATAATAGAAATGACTGGTGCAGAGAGTAAAGTTTATAATAGAAATGACTGGTACAGAGAGTAAAGTTTATAATAGAAATGACTGGTGCAGACTAAATATCGTAAAGTTTATAATTGAAATGACTGGTGCAGAGAGTAAAGTGTATAATAGAAATGACTGGTTCAGAGAGTAAAGTTTATAATATAAACGACTGGTGCAGAGAGTTAAGTTTTCTTTATAATAGAAATGACTGGTACAGAGAGTAAAATTTATAATAGAAATGACTGGTGCAGAGAGTAAAGTTTATAATAGAAATGACTGGTACCGAGATTAAAGTTTATAATAGAAATGACTGGTGCAGAGAGTAAAGTTTATAATAGAAATGAGTGGTACAGAGAGTAAAGTTTATAATAGAAATGACTGGTACCGAGAGTAAAGTTTTTAATTGAAATGACTGGTGCAGAGAGTAAAGTTTATAATAGAAATGACTGGTGCAGAGAGAAAAGTTTATAATAGAAATGACTGGTGCAGAGAGTAAAGTTTATAATAGAAATGACTGGTACAGAGAGTAAAGTTTATAATAGAAATGACTGGTGCAGAGAGTAAAGTTAATAATAGAAATGACTGGTGCAGAGAGTAAAGTTTATAATAGAAATGACTGGTTCAGATAGTAAAGTTTATAATATAAACGACTGGAGCAGAGAGTTAAGTTTTTTTATAATAGAAATGACTGGTGCAGAAAGTAAAGTTTCTAATAGAAATGACTGGTACCGAGAGTAAAGTTTATGATAGAAATGACTGGTGCAGAGAGTAAAGTTTATAATAGAAATGGCTGGTACCGAGAGTAAAGTTTATAATAGAAATGACTGATGCAGAGAGTAAAGTTTATAATAGAAATGACTGGTACCGAGAGTAAAGTTGATAATAGAAATGACTGATGCAGAGAGTAAAGTTTATAATAGAAATGACTGGTGCAGAGAGTAAAGTTTATAATAGAAAGGACTGGTGCATAGAGTAAAGTTTATAATAGAAATGACCGGTGCAGAGAGTAAAGTTTATAATAGAAATGACAGGTACAGAGAGTAAAGTTTATAATAGAAATGACTGGTGCAGAGAGTAAAGTTCACAATAGAAATGACTGGTACAGAGAGTAAAGTTTATAATAGAAATGACTGGTGCAGAGAGTAAATATCGTAAAGTTTATAACAGAAAAGACTGGTGCAGAGAGTAAAGTTTATAATAGAAATGACTGGTTCAGAGAGTAAAGTTTATAATAGAAATGACTGGTGCAGAGAGTAAAGTTTATAATAGAAATGACTGGTTCAGAGAGAAAAGTTTATAATATAAACGACTGGTACAGAGAGTTAAGTTTTTTTTATAATAGAAATGACTGGTGCAGAGAGTAAAGTTTATAATAGAAATGACTGGTGCAGAGAGTAAAGTTTATAATAGAAATGACTGGTGCAGAGAGTAAAGTTTATAATAGAAATGACTGGTACAGAGAGTAAAGTTTATAATAGAAATGACTGGTGCAGAGAGTAAATATCGTAAAGTTTATAATAGAAATGACTGGTGCAGAGAGTAAAGTTTATAATATAAAAGACTGGTTCAGAGAGTAAAGTTTATAATAGAAATGACTGGTGCAGAGAGTAAAGTTTATAATAGAAATGACTGGTACAGAGAGTAAAGTTTATAATAGAAATGACTGGTGCAGAGAGTAAAGTTTATAATAGAAATGAGTGGTACAGAGAGTAAAGTTCACAATAGAAATGACTGGTACAGAGAGTAAAGTTTATAATAGAAATGACTGGTGCAGAGAGTAAATATCGTAAAGTTTATAATAGAAATGACTGGTGCAGAGAGTAAAGTTTATAATAGAAATGACTGGTTCAGAGAGTAAAGTTTATGATAGAAATGACTGGTGCAGAGAGTAAAGTTTACAATACAAATGACTGGTACAGAGAGTAAAGTTTATAATAAAAATGACTGGTGCAGAGAGTAAAGTTTATAATAGAAATGACTGGTTCAGAGAGTAAAGTTTATGATATAAATGACTGGTGCAGAGAGTAAAGTTTACAATAGAAATGACTGGTGCAGAGAGTTAAGTTTTTTTTTTATAATAGAAATGACTGGTGCAGAGATTAAAGTTTATAATAGAAATGACTGGTACCGCGAGTAAAGTTTATGATAGAAATGACTGGTGCAGAGAGTAAAGTTTATAATATAAATGACTGGTGCAGAAAGTAAAGTTTATAATAGAAATGACTGGTGCAGAGAGTAAAGTTTATGATAGAAATGACTGGTGCAGAGAGTAAAGTTTATAATAGAAATGACTGGTACAGAGAGTAAAGTTTATAATAGAAATGACTGGTACAGAGAGTAAAGTTTATAATATAAATGACTGGTGCAGAGTAAATATCGTAAAGTTTATAATAGAAATGACTGGTGCAGAGAGTAAAGTGTATAATAGAAATGACTGGTTCAGAGAGTAAAATTTATAATATAAACGACTGGTGCAGAGAGTTAAGTTTTCTTTATAATAGAAATGACTGGTGCAGAGAGTAAAGTTTATAATAGAAATGACTGGTACAGAGAGTAAAGTTTATAATATAAACGACTGGTGCAGAGAGTTAAGTTTTCTTTATAATAGAAATGACTGGTACAGAGAGTAAAATTTATAATAGAAATGACTGGTGCAGAGAGTAAAGTTTATAATAGAAATGACTGGTACCGAGAGTAAAGTTTATAATAGAAATGACTGGTGCAGAGAGTAAAGTTTATAATAGAAATGACTGGTGCAGAGAGTAAAGTGTATAATAGAAATGACTGGTTCAGAGAGTAAAGTTTATAATATAAACGACTGGTGCAGAGAGTTAAGTTTTCTTTATAATAGAAATGACTGGTACAGAGAGTAAAATTTATAATAGAAATGACTGGTGCAGAGAGTAAAGTTTATAATAGAAATGACTGGTACCGAGAGTAAAGTTTATAATAGAAATGACTGGTGCAGAGAGTAAAGTTTATAATAGAAATGACTGGTGCAGAGAGTAAAGTGTATAATAGAAATGACTGGTTCAGAGAGTAAAGTTTATAATATAAACGACTGGTGCAGAGAGTTAAGTTTTCTTTATAATAGAAATGACTGGTACAGAGAGTAAAATTTATAATAGAAATGACTGGTGCAGAGAGTAAAGTTTATAATAGAAATGACTGGTACCGAGAGTAAAGTTTATAATAGAAATGACTGGTGCAGAGAGTAAAGTTTATAATAGAAATGACTGGTGCAGAGAGTAAAGTGTATAATAGAAATGACTGGTTCAGAGAGTAAAGTTTATAATATAAACGACTGGTGCAGAGAGTTAAGTTTTCTTTATAATAGAAATGACTGGTACAGAGAGTAAAATTTATAATAGAAATGACTGGTGCAGAGAGTAAAGTTTATAATAGAAATGACTGGTACCGAGAGTAAAGTTTATAATAGAAATGACTGGTACCGAGAGTAAAGTTTATAATAGAAATGACTGGTGCAGAGAGTAAAGTTTATAATAGAAATGAGTGGTAGAGAGAGTAAAGTTTATAATAGAAATGACTGGTACCGAGAGTAAAGTTTTTAATTGAAATGACTGGTGCAGAGAGTAAAGTTTATAATAGAAATGACTGGTGCAGAGAGTAAAGTTTATAATAGAAATGAGTGGTAGAGAGAGTAAAGTTTATGATAGAAATGACTGGTACCGAGAATAAAGTTTTTAATTGAAATGACTGGTGCAGAGAGTAAAGTTTATAATAGAAATGACTGGTGCAGAGAGTAAAGTTTATAATAGAAATGACTGGTGCAGAGAGTAAAGTTTATAATAGAAATGACTGGTACAGAGAGTAAAGTTTATAATAGAAATGACTGGTGCAGAGAGTAAAGTTAATAATAGAAATGACTGGTGCAGAGAGTAAAGTTTATAATAGAAATGACTGGTTCAGAGAGTAAAGTTTATAATATAAACGACTGGAGCAGAGAGTTAAGTTTTTTTATAATAGAAATGACTGGTGCAGAAAGTAAAGTTTCTAATAGAAATGACTGGTACCGAGAGTAAAGTTTATGATAGAAATGACTGGTGCAGAGAGTAAAGTTTATAATAGAAATGACTGGTACAGAGAGTAAAGTTTATAATATAAATGACTGGTGCAGAGTAAATATCGTAAAGTTTATAATAGAAATGACTGGTGCAGAGAGTAAAGTGTATAATAGAAATGACTGGTTCAGAGAGTAAAATTTATAATATAAACGACTGGTGCAGAGAGTTAAGTTTTCTTTATAATAGAAATGACTGGTGCAGAGAGTAAAGTTTATAATAGAAATGACTGGTACAGAGAGTAAAGTTTATAATATAAACGACTGGTGCAGAGAGTTAAGTTTTCTTTATAATAAAAATGACTGGTACAGAGAGTAAAATTTATAATAGAAATGACTGGTGCAGAGAGTAAAGTTTATAATAGAAATGACTGGTACCGAGAGTAAAGTTTATAATAGAAATGACTGGTGCAGAGAGTAAAGTTTATAATAGAAATGACTGGTGCAGAGAGTAAAGTGTATAATAGAAATGACTGGTTCAGAGAGTAAAGTTTATAATATAAACGACTGGTGCAGAGAGTTAAGTTTTCTTTATAATAGAAATGACTGGTACAGAGAGTAAAATTTATAATAGAAATGACTGGTGCAGAGAGTAAAGTTTATAATAGAAATGACTGGTACCGAGAGTAAAGTTTATAATAGAAATGACTGGTGCAGAGAGTAAAGTTTATAATAGAAATGAGTGGTAGAGAGAGTAAAGTTTATAATAGAAATGACTGGTACCGAGAGTAAAGTTTTTAATTGAAATGACTGGTGCAGAGAGTAAAGTTTATAATAGAAATGACTGGTGCAGAGAGTAAAGTTTATAATAGAAATGACTGGTGCAGAGAGTAAAGTTTATAATAGAAATGACTGGTACAGAGAGTAAAGTTTATAATAGAAATGACTGGTGCAGAGAGTAAAGTTAATAATAGAAATGACTGGTGCAGAGAGTAAAGTTTATAATAGAAATGACTGGTTCAGAGAGTAAAGTTTATAATATAAACGACTGGAGCAGAGAGTTAAGTTTTTTTATAATAGAAATGACTGGTGCAGAAAGTAAAGTTTCTAATAGAAATGACTGGTACCGAGAGTAAAGTTTATGATAGAAATGACTGGTGCAGAGAGTAAAGTTTATAATAGAAATGGCTGGTACCGAGAGTAAAGTTTAAAATAGAAATCACTGATGCAGAGAGTAAAGTTTATAATAGAAATGACTGGTACCGAGAGTAAAGTTTATAATAGAAATGACTGATGCAGAGAGTAAAGTTTATAATAGAAATGACTGGTGCAGAGACTAAAGTTTATAATAGAAAGGACTGGTGCATAGAGTAAAGTTTATAATAGAAATGACCGGTGCAGAGAGTAAAGTTTATAATAGAAATGACAGGTACAGAGAGTAAAGTTTATAATAGAAATGACTGGTGCAGAGAGTAAAGTTCACAATAGAAATGACTGGTTCTGAGAGTAAAGTTTATAATAGAAATGACTGGTGCAGAGAGTAAAGTTTATAATAGAAATGACTGGTGCAGAGAGTAAAGTTTATAATAGAAATGAATGGTACAGAGAGTAAAGTTTATAATAGAAATGACTGGTGCAGAGAGTAAAGTTCACAATAGAAATGACTGGTACAGAGAGTAAAGTTTATAATAGAAATGACTGGTGCAGAGAGTAAATATCGTAAAGTTTATAATAGAAATGACTGGTGCAGAGAGTAAAGTTTATAATAGAAATGACTGGTTCAGAGAGTAAAGTTTATGATATAAATGACTGGTGCAGAGAGTAAAGTTTACAATACAAATGACTGGTACAGAGAGTAAAGTTTATAATAGAAATGACTGGTGCAGAGAGTAAAGTTTATAATAGAAATGACTGGTTCAGAGAGTAAAGTTTATGATATAAATGACTGGTGCAGAGAGTAAAGTTTACAATAGAAATGACTGGTGCAGAGAGTTAAGTTTTTTTTTATAATAGAAATGACTGGTGCAGAGATTAAAGTTTATAATAGAAATGACTGGTACCCCGAGTAAAGTTTATGATAGAAATGAATGGTGCAGAGAGTAAAGTTTATAATATAAATGACTGGTGCAGAAAGTAAAGTTTATTATAGAAATGACTGGTGCAGAGAGTAAAGTTTATGATAGAAATGACTGGTGCAGAGAGTAAAGTTTATAATAGAAATGACTGGTGCAGAGAGTAAAGTTTATAACAGAAATGACTGGTACAGAGAGTAAAGTTTATAATAGAAATGACTGGTGCAGAGAGTAAAGTTTATAATAGAAAGGACTGGTGCATAGAGTAAAGTTTATGATAGAAATGACTGGAGGAGAGAGTAAAGTTTATAATAGAAATGACTGGTGCAGAGAGTAAAGTTTATAACAGAAAGGACTGGTACAGAGAGTAAAGTTTATAATAGAAATGACTGGTGCAGAGAGTAAATATCGTAAAGTGTATAATAGAAATGACTGGTGCAGAGAGTAAAGTTTATAATAGAAATGACTGGTGCAGAGAGTAAAGTTTCTAATAGAAATGACTGGTACCCCGTGTAAAGTTTATGATAGAAATGACTGGTGCAGAGAGTAAAGTTTATAATAGAAATGACTGGTGCAGAGAGTTAAGTTTATAATAGAAATGACTGGTGCAGAGTAAATATCGTAAAGTTTATAATAGAAATGACTGGTGCAGAGAGTAAAGTGTATAATAGAAATGACTGGTTCAGAGAGTAAAGTTTATAATATAAACGACTGGTGCAGAGAGTTAAGTTTTCTTTATAATAGAAATGACTGTTACAGAGAGTAAAAGTTATAATAGAAATGACTGGTGCAGAGAGTAAAGTTTATAATAGAAATGACTGGTACAGAGAGTAAAGTTTATAATAGAAATGACTGGTGCAGAGAGTAAAGTGTATAATAGAAATGACTGGTTCAGAGAGTAAAGTTTATAATATAAACGACTGGTGCAGAGAGTTAAGTTTTCTTTATAATAGAAATGACTGGTACAGAGAGTAAAATTTATAATAGAAATGACTGGTGCAGAGAGTAAAGTTTATAATAGAAATGACTGGTACCGAGAGTAAAGTTTATAATAGAAATGACTGGTGCAGAGAGTAAAGTTTATAATAGAAATGAGTGGTAGAGAGAGTAAAGTTTATAATAGAAATGACTGGTACCGAGAGTAAAGTTTTTAATTTTAATGACTGGTGCAGAGAGTAAAGTTTATAATAGAAATGACTGGTGCAGAGAGTAAAGTTTATAATAGAAATGACTGGTGCAGAGAGTAAAGTTTATAATAGAAATGACTGGTACAGAGAGTAAAGTTTATAATAGAAATGACTGGTGCAGAGAGTAAAGTTAATAATAGAAATGACTGGTGCAGAGAGTAAAGTTTATAATAGAAATGACTGGTTCAGAGAGTAAAGTTTATAATATAAACGACTGGAGCAGAGAGTTAAGTTTTTTTATAATAGAAATGACTGGTGCAGAAAGTAAAGTTTCTAATAGAAATGACTGGTACCGAGAGTAAAGTTTATGATAGAAATGACTGGTGCAGAGAGTAAAGTTTATAATAGAAATGGCTGGTACCGAGAGTAAAGTTTATAATAGAAATCACTGATGCAGAGAGTAAAGTTTATAATAGAAATGACTGGTACCGAGAGTAAAGTTTATAATAGAAATGACTGATGCAGAGAGTAAAGTTTATAATAGAAATGACTGGTGCAGAGACTAAAGTTTATAATAGAAAGGACTGGTGCATAGAGTAAAGTTTATAATAGAAATGACCGGTGCAGAGAGTAAAGTTTATAATAGAAATGACAGGTACAGAGAGTAAAGTTTAAAATAGAAATGACTGGTGCAGAGAGTAAAGTTCACAATAGAAATGACTGGTTCTGAGAGTAAAGTTTATAATAGAAATGACTGGTGCAGAGAGTAAAGTTTATAATAGAAATGACTGGTGCAGAGAGTAAAGTTTATAATAGAAATGAATGGTACAGAGAGTAAAGTTTATAATAGAAATGACTGGTGCAGAGAGTAAAGTTCACAATAGAAATGACTGGTACAGAGAGTAAAGTTTATAATATAAATGACTGGTGCAGAGAGTAAATATCGTAAAGTTTATAATAGAAATGACTGGTGCAGAGAGTAAAGTTTATAATAGAAATGACTGGTTCAGAGAGTAAAGTTTATGATATAAATGACTGGTGCAGAGAGTAAAGTTTACAATACAAATGACTGGTACAGAGAGTAAAGTTTATAATAGAAATGACTGGTGCAGAGAGTAAAGTTTATAATAGAAATGACTGGTTCAGAGAGTAAAGTTTATGATATAAATGACTGGTGCAGAGAGTAAAGTTTACAATAGAAATGACTGGTGCAGAGAGTTAAGTTTTTTTTTATAATAGAAATGACTGGTGCAGAGATTAAAGTTTATAATAGAAATGACTGGTACCCCGAGTAAAGTTTATGATAGAAATGAATGGTGCAGAGAGTAAAGTTTATAATATAAATGACTGGTGCAGAAAGTAAAGTTTATAATAGAAATGACTGGTGCAGAGAGTAAAGTTTATGATAGAAATGACTGGTGCAGAGAGTAAAGTTTATAATAGAAATGACTGGTGCAGAGAGTAAAGTTTATAACAGAAATGACTGGTACAGAGAGTAAAGTTTATAATAGAAATGACTGGTGCAGAGAGTAAAGTTTATAATAGAAAGGACTGGTGCATAGAGTAAAGTTTATGATAGAAATGACTGGAGCAGAGAGTAAAGTTTATAATAGAAATGACTGGTGCAGAGAGTAAAGTTTATAACAGAAAGGACTGGTACAGAGAGTAAAGTTTATAATAGAAATGACTGGTGCAGAGAGTAAATATCGTAAAGTGTATAATAGAAATGACTGGTGCAGAGAGTAAAGTTTATAATAGAAATGACTGGTGCAGAGAGTAAAGTTTCTAATAGAAATGACTGGTACCCCGAGTAAAGTTTATGATAGAAATGACTGGTGCAGAGAGTAAAGTTTATAATAGAAATGACTGGTGCAGAGAGTTAAGTTTATAATAGAAATGACTGGTGCAGAGTAAATATCGTAAAGTTTATAATAGAAATGACTGGTGCAGAGAGTAAATATCGTAAAGTTGATAATAGAAATGACTGGTACAGAGAGTAAAGTTTATAATAGAAATGACTGGTGCAGAGAGTAAATATCGTAAAGTTTATAATAGAAATGACTGGTGCAGAGAGTAAAGTTTATAATAGAAATGACTGGTACAGAGAGTAAAGTTTATAATAGAAATGACTGGTGCAGAGAGTAAATATCGTAAAGTTTATAATAGAAATGACTGGTGCAGAGAGTAAAGTTTATAATAGAAATGACTGGTGCAGAGAGTTATGTTTATAATAGAAATGACTGGTGCAGAGAGTTAAGAAGACTAATGTTTACATACATTGTATGAGGAAATCTTGTATGCTCTTTACCGAATCCATTTCGGCCCTGGAATAAGAAGTATCCACGAAACTATGGAGGCTGACTTTGATTGCTGCTGAGTCTGATTTCAAATAGTTTGGAAAGATGTTTTGTGGAGCACCTAGTAGACCTTATCTAGCAAGATAAGGTATTTTGTAAGGACTCATTTGTAATATTGGCACCCTGTACAATGAAGGCAGTTCCAGTACTTCAAATTTAGTTAAAATTCCACTGGAAGACAGAACTGATCTATGATTCTTCTAGATTACTTCTGTTGTACGTTTCTTGATAGTACCGGCTGAGGTTTTAAAAGCAAGTGAATTTTTAATAGCTATTCCGTTATCAGTTATTTATTTGATTTATTCGGGGAAATCATGTTGTTTGGATCTTTACTACAGGAACAATACACATTTGTCATGGATGTATACAGGCGCTAAGCAACATTTTGGATTTAGATTCAGCGATAATTGCATTAGATGTATATTTCAATATGATACGTTATTCTGATTGGCTACACTGCAATCTCGCGTTATTCCTTAATCAACTTCATTACACAATAAAATTTATCATTCATGATGACACGAGGTCTCACAATAAAGTGCACAGGTAAATTAAATAAAAATCGTGTTTTCATGATCCTAGCTAAAAATGTAATTATAAGTATTGAATGCTTCTTTTTGTAACTTCATAGGGTTGTAAAAGCGTTGACCGTGCGCACATTTTTAGAATGAAGTGTTTCCGCGCTTCATACAGAATGTACTTCGGTCAACGCTTTTACACCCCAATGAAATTACAAAAAGAAGCATTCAATTCTTAATTAATTTTAATCAACTTTCAGCCTTAATCCATTTGGAAAGAGTATCCGAGTCTGCTACTTGGTATTTAACTAATTGTCTGGCATTGTCCCAAACAGTATACATTAGCATTTTGAAATTGTGTTTTCAATTAATGGTTTACGCCTTACGGTAAATTTGATTCTTTGGTAAACACATGTCGCTGATACGTACTGTTGACAATGGTCAAATGAATTGTAATAAAATGAACATCTGAATTGTATTTATTACAAGATATACCCTAAAGTAGGGAGATATTTTGGATTGAACTGAATTATTATGATGGGAGTCGTCTACATAGATAGCCTTAAGATCTTTTTTGCAAAGGAAATTTTAGAAATAATCGATCCTAAATAACATCTTTCCAAATACAAATTTGTTTTAATAGTCTGTGGCAATATCAGAGATAGAAGTCTTAAGTTCGTATTGGTTTGAAACAATGGTTTGCAAACAAACATATACAAAGACTGAACCAATGAATTGATAAGTGAAATGTCTAACTGACATAAGTTATTTATAGAAATATCACGATGAGTAAGCGATATTAAATGGTGATGTCAATGTTCATATGGCGAGCGATATCACGATGAGTAGGCGATATCAAATGGTGATGTCAATGTTCATATGGGGAGCGAAACTGAAAATACTTTACATTCACCGAGTCGCAGGCATAGAACATCTTCACATATAACATTGACATTACAACCAAAAGGTTGTCATGTGTTCCAGTCTTAGATTGAAGTAGTCTCATTTTTGTCTACCAACAGCATTCTCTATATTTGCCGATAGTTTGGTATTCTCTAAATATAGGCAATACACTTTCCAATAGGAACTTCTTTCACGGTGAATGAGTTACCAACTAAGTTACCAAGACTCTGTATCAGTTATACAAACCATCAAATGGATTACTTACTAAGTTAGCCAGACTCTGCATCAGTTATACTAACCAGCGAATGGATAACCCACCAAGCTAGCCAGACTCTGTATCAGTTATACTAACCAGCGAATGGATATCCCACTAAGCTTACCAGACTCTGCATCAGTAATACTAACCAGTGGATGGATTACCCACCAAGATATCCATAATCTGTATCAGTAATACTAACAAGCGAATGGATAACCCACCAATCTAGCCAGACTCTGTATTAGTAATGCTAACCAGAGAATGGATTACTCAACACGCTAGCTAGACTGTATCAGTAATACGAACAAGCAAATGGATTATTCACCAAGCTAAACAGACTCTGTGTCAGTTATACTTATCAGACAATGGATTACAAACGAAGTTAGACAGACTCTGTATCAGTAAAACTAACTAGCAAAAGGATTACCCACCACGCTAGCAAGACTCTGTATCAGCAATACTTACCAGCGAATCAATTACCCACTAAGCTAGCCAGACTTTGTAACAGTAATACTAACCAGCGAATGGATTACCAACTAAGCTAGCCAGACTCTGTATCCGTAATACTGACTAGCGAATGAATTACCCACCAAGCTAGCCAGACTCTGCATCAGTAATACTAACCAGCGAATGGATTACCCACCAAGCTAGCCATAATCTGTATCAGTAATACTAACCAGCAAATGGATAACCCACCAATCTAGCCAGGCTCTGTATCAGTAATACTAACCAGTGGATGGATTACCCACCTAGATAGCCATAATCTGTATCAGTAATACTAACCAGCGAAAGGATTACCCACTAAGCTAGCCAGACTCTGCATCAGTAATACTAACCAGCAAATGGATTACCCACCAAGCTAGCCATAATCTGTATCAGTAATACTAACCAGCGAACAGATTACGCACTAAGCTTAGCAGACCCTGCATCAGTAATACTAACCAGTGGATGGATTACCCACCAAGATAGCCATAATCTGTATCAGTAATACTAACCAGCGAATGGATAACCCACCAATCTATCCAGACTCTGTATTAGTAATGCTAACCAGAGAATGGTTTACTCAACACGCTAGCCAGACTGTATCAGTAATACGAACAAGCAAATGGGTTACCCACCAAGCCAGCCAGACTCTGCATCAGTAATACTAACCAGCGAATGGATTACCCACCAAGCTAGCCATAATCTGTATCAGTAATACTAACCAGCGAACGGATTACCCACTAAGCTTACCAGACTCTGCATCAGTAATACTAACCAGTGGATGGATTACCCACCAAGATAGCCATAATCTGTATCAGTAATACTAACCAGTGAATGGATAAACCACCAATCTAGCCAGACTCTGTATTAGTAATGCTAACCAGAGAATGGATTATTCACCACGCTATCCAGACTGTATCAGTAATACGAACAAGCAAATGGATTATTCACCAAGTTAGACAGACTCTGTATTAGTTATACTTGTCAGACAATGGATTACAAACGAAGTTAGACAGATTTTGTATCAGTAAAACTAACAAGCGAATGGATTACTAACCACGCTAGCAAGACTCTGTATCAGTAATGCTAACCAGCGAATGGATTACCCACCACACTATCCAGACTCTGTATCAGTAATACTAACAAGCGAATGGATTAACCACCACACTAGCAAGACTCTGTATCCGTAATACTATCAAGCGAATGGATTAACCACCACGCTATCCAGACTCTTTCAGTGTATCCGTAATACTAACAACCAAATGGATTACCCACCATGCTAGCAAGACTCTGTATCAGTAATACTAACCAGTGGATGGATTACCCACTAACTTATCCAGACTCTGTGTCAGTAATACTAACTAGCCAATGGATTACCCACCACGCTAGCAAGACTCTGTATCAGTGATACTTACCAGCGAATGGAATACCAACACAGCTAGCCAGACTCTGCATCAGTAATACTAACCAGCGAATGGAATAGACACAAAGCTAGCCAGACTCTGTATCAGTAATACTAACCAGAGAATGGATTACCCACGACGCTAGCCAGACTCTGTATCCGTAATACTAACAAGCGAATGGATTAACCACCACGCTAGCAAGACTCTGTATCCGTAATACTAACAAGCGAATGAATTATCCATCACGCTAGCCAGACTCTGCTTCAGTAATGATAACCAGCGAATGGATTGCCCACCACGCTAACCAGACTCTGTATTTGTAATACTAACCAGTGAATGGATTACCAACTAAGTTAGCCAGACTCTGCATTAGTAATACTAACCAGAGAATGGATTGCCCACTAATTAAGCCAGACTCTGTATCAGTAATACTAACCAGCGAATGGATTACCCACTAAGCTTACTAGACTCTGTATCAGTAATACTAACCAACGAATGGATTACCCACTAAGCTAGCCAAACTCTGTATCAGTAATACTAACCAGCGAATGGATTACCTACTAAGCTAGCCAGACTCTGTATCAGTAATACTAACCAGCGAATGGATTACCTACTAAGCTACCCATACTTTGTACATGAATACTAACCAGCGAATGGATTACCCACCAAGCTAGCCAGATTCTGCATCAGTAAGACTAATCAGAGAATGGATTACCAAGTAAGATAGCCAGACTCTTTATCAGTAATACTTACGAGTGAATTAGTTACACACTACGTTAGCCAGACTGTATCAGTAAAACAAACCAGCAAATAGATTACCCACAAAATTATCCAGACTCTGTATCAGTAATTCTAGCCAGTGGATAGATTACCAACTAAGCTAGCAAGACTCTCTATCAGTAATACTAACCAGCGAATGGATTACCCACCACGCTAGCTAGACTCTGCATCAGTAATACTAACCAGTGAATGGATTACCATTTAAGCTAGCAAAACTCTGTATCAGTAATACTAACAAGCGAATGGACTACCCATAAAGCTAACCAGACTCTGTATCAGTAATACTAACCAACGAATGGATTACCCACCAAGCTAGCCAGACTCTGTATCAGTAATACTAGCCAAAAAATGGATTATCACCAAGCTATCCAGACTCTGTATTAGTCATGCTAACCAGCGAATGGATTGCCAACCACGCTAGCCAGACTCTGTATCAGTAATACTAGCCAAAAAATGGATTATCACCAAGCTATCCAGACTCTGTATTAGTCATACTAACCAGCGAATGGATTACTAATTAAGTTAGCCAGACTCTGTATCAGTAATACTAACCAGCGAATGGATTACTAAGTTAGTCAGACTCTGTATCAGTAATACTAACCAGCGAATGGATTACTAAGTTAGTCAGACTCGGTATCAGTAATACTAACCAGCGAATGGATTACCAACTAATCAAGCCAGACTCTGTATCAGTAATACTTTTCAGCGAATGCATTACTAACTAACCTAGTCAGACTCTGCATCAGTAATACTAACCAGCGAATGGATTACCCACCACGCTAGCTAGACTCTGCATCAGTAATACTAACCAGTGAATGGATTACCATTTAAGCTAGCCAAACTCTGTATCAGTAATACTAACCAGCGAATGGATTACCCACTAATCTAGCAAAACTCTGTATCAGTAATACTAATAAGCGAATGGACTACCCACAAAACTAGCCAGACTCTGTATTAGTAATACTAACCAACGAATGGATTACCCACCAAGCTAGCCAGACTCTGTTTCAGTAATACTAGCCAGCAAATGGATTATCACCAAGCTAGCCAGACTCTGTATTAGTAATGCTAACCAGCGAATGGATTGCCAACCACGCTAACCAGACTCTGTATCAGTAATACTAACCAGCGAATGGATTACCCACTAAGCTAGCCAGACTCTGTATCAGTAAGACTAATAAGCGAATGGATTACCAAGTAAGCTAGCCTGACTGTTTATCTGTAGTATTTACGAGCGAATGGATTACCCACTAAATTATCTAGACTCTGTATTAGTAATACTAAACAGCGAATGAAGTTCACGCATCCTTGTAAATATGACGGAATTTGATGAGACTGTCAACAAGGTGAGAGGTTTAGTGCTATAAAATCAGGTTTAATCGACTAGTTACTAGATTTGAAAATGCCTGACTAAAGTCAGGAATATGACAGTTGTTGTCCATTCGTTTTTGATGTGTTTTGTCATTTGATTTTGCCATGTCATTAGATTTTCCTCTTAGCTCAGTATTTTTGTGATTTAACTTTTTACTAGCCACGCTAACCAAACTCTGCATCAGTAATACTAACCAGCGAATTGGTTACTAACCACGCTAGCAAGACTCTGTATCAGTAATACTAACCAGCGAATGGATTACTAATTAAGTTAGCCAGACTCTGTATCAGTAATACTAACCAGCGAATGGATTACTAAGTTAGTCAGACTCTGTATCAGTAATACTTTCCAGCGAATGGATTACTAAGTTAGTCAGACTCGGTATCAGTAATACTAACCAGGGAATGGATTACCAACTAATCAAGCCAGACTCTGTATCAGTAATACTTTCCAGCGAATGCATTACCAACTAACCCAGTCAGACTCTGTATCAGTAATACTAACCAGCAAATGGATTACTAACTAAGTTAGTCAGACTCTGTATCAGTAATACTAACCAGCGAATGGATTACCAACTAATCAAGCCAGCCTCTGTATCAGTAATACTTACCAGCGAATGGATTACCAACTAACCTAGCCAGCCTCTGCATCAGTAATACTAACCAGCGAATGGATTATCCACCAAGTAAGCCAGACTCTGTATTAGTAATACTAAACAGCGAATGAAGTTCACGCATCCTTGTAAATATAACGGAATTTGATGAGACTGTCAACAAGGTGAGAGGTTTAGTGCTATTAAATCAGGTTTAATCGACTATTTACTACATTTGAAAATGCCTGACCAAAGTCAGGAATATGACAGTTGTTGTCCATTCGTTTTTGATGTGTTTTGTCATTTGATTTTGCCATGTGATTAGATTTTCCTCTTAGTTCAGTATTTTTGTGATTTAACTTTTTACTAGCCACGCTAACCAGCGAATGGGTTACTAACCACGCTAGCAAGACTCTGTATCAGCAATACTAACCAGCAAATGGATTACTAATTAAGTTAGCCAGACTCTGTATCAGTAATACTAACCAGCGAATGGATTACTAAGTTAGTCAGACTCGGTATCAGTAATACTAACCTGCGAATGGATTACCAACTAATCAAGCCAAACTCTGTATCAGTAATACTTACCAGCGAATGGATTACCAACTAACCTAGTCAGACTCTGTATCAGTAATACTAACCAGCGAATGGATTACCAACTAATCAAGCCAGACTCTGTATCAGTAATACTTTTCAGCGAATGCATTACCAACTAACCTAGTCAAACTCTGTATCAGTAATACTAACCAGCGAATGGATTACCAACTAATCAAGCCAGACTCTGTATCATTAATACTTACCAGCGAACGGATTACCAACTAACCTAGCCAGCCTCTGTATCAGTAATACCAACCAGCGAATGGATTACCCATCAAGTTAGCCAGACTCTGCATCAGTAATATTAACCAGTGAATGGATTACCAACTAAGATAGCCAGCCTCTGCATCAGTAATACCTACCAGCGAATCGTTTTCCAACTAATATAGCCAGACTCTGCATCAGTAATACTAACCAACGAAAGGATTCTCAACGAAGCTAGCCAGACTCTGTATCAGTAATACTAACCAACGAATGGATTACCTACCTAGCTAGCCAGACTCTGTATCAATAATACTAACCAGCAAATGGATTACCAACTAAGCTAGCTAGACTCTGTATCAGTAATACTAACCAGCGAATGGATTACCCAACAAGTAAGCCAGACTCTGTATTAGTAATACTAAACAGCGAATGAAGTTCCTGCATCCTTGTAAATATAACGGAATTTGATGAGACTGTCAACAAGGTGAGAGGTTTAGTGCTATAAAATCAGGTTTAATCGACTATTTACTACATTTGAAAATGCCTGACCAAGTCAGGAATATGACAGTTGTTGTCCATTCGTTTTTGATGTGTTTTGTCATTTGGTTTTGCCATGTGATAAGATTTTCCTCTTAGTTCAGTATTTTTGTGATTTAACTTTTTACTAGCCACGCTAACCAAACTCTGCATCAGTAATACTAACCAGCGAATGGGTTACTAACCACGCTAGGAAGACTCAGTATCAGTAATACTAACCACCGAATGGATTACTAAGTTAGTCAGACTCGGTATCAGTAATACTAACCAGCGAATGGATTACCAACTAATCAAGCCAGACTCTGTATCTGTAATACTTTCCAGCGAATGCATTACCAACTAACCTAGTCAGACTCTGTATCAGTAATACTAACCAGAGAATGGATTACTAACTAAGTTAGTCAGACTCTGTATCAGTAATACTAACCAGCGAATGGATTACCAACTAATCAAGCCAGACTCTGTATCAGTAATACTTACCAGCGAATGGATTATTAACTAACCTAGCCAGCCTCTGTATCAGTAACAAAAACCAGCGAATGGATTACCCATCAAGTTAGCTAGACTCTGTATCAGTAATACTAACCAGCGAATGGATTACCCACTAAATTATCCAGACTCTGTATCAGTACTACTAATCAGCAAATGGATTACCAAGTAAGATAGCCAGACTCTTTATCAGTAATACTTACGATCGAATGGATTACCCACTAAATTATCCAGACTCTGTATCAGTAATACTAACCAGTGGATGGATTACCAACTAAGCTAGCCAGACTCTGCATCAGTAATACTAACCAGTGAATGGATTACCAACTAAGCTAGCCAGACTCTGTATCAGTAAAACTAACCAGCGAATGGATTACCAACTAATCTAGCAAGACTCTGTATCAGAAATACTAACAAGCGAATGGACTAAACACAAAGCTAGCCAGACTCTGCATCGGTAATACTTACCAGCGAATGGACTAAACACAAAGCTAGCCAGACTCTGAATCAGTAATACCTACCAGCGAATGGATTACCAACTAACCTAGCCAGACGAATCTGTATCAGTCATACTTACCAGTGAATGGATTACCCACCAAGTAAGCCAGACTCTGTATCAGTAATGCTAACCAACGAATGAAGTTTACGCATCATTATAAATATAACGTCATTTGATGAGACTGTCAACAAGGTGAGAGGTTTAGCGGTATAAAATCAGGTTAAATCCACCATTTTCTACATTTGAAAATGCCTGACCCAAGTCAGGAATATGACAGTTCTTGTCCATTCGTTTTTGATGTGTTTTGTCATTTGATTTTGCCATGTGGTTATGGACTTTCCGATTAGATTTTCCTCTGAGTTCAGTATTTTTGTGATTTGACTTTTTACTCACCACGTTAACCAAACTCTGCATCAGTAATACTAACCAGCGAATGGATTATCCACCACGCTAGCCAGACTCTGTATCAGTAGGACTAACCAGTGAATGGATTATCCACCACGCTAGCCAGACTCTGTATCAGTAATACTAACCAGCGAATGGATTACCCACCACGCTAGCCAGACTCTGTATCAGTAGGACTAACCAGTGAATGGATTACCCACCACGCTAGCCAGACTCTGTATCAGTAGGACTAACCAGTGAATGGATTACCCACCACGCTAGCCAGACTCTGCATCATTACCCACCACGCTAGCCTGCCTTTGCATCAGTAATACTAACCAGCGAATGGATTACTAACTAAGGTAGTCAGACTCTGTATCAGTAATACTAACCAGCGAATGGATTACCAACTAAGTTAGTCAGACTCTGTATCAGTAATACTAACCAGCGAATGGATTACCCACCACGCCAGCCTGCCTCTGTATCAGTAATACTAACCAGCGAATGGATTACGCACCACGCTAGTCTGCCTCTGCATCAGTAATACTAACCAGCGAATGGATTACCCACCACGCTAGCCTGCCTCTGCATCAGTAATACTAACCAGCGAATGGATTACAAACTAAGTTAGTCAGACTCTGTATTAGTAATTCTAACCAGCGAATGGATTACTCACCACGCTAGCAAGACTCTCTATCAGTAATACTAACCAGCGAATGGATTACCCACAAAGCTAGCCAGACTCTGTATCAGTAATACTGACCAGCGAATGGATTACCAACTAATAAAGCCAGACTCTGTATCAGTAATACTAACCAGCGAATGGATTACCCACCAAGTAAGCCAGACTCTGTATCAGTAATACAAACGAGCGAATGGATTACACACTAATCTAGCAAGACTCTGTATCAGTAATACAAACAGCGAATGGATTACCTACCAAGTTAGCCAAACTCTGCATCAGTAATACTATCCAGCGAATGGATAACTCAGCAATTTAGCCATACTGTGCATCAGTAATACTAACCCGCGAATGTTATATCAATTAAGCTAGCCAGACTCTGTATCAGTAGTACTAACTAGTGGATGGACTACAAACTAAGATAGCCAGTCTCTGCATCAGTAATACTAACCAGCGAATGGATTACCCACCAAGCTAGCCAGACTCTGCATTAGTAATCCAAATCCAATTCCACGTCCATAATATTTTGGAAGTAATATATTTTTCAAGGTTAAGTTGTAACCAAGATTTACGCCGCCTAAAACGATAGATCAAAACGTATTTTGAGAAAACAAAAAAGATAATTGAATGTGCGAAACAACAAAACGGATAAATTGCAAAATGGATGTTTGGATACTAGATTTTGGTTTTCAATGGAAAGATCTTTTAACAGAATGGTTGATTACTAGCATATACATACTACTTATTGTTTAAGTTTGAAAATCAATTTACAGTTTATTTCACTGTTGATTATACAGATTTATCATACGAATAAAAAACGACATTAATTATTAGTTTTTTAAATGCTTGTCCGACTTTTACATTCATTTATAGCAAAGACGGCACCAATTTTGCTAAACAAGATGCTCATTTCGACAATCACTGTCTATTTCATGATGCTCGAGTCCAAAATACGATAAAATGTAAGACGTGCAAAACTTCAAATTTCTGCTGTAGGTTAAGTAAGACTTCAATTCCTTGTGGCCTTAAATGCATTTCTTGTTTGGGATGTCTAGTGCTTTTTAAACTTGATATAAAATATAGAATTATGGTAATTATCTTTTTTAATTTACAACAAAAAAAATTAAATAATAAAATTTGATGATGACGTCTTTTTAGTATATCGTTTGTTATTATTATGTCTTAAAGGAATATGAAGATGTGGTTATAACCGATGATACAACTCTCTACAAGAGACCAAATGATTTAAAAGTTAACAGATATAGGTCAACATACAGCCTTCATAAATGAGCAAAAATGATATCGCATAGTCATCTATAAAAGGCCTCATTATGACAAAAGTTCAACAATTCAAACGAAAAAAATAAAGCCTCAATAATGTACAACATATTGAATGGAAAACAAATATTATATATTGCAGGGAACTTATGCATCCTTTACAAAGAAAAAGAACACTGAGTACAGATCTGAGAAAAATCGCAGTTACATACAGCTTCTTCAAAATTAATTAATTTATAATAAACAAAAATTATGCATCTAAGATTCAAATATTATGATAATACTTTGTAAATTGTTTGGCAGACAAATTTTAATCAATTACTTGACATTTGCACCAAAGGATTGAATTTGCTTACCAGTGGATATTTCCTTGACTATTTAAAGGAGAGGAAGTAAAAAATAGTCACAATACATTGTTATGATTATTTTGTTTGATGCTATCTATTTGAAGCCAATGTTATACTGCCGTAAGTGTTTTATCACATCCTCCTTACCCTCCACCCCAAAAAAGTATGTTCAAGTTTTAACAAAAGTGTTTAGGCATCTCTTATTTCGTGATTAAAAAAAATCCCAGAACATGGCCACAAATGAATATTTTTGAAAGAGCTACACTTCTAGTTTATATCTATATAGATATTGATAAAATTCATTTGAACCATATTGATTGATTTTTAATCGTCAAAATACAACACGTTTTAATTGATTTGATTTTTATTCCCCTAGAAATCTGACACAAGACAAAATGATTGAACAACACTATCCTAACCTGCTTCGATAAGTTGTTTAAACTAGCAGGTTAACTTAGTTATTTGAAGGTTCAAAACTAAAGGTGTCAAACACCACTATGGTTAAATCGTGCAGGTGAAATCATATATTCACAATAAACTTTAAAAAATCAAGAAGAACATTTGATAAAGGCTTTGAACAATTTTGGATATCTATATTGCTAGTGTAATACTTTTAATATTATTACCTAAGAAAAATCCATTAATTAAACTGAACACTAGATAGTGTATAAATGTAGATGAAAAGGGTATTATACCCATTGGTAGTCCCATTGCTATGATGAAAAAGCAAAATAATTTCGTTGTTTGATTTGGATGTCTATGCGCTATAAACCCAAAAAGAATTCTTCCAAGTATACTGGCAATGCCTCCGATAGAAAATGCTAACGAAATGTCATCAAGACTAACACCTGTGGACAAAGCCGTATTTGGAAGTAGTCCAGGTGGTATATAGTATCCAATAGAAAGAGTAAAATTCGTCACCAGGTAGGCAAGAAACTTTGGATTTTTACAAAACGACATGTCCAGTGGCTCTTTATTTTCATCTACGTTCGTCGTGTCTTCCCTCAACCCTACAATTAGATAAGTCAATAAATGACATACTTGGATTATGTGGTTAATATCGAGTTTTAAATTCAATATTTGATAGATTTTCAGAAATAATAAGAACTTTGCATGTTTAATAGTGCCGTTGACCAGTATAAATGTTTCAAAGTAAATTATACTCATTTGAACAGATCAACTTCACCTAGGATGTGCTCTTTATTGATAAGTTAAACAATTACTGAAACTTCTGGTCAGAACTATTAAGTTGATCTTTACCGCATGAACATATCATATACAGAACACGTTACTGTAGCATCAGAAGTTAAAGTGTTATATCTATAGAATGTAATCGATCTCTCGCCAATTGGTTCATGCAGATTTTGGTATGATATATGTATCTTCTCAGAGGATTTTCATTGAGAGATCAAATGTTTAATCGTTAACGTGTTATGTTTATTCCTGCTAGTCTAATTTTTGCCAAATAACATGTTGAGATATATCATCAGTGTTATGCTACGTCAGTCTTTAAAGACCCAAATGGTGCAAATCACTTGTCCTCCCCCCATGACATCTATGTTGCTGTTCCCGCAGATAAAGCCCTAAGCAACATCGTTTTTGTGTGTAAATCTCATTACGTAAACTGCTTAATTAATGAATTAGGTATTGACAATTCAGTTGGAAACTCATCATATATCCTCATGACTCTTACTAAAGAGAAAATCCTGGATAATTCAAATCAAATCAAATATTTTATTATCATATAAACTTTACAGTTTGTGACCAACATATATTAACACAATAAACACAATAAACATACATATTAAACATACACAATAACAACAGCATCAATTTTTTTTTAACAACAAACAAGTTGTTAAGAGCCCCCTGCCCTCAGTTCTAATGACTTTTTCAAGAAGGATCCTAACTTATTTGTTTGTAAAGGCGATGATGAATTTAGTAAATATTGAATTTTTTCTTCTTCATTTAAATTATTAAAGTTATTATTTTCAGTACATATGTGATGAAAAAAAATCATTTCTTAGAGTTTTATTATACTCACAATAGAGTAAAAAATGTTTCTCATCCTCTAGTATTTTACATTTATGGCAAAGTCGTTCCTCTCTTGGGATTTTAAAATATCTCCCCTTTTCAATCAAAAGGGAGTGATCACTTATTCTTAATTTAGTGATTAATCTCCTTATCTGAAAATTAGATGTATTAAGATAAGATTCTAGTTTGTAATCTTTTTTAATTTTTTTATAAAGAAAAAATTTACTTTTATCATCAATGTTTTGAAATTTATTTTGAATTAAATCTTCATATCTATTTTTCATTTTTAACTTTATATCGTTTTTTATTTTATTTACATCTTTTATGTCCTTACAAGTAGAAAGAATATTAAGGTCAACATTAGTCTCTTTAACAATATTTTTTGCATATGTATACCATGAGTAAGTTCCTGTCAAATCTAGAGACTGTGCTAGAGAAAAAGCTTCCTTTATCAATAGATTAATATTATTATTATATAGTCTAGCTAAATATAAAAGGGTTTGTGTTTTAATAAAACATTCGATAGGTAATCTCCCTAATTCAGCTCTTGCTCCTAAATTGGATGCATTTTTTCTTATTCCTAGAGTAGATTTACAAAATTTAAGATGCATATTTTCAATGGGGGTTTTGTCTATAAAATCAAGTTGATTAATTTCTTTTCCTGAAGATAAGGCTCTGTTATTGGCTCGATGAAAAGAAATATATGTATCCAAATATGTTACTTCTGAATTATAGGTCATAATTGGTTTTCCTAAAGAATCAAAAAGATTATTTGCTACTTTTATAGGTAGATTATTCAATGATTTAGTATAGGATTTTATTGCAAAAAATACTTTTTTTGCCTTTTTTGTCAACTCTAAAGTACTTTGTGATAAATTTCCATTACATTTTATCAACATTCCCAAAAATGAATATTCTGTTACACTCTCTATGGCTTTATTCTCATAGTAAATATGTGATGTTTCACTATTATGTTTTGACTGACTAAAAATCATGGATTTAGTTTTGTTTGTATTCAAAGAGAGTTGCCATTTGTTACAATATAATTTAATATTATTTAAACTGTTTTGAAGACCCTCTTTTGATTCTGACAGGATTAAAAGATCATCTGCAAAAAGGAGGCATCCCACCTTACTATTTATAAGCTTAAGGGGACTTGAATCATTTCCCCCAAAATTTTTTACAATATCATTTAATAAAGACATTAAATAAAGTGGGGCTTAATGTGTCTCCTTGTTTAACCCCTCTAGCAATATTAAAATATTCTGATACATAATCTTTATATTTTAAAGATGATTTAGTATTTAAGTATTGTTGTTTTAAAACTCTATAAAAAGACCTGCCAACTCCCATTTTACATAATTTATAAAGTAAAGCAGTTCTCCATACTGAATCAAAAGCCTTTTTCAGATCTATGAAGCAGGCTAGATAATGATAGGTCTGTTTTATGTTCCTTTGGAATTTCAGCCAAAGATGAATAACTGGATCTTCCATCACAATATCGGATACCTAAACTACATAAGTGTCCTTACAAACAACTGTATATTGCTGTGTCTTCCAAATGCTCCATGAAACCCTTTCTAAATTATTAACTTCTATTTTATCAGCAATCAAAGCCGGGCTTCAAGGTTTTTGTGAAACTGCAAATTTTCTAGAGGTGGCGTGAATCAGATGTGGGTACTAAAAAATCCAAAGATCTTTTATAGTACATACCATCTATTCATCTGGCAATAGCATCAAATAATGGCAACAATAATATACCGCTGTTCGAAATTCATAAATCGATTGAGAAAAAACAATTTCGGGTTACAAACTAAAACTGAGTGAAACACATCAAATATAAGAGGAGAACTACGACACAACAGAAACACAACACTAAAACGTAACAAAAAACAGAAATGACATATGATATAACAATGGGCATTTTTCTGACTTGGTACAGGACATTTTGAGAAAAAATGGGGGGTTTAACCTGTTTTTTTGGCTAGCCAAACCTCCCGCCTTTATGGCAATGTTAAATATTATTAAAATGACAACATTACATGACAGAACTACAATATAAATAAAAAGGAGAACACATAGGACATAAAAACACACACATAATTGCTATCAAAAGGTACCAGGTTTAATTTAATATTTCAGACGCGCGTTACGTCTACTCAAAGACTAATCAGTGACATTAGACAAAAAAAGTTCACAAGCCAAATCAAGTATAAAGTTGAAGAGCATTGAGTCCAAAAGTTCCAAAAGTTGTGCCTAATACGGCTAAGGTTAACTTCCTGGGATAAGAACATCCTTAGTATTTAGAATAATTCATAATTTTGCAAACCGTAAGTTTTTAAAAACTTGATGGGTCAAAGCGACACGAATGGCCTCTACCCGCGGCAAAAAGTTATCATCATCATGAGTAACACACATACCAAAAATCAGCCCAATATCTGAAAGCGTTTAGAAAAAAAGTCCGTATAACTGATTTTCAACAATTTATCAGAGTCCAAAGCCCGCAATTTCGGCAAAAATTGGTGGAGCGGAACAAAACTTAAACTTGATCTGTAACTCATCATGGTTAATTCACATACCAAAAATCAGCCCAATATCTGAAAGAATTTAGAAAAAAATTCCGTATAACTGTGATTTTCAACAATTCATCAAAGTCCAAAGCCTGTAATTTCGGCAAAAACTAGCGGAGCGGAACGAAACTGAAACTTGATCTGTAACTCATCATGGGTAACTCACATACCAAAAATCAGTTCAATATCTGAAAGAGTTTAGATAAAAAGTCTGTATAACTGTGATTTTAACAATTTATCAGAGTGCAAAGCCCGTAATTTCGGGAAAAAATTAATGGAGCGGAACAAAACTTAAACTTGATCTGTAACTGATCATGGTTAACTCACATACCAAAAAATCAGCCCAATATCTGAGGGCGTTTAGAAAAATAAATCCGTATAATGGGTTGTTGCGGAATGACGGAATGACGGAATGACGGAATAACGGAATTTCGGAATTACGGACAAGGGTAAAACTATAAGGCAACTTCGTTGCGGGGCCATAAACAATGACTTTTCAATAGTTATACATGATAACATCGAAGTGGTGACTAACTACAGAATAAAAACTTATACATAAAACAATCTAAACCAGCACATAAAAAATTACAGCCGAGTTAGCCGAAGAGATCAACGCCCAAAGTGACGTCACATTTGAATTTCTAAAAAATTCCAAAACATATTTTAGAATTAGGATAGAATTCAAAATTAGGTTTGTAAAACTGATATAACATTTACTACTAAGAATGAAAATTACAATACTTATAAACATAAAGTTGTGGTAGTAATTAAAAATTAATTGTAATATTTAGCTATGTTGGGTTTTCTTTTAAATCAAACTGTTCATCAAATATATTGTCTAAATTTAATTGACCCAAACTAAAAACTTATAATTGAACTGGGTGATTAATTATCTTTACCATAAACCACGAATACAACAGAAAAAAAAAAGATTTACAACTATAAACGATAAGGCATTTGACAAAATACGATGAGAATAACAAATATAACATCAAAACTAAATATATGAATTTTGGATAGAAAAGTACCGAGACACGTCTTATAGCAATGCGAATTCACATTCAGCAAAACAGTCACAATTGGGAATAAGTCACGTTCGGCAATTGAAATAAACTCATCATAGATACCAGGACTAAATTTTGTATATACGCCAGGCGCGCGTTTCGTCCACAAAAGACTCATCAGTGACGCTCGAATCCAAAAAATTCAAAAAGGCCAAATGAAGTACGAAGTTGAAGAGCATTGAGGATCAGACGACGTAATGACAAACCTCAATTTTACACGTGGTAAAAATGTCCTAAGTTAGTTTGGACAAAGACACATCGTATGGCTCAACCAATTGGTGATGGTGTCCATAAAATTTACGGAGTGTCATTTTTAATCTGTCCTTCTCATAACTTTGTTCGAGCAGTTTTTGCGTTAGGAGGACATTCCTGTATATGAAGTCTGGATAGTGTGAACATGCATGAGCATAACGTTTCCACTGAGATACGTAAACACCATACAAAGGGGCAGAGAGTAAGTTACTGCTGAGAAATGGGAAATTTTGAGAATTGGGAAGTTGAAATAGCTCGATTTTCATAGATTTTCGTGTGAAGTCGTCCATCTGTGTCAATATTGAGGAAAAAATCAAGGTATGCAGCAGTCCTTCTAGTATCAGTAGTATCCTTATTTTCAAGTTCACTTGGATATATGAGATGTTAGTATTGGCTGAAATATGGGTTACTCAATGATAGAACATCATCAATATAGTTTATTCTGGCTATTCCTACATTTTGAATTTTATAGGTAAAATAGGAAAATTTTATGTACAATGTAGGAGTTCCCAGAATTTGTATGTAAACAATGGGATTATGTAGGATTATGTTGTAACAACACTAAACTAATAAACCAATGTAAATCCAGGTAAATCTTGTTGAAAATAAAGAAAAAGAATAATTTCTATTACAATATTTTATAAAATATTAAAAAAGCAAATTTTGGGTAAATAATATTAAAATCCAAAATGAATTTATAGGCTCAATGTAATTCACAAGTATTTGAAATTATTTAGGTGAAAAAACATTAATGTATACAAGAAAATTATATTAATTGCAATACATGTATAAATATATATCAAAATTATAGTATTTTTTTTAACAAAGTACTTAATTTTGAGTTACACTACATATTCATTGAAATAAAGCACCAAAAGTACATTAGATTGACATTAAAGCAGAGCACTTATTCAGTAATAAATTTCACTTAACTAAACACACTGGAGAATACAAAGTCTGAATCAATGTTAAGTATATGAGAAGCAGCATCTACATATTAGATTGGCTCAAGATCATCATTCTGTAACCTTATTTTCATTGTTTGAATTTACAAAAATAAGAAAATGTGGCATGATTCCATATGCGACTGCTCTCCACAAAAGACGAAAAATGAGACAGAAAACTATAATTCACCAGATGACCTTCAACAATGAGCAAAGCCCGTAGCATATAGTCATCTTAAAAAGTCCACGAAATGACAAATGTAAAACAATTCAAACGAGAAAACTAACCAGGAGCCTGTAATTCAGTGTTTATCATTTGTTTATGTGTTACATATTTGTTTTTCGTTCATTTTCTTTATATAAACAAGGCCGTTAGTTTTTTCGTTTAAATTGTTTTACATTGTCATATCGGGGCCTTTTATAGCTGACTATGCGGTATGGGTTTTGATCATTGTTGAAGGCCGTACGGTGACCTATAGTTGTTAATGTCTGTGTCATTTTGGTCTCTTGTGGACAGTTTTCTCATTGGCAATCATACCACATCTTCTTTTTTTATTATCACCTAGTTTATACACAAAATAATGAACAAAAAACAAAACGTTACGCAGCAACAAATGGCAACTACTGAATGGAGACAAGTAAATTCAGGATGTGGTGGTGTTAATCTCGTTTGAAGGCGCCAATCCTACCTCTAACCTGAGAGCACGGAACGCTTCTTCTTGTCTCAACAACTTGATCATGCTGAAGAAGTTTGGGTGTGGTGCATTGACTAACTTCTTCAATTTACAGTGTCAACCTACTAAATGATTTGTTGTGGACCTTCTTTTGTCGTTTAAAAATCATTATTTATTGAAACAATGAAATCAATTAAATATTTGAAGCTAAAGTTGAAATTGTTGATAACTAATAAATGCTATATATACCTTTTCTTATAAACAGTTTCTTCTAGACTTTTAAAAGCCTTTTATAATTTTTTTGATTTTTTTTCTCCAGAATACTGGTTGCTTTTACGACCTTCTCTTTCAATGTTTTTATTTTCAAGAAATTGTATATTAGAAACACTGAATTATAATACTTGATACATGTTTTTCAACTAAAAAAAAAAACAAATTTCTTACATAAATTTCATATAGATAATTATTTTTATTTAATTTCCACAGGTAATTTACGTGGTACCTAAATCATTTGTTATTAGAGACTAATGACTAAATCAAAATATCTTGCAATAACAACATCTTTTGTTCTTCCACTAATCTCCCATGTAGGAATAGCCAGAATATTAAAATACAAAATGTATGATTAGCCAGAAGAACCCATCAATATATCGGAAAGTAAAATTAAAGAATTTTGTAAGGTGCTTTTTCTTTTTGTCTTTTCGTAGGTTCTGAATGAATTCTGCTTTATACGAGTACAAAAACAAATCGGGTAGTAGGGGTTCACAATTAGTACCCATTGGAATACTTACTGTCTGTTGAAATATAAATCCTCCAAACTGAAGAAATATATTGTCGATCAAAAAGTCCAGCATTTTGATAATATCATCATCAATATATTTTCTGATAGTTTCAGTGTGGTTCTTCACAAAATTTGAATTATGTTAACCCAAAAATTTGTATCTACGAGTCCAATATTTATAGAAAAAGCTTTGTTAAATGAGATGGTAAGTCGAACTTTCAAATGAGCATGGGGAATAGTAGTGTAAAGCGTAGTAAAATCAAAAGGCTTTATGTTGCTGCAAAATTGAAAAGATTGTGATCGAAGATTAAGCAGTAGATCTTTCGAATTTTTGAATCCACATCTGGTTAACTGAATATATCTCACCACAATATTTTTGAATCCCGTCTTCAAATGTAGATGGAATAGTAGTCAGTACTTTAGAAAGATATTTAGTCGAACATTTTGATAACCCAGCTATGAATCGTTCTTTATATCGAGTTTTGCGAAGCTTTGGTATCCAGTATAATGACGGCCAATTTTCTTCGTTTTCTTTGATGGTGATACCAAAAGAAAGAAGAACAGATTTGAGATTTTGTAAAATTTCATCCTGGTTAAATGATGTTAAAGAATATGTAAGATTGCCAGTAGTTCTATTTAATCCAAACTTTGTTGTGAGACATTGCAAATAATAGTTTTTACATAATTTTATGAAGACAATATTATTGGAGGCTTTATCTGCTTTTCGACACTTTACACCACTTTACACAAGTATTCCTCATTCCAAACTAAAGGACAGATTAAGACGGTTGGTAATGGTTTATTTCATAAAAAAATTTCGAATGTTGATACAAGTATTTTGTCATAGTGATGACGTTTGGAGGACGTGTTTTTTCAACAGACTGGCGGCATTCCAATGGAAACCAATTGTGCCCCTCTTCTTGCCGACTCGTGTCTTTTTATTATGAGGCTGACTTCAAACAGAAACTTCTTTGGAAGAAAGGTAAGAAGTTAGCAATATTCTTCAACTTTACTTTCCGATATTTAGATGATGTTTTCTCACTTTATGATTCAAAATTTCGTGACTATGTTGAAATAGTCTATCCCATGGAACTAGAGATAAGGGATAAAACAGGTACATTTAAGCCTGTCTCATATCTTGACTTAGAAATTAACAATGAGGGTCTTTTGAAAACAAAACTTTACGACAAAAGAGATGATTTCCACTTCCCAATTGTGAATTTCCCATTTCTATGAAGCAACGTTCAAGCAGCAACTGCATACGGAGTATATATCTCCCAATTGATACGATATTCGCGGGTTTGTATTTCCTACAATGATATTTTTTTTATAGAGGGGTGCTGCTCACAAGAAAGCTATCAATCCAATAGTTCCAAATAGTGAAGTTGAAATCATCACTTCGTAAATTTTACGGAAACCATCACGAGTTGGTTGACTGTTATGGAATAACCGTTTCAAAGATGATATCGCATATGTTCCGTATGTCATAACTACAATCCACTTCCCTTTTCACGAATGTGACCTACTGAATTATACTATTTAACGGATCTGTAATAACAAGAGCAACACGACGGATGCCACATCCGGGGCAAGATCTGCTTACCCTTCCGGACCGGTTGAGACCACCCCAGTTTTTGGTGGGGTTCGTGTTGCTTAGTCTTTAGTTTTCTATGCTGTGTCTTGTGTACTATAATTTGTCTTTTTCTTTTTTCTGCGTTGTCAGTTTATTTTTGATTTATGAGTTTCACTGTCCCTTAGGTATCTTTCACTCCTTTTCTATAAGAACATTGACAAATATCAAGAACTCTTTATCCAATTTAAAAAAAAGACATCAGTTTGCTACTACAAATTACCCGTTTTCTTATTTATGTGAAGTTGTTAGGTGTTTTTTTTCTGTCCCCTGCTTGATATTTTAGAATTTTCTTCTTTTAAAAGTTCATATCAAAATCAACCAATTTATACCCACCAAACTGAGATATTTTATTGGCATCAACTTCCAGGTTGCGATACTATTCCTTATGAATGTACTTAACCAAAATGCTTTCAGAGACATAAATTAACTTTGTATGTCAATAATTTGTATTCTCCGTTCATCGTATAACTTTATCATGGCATTTTATTTTACCTTTTCTGGCTTACCATCCCAGATGTATTCATAGCATTTATTTTCTATATCTTTTTAAATTTCTTTGGAACTATACAAGCATTTGACAAAAAAGTAAAAAGTGGTTAAACTAATGTTTTTATAATAAGAATTTTACCGATTAAAGTCAAATTACGTTTCCCCAATAAATGAAATATTTTATCCATTTCCTCTATGTTTACCATTGAATTGTAACTAATTTTCAGTTTTTATTTTGTTTATTAATCAGAGAAAATTGATATACCTTTTGAAATCACAGGGAAGACAACAGCCCCACATATAACGGTATTAAGCAGGATAGCAGAATGAATCAGCATTGCTCCACGAAAACCATAGGTTTGTAGTAACGTTCGAACAATCAATGGGAAAACAACAGAGGTCACAGAACCACCGAGAGATGTTAGAGTCATTGACAGTGACCGGTTTTTATAGCTGTATTTGTTTACCGAAAGCAAAATGGTAACATAACTAAGTGCGACACCGATTCCTAAAAGATAGGTATAAAAAAAATGCAATAACATAGCCATCAAAGCCGCTACTTCTAGTTTTGTGATAATTACAGTTTAATAATGTCTTAGCAATTGTCAAAACTAGGTGTTTCTTTTACAAAACATTATAATATTTATAGTATTTCAAACGAAAAATTCATACAAATATACATAGAAAAAATTATTAGTTAGGTACATATGAAAGATGTGTACGTGTTTATCTAGGTATTTGCGATAGTTCTTTTAATTGAATGACGAAACATGTCTTGCTAAAAAATCAATAATCAATATGCTAAACACCTGTTCGTAGTCAGGTAACTGTTATTTACTGATTGTGGTTGTTCATATGTGTTTATCGTTTCTCGTTTTATATATAATTTAAACCGTTAGTTTTCCTATTTGAATTGTTTTACAAAATTCGTTTTTGGGCCCTTTATAGCTCCCTATTCGGCGTTAGCGAAGGCTCTGTGTTGAAGACCTTACTTTGACCCCTGTTTGTTTTATACATTGTAACTTGGATGGAGAATTGTCAAATTGTTTCTTTGCTTTCAAGTCTTCATTGACAGTCAGCTGTAGCGGTCATATTGTCGTTTCTAACAACTACCACTGGCCTTAACAGAACACCTAACAAATGTAGTTTTATCGTCTTAAAAATAAGTCAAAACATGTTTTGTTTCATAAGATACTGTATAACTGATCGATTTTTTTATTAGTACATAGTTAAGTGAATAGAGTTCTACAATCTACGAAACACTACTACTTCTTACCATTCACAGGATGAGTATTTAAGTAATATGAATAATAGAAATATAAATACTCTGTTTTCAAAACTTTAATCAAACTCGATAGAAATGCAAATAACATCTCCTTCTGCCCCATTCACAACAAATAGGAATGCAAATAACTACTACTTCTATCAATTCATAATCCATACGAATGCGTAAAACTACAACCTCTTACCAATCACAATCGATAGGAATGCAAATAACTACTACCTCTTACCATTCACAATCGATAGGAATGCAAATAACTTCTACCTCTTATCGTTCATATTCGATAGGAAGGCCACTAACTACTACCTCTTACCGTTGACAATCGATAGAAATGCAGATAATTACTACCTCTAATCATTCACAATCGATGGGAATGCGTATAACTACTAGCTCTTACCATTCACAATCGATAGGAATGCAAATAACTACTGCCTATTACCGTTCAGTCGACACGAAGGCCAATAACTACTGTCTCTAACCGTTAACAATCGATAGGAATGCATATAACTACTACTTCTATCCATTCATAACCGATACGAATGGGTATAGCTACAACCTCTATCCATTTACAATTGAAAGGAATGAAATATCTACTACCTCTTATCGTTCACAATCGATAGGTATGCAAATAACCACTACCTTTTCCAATTCACATTCGATAGAAATGCAGATAATTACTACCTCTTTCCGTTCACAATCGATAGGAATGCAAATAACTACTACCTCTTACCATTCACAATCGATAGGAATGCCAATAACTACAACCTCTCACCATTCACAATCGATAGGAATGCAAATAACTACTACCTCTTACCGTTCACAATCAATAGGAAGGCAAAAAACTACTGCCTCTTACCTTTCACAATCGATAGGAATAAAAGTAACTACTACCTCTTACCATTCACAATCGATAGGAATGCAAATAACTACTACCCCTCACCATTCACAATCGATAGGAATGCAAATAACTACTACCTCTTAAAATTCACAATCGATAGGAATGCGTATAACTGTAGCAGAGTGATTTTTATGATCATTTTATATATTGTATAAATCATCTATTTAATTACTATCTTTATTATAAAAGCTTAATTACATATTTTGAATATTGTATATTCAGTTTAAATTATTACTTGCAAACCTTACTTTTATGTATAGTAATATTCACGTTATTTTCTATGAATATTCATTAGGGATTTACTTAAATCATTGTATCTGATTGGTTGTTTATATTTCGCGGTCAAGTTTAATTTCCTTTGTTTTGTACCTGTACTTTTCCACGGGACGATAGCCATGACAGTCCGTTGAGTTTATATCTGTTTATATTGACCACATATTTTTCACGTAAATGCTATTCTAGTAAAGTTTCTATTTGTCTTGTAACGTTCTCCTCATATCGCATGTATGTAACACAAGTACACGAGATGTACATGATAGTATTTTATTAAGCTATAAGTATTTGATTTTATAATCTACGGTTTATTTGCCACGGTAGAATTGTATTGTTAATTTGCGTACATTACTATTTGATTATTGTCATGAATAGTCTATATTTTATAAATGACGGCTTATTAAGTGAAAGACGGAAAAGTGTTTCCATTTATATAAAGTAATAGTTTTGTAGTAAATAGTTTTTATCAAGTACAAATATGAATGAGTAAAGAATATTTGTTACATTGTATATTCTTATAATTAGAGTCCGAGTATTTATGTTCGTATTTTGGTTTCAGGACTCCATGTAATGTAATTATGTAGAGCACATGATTGTGTGATGTTTATATAATGTGCCGTTAACCGTATCAGTACAACTCACTCCACAAGTGGTAAGATTATATTTATTTATAGTTTAGCATTGTTTATATTGTATTTGTAAACATGACTTACCTCCCGTTAATTTGGGGCTTTTAACAAATCAATAATATTGACATCATAAGTCTTTATGATTATTATATTTGCAACTTTATGATTGTTGTATGATATTATGTAGTTAATCATTATACGTATTATATATTTCAATGAAGTCATTATTAATAAATGTAGATGTAACATTTAGTATATACCGTTTGTAAGGTAAACCAGTATTGAATACAAATAAACAGATACACGTAAATTACATATAACATTTTGAGTTATTGAATAGTCAAAGGTCAAGCATTTGTAAAAGTACACGTGACACCCGATGTCAATTTCATTGAAGGTAAACATTGAACATTTTCTACTTACAATACATTTTACTTGCTACTTAGTTAATAACAGTTAAAGGTATTATTTATTATATTTCTGTACTATATAACCTGTGATATTCGTAAAAGTATATATATTATGTTATATGAAATAGCTTGTTATTTATATATGTTGTATTGCTATTTCAGACTTTTTTCTACATACTGGTACAATAAAGCATCTGAACCTTAAGCTCTCGTTGGTGTTATTCAACGCATAGAAAACACCTACTACAAATGGCTCCCACGTTTCGTTGGATTGATGGCACATACCAGTTTTTGTGGAGACCCAGATGTGATGTCAGTGACCACCATTAGATGTCTCGAGTCCATGTAAGCAGTGACCATGTGTGTTTGTTTACTTCCGTGATGGTACCATGTGATGAACTTTACCACGTGCTTATGTTTACTAACATTTCGACCCATGTGATCATCGTCCACGTGCGTTTGTTTACAGTTTACCGGATGACATTATAGTACCGGATGTTACTTATAGTAACTTAACTTTTTGTTTTTCACTTTTGGAAAACTGAACTTGCATTATTCTATATTGTGTAATATTGTGATTTAATTATACTTTTGCGGAACAGTGTAATTATTGGAATATTTTTCTAGTTTAAGGTAGGATTTATTTATTTACATTATATACTGTATACCACTTTGATACATTGAAACTTAGCATACACTTGAAACATTTACACACTTAAAATTTAATTTTAAAATTTTACATCCACTTTTTGGACTTTTTATTTTTTTTTGACGTCCTACATTTTGACCTTTTCATACTTAAACATTTATACACATTAAAATTTTTTTTTCCCGAGGCTTACATAGATACGGACTTAGTCTGTCAGAGGACATGTACACTTATATTATTTAGGCATTCCTTTATGGTGTACATGTATTGCTGATAGTTATAAACATACTTTGTAGATTACAGTAGCATAGCTACATAGTATATAGCATACACTTTTATATTTTTAATAAATTTTTCGGTATACAATTGTAGTGTATTGTACTTACATTGAACTATAACCCACATGGTATAGGTCAATGCTCAGTTGAATTTAGCAATTATAACACACATTATGTTTTATGTGTAGCATTGCTAGTTGATATTAGATACATAGTATATATATCGTTTTATAAATGTACTTTGTATAGTGACTTGGTACTTAAGTTGATATGAATTAAATTTATTATCATATTATTTACATATTATACTGAGTTAGATAGTATCTAGAATTTGAGATTGTAGATATACATTGTTGATTATTTTTTTAATATTGATTAAAAATTTCCATTTGATCATTTAGTGTGGTGGTGTTGACACTTATTAAATTTGTGCATTATTATTGAACTTGAATTAGGGTGAATGAATTGAATGTTTATAGGTACACTAGTCTACACCGTTAGCCATGTATGAACAACCGAATGAGCCATGTTACAACGCCATGTATGACCAACCCTACAATACTTACGACACCTATAATCCACAGTACTATCCACCACGCAGAAAACGTCGTCGTCACCGGAGACGCAACAAACAACGTCCATACTGGGACCAGATAGAAGCTGCATACCAACCTGCTCCTTCTTCGACTCATGTTTCTCAACCATCCAGAGAACCTGTTATATGCTACAGATGTGGACAACCAGGTCACTATGCCTTTGCCTGCAGAGTTAGACTTGATCACTCCAGGAAAGCCTGCAACTTTCAGCAGATGAACACTCAAGCTAAGATGTACCAACAACGACAGTTACCAGGTGATACAGAAGGATCACTTGGTAGCCCCAATGAAGTCACAGTAGTCATCAATGGAATTCAAGCATCGGCACTACTAGATACTGGTTCTACAGTTAGTACAGTTAGCCAGTCATTCCATCGACAGTACCTTGCTGACAGTCCTATCCAGACACTCAACCAGATACTTAACATCGAATGTGCAGATGGCCAGAACATGCCATACCTTGGTTTCATCTCAGCAGATTTACAGTTACCAGGTACATCTACATCAGCAGATTTTGAGTTATGCTTACTGTTAGTCGTTCCAGACAGTTCTTACAACAAGCTAGTACCACTTCTTCTGGGAACCAACGTTTTGACAGCAGCTATGATTGATGTAAAGCAACGATATGGATCACGCTTTCTACAAACAGCAGATCTATATACACCTTGGTATATTACGTTTAGATGTTTGCTTTTTAGAGATAAAGAACTACAAAAGAGATACAACATACTTGCCATCATCAAGAGTGCTGAAGGAAAGACAATCCGTATACCGCCTAACAAAGATGTCGTTCTACAGGGATACATGGACCATGAACTACCATACCATCCAGTTTGTGGACTCCTACAGTCATCTGATAGAGCAGCAATACCATCTGACTTAGATATAGCTCCAACATTAGTATCATATCAGTATAGAAACAACAGCATCATACCAGTACACATCAGCGATGTAACTACCAGAACAGTGACCGTTTCGCCAAATGCCATCCTGTGCGAACTTCAACCATTTTCAGTCACCGACATTGATGTACCAGACACCTAAGAACAAGATGCATGGCATGAATCTACATTTCCAGATACACTTACTGATGATCAACTACGTAAAGCCAGAGAATTACTTCATCAATTCAGAGATGTATTCAGCACTTCAGATACTGATATAGGCCACATCACCGCCGTACAGCATAAGATAGAACTGATAGATGAAACACCATTCAAACAACGACACCGGTGTATTCCACCTGCCTTATTCGACGAAGTTTAAACTCACCTTCAACAACTTCTTACTGCTGGGATCATTCGTCGTTCACATTCGCCTTGGTCATCGAATGTTGTATTGGTTAGGAAGAAAGACAACAAGCTCAGAATGTGTGTAGATTATAGACAATTGAACCAGCTGACAATTAAAGACTCATATGCTCTTCCTAGAAGCGAAGAAATCCTTGACGCATTAGGAGGAAACAACTACTATACCGTCATGGACATGAAGAGTGGTTATCACCAAGTAGAGGTTGAAGAGACACACAAGGCTAGAACTGCGTTTACAGTCGGCCCACTTGGTTTCTATGAGTTTAACAGACTTCCGTTTGGCCTCGTAAACAGTCCAGCAACTTACCAGCACCTCATGAAACAGATACTGGGAGATCTTCACCTAGATATATTATGCTTTATATACCTTGACGACTTGATCATCTTTTCAGAGACGTATGAAGAACATCTTGAAAGGTTACAGATGGTACTACAACGACTAAGAGAACACACCTTGAAACTTTCTCCCAAGAAATGTGCATTTTTCAAAGACAAAGTCAAGTACATCGGCCACATAGTCTCTAAAGATGGTATTTCACCCGATCCAGATAAACTAGATAAAAGTCACCAACTGGCCTCGACCCACAACGTCAGAAGACCTTCGTCGCTTCCTTGGTTTTGTCGGTTATTACCGCAAGTTTGTCAAAGACTTCTCCAAGATAGCAAGACCGCTCACAGATTTGATGCCTGCACCAAAGAAGTCCAGTAAGCGAAAACTTAAGAAGCCAACAGTTACATCATGGGTTTGGGACAAGCCACAAGAAGATGCCTTCCAGAAGCTCAAAAGTCAACTTGCGATGCCACCTGTTCTTGGTTATCCACGTTACAAGGAACCTTTTGAACTACATACAGACGCATCTATGCTTGGTCTTGGAGCAATACTGTACCAATCACAAGAGGGAAAGAAAAGAGCCATAGCCTATGCCAGTAGAGGACTTAGTAAGACTGAGAGGAACTATCCAGTCCATAAGTTAGAATTCCTTGCTCTTAAATGGTCAGTAACAGAAAAGTTTCATGATTGCCTTCATGGCAACACATTTACCGTGGTTACAGACAACAACCCACTTACTTACGTCTTAACAACAGAGAAGCTTGATGCCACTGGTCATCGTTGGATAGTAAGTTTGTCATCATACAACTTTAATATCGTCTATCGACCTGGCTTCCGGAACTACTTGGTCGTACCAACACCTCCAACATTAGTACAGATTCTGTCAAAGCCGTTTGCCAGTTACAGCACGTACAACCATATGTTCAGACGTTATCGATGACAACACCTAAAGCCACTGATGATCCATACTTACCATCACAACATCTAGTTAACATCAAGATGGAAAAGAAGCAAGATACTTACCTTAAAGATTGGATATATTGGGTTGATGAACATCGCAAGCCACGAAAAGAACAGTTAGAACGTTCACCATGGAACACTTGGTTTTTGAACAACTACGACAAATTGAAAATAGTTGATGGCGTACTCTACCGTATTATCCACGACAATGGGGAACAACATAAACAGCTTGTATTACCCGAAGTCTGCATTGCCAAAGTATTAACAGCATTACATGATGAGATGGGACATCAAGGCAGAGACAAAACAGTATCATTGGTTAGAGATCGTTTTGTTTGGTTTGGAATGAATCGAGATGTTGACAACTGGATATCAAACTGCGACAGATGTATTCGACGAAAGCAACCTGCAAGTCACAGAGCACCACTCATTAGTATCGAGACAACACAACCTCTTGAGTTAGTATGTATGGACTATCTCTCACTTGAAAGATCTACAGGTGGATTTGAGAACATACTAGTCATAACCGACCACTTCACTCGATATGCATTGGCAATACCAACAAGAAACCAGACAGCGAAAACAACTGCAGACGCATTCTTCAACAACTTTGTCGTCCACTATGGTTTGCCAGGAAGAATACATTCCGATCAAGGTGCCAACTTTGGATCCAAAATCATCAAGGAATTATGCAACATCACTGGTATGACTAAGTCAAGAACAACACCGTATCATCCAATGGGAAACGGCATCACTGAACGTTTCAACAGGACATTACTTTGTATGCTTGGGACACTAGAGAACGTCCAGAAGAAAGATTGGAAGTCGCATGTTGCTGGTCTTGTCCATGCTTACAATTGCACTCGTCATACATCAACTGGATTCTCTCCTTACTATCTGATGTTCGGAAGACAACCAAAGCTACCTATCGACATCGCCTTTGGAATTGGAGATGAAGCTGAACCTATAACTACAACTAAGTATGCAAAAGAAATGCAAGAAAGACTTCGTAAGGCATATGACACAGCAACAAGAAACATCTTTGCTGCCCAGAAACGACAAAAGACACACTACGACCAGAAAGTTAAAGGAGCCGTGCTAAAGCCTGGAGATAGAGTCTTAGTTAAGACACTAGCCTTTGATGGAAATCACAAGTTAGTAGATAGGTGGGAAGATGACCCGTACCGGATAAATAGACAACCTAATTTTGGAATACCAGTGTACGTGGTTCAGAAAGAGAATAAAGAAGGAAGAAAGAGGACTCTACATAGGAATCTGTTCTTACCTATTGGAGATCTGCCCAAAGATATTATTGTTAAAGAAAAGAAACGTCATGCGCACAGGCAAAGAAGAAAGAAGCAGCCCGAGGAACAGACGAAATCTGAAGGGAACAGTGAGAACAGGACCACTGATGAAGTATCAGATGAGGAGTCGGAGCAGGAGTATGGATATTGGATACTTGATCAGGATACACAGGACAACACTAACAGTGATGTACCAGTTGTGGACCTACAAGAAGAAGGAACTCTTGGTTGCACTGGTGACGGCCATGATGGAGCTGAGAGTAGTGATCAGCAGGGAACTGGTTTAGGAGGGGACGCTCTTCCTGTGGACATTATTACAGCTGCAGAACCAAACCCTGTGAGTGATGAGGAACACGAAGAAGCGACTGCTCAATCTACTGAAGAACACACTTCTATTGATCAAGACGAGGGTACGCTAACAGACTTGTCACTAGAAGAGGCAGATGAACCCACCATAGCTCCGGAACATTAACGACGAAGAAGACGGATATTACCGACACCACCACGAGACCCACCAGTATCAACTAGACCTCAGAGGGACAGGAAACCACCGAAATACCTTGAGGATTATGTTGTATCCAAGCAAGCCACTACGGTCCAACAGCCAGATTGGCTTCTCAAGATTCACTGGTTGGAGTCAGAAGCACAGAAAGGAAGATTTAAAGGATTGGAGATTGAACTGTCCAGAACTATCCTTGACATCATGCGAAGCAACAACTAATGGTAAATGGCTTGCCGAGAACGTCAACCTTCAGTGAAGGGGGAAACAGACTGGAATGACGTGGAAGTCATTTTCCTACAGCGGGGAGAATGTAGCAGAGTGATTTTTATGATCATTTTATATATTGTAAAAATCATCTATTTAATTACTATCTTTATTATAAAAGCTTAATTACATATTTTGAATATTGTATATTCAGTTTAAATTATTACTTGCAAACCTTACTTTTATGTATAGTAATATTCACGTTATTTTCTATGAATATTCATTAGGGATTTACTTAAATCATTGTATCTGATTGGTTGTTTATATTTCGCGGTCAAGTTTAATTTCCTTTGTTTTGTACCTGTACTTTTCCACGGGACGATAGCCATGACAGTCCGTTGAATTTATATCTGTTTATATTGACCACATATAGTTTACCTGTAAACCTTATAGACACGTTTTTTCAATTATCACCCGTAGTAATAATCTTCGCCGCTGGGCGCGCTATAATCACGTCCGCCATTACAGTAATGATCAAAGCGTAAACAAAGCATTCAATCGTAACGAGAAATATATAAACAAGTTAGTTCATCCTCATCATGTCTACTGAAGTTAAACATTGTGTTAAAAGTTCAATGCCAGATATTTTCAAAGAAATAAAGGACTGGAATGACGATATGAGGAGTTGGCCAAATTTAATGTACGGTGACATTTATAACTACTTGATAAGATCAAAGGCAGTTGATGGGGAAACAATGAAAAACTTTAAGAGCTTACAGAGTTATAATTATTTTCAAAGTGCAAATGTAGACAAAATATTGCATTTCAATGCAACAGATAACAAAATATTTATGAAGGCGAGTGTACAATCATCCCAGACTGTGAGTAGACTTAATGATGCCTATGTTATGTGCACAGGGGAAGGTGCAGTGGAACAAGCCTGGTGTACGTGCATGGCTGGTTTAGGACTTTCATGCAGTCATGTCGGAGCATTATTGTGGAAGATGGAGTATGCTGTGAGAAATAGCATGACTGGAGTAAGTTGCACAGACGAAACTGCCAAGTGGAATAGAGGAACTACCAGGAACATTGAACCAAAGCCCCTTGTCAGTATTCAGCTGAAAAAAAAACAAAACTTGGTGAAAATACGATGGGTAATGAAAATGTCCCTGGACTACGAGATACACCATTTTATGTTTCTAAAGAGGAATTTAAAGAAGCCGTCAATGCCTCACCAATGCTACCTTTATTCGAAATCAAAGGAACAATCATGAACAAAAGCTTTAAAAGTAATCCGTCAGTTCGTACTCAAGAAAGTATTGAACAAGTTCATGGTGAACATAATGATTTGTCATCATGTGCTAAATGTGTGCAGTTTCTTTCTAAATATGTGTTCCTGACAGATTCTCAAGTAGTTAGATTACAGACTAAAACAACACTTCAGTCCAAAAGCTTATTATGGAAAGACTAGAAAGATAAGAATAACTGCCAGCAGTGCTCACAAAGTGCCAGTTAAGGAAACAACAGACAGCACGAACTTTATACGTGAACATTTACACCCAAAATTTGTTGGAAATAAATTCACTAAACATGGCCAGCAGGGAGAAATAGATGCAAAAGTGTATCTGAACTCTAATGGACATCAAGTCCAAGAGAAAGGCATTTGTGTGTCACAACAGGAAAACTGGTTGTCCGCAAGTCCTGATGGAATTTTTGATGGACAAACTCTTCTAGAAATAAAGTGTCCAGTGCCTTCTTCTAGTTGGTCAACATTAGATCAACTATTTGAATCTGGAAAATATGATGTCGGAAAAGATGAAAATGGAGATATTGTTGTAAAGGAAAAAGGGAGCAGAGGAATTTACCTACAAGTTCAGCTCACTATGTATTGTACGGGATTAAAACAGTGCAAGTTGCTTGTATGGCTGGGCGTAGATGAACATAAATATATTGACATTCTGTATAACGAGACTTACGTTAATAACCAAGTCACCAGATTAAAAACTTCTTCCATGTTTAGTTAATGAGATCCAGGATGACCGTCTGATGATGAGCAAATCTTTTGTAAAGTTTATGCATATTTGATAATATATATGAATACATGTACATTTGCTTAATTTGAGCAGTCAGATTTTGAAGGGAATGTATAATTATAAATGAGCACCGATGTATGTGCTTATTTTGTATTGAAAATTATTTTATTTGTTTTAAACTAAAAAAAAAAAATACATTTAAATAATTGTTTCATTTGTTGGTTCATCTGAACATATATACATGTACCTGTATATATATATTATTCGTGAGATGTGGTATGATTGCCAGTGTTCATCCCATTACATCAGTTAAAGAGTAAAATATCTTAAAAGGTTAATCATGAAACCATTTATTGATCAAAAAGGTGTCCAAGTTTAATGTTTTCATTTAAATACCTCCAATGATGTTTTACTCTTTGATTGATGTATTGCGATGAAAGTTTTATTATAAATTATGAATAAGAGGAGATGAGTTGGACAATGTTATACATCAATGCGACAGACACCCAATTACAAAATAAATTTGACCCAAAACTAACACAAACATGACAAAGGTAAATTCAAAAAGGTAGAGTTCATAAAATAACCAAAAGACGTCTAGAGGGAAATATGTCATCCTGAATATGCATAAACTATTTGCCACTGGACGCTAAACAAACAACATAATACAATCATAATGCAATGACCATATATATCAATTACATTATCCAAATGCCTTAAATATACATGTACATGTACAGTGTATATTCCAACTGTTAAAAAATAACAAACTAATTTCACTCATTACTTTCATTAGTATCTCTGATCAGATCTGACCGTAAATTAACCAAAGCAGAGCATACAAGCAAAATGTCATCAAACAGGTTTAAGGATGATACAGGCACAGTCCCACTTATAATTTTGAAGACCTTCAATCGTCGAATTACCCTTTCAACATGTATCCGTACTCTGGCAATCCTTCTTGTGGTTGTCACATCTTCCGCACTTAACTGGGGTTTGTCTTTTGTGAACGCTGGAATGTTCAGCTTAACATGCAATGGAAACAATAAGTCATCTATTGTAAAGCCTCGATCTGCCATTATCTCATCGCCTGGAAGCAAGTAATTTATGAATCCACTTTTGTCTACAATAAATTTATCACTAGCACGACCACCAAAAGCTTTGGATATGAACATAATTTGTCCATGTGGGGATATCCCTACTAAATATTTAGCTGTATTATGGGACTTGTAATTGCTGTATGTTTCACCCCTACTCCTTAAATTAGTTGGTCTCTGAATAAATGTTTCAGCACAGTCAATGATACAGGTAGTTCTGGGATAATTTACCAGTCTCTTATTACTTCTCTAGGGAGCCAAACAATCATGGACTTTAACTTATCTGCCAACACAGGAATCCATGAATTAAATATTTTGCAAGCTAAACCACTTGATATACGAAATCTTCTGCATAGATCGTCAAAAATTAAATTTAACTTAAGTCTCATGAGCACAAGGAGTAATTGATCTGCTACCTCTAATTGAAAACTGAATGTATTGAAAAGAGTAAAACATTTCACCAGCGTGAAAAAGACTTCTTTTGTGACCCCTGTATACAATAAAGCGTCATTGTCCGTTTTTAAGTTTTGAGCAGCAGACATAGTTGCTCCGTCAGATTTACTTTGAACTCCCTTTTCTTCCGTTAAAACTATATTTGTTTGAGAGGATTTAGTCTGAAAATCGGTCCATTTTTTCCCGTACGTGTGATCTTTCTGCGGTAAGAAGTCCGATTCAAGATATTGTGTACTAACAGTAGATGAAGCTTCTATAACATTAAAACTACAAATAGCCTCCGGTAATTTCTCGTACGGCGTACTTGCGCCTGGTAAACTTTCTAAGGTAGTGTCCAATTCTGTTATTTCCATATCGGAATCTGAATCACCAGTTTCCAGTTTTCTTTTTTTCATTGACAATTGATGTTTTAAAATTTTTCTTCTACCCGGAGTTGTCTTATTTTCATACCCCATCTTTAACTTAGGAGAAGGATTTCTATCCGTAGGTTTTCCGTCAATAAAATGTTAAGAGCATACATATACATTTTTTGGAAGATCTTTCCGATTTAAAGCTTTAATCCACTCAAGTCGTATCAATTCTTTGGATGGCATTACATGAAGTCTGTAAGGAATTAAACACGGGCAATGGTCGTGCATTTCACCATGTAATTCACACATTGATTTCTTCAATAAAGTTATTTTTTCCGATTATTGGAACAACCATGAACTGAACATGAGTTCCCACCACCCGTTTTGTATTTATTTTCACTCTCCATAACAAAACGAATAAAAAAATAGTGGAAAACAAAATGTAAACAAAAGATCGATATTGTTGTGATTAAAGCACGTGCGTTATCTATCATTAGTGCTATGGCTGCAGCACCACGTGATAGATCAATGGCAGCGCACATGATAATTAGGTCAGATCTTGAAAAATGTGTCTATATATTTTGGACAACATTATTATAGAATACTGTAAGTTACTTCTTTATTAACATTATTTATATTTTTCACGTAAATGATATTCTAGTAAAGTTTCTATTTGTCTTGTAACGTTCTCCTCATATCGCATGTATGTAACACAAGTACACGAGATGTACATGCTAGTATTTTATTAAGCTATAAGTATATGATTTTATAATCTACAGTTTATTTGCCACGGTAGAATTGTATTGTTAATTTGCGTACATTACTATTTGATTATTGTCATGAATAGTCTATATTTTATAAATGACGGCTTATTAATTGAAAGACGGAAAAGTGTTTCCATTTATATAAAGTAATAGTTTTGTAGTAAATAGTTTTTATCAAGTACAAATATGAATGAGTAAAGAATATTTGTTACATTGTATATTTTTATAATTAGAGTCCGAGTATTTATGTTCGTATTTTGGTTTCAGGACTCCATGTAATGTAATTATGTAGAGCACATGATTGTGTGATGTTTATATGATGTGCCGTTAAGCGTATCAGTACAACTCACTCCACAAGTGGTAAGAGTATATTTATTTATAGTTTAGTATTGTTTATATTGTATTGTAAACATGACTTACCTCCCGTTAATTTGGAGCTTTTAACAAATCAATAATATTGACATCATAAGTCTTTATGATTATTATATTTGCAACTTTATGATTGTTGTATGATATTATGTAGTTAATTATTATACATATTATATATTTTAATGAAGTCATTATTAATAAATGTAGATGTAACATTTATTATATACCGTTTGTAAGGTAAACCAATATTGAATACAAATAAACAGATACACGTAAATTACATATAACATTTTGAGTTATTGAATAGTCAAAGGTCAAGCATTTGTAAAAGTACACGTGACACCCGATGTCAATTTCATTGAATGTAAACATTGAACATTTTCTACTTACAACACATTTTACTTGCTACTTAGTTAATAACAGTTAAAGGTATTATTTATTATATTTCTGTACTATATAACCTGTGATATTCGTAAAAGTATATATATTATGTTATATGAAATAGCTTGTTATTTATATGTGTTGTATTGCTATTTCAGACTTTTTTCTACATACTGGTACAATAAAGCATCTGAACCTTAAGCTCTCGTTGGTGTTATTCAACGCATAAAAAACACCTAACTACTGCCTATTACCGTTCATAGTCGATAGGAAGGCCAATAGCTACCACCTCTTACCGTTAACAATCGATATGAAAGCAAATTAATACTACCTCTTACCGTTCACAATCGATAGGAATGCAAATAACTACTACCTCTTACCATTCACAATCGATAGGAAGGTAAAAAACTACTGCGTCTTACCATTCACAATCGATAGGAAAGCAAATAAATTCTACCTCTTACCGTTCACAATCGATAGGAATGCAAATAACTACTACTTCTTACCATTCACAATCGATAGGACGGCAAATAACTTCTACCTCTTACCATTCACAATCGATAGGAATGCAAATATCTACTACCTCTTACCATTCACAATCGATAGGAATGAAAATAACTACTACCTCTTACCATTCACAATCGATAGGAAGGCAAAAAACTACTGCCTCTTACCATTGACAATCGATAGGAATGCAAATAACAACTACCTCTCACCATTCACAATTGATAGGAATGCAAATAACTACTACCTCTTACCATTCACAATCGATAGGAATGCAAATAACTTCTATCTCTTATCGTTGTCAATCCATAGGAATTCAAATAACTACTACCTCTTACCGTTCACAATCGATAGGAAGGCAAAAAACTACTGCCTCTTACCATTCACAATCGATAGGAATGCAAATAACAACTACCTCTCACCATTCACAATTGATAGGAATGCAAATAACTACTACCTCTTACCATTCACAATCGATAGGAATGCAAATAACTTCTATCTCTTATCGTTGTCAATCGATAGGAATTCAAATAACTACTATCTCTTATCGTTCACAATCGATAGGATTCCAAATAACTACTACCTCTTACCGTTCACAATCGATAGGAAGGCAAAAAACTACTGCCTCTTACCTTTCACAATCGATAGGAATAAAAATAACTACTACCTTTTACCATTCACAATCGATAGGAATGCAAATAACTTCTACCTCTTATCGTTCACAATCGATAGGATTCCAAATAACTACTACCTCTTACCGTTCACAATCGATAGGAAGGCAAAAAACTACTGTCTCTTACCTTTCACAATCGATAGGAATAAAAATAACTACTACCTCTTACAATTCACAATCGATAGGAATCCAAATAACTACTACCTCTTACCATTCACAATCGATAGCAATGCAAATAACTACTACCTCTTACCATTCACAAACGATAGGACGGCAACAAAACACTGCCTCTTACCTTTCACAATCGATAGGACGGCAAATAACTACAATCTCTCACCATTCACAATCGAAAGGAATGCAAATAACTACTACCTCTTACCATTCACAATCGATAGGAATGTAAATAACTACTATCTCTTATCGTTCACAATCGATAGGAATCCAAATAATAACTACTACCTCTCACCATTCACAATCGATAGGAATGCAAATAACTACTACGTCTTACCATTCACAATCAATAGGAATGCAAATAACTTCTCTCTCTTATCGTTCACAATCGACAGAATCCAAATAACTACTACCTCTTACCGTTCACAATCGATAGAACGGCAAATAACTACTACTTCTTACCATTCACAATCAATAGGAATGCAAATAACTACTACCTCTTACCGTTCACAATCGATAGGAATGCAATTATCTACTACCTCTTACCATTCAAAATCGATAGAAATCCAAATAGTAATGTGGACAAGTTCATTTATATTCATATTATCTATCTGATAATATTCCAAACTTTGTATTTAGTTTATATCTATTTTACCCTATACTATAATGATCCTACTATATTGAACATATTTTGTATCATACGGTTCAATGAATTCAAATACTCCATGTAGGTTCTTTGATATTTACTCACCACTGGCTATTGGACAAACTGCTTTACTTAATAGTTGTTTTATCTGGTTTTATCTAGTTTAACAGTTCACCTTTTGACTATATTTATTGTACTTTTTAACTATATTGTCAATGCAGAATAAGTAACACCAGAAACATCATCAAGAGCCGTAGCCAGCATTCTAAGGTATTTACATTAAAGGGTTTTTCAAATTAGTTGATGGTTAAATGTTTTTGACTAAAATATTTTATTTAGTTTCATTTACTTTGCTAATTGTATTTCAAACTTCATATTTTCTTATTAACCTGTAATTAACTTTCAATGTTATATAGTATTTTATATAGTAGTATGGTCAACTTACTATAGTGAACAGTTTTCATTAGCATTGATTTACAAATTGTTTACATTCAGAGTTGTCATTTAACTGTATTTTGAATTATTATTTATTTGCAATTGTGTAATTAAACGTAATATACATTATTTGCTACAAAATGATATATTCATATGCATTTATATGTAAAGTTGTATTTATTTGTCATTATCTGTATATTTCAGATCTGTCGTTGCCTTCTATTCTATGTTTATATTTAATAAAGTATATGAACATTCTGCATTAATTCATCAGAGCCTTATTCCAACTGGTCTACTACCTCTTACCATTCAGAGTTGATAGGAATGCAGATAACTATTACCTCTTACCGTTCACAGTCGATAGGAATGCCAATAACTACTACCTCTTACCGTTCACAGTCGATAGGAATGCAAATAACTACTACCCCTTGCCATTCACAATCAATAGGAATGCAAATAACTACTACCTCTTACAATTCACAATCAATAGGAATGCAAATAACTACTACCTCTTACAATTCACAATCAATAGGAATGCAAATAACTACTATCTCTTATCGTTCACAATCGATAGGAATCCAAATAACTACTACCTCTTACCATCCACAATCGATAGGAATGCAAATAATTACTACCTCTTCTCGTTCACAATCAATAGGAATGCAAATAACTACTACCTCTAACAATTCACAATCAATAGGAATGCAAATAACTACTATCTCTAATCGTTCACAATCGATAGGAATGCAAATAACTATTACCTCTTACAATTCACAATCAATAGGAACGCAAATAACTACTACCTCTTACAATTCACAATCAATAGGAATGCAAATAACTACTATCTATTATCGTTCACAATCGATAGGAATCCAAATAACTACTACCTCTTACCATTCACAATCGATAGGAATGCAAATAATTACTACCTCTTATTGTTCACAATCGATAGGAATCCAAATAACTACTACCTCTTACCGTTCACAATCGATAGGACGGCAAATAACTACTACTTCTTACCATTCACAATCAATAGGAATGCAAATAACTACTACCTCTTACAATTCACAATCAATAGGAATGCAAATAACTACTATCTCTTATCGTTCACAATCGATAGGAATCCAAATAACTACTACCTTTTACCATTCACAATTGATAGGAATGCAATTAACTACTACCTTTTGCCTTTCACAATCGATAGGACGGCAAATAACTACTACCTCTTACCATTCACAATCGATAGGAATGCAAATAACCACTACCTCTTACCATTCACAATCGAAAGGACGGCAAAAAACTACTGCGTCTTACCATTCACAATCGATAGGAATGCAAATTATTACTACCCCTTATCGTTCATAATCGATAGAAATCCAAATAACTACTACCTCTTACCGTTCATAATCGATAGGAATGCAAATTACTTCTACCTCTTATCGTTCACAATCGATAGGAATCCAAATAACTACTACCTCTTTCCATTCACAATCGATAGGAATGCAAATAACTACTACCTCTTGCCGTTCACAATCGATAGGACGGCAAATAACTACTACCTCTTACCATTCACAATCAATAGGAATGCAAATAACTACTATCTCTAATCGTTCACAATCGATAGGAATGCAAATAACTATTACCTCTTACAATTCACAATCAATAGGAACGCAAATAACTACTACCTCTTACAATTCACAATCAATAGGAATGCAAATAACTACTATCTATTATCGTTCACAATCGATAGGAATCCAAATAACTATTACTTCTTACCATTCACAATCGATAGGAATGCAAATAATTACTACCTCTTATTGTTCACAATCGATAGGAATCCAAATAACTACTACCTCTTACCGTTCACAATCGATAGGACGGCAAATAACTACTACTTCTTACCATTCACAATCAATAGGAATGCAAATAACTACTACCTCTTACAATTCACAATCAATAGGAATGCAAATAACTACTATCTCTTATCGTTCACAATCGATAGGAATCCAAATAACTACTACCTTTTACCATTCATAATTGATAGGAATGCAATTAACTACTACCTTTTGCCTTTCACAATCGATAGGACGGCAAATAACTACTACTTCTTACAATTCACAATCAATAGGAATGCAAATAACTTCTATCTCTTATCGTTCACAATCGATAGGAATCCAAATAACTACTACCTCTTACCATTCACAATCGATAGGAATGCAAATAACTACTACCTCTTGCCGTTCACAATCGATAGGACGGCAAATAACTACTACCTCTTACCATTCACAATCAATAGGAATGCAAAAAACTACTATCTCTTATCGTTCACAATCGATAGGAATCCAAATAACTACTACCTCTTACCATTCACAATCGATAGGAATGCAAATAACTAATACCTCTTGCCGTTCACAATCGATAGGACGGCAAATAACTACTACCTCTTACCATTCACAATCGATAGGAATGCAAATAACTACTATCTCTTACCGTTTACAATCGATAGGACGGCAAATAACTACTACCTCTTACCATTCACAATCGATAGAAATGCAAATAACAAAGAAAATGATGGTGCAATTACTACCTCTAACCATTCACAATCGATAGGAATGCAAATAACTACTACCTCTTATCGTTCACAATCGATAGAAATCCAAATAACTACTACCTCTTACCGTTCACAATCGATAGGCATTCAAATAACTACTACCTCTTACCGTCCACAATCGAAAGGAATGCAAATAACTACTACCTCTAACCGTTTACAATCGATAGGAATGCCGATAAATACTACCTCTTACCATTCACAATCGATAGGACGGCAAATAACTACTACCTCTTACCATTCACAATCAATAGGAATGCAAATAACTACTATCTCTTATCGTTCACAATCGATAGGAATCCAAATAACTACTACCTCTTACCATTCACAATCGATAGGAATGCAAATAACTAATACCTCTTGCCGTTCACAATCGATAGGACGGCAAATAACTACTACCTCTTATCATTCACAATCGATAGGAATGCAAATAACTTCTATCTCTTATCGTTCACAATCGACAGATTCCAAATAACTACTACCTCTTACCGTTCACAATCGATAGGACGGCAAATAACTACTACTTCTTACCATTCACAATCAATAGAAATACAAATAACTGCTACCTTTTATCATTCACAATCGATAGGAATGCAAATAACTACTACCTCCTACCGTTCACAATCGATTGAAATCCAAATAACTACTACCTCCTACCGTTCACAATATATAGGAAGGCAAATAAATACTACCTCTTGCCATTCACAACGATAGGACGGCAAATAAAAACTACTTCCTGCCATTCACAATCGATAGGAATCCAAATATCTACTACTTCTTACCATTCACAATCGATAGGAATGCCAAAAAAATACTACTTCTTACCATTAACAATCGATAGGAATCAAAATATCTACTACCTCTTACCATTCACAATCGATAGAAATGCAAATAACAAAGAAAATGATGGTGCAAACGACGAACTAATACAACCAATAAATTGTAGGAATCCACCAAATATCAGAGCGGGTCTTTCGCCAAAACATTCAACAATTCGAACTGCAAACACTCCTAAAACAAAGGAAACATGTGTATTTTAGTTATGTGATGAATATAGAAAAACTTCTCTGTTTTCTTGATTTCACCTAAACAGTTATATCTATAAGAGTAAAATATGCATTCTTTAACTTCTATGAATCATAGATTACAATAGGTGTGTACTGTTTAATTCAAAGATATTTATAACACAACAACTCTAGCAAGATTTGTTTATACTGTTTACTCAACAATTGATTCGGGCGTGTCATGTGTAACTCAATAACAAATCCAGCAATTATCTCTATACTCATTCAATAACAAGTCCCTCAAGGTTATGAAGAACGCCAAGAATGATCACTTTGTACTTCACAAGTTCTATCTTTAAACACAAATAAGTGACAGTGTCTCAGTTTCTTAACTCAAAATGGACATTTGAATTCATAGATAATATATATATACAACTCGTCTAAACATCAGCCCAACAATGTTAGATCTGTAAATTTGCTTTCGCAATTTTTTTGTTTTTCCCTCGCCGGGATTCGAACTCATGCTACTGAGATATCGTGACACCAAATCGCCTGCACTAAATCCGGTGTTATATAGACATTCTTCCCCCATGCCAGTTTTTCCCCAATTTATACAAGTCTGAAAATAAAACCCAACAGGGTATGAATTATATTTTTACGCTGACAAATATTTTTGGTCAATTTACATAAGCACAAGTCTGTTTATACATGTTCATCATTCTGTCTATATAGCAATGTGTCAACTAGTTTGTTTTTCTTTTTATTTCCACCATATCTACTTTTATAATAGTCTGTCTTCATTCTCAACAGTCTGGATTTGTTTCCACAAGTCTGTTTTTGTTCACTAGTCCGTCTAGATTTTCATCGGTCTGTCTATGCATGTTTCCACTAGTATGTATGCATTTTCAATAGTCTGACTTCATATTCACCAGTCTGTCTTTGTGTCTACTATTCTGTCTACATATCCACCAGTCTGTCTCCGTGTTTAATAGTTTATCTACAAGTTTACCAGTCAGTTTACGTATCCACCATTCTGCCTACTATACCAGTCTGTATATGTGCCCACCAGTCTGTCTATACATGTCTACCAGTCGGTATATATGTCTACCATATCATACTGTGTCAACGTGTCCATCTTCTGTCTACATGTTGATCAGTCCGTCTAAAATTGCATTTTGTTGTGTTATTTTGTCGGATATTCCAAATCTTCATTATGCTCACATTCACATGCATTATTTTGACCTGAAAATGTGCTTTAGGTGTATACTCCATACTAATACCCTAATGCTATGAAATGCCAAAAAAAAGTTGTCGTTGGGATTTATCATAAGCCAAGAAACATTTTTAATATGTTTTGTCACAACAATTGACTTAAACTTTGCAGGTTTAGATTTTCAGGCTAGTATTACAAATCAAGCTTAAAAATAAAATAGTCTTATCCAGCTCTGGTTGTCAAACTGTCATTTCACAACCATACTAAATATTCATGGTTTCGCCTAAACAACAACCAGTCTTGGAAAACATGATTATTATTATAGTTGTAATTGGTTTTGAAATAGCTTTCAGAAACCGAGAGTACTCTTACTCCGGTGCTAAGTGATTATTGTGCACCATACCAACATTTTTAGTGAAGTCAATTGTAACTGATATTTCACATGTTTTCTTATGGTGTGGAATGGCTATAGGACGCCGGCGCGCTAGACCACTCGACCATCTTGGCTTCACACATTTTATAAAGCTTTCGGTGGCCGGGTGTTACCTTTCCTCGTCAGTTTTAATCTAGCGTCGTAATACAGTACATGATATATAAGGCATGAAGATGGTATTGTATATATATGTCAACTTAACATAATTTACGGATTTATTTTAAAGTCTCAAGGTTTTAACTACCTCAGGCACTTGTAAAGATCCTAGAAATTTTTTCTTACTATTTCTAAGTGTATTTCATTAAAATCATGATGCATTAAAAAACCCAGTGATAGTTATCGGATTCCTGTTTATATTGTTCAAACAAGATACTGCAAGTGAAAACACTTTTTGATCAGGCATATGGCATGGAATTAATAATACGTCACAAACATATTATGAACGCCACGCTATATACCTCGCTATGAATCATGATTTTCGTTGTTTAAAAATGTACTTGTTTTAATCTCATCGTATATTTTAAGCAAATGTATATGTTGTAACACACATAGAAATGAATTGAAAATAAAATGACACCGAATTTGTATTCACGTTACATGCAAGTTTGAGTGGTTGTTGCCTTCCAAACGTAAAGTTATAAGTGTACATATTGAAGGTCATTAAAAACACATATATTCTGATGAAATAATATTTCAAACATTTTTAAATTCATTAATACTTATTTTTTTACATTCAATATCAGCTTTTTAGTATTCAAACTACAGTGAATTTACACATATAGCAATTTAAAGAAAACCAACGTTGTAAACGAACCTCCTCCTAGGTAAATCGCAGTGTTAGTGGATCCTATAACAGCAGCTGTCGTCAATCCAATATCAAATTCTCCAATTATATATGTATAATATATTCCAATACTGTTCTGAATACTCATTGACAACAGTGTGTTAATGAAACCAGCAAATGTTATCAGATATTCAAAACTACTATCGATATTGCTGGTATTGTCTTCGTCTGAGTTATGTTTTGGAATATCTTTCTGTTGCTGACATTTCATTACCTTTAAATCTTTTTCACGACCGAAATAGTCAACATCTTGAAGAGATTTCATTTCGCCACCGTTTTGCTGAAACATTTTATTGAGTTCACAATTTCTTGTATATTCAGTCTGATGATACTTTCTCAATAAAAGTTTTTTAAAGACATCAACTACACAACTTTGCTTATCATTTGCGGTATTCGAATATTAGTCCTTTTGTTAACTTACACAAACTAAGTATTGTCTAGTTATGTGATACAAATCATCATTACTGTTAAGATCCTGCTTTATCAAAGCATTCAAGTTTATTCTAAAGATAACCTTATTGCGTTATGATTTAACACGATTCAACATTTAAACTGATACCCTTTTGAACTGATGTCCTTGTTAGAATGCAAATTGAAGATATATAAAAGTTATTTTGTGTTTGTTCGTTTGTGCAAATAATCTATTTCATTTTGCGCTAATGCTTCTTCGAAAAAACAAGTTCCAGGTTTTCCCAATTAAAACCAAATTTAAGCAGAAACATGACAATTATTTTTTTTGTCCCATCTTTTTGGAGAAAACTCACATATTTGTTTAGACAATGCGTGAACACTAATGTTAAAAAAAGGAAATGCTCTATCTAAATGATGTATATAAGGTTTATGTTTTATTCAAAATACAAGTGAACATCCGGGTCGATGCAACTGCTAGTGGAGTTTTTATTTCCCGAGGGTATCACCAACCATGTAGTCAGCACTTCTGTGTTGACATGAATTATCATTTATGCATGGTCATAATTATAAATTAACTGTTTACAAAACTTTAAAAAATAGGTATACTAATTATAAAAAAGAAAGATGTGTTATGATTGCCAATGAGACAACTCTCCACAAGAGACTAAAATGACACAGAAATTAACAACTATAGGTCACCGTAGTCTTCTCTACCTCAGGAATAGACTACATAAGCAGTATTTGGCAAAACTTACATTATCAACTAAAGGTCACCGCAGGCTTTTCTACCTCAGGAATAGACTACTTTAACTGTAGTTGGCAAAACTTATATTAAAAATTATAGTTCACCGTGGGCTTTTCTACCTCTGGAATCAACTACCTTAGCAGTATTTGGCAAAACTTACATTAACAACTACAGGTCACCGTAGACTTTTCTACCTCTGGAATAGACTACCTTAGCAGTAGTTGTCGAAACTTACATAAACAACTATAGGCCACCGTAGGCTTTTCTACCTCTGAAATATACTACCTTAGCAGTAGTTGGCAAAACTAACATTTACAACTATAGTTCACCGTGGGCTTTTCTACCACTGGAATAAACTACCTAAGCTGTAGTTGGCAAAACTTACATTAACAACTATAGTTCACCGCAGGGTTTTCTACCTCAGAAATAGACTACCTTAACTGTAGTTGGTAAAAATTACATTAACAACTATATATAGGTCACCGTAGGCTTTTTTTTTTTTATCTCAGGAATAGACTACCTTAGCTGTAGTTTGCAAAAATTAAATTAACAATTATATGTCACCGTTGGCTTTTCTACCTCTGAAATAGACTACCTTAGCTGAAGTTGACAAAACTGACATTAACAACTATAGGTCACCGTAGGCTTTTTTACCTCTGGAATAGACTACTTGAGCTGTAGTTGGCAAAACTAACATTAACAAGAATAGGTCACCGTAGGCTTTTCTACCTCTGGAATAGACTACCTTAGCTGTAGTTGGCAAACTTACATTAACAACTATAGGTCACCATACAATTTTCTACCTCTGGAATAGTCTACCTTAGCAGTAGTTGTCGAAACTTACATAAACAACTATAGGCCACCGTAGGCTTTTCTACCTCTGGAATAGACTACCTTAGCAGTAGTTGGCAAAACTAACATTTACAACTATAGTTCACCATGGGCTTTTCTACCTCTGGAATAAACTACCTAAGCTGTAGTTGGCAAAACTTACATTTACAACTATAGTTCACCGCAGGCTTTTCTACTTCAGGAATTGACTATCTTAGATGTAGTTGGCAAAAAATACATTAACAACTATAGGTCACCGTAGGCTTTTCTACCTCAGGAATAGACTACCTTAGCTGTTGTTGGCAAAACTAACATTAACAACAATAGGTCACTGTAGGCTTTTCTTCCTCTGGAATAGACTACCTGAGCTGTAGTTGGCAAAACTAACATTAACAACTATAGGTCACCGCAGGCTTTTTTACCCCTGGAATAGACTACTTGAGCTGTAGTTGGCAAAACTAACATTAACAACAATAGGTCACTGTAGGCTTTTCTTCCTCTGGAATAGACTACCTGAGCTGTAGTTGGCAAAACTTACATTAACAACTATAGGTCGCAATACAATTTTCTACCTCTGGAATAGACTACCTAAGCTGTAGTCGGCGAAACTTACATTAACAACTATAGGTCACCGTAGATTTCTCTACCTCTGGAATAGACTACCTTAGCAGTAGTTGGCAAAACTAACATTTACAACTATAGTTCACCGTGGGCTTTTCTACCTCTGGAATCAACTACCTAAGCTGTAGTTGGCAAAACTTACATTAACAACTATAGTTCACCGCAGGCTTTTCTACCTCAGGAATAGACTACCTTAGCTGTAGTTGGCAAAAATTACATTAACAACTATAGGTCACCGTAGGCTTTTCTACCTCAGGAAAAACTACCTTAGCTGTAGTTGGCAAAACTTACATTAACAACTATAGGTCACCGTAGGCTTTCTTTTTATCTCAGGAATAGACTACTTGAGCTGTAGTTGGCAAAAATAACATTAACAACTATAGGTCACCGTAGGCTTTTCTACCTCTGACATAGACTACCTTAGCTGTAGTTGGCAAAACTAACATTAACAACTATAGGTCACCGTAGGCTTTTTTTTACCTCTGGAATAGACTACTTGAGCTGTAGTTGGCAAAACTAACATTAACAACAATAGGTCACCGTAGGCTTTTCTACCTCTGGAATAGACTACCTCAGCTGTAGTTGGCAAAACTTACATTAACAACTATAGGTCACCATACACTTTTCAACCTCTGGAATAGACTACCTAAGATGTAGTTGGCGAAAATTACATTAACAACTATAGGTCATCGTAGACTTTTCTACTTCTGGAATAGACTACCTAAGCTGTAGTTGGCAAAACTTACATTAACAACTATAGGTCATTGTATGCTTTCCTACCTCTGGAATAGACTACCTGAGCTGTAGTTGGCAAAACTTACATTAACAACTATAGATTAGTTCACCGTATGCTTTTCTACCTCTGGAATAGACTACAGTAGTGTAGTTGGCGAAACTTAAATTAACAACTATAGGTCACCGTATGCTTTTCTACCTCTGGAATAGACTACATTAGCTGTAGTTGGCAAAACTTACATTAACAACTATAGTTCATCGCAGGCTTTTCTACCTCTGGAATAGACTACATTAGATTGTAGTTTGCAAAACTTACATTAACAACTATAGGTCACCGTAGGCTTTTCTACCTCTGGAATAGACTACCTTAGCAGTATTTGGCGAAATTTACATTAACAACTATAGATCACCGGAGGCTTTTCTACCTCTGGAATAGACTACCTTAGCAGTAGTTGGCGAAACTTGCATTAAGAACAAGAGGTCACAGTAGGCTTTTCTACCTCTGGAATAGACTACCTTTGCTGTAGTTTGCAAAACTTACATTGACAATTATAGGTCACAGTAGGCTTTTCTACCTCTGGAATAGACTACCTTTGCTGTAGTTTGCAAAACTCACATTGACAACTGTAGGTCACCGTAGGCTTTTCTACCTCTGGAATAGACTACATTAGCTGTAGTTGACGAAACATACATTAACAACTATAGGTCACCGTAGGCTTTTCTACCTCTGGAATAGACTACCTTTGCTGTAGTTTGCAAAACTTATATTAACAACTATAGATTACCGCAGGCTTTTCTACCTCTAGAATAAACTACATTAGCTGTAGTTTGCGAAACTTACATTACCAAGTCTAGGTCACCGTAGGCTTTTCTACCTCAGGAATAGACTATCTTTGCTGTAGTTGGCAAAACTTACATTAACAACTTTAGGTCACCGTAGGCTTTTCTACCTCTGAAATAGACTACCTTTGTTGTAGTTTGCAAAACTTCAATTAACAACTATAGGTCACCGCAGGCTTTTCTACCTCTAGAATAGACTACATTAGCTGTAGTTTGCGAAACTTACATTACCAACTTTAGGTCACCGTAGGCTTTTCTATCTCTGGAATAGACTGCCTTAACTGTAGTTGGCAAAACTTATGTTAAAAATTATAGTTCACCGTGGGTTTTTCTACCTCTGGAATAAACTACCTCAGCAGTATTTGGTAAAACTTACATTAACAACTAAAGGTCACCGTAGACTTTTCTACCTCTGGAATAAACTACCTCAGCAGTATTTGGTAAAACTTACATTAACAACTAAAGGTCACCGTAGGCTTTTCTACCTCTGGAATAGACTATGTTAGCTGTAGTTGGCAAAAATAACATTAAAAACTATAGGTCACCGTAGGCTTTTCTACCTCAGGAATAGACTACCTTAGCTGTAGTTGGCAAAATTTACATTAACAACTATAGGTCACCGTAGGCTTTTTTTTTTAATCTCAGGATTAGACTACCTTAGCTGTAGTTGGCAAAACTTATATTAACAACTATAGGTCACCGTAGGCTTTTCTACCTCTGAAATAGACTACCTTAGATGTAGTTGGCAAAACTTACATTAACAACTATAGGTCACCGTAGGCTTTTTTACCTCTGGAATAGACTACTTGCGCTGTAGTTAGTAAAACTAACATTAACAACAATAGGTCACCATAGGCTTTTCTACCTCTGGAATAGACTACCTTAGCTGTTGTTGGCAAAACTTACATTAACAACTGTAGGTCAACGTACAATTTTATACCTCTGGAACAGACTACCTAAGCTGTAGTTGGCAAAACTTACATTAACAACTATAGGTCACCGTAGACTTTTCTACCTCTGGAATAAACTACCTGAGCTGTAGTTGGGAAAACTTACATTAACAACTATAGGTCACCGTATGCTTTTCTACCTCTGAAATAGACTACATTAGCTGTAGTTGGCGAAACTTACATTAACAACTATAGATTAGTTCACCGTATGCTTTTCTACCTCTGGAATAGACTACATTAGCTGTAGTTGGCAAAAGTTACATTAACAACAATAGTTCACCGGAGGCTTTTCTACCTCTGGAATAGACTACCTTAGCTGTAGTTGGCAAAACTTACATTAACAACTATAGGTCACCGTATGCTTTTCTACCTCAGGAATAGGCTATCTTAGCTGTAGTTGTCTAAACTTACATAAACAACTATAGGCCACCGTAGGCTTTTCTACCTCTGGAATAGACTACCTTAGCAGTAGTTTGCAAAACTAACATTTGCAACTATAGTTCACCGTGGGCTTTTCTACCTCTGGAATCAACTACCTTAGCTGTAGTTGGCAAAACTTACATTAACAACTATAGTTCACCGCAGGATTTTCTACCTCAGGAATAGACTACCTTAGCTGTAGTTGGCAAAAATTACATTAACAACTATAGGTCACCGTAGGCTTTTCTACCTCAGGAATAAACTACCTTAGCTGTAGTTGCCAAAACTTACATTAACAACTATAGGTCACCACACAATTGTCAAACTCTGGAATAGACTACCTAAGCTGTAGTTAGCGAAAATTACATTATCAACTATAGGTCACTGTAGACTTTTCTACTTCTGGAATAGACTACCTGAGCTGTAGTTGGCAAAACTTACATTAACAACTATAGATTATTCCACCGTATGCTTTTCTACCTCAGGAATAGACTACAGTAGCTGTAGTTGGCGAAACTTAAATTAACAACTATAGGTCACCGTATGCTTTTCTACCTCTGGAATAGACTACATTAGCTGTAATTGGCGAAACTTACATTAACAACTATAGTTCATCGCAGGCTTTTCTATCTCTGGAATAGACTACATAAGATTGTAGTTTGCGAAACTTACATTAACAACTATAGGTCACCGTAGGCTTTTCTACCTCTGCAATAGACTACCTTAGCAGTATTTGGCGAAACTTACATTAACAACTATAGATCATTGTAGGCTTTTTCTACCTCTGGAATAGACTACCTCAGCAGTAGTTGGCGAAACTTGCATTAACAACAATAGGTCACCAGACGCTTTTCTACCTCTGGAATAGACTACATTAGCTGTAGTTGACAAAACTTACATTAACAACTATAGGTCACAGTAGGCTTTTCTACCTCTGGAATAGACTACCTTTGCTGTAGTTTGCGAAACTTACATTAACAACTATAGGTCACAGTAGGCTTTTCTACCTCAGGAATAGACTACATTAGCTGTAGTTGGCAAAACTTACATTAACAACTATAGGTCACAGTAGGCTTTTCTACCTCAGGAATAGACTACCTTTGCTGTAGTTTGCGAAACTTACATTAACAACTATAGATTACCGCAGGCTGTTCTACCTCTAGAATAGACTACATTAGCTGTAGTTTGCGAAACTTACATTACCAAGTCTAGGTCACCGTAGGCTTTTCTACCTCTGGAATAGACTACATTAGATTGTAGTTTGCGAAACTTACATTAATAACTATAGGTCACCGTAGGCTTTTCTACCTCTGGAATAGACTACCTTAGCAGTATTTGGCGAAACTTACATTAAAAACTATAGGTCACTGTAGGCTTTTCTACCTCAGGAATAGACTACCTTAGCTGTAGTTGGCAAAATTTACATTAACAACTATAGGTCACCGTAGGCTTTTTTTCTAATCTCAGGAATAGACTACCTTAGCTGTAGTTGGCAAAACTTACATTAACAACTATAGGTCACCATACAATTTTCAACCTCTGGAATAGACTACCTAAGCTGTAGTTGGCGAAAATTACATTAACAACTATAGGTCACCGTAGACTTTTCTACTTCTGGAATAGACTACCTAAGCTGTAGTTGGCAGAACTTACATTAACAAGGGTTAGGGTTAGGGTGAGGGTTAGGGTTAGGGGGTTAGGGTTAGGGTTAGGGTTAGGGTTAGGGTTAGGGGTTAGGGTTAGGGTTAGGGTTAGGGTTAGGGTTAGGGTTAGAGTTAGGGTTAGGGGGTTTTTACTAGACTGCAACTGAGTTGCACTAAGGGAGATAATTTGTTTTAAGTACAAACCTGGCTGATATGAAATGAACCCAGAAAATAAATTTCAAGTGACTTTGTTGTATTTGCGCATGTGCATAATACATTTAAGTGTAAAATGGCGATACGATTTGGGAGCTACATGACGTCATAGGACGTAACAAAAATATAAGAAATAACATAAATACATACATGCATACATAAATATATAAATACATACATACATACATACATAATTACATACATACATACATACATACATACATACATACATACATACATACATACATACATACATATAAAAAAGAAGATGTGGTATGATTGCCAGCGAGACAACTATCACAAAAAAACAAAAACATACATGGACTTTTATCTGCAGACGACATAAGCAGAGCGACCCACGCATATAAAGATACATACATACATACATGCATACATACATACATACATTTTTTTTCACATAAATGAGGCCGTCAGTTTTCTCGTTTGAATTGTTTTACATTGTCTTATCGGGACCTTTTATAGCTGACTATACGATATGGGCTTTGCTCATTGTTGAAGGCCGTACGGTTACCTATAGTCGTTAAGGTTTGTGTCATTTTGGTCTTTTGTGGATAGTTGTATATAAATACATACATATATAAGATGTGGTATGATTGCCAATGAGACAACTATCCACAATAGACCAAAATGAAACAGACATTAACAACTATAGGTCACCGTACATAATACTTACATACATACAGACAGACACACAGACTCAAAAACAGACAGACATACATTATCAATTTTATACATACATACATGGACTTATATCTGCAGACGACATAAGCATAGCGGCCTACGCATATACAGAGGCGATTATCATGCGCATTCATGTTATTTGCATAATATATGTTATAAACATTATAATCAAAGAGCAGAGCTACATTAGAAAATGGTTTATAAGATGTATGTGCATTATACATGTCTGAGGTCTGGAGGACATAAGGTGGTGTGGTGGTACGTGCAACGCAAGCGGCTCATACACAGCTACCGTAATTAAGAAATGGGATGTACAGAGTGACCATTTTGAAAACGTTAATGATATCTTTTCATAATGTATATTCTTCAGGTCTGAGTGACATTGTGTACTGATGGAGTTACAAAGAGTCACTGCTTATGCGCATTTATGTCATTTGGTTAATATGATGTGTATATATGCCTTAAACGGTCCGAGTCAGGTATGAACATTGGGTCGATTTTTTTACTTTTATTATTGATGTGTTCATGTGTCTGTGAAAACAAGAGTAAAACCAAATTTGTTAGCTGCATGACATTGAACGACGTAAAATAGTTCTTGGAACCTACACGCATACTCACATATACGCATATAAATATAGATTATAACTTGGCATTTTTCATTTCAGACCTCTTATCAGCCTTAGGTCATGACATCAGCCTAAGAGCCGGGTGGACTGATAGAGGGTCTGATATGAAAAATAATATGTTGTTTTTTTTTATCATAAACGTCAACAGAATACATACTAACAAAGACTAATTATCTTAAAATGCTTTTGTTATAATATATGTTTTGCAGTTTTTAATAGTATAATTTCTTTATACCTAATGATTTCTTTTTATTAAACCTTGTTATGTTTTACACATACAAACGTACCATTTAGGTATATTTTCCGGAATTTACTGAATGACATCAAAATGTCATGCGATACGTTACAGCAACGCATGCGATAATAAGCCGAAGCAGTTGATTTAAAACAGAAGCAGTTGATATAAACAGTAGGCAGTCGATAACAGAAGTCATATCACACGGGTAAGGCAATTCTTCAAATTTGATAAATAAATATATGAACAAATTAGTTTTATCATGGGGTACACTTATACCATTATTTTCTATAAGTATATGATAAACATACAAACATGCATGTAAAATGCACACCTACAAAAAAAATGTATACACATGTAAAAAAAACCATACAAACAAAGACACATACAAACGTACGAACATATACACATACATACACACAGTCAGGAATTCGTCAAATCAATGCGAGACGCAACATCTAGTGTGATCTCATGATGTCATCAAAATTAAAATTTTGATATTGTCATCTCAATCTTACGTATGATCATTGCCGTATGTTTTTACAGAATGCAAGTAGTTAGGTTAGTTAGGCGTGCAGCAGGGACCCAAAGCGTTGTATTGATTTTACTAGCTAGAACGACCATTGTTATGATATTTACACCTGGTTTGAACCTATAACAGAATAAACTTAGTCTATAGGTTAAAATAGTCCTGGGTTAATATGTTAAATATTAGCGTTTTGCTCCTAGATATATAGGGGAGCAGTCGGACAACAATAGTGTTTTAATTTACGATTGTCCAAATAATGGATGTAGGAATCTAACCGGGTACCTTAGCTTTATAATAAGCAATCTCTTATATTTTTGGCACCCCTGCGTGATGCTCACAGAATATCAAACCCTTTAGGGTATTTTGCCATAGGGTGATTTTCTGGCTATTGAAGTTGGTTTATTGGTTTTTTCCTGGCTTATTACTGGTCGAATTATTTTGAGAAGCCTTTCCATAATTAGTCATGGCCTTTTGAATTTTATTTGCAAGGGATTTTTATAAGATGAGGTTACTGTTCAGGTAAAGGTATTAAGTTATTATTTAACCTTAACGTTATTTGATGGTTAGTTGGTGTGTTGACAATTCACATTAAAGGTACAGGTAAATTCAAGGTTAATAAAAACAAGTTCCGGTTAAGGTTAACGTTAAATTAAAGGTGTTTTTAACATTAATGTTCATAGATGATTAATTGATAGTTGAAAATTCAGATGAAAGCTTGCGGTAACGTAGGTTTAGGTTAAGGTTAATGTAAAAATTAAGATTATAGTTGAAGTTAATTGAAAGTTAAAAAATGTCAAAGTTTCAGTTAAGGTTATTGTGTTTGGGTTAGGGTTAGGGTTAGGGTTAGGGTTAGGGTTAGGGTTAGGGTTAGGGTTTAGGGTTAGGGTTAGGGTTAGGGTTAGGGTTAGGGGTTTAGGGGTTAGGGTTAGGGTTAGGGTTAGGGTTAGGGTTAGGGTTAGGGTTAGGGTTGGGTTAGGGTTAGGGTTAGGGTTAGGGTTAGGGTTAGGGTTAGGGTTAGGGTAGTATACTTTGACGAGATTTGTGAGATGACCTTTTTCACTTCTGCGCATGTCTGACCTTTTTTGTGACTGCGCATGCGTGAGAAGGGTTAGGGTTAGGGTTAGTGTTTAGGTTAGGGTAAGTGTTAGTGTTAGTGTTTGGGTTTGGGTTATTTAAAAATATTTCTAAGTACAGAGTATGAAAAGTGCCTTTGACTTCAATCTTCAAACAGATGTAGAATGGATTTGAATAGAGATATCTTCTTAAAGTTAACTGTTCCTAAAAGATGGAAAGGCGATCTATAGGATGAAAACGTATTGGTATCACTGAAGTGTACGGCCGCACTCTCCGACCTCACTGCATGATAATTGAAAGATTATTTTTTTTTTTTTTTTTTTCAAACATCATAACCTGACCCCCATCCCTACACAACTCTTTCTTTTAAGAAGTTCGTGAAAAACTTAATACGAAACTGCAATAGATTATCCTTCTAGACTTACCCGTTCCGAGATAAAGTAAGGCCTCCAAATCAACAATTTTAACACATTTGGGATTTGGGTTAGGGTAAGTGTTTGACCCAAACCCTAACCCAAACACTAACACTAACCCTAACCTAAACACTAACCCAAACCCTAACACTAACCCTAACCTAAACACTAACCCAAACCCTAACCCAAACCCTAACACTAACCCTAACCTAAACACTAACCCAAACCCTAACACTAACACTAACCCTAACTCTAACCTAAACACTAACCCAAACCCTAACCCAAACACTAACACTAACCCTAACCTAAACCCTAACCCTAACCTAAACCCTATATAAGGGTTTGGGTTAGGGTTAACCCTATTTAAGGGTTAGGGTTAGGGTAAGGGTTAGGGTTAGGGTTAGGGTTAGGGTTAGGGTTAGGGTTAGGGTTAGGGTTTAGGGTTAGGGTTAGGGTTAGGGTTAGGGTTAGGGTTAGGGTTAGGGTTAGGGTTAGGGTTAGGGTTAGGGTTTAGGGTTAGGGTTAGGGTTAGGGTTAGGGTTAGGGTTAGGGTTAGGGTTAGGGTTAGGGTTAGGGTTAGGGTTAGGGTTAGGGTTAGGGTTAGGGTTAGGGTTAGGGTTAGGGTTAGGGTTAGGGTTAGGGTTAGGGTTAGGGTTAGGGTTAGGGTTAGGGTTAGGGTTAGGGTTAGGGTTAGGGTTAGGGTTAGGTTAGGGTTAGGGTTAGGGTTAGGGTTAGGGTTAGGGTTAGGGTTAGGGTTAGGGTTAGGGTTAGGGTTAGGGTTAGGGTTAGGGTTAGGGTTAGGGTTAGGGTTAGGGTTAGGGTTAGGGTTAGGGTTAGGGTTAGGGTTAGGGTTAGGGTTAGGGTTAGGGTTAGGGTTAGGGTAGTATACTTTGACGAGATTTGTGAGGTGCCCTTTTTCACTTCTGCGCATGTCTGCCCTTTTCTGTGACTGCGCATGCGTGAGAAGGGTTAGGGTTAGGGTTAGGGTTAGGGTTAGGGTTAGCGTTTAGGTTAGGGTTAGTGTTAGTGTTAGTGTTAGTGTTTGGGTTTGGGTTATTTAAAAATATTTCTAAGTACAGAGTATGAAAATTGCCTTCGACTTCAATCTTCAAACAGATGTAGAATGAATTTGAATAGAGATATCTTCTTAAAGTTAACTGTTCCTAAAAGATGGAAAGGCGATCTAGAGGATGAAAACGTATTGGTATCACTGAAGTGTACGGCCGCACTCTCCGACCTCACTGCATGATAATTGAAAGATTATTTTTTTTTTTTTTTTTTCAAACATCATAACCGGACCCCCATCCATACACAACTCTTTCTTTTAAGAAGTTCGTGAAAAACTTAACACGAAACTGCAATAGGTTATCCTTCTACACTTACCCGTTCCGAGATAAAGTAAGGCCTCCAAATCAACAATTTTAACACATTTGGGATTTGGGTTAGGGTAAGTGTTTGACCCAAACCCTAACCCAAACACTAACCCTAACCCTAACCTTAACACTAACCCAAACCCTAACACTAACCCTAACCTAAACACTAACCCAAACCCTAACCCAAACACTAACACTAACCCTAACCTTAACACTAACCCAAACCCTAACACTAACCCTAACCTAAACACTAACCCAAACCCTAACACTAACCCTAACCTAAACACTAACCCAAACCCTAACCCAAACCCTAACACTAACCCTAACCTAAACACTAACCCAAACCCTAACACTAACCCTAACCTAAACACTAACCCAAACCCTAACACTAACCCTAACCCTAACCCTAACCCTAATTAGGGTTAACCCTAACCCTAACCCTAACCCAAACCCTAACCCAAACACTAACACTAACCCTAACCTAAACCCTAACCCTAACCTAAACCCTATTTAAGGGTTTGGGTTAGGGTTTGGGTTAGGGTTAGGGTTTGGGTTAGGGTTAGGGTTAGGGTTAGGGTTAGGGTTAGGGTTAGGGTTAGGGTTAGGGTTAACCCTAATTAAGGGTTTGGGTTAGGGTTTGGGTCAGGGTTAGGGTTAGGTTTTGAGTAAGGGTCAAGGTCAGGGACATGGTAGTATACTTTGACGAGATTTGTGAGGTGCCCTTTTTCACTTCTGCGCATGTCTGCCCTTTTCTGTGACTGCGCATGCGTGAGAAGGGTTAGGGTTAGGGTTAGGGTTAGGGTTAGGGTTAGCGTTTAGGTTAGGGTTAGTGTTAGTGTTAGTGTTAGTGTTTGGGTTTGGGTTATTTAAAAATATTTCTAAGTACAGAGTATGAAAATTGCCTTCGACTTCAATCTTCAAACAGATGTAGAATGAATTTGAATAGAGATATCTTCTTAAAGTTAACTGTTCCTAAAAGATGGAAAGGCGATCTAGAGGATGAAAACGTATTGGTATCACTGAAGTGTACGGCCGCACTCTCCGACCTCACTGCATGATAATTGAAAGATTATTTTTTTTTTTTTTTTTTCAAACATCATAACCGGACCCCCATCCATACACAACTCTTTCTTTTAAGAAGTTCGTGAAAAACTTAACACGAAACTGCAATAGGTTATCCTTCTACACTTACCCGTTCCGAGATAAAGTAAGGCCTCCAAATCAACAATTTTAACACATTTGGGATTTGGGTTAGGGTAAGTGTTTGACCCAAACCCTAACCCAAACACTAACCCTAACCCTAACCTTAACACTAACCCAAACCCTAACACTAACCCTAACCTAAACACTAACCCAAACCCTAACCCAAACACTAACACTAACCCTAACCTTAACACTAACCCAAACCCTAACACTAACCCTAACCTAAACACTAACCCAAACCCTAACACTAACCCTAACCTAAACACTAACCCAAACCCTAACCCAAACCCTAACACTAACCCTAACCTAAACACTAACCCAAACCCTAACACTAACCCTAACCTAAACACTAACCCAAACCCTAACACTAACCCTAACCCTAACCCTAACCCTAATTAGGGTTAACCCTAACCCTAACCCTAACCCAAACCCTAACCCAAACACTAACACTAACCCTAACCTAAACCCTAACCCTAACCTAAACCCTATTTAAGGGTTTGGGTTAGGGTTTGGGTTAGGGTTAGGGTTTGGGTTAGGGTTAGGGTTAGGGTTAGGGTTAGGGTTAGGGTTAGGGTTAGGGTTAGGGTTAACCCTAATTAAGGGTTTGGGTTAGGGTTTGGGTCAGGGTTAGGGTTAGGTTTTGAGTAAGGGTCAAGGTCAGGGACATGGTAGTATACTTTGACGAGATTTGTGAGGTGCCCTTTTTCACTTCTGCGCATGTCTGCCCTTTTCTGTGACTGCGCATGCGTGAGAAGGGTTAGGGTTAGGGTTAGGGTTAGGGTTAGGGTTAGCGTTTAGGTTAGGGTTAGTGTTAGTGTTAGTGTTAGTGTTTGGGTTTGGGTTATTTAAAAATATTTCTAAGTACAGAGTATGAAAATTGCCTTCGACTTCAATCTTCAAACAGATGTAGAATGAATTTGAATAGAGATATCTTCTTAAAGTTAACTGTTCCTAAAAGATGGAAAGGCGATCTAGAGGATGAAAACGTATTGGTATCACTGAAGTGTACGGCCGCACTCTCCGACCTCACTGCATGATAATTGAAAGATTATTTTTTTTTTTTTTTTTTCAAACATCATAACCGGACCCCCATCCATACACAACTCTTTCTTTTAAGAAGTTCGTGAAAAACTTAACACGAAACTGCAATAGGTTATCCTTCTACACTTACCCGTTCCGAGATAAAGTAAGGCCTCCAAATCAACAATTTTAACACATTTGGGATTTGGGTTAGGGTAAGTGTTTGACCCAAACCCTAACCCAAACACTAACCCTAACCCTAACCTTAACACTAACCCAAACCCTAACACTAACCCTAACCTAAACACTAACCCAAACCCTAACCCAAACACTAACACTAACCCTAACCTTAACACTAACCCAAACCCTAACACTAACCCTAACCTAAACACTAACCCAAACCCTAACACTAACCCTAACCTAAACACTAACCCAAACCCTAACCCAAACCCTAACACTAACCCTAACCTAAACACTAACCCAAACCCTAACACTAACCCTAACCTAAACACTAACCCAAACCCTAACACTAACCCTAACCCTAACCCTAACCCTAATTAGGGTTAACCCTAACCCTAACCCTAACCCAAACCCTAACCCAAACACTAACACTAACCCTAACCTAAACCCTAACCCTAACCTAAACCCTATTTAAGGGTTTGGGTTAGGGTTTGGGTTAGGGTTAGGGTTTGGGTTAGGGTTAGGGTTAGGGTTAGGGTTAGGGTTAGGGTTAGGGTTAGGGTTAGGGTTAACCCTAATTAAGGGTTTGGGTTAGGGTTTGGGTCAGGGTTAGGGTTAGGTTTTGAGTAAGGGTCAAGGTCAGGGACATGGTAGTATACTTTGACGAGATTTGTGAGGTGCCCTTTTTCACTTCTGCGCATGTCTGCCCTTTTCTGTGACTGCGCATGCGTGAGAAGGGTTAGGGTTAGGGTTAGGGTTAGGGTTAGGGTTAGCGTTTAGGTTAGGGTTAGTGTTAGTGTTAGTGTTAGTGTTTGGGTTTGGGTTATTTAAAAATATTTCTAAGTACAGAGTATGAAAATTGCCTTCGACTTCAATCTTCAAACAGATGTAGAATGAATTTGAATAGAGATATCTTCTTAAAGTTAACTGTTCCTAAAAGATGGAAAGGCGATCTAGAGGATGAAAACGTATTGGTATCACTGAAGTGTACGGCCGCACTCTCCGACCTCACTGCATGATAATTGAAAGATTATTTTTTTTTTTTTTTTTTCAAACATCATAACCGGACCCCCATCCATACACAACTCTTTCTTTTAAGAAGTTCGTGAAAAACTTAACACGAAACTGCAATAGGTTATCCTTCTACACTTACCCGTTCCGAGATAAAGTAAGGCCTCCAAATCAACAATTTTAACACATTTGGGATTTGGGTTAGGGTAAGTGTTTGACCCAAACCCTAACCCAAACACTAACCCTAACCCTAACCTTAACACTAACCCAAACCCTAACACTAACCCTAACCTAAACACTAACCCAAACCCTAACCCAAACACTAACACTAACCCTAACCTTAACACTAACCCAAACCCTAACACTAACCCTAACCTAAACACTAACCCAAACCCTAACACTAACCCTAACCTAAACACTAACCCAAACCCTAACCCAAACCCTAACACTAACCCTAACCTAAACACTAACCCAAACCCTAACACTAACCCTAACCTAAACACTAACCCAAACCCTAACACTAACCCTAACCCTAACCCTAACCCTAATTAGGGTTAACCCTAACCCTAACCCTAACCCAAACCCTAACCCAAACACTAACACTAACCCTAACCTAAACCCTAACCCTAACCTAAACCCTATTTAAGGGTTTGGGTTAGGGTTTGGGTTAGGGTTAGGGTTTGGGTTAGGGTTAGGGTTAGGGTTAGGGTTAGGGTTAGGGTTAGGGTTAGGGTTAGGGTTAACCCTAATTAAGGGTTTGGGTTAGGGTTTGGGTCAGGGTTAGGGTTAGGTTTTGAGTAAGGGTCAAGGTCAGGGACATGGTAGTATACTTTGACGAGATTTGTGAGGTGCCCTTTTTCACTTCTGCGCATGTCTGCCCTTTTCTGTGACTGCGCATGCGTGAGAAGGGTTAGGGTTAGGGTTAGGGTTAGGGTTAGGGTTAGCGTTTAGGTTAGGGTTAGTGTTAGTGTTAGTGTTAGTGTTTGGGTTTGGGTTATTTAAAAATATTTCTAAGTACAGAGTATGAAAATTGCCTTCGACTTCAATCTTCAAACAGATGTAGAATGAATTTGAATAGAGATATCTTCTTAAAGTTAACTGTTCCTAAAAGATGGAAAGGCGATCTAGAGGATGAAAACGTATTGGTATCACTGAAGTGTACGGCCGCACTCTCCGACCTCACTGCATGATAATTGAAAGATTATTTTTTTTTTTTTTTTTTCAAACATCATAACCGGACCCCCATCCATACACAACTCTTTCTTTTAAGAAGTTCGTGAAAAACTTAACACGAAACTGCAATAGGTTATCCTTCTACACTTACCCGTTCCGAGATAAAGTAAGGCCTCCAAATCAACAATTTTAACACATTTGGGATTTGGGTTAGGGTAAGTGTTTGACCCAAACCCTAACCCAAACACTAACCCTAACCCTAACCTTAACACTAACCCAAACCCTAACACTAACCCTAACCTAAACACTAACCCAAACCCTAACCCAAACACTAACACTAACCCTAACCTTAACACTAACCCAAACCCTAACACTAACCCTAACCTAAACACTAACCCAAACCCTAACACTAACCCTAACCTAAACACTAACCCAAACCCTAACCCAAACCCTAACACTAACCCTAACCTAAACACTAACCCAAACCCTAACACTAACCCTAACCTAAACACTAACCCAAACCCTAACACTAACCCTAACCCTAACCCTAACCCTAATTAGGGTTAACCCTAACCCTAACCCTAACCCAAACCCTAACCCAAACACTAACACTAACCCTAACCTAAACCCTAACCCTAACCTAAACCCTATTTAAGGGTTTGGGTTAGGGTTTGGGTTAGGGTTAGGGTTTGGGTTAGGGTTAGGGTTAGGGTTAGGGTTAGGGTTAGGGTTAGGGTTAGGGTTAGGGTTAACCCTAATTAAGGGTTTGGGTTAGGGTTTGGGTCAGGGTTAGGGTTAGGTTTTGAGTAAGGGTCAAGGTCAGGGACATGGTAGTATACTTTGACGAGATTTGTGAGGTGCCCTTTTTCACTTCTGCGCATGTCTGCCCTTTTCTGTGACTGCGCATGCGTGAGAAGGGTTAGGGTTAGGGTTAGGGTTAGGGTTAGGGTTAGCGTTTAGGTTAGGGTTAGTGTTAGTGTTAGTGTTAGTGTTTGGGTTTGGGTTATTTAAAAATATTTCTAAGTACAGAGTATGAAAATTGCCTTCGACTTCAATCTTCAAACAGATGTAGAATGAATTTGAATAGAGATATCTTCTTAAAGTTAACTGTTCCTAAAAGATGGAAAGGCGATCTAGAGGATGAAAACGTATTGGTATCACTGAAGTGTACGGCCGCACTCTCCGACCTCACTGCATGATAATTGAAAGATTATTTTTTTTTTTTTTTTTTCAAACATCATAACCGGACCCCCATCCATACACAACTCTTTCTTTTAAGAAGTTCGTGAAAAACTTAACACGAAACTGCAATAGGTTATCCTTCTACACTTACCCGTTCCGAGATAAAGTAAGGCCTCCAAATCAACAATTTTAACACATTTGGGATTTGGGTTAGGGTAAGTGTTTGACCCAAACCCTAACCCAAACACTAACCCTAACCCTAACCTTAACACTAACCCAAACCCTAACACTAACCCTAACCTAAACACTAACCCAAACCCTAACCCAAACACTAACACTAACCCTAACCTTAACACTAACCCAAACCCTAACACTAACCCTAACCTAAACACTAACCCAAACCCTAACACTAACCCTAACCTAAACACTAACCCAAACCCTAACCCAAACCCTAACACTAACCCTAACCTAAACACTAACCCAAACCCTAACACTAACCCTAACCTAAACACTAACCCAAACCCTAACACTAACCCTAACCCTAACCCTAACCCTAATTAGGGTTAACCCTAACCCTAACCCTAACCCAAACCCTAACCCAAACACTAACACTAACCCTAACCTAAACCCTAACCCTAACCTAAACCCTATTTAAGGGTTTGGGTTAGGGTTTGGGTTAGGGTTAGGGTTTGGGTTAGGGTTAGGGTTAGGGTTAGGGTTAGGGTTAGGGTTAGGGTTAGGGTTAGGGTTAACCCTAATTAAGGGTTTGGGTTAGGGTTTGGGTCAGGGTTAGGGTTAGGTTTTGAGTAAGGGTCAAGGTCAGGGACATGGTAGTATACTTTGACGAGATTTGTGAGGTGCCCTTTTTCACTTCTGCGCATGTCTGCCCTTTTCTGTGACTGCGCATGCGTGAGAAGGGTTAGGGTTAGGGTTAGGGTTAGGGTTAGGGTTAGCGTTTAGGTTAGGGTTAGTGTTAGTGTTAGTGTTAGTGTTTGGGTTTGGGTTATTTAAAAATATTTCTAAGTACAGAGTATGAAAATTGCCTTCGACTTCAATCTTCAAACAGATGTAGAATGAATTTGAATAGAGATATCTTCTTAAAGTTAACTGTTCCTAAAAGATGGAAAGGCGATCTAGAGGATGAAAACGTATTGGTATCACTGAAGTGTACGGCCGCACTCTCCGACCTCACTGCATGATAATTGAAAGATTATTTTTTTTTTTTTTTTTTCAAACATCATAACCGGACCCCCATCCATACACAACTCTTTCTTTTAAGAAGTTCGTGAAAAACTTAACACGAAACTGCAATAGGTTATCCTTCTACACTTACCCGTTCCGAGATAAAGTAAGGCCTCCAAATCAACAATTTTAACACATTTGGGATTTGGGTTAGGGTAAGTGTTTGACCCAAACCCTAACCCAAACACTAACCCTAACCCTAACCTTAACACTAACCCAAACCCTAACACTAACCCTAACCTAAACACTAACCCAAACCCTAACCCAAACACTAACACTAACCCTAACCTTAACACTAACCCAAACCCTAACACTAACCCTAACCTAAACACTAACCCAAACCCTAACACTAACCCTAACCTAAACACTAACCCAAACCCTAACCCAAACCCTAACACTAACCCTAACCTAAACACTAACCCAAACCCTAACACTAACCCTAACCTAAACACTAACCCAAACCCTAACACTAACCCTAACCCTAACCCTAACCCTAATTAGGGTTAACCCTAACCCTAACCCTAACCCAAACCCTAACCCAAACACTAACACTAACCCTAACCTAAACCCTAACCCTAACCTAAACCCTATTTAAGGGTTTGGGTTAGGGTTTGGGTTAGGGTTAGGGTTTGGGTTAGGGTTAGGGTTAGGGTTAGGGTTAGGGTTAGGGTTAGGGTTAGGGTTAGGGTTAACCCTAATTAAGGGTTTGGGTTAGGGTTTGGGTCAGGGTTAGGGTTAGGTTTTGAGTAAGGGTCAAGGTCAGGGACATGGTAGTATACTTTGACGAGATTTGTGAGGTGCCCTTTTTCACTTCTGCGCATGTCTGCCCTTTTCTGTGACTGCGCATGCGTGAGAAGGGTTAGGGTTAGGGTTAGGGTTAGGGTTAGGGTTAGCGTTTAGGTTAGGGTTAGTGTTAGTGTTAGTGTTAGTGTTTGGGTTTGGGTTATTTAAAAATATTTCTAAGTACAGAGTATGAAAATTGCCTTCGACTTCAATCTTCAAACAGATGTAGAATGAATTTGAATAGAGATATCTTCTTAAAGTTAACTGTTCCTAAAAGATGGAAAGGCGATCTAGAGGATGAAAACGTATTGGTATCACTGAAGTGTACGGCCGCACTCTCCGACCTCACTGCATGATAATTGAAAGATTATTTTTTTTTTTTTTTTTTCAAACATCATAACCGGACCCCCATCCATACACAACTCTTTCTTTTAAGAAGTTCGTGAAAAACTTAACACGAAACTGCAATAGGTTATCCTTCTACACTTACCCGTTCCGAGATAAAGTAAGGCCTCCAAATCAACAATTTTAACACATTTGGGATTTGGGTTAGGGTAAGTGTTTGACCCAAACCCTAACCCAAACACTAACCCTAACCCTAACCTTAACACTAACCCAAACCCTAACACTAACCCTAACCTAAACACTAACCCAAACCCTAACCCAAACACTAACACTAACCCTAACCTTAACACTAACCCAAACCCTAACACTAACCCTAACCTAAACACTAACCCAAACCCTAACACTAACCCTAACCTAAACACTAACCCAAACCCTAACCCAAACCCTAACACTAACCCTAACCTAAACACTAACCCAAACCCTAACACTAACCCTAACCTAAACACTAACCCAAACCCTAACACTAACCCTAACCCTAACCCTAACCCTAATTAGGGTTAACCCTAACCCTAACCCTAACCCAAACCCTAACCCAAACACTAACACTAACCCTAACCTAAACCCTAACCCTAACCTAAACCCTATTTAAGGGTTTGGGTTAGGGTTTGGGTTAGGGTTAGGGTTTGGGTTAGGGTTAGGGTTAGGGTTAGGGTTAGGGTTAGGGTTAGGGTTAGGGTTAGGGTTAACCCTAATTAAGGGTTTGGGTTAGGGTTTGGGTCAGGGTTAGGGTTAGGTTTTGAGTAAGGGTCAAGGTCAGGGACATGGTAGTATACTTTGACGAGATTTGTGAGGTGCCCTTTTTCACTTCTGCGCATGTCTGCCCTTTTCTGTGACTGCGCATGCGTGAGAAGGGTTAGGGTTAGGGTTAGGGTTAGGGTTAGGGTTAGCGTTTAGGTTAGGGTTAGTGTTAGTGTTAGTGTTAGTGTTTGGGTTTGGGTTATTTAAAAATATTTCTAAGTACAGAGTATGAAAATTGCCTTCGACTTCAATCTTCAAACAGATGTAGAATGAATTTGAATAGAGATATCTTCTTAAAGTTAACTGTTCCTAAAAGATGGAAAGGCGATCTAGAGGATGAAAACGTATTGGTATCACTGAAGTGTACGGCCGCACTCTCCGACCTCACTGCATGATAATTGAAAGATTATTTTTTTTTTTTTTTTTTCAAACATCATAACCGGACCCCCATCCATACACAACTCTTTCTTTTAAGAAGTTCGTGAAAAACTTAACACGAAACTGCAATAGGTTATCCTTCTACACTTACCCGTTCCGAGATAAAGTAAGGCCTCCAAATCAACAATTTTAACACATTTGGGATTTGGGTTAGGGTAAGTGTTTGACCCAAACCCTAACCCAAACACTAACCCTAACCCTAACCTTAACACTAACCCAAACCCTAACACTAACCCTAACCTAAACACTAACCCAAACCCTAACCCAAACACTAACACTAACCCTAACCTTAACACTAACCCAAACCCTAACACTAACCCTAACCTAAACACTAACCCAAACCCTAACACTAACCCTAACCTAAACACTAACCCAAACCCTAACCCAAACCCTAACACTAACCCTAACCTAAACACTAACCCAAACCCTAACACTAACCCTAACCTAAACACTAACCCAAACCCTAACACTAACCCTAACCCTAACCCTAACCCTAATTAGGGTTAACCCTAACCCTAACCCTAACCCAAACCCTAACCCAAACACTAACACTAACCCTAACCTAAACCCTAACCCTAACCTAAACCCTATTTAAGGGTTTGGGTTAGGGTTTGGGTTAGGGTTAGGGTTTGGGTTAGGGTTAGGGTTAGGGTTAGGGTTAGGGTTAGGGTTAGGGTTAGGGTTAGGGTTAACCCTAATTAAGGGTTTGGGTTAGGGTTTGGGTCAGGGTTAGGGTTAGGTTTTGAGTAAGGGTCAAGGTCAGGGACATGGTAGTATACTTTGACGAGATTTGTGAGGTGCCCTTTTTCACTTCTGCGCATGTCTGCCCTTTTCTGTGACTGCGCATGCGTGAGAAGGGTTAGGGTTAGGGTTAGGGTTAGGGTTAGGGTTAGCGTTTAGGTTAGGGTTAGTGTTAGTGTTAGTGTTAGTGTTTGGGTTTGGGTTATTTAAAAATATTTCTAAGTACAGAGTATGAAAATTGCCTTCGACTTCAATCTTCAAACAGATGTAGAATGAATTTGAATAGAGATATCTTCTTAAAGTTAACTGTTCCTAAAAGATGGAAAGGCGATCTAGAGGATGAAAACGTATTGGTATCACTGAAGTGTACGGCCGCACTCTCCGACCTCACTGCATGATAATTGAAAGATTATTTTTTTTTTTTTTTTTTCAAACATCATAACCGGACCCCCATCCATACACAACTCTTTCTTTTAAGAAGTTCGTGAAAAACTTAACACGAAACTGCAATAGGTTATCCTTCTACACTTACCCGTTCCGAGATAAAGTAAGGCCTCCAAATCAACAATTTTAACACATTTGGGATTTGGGTTAGGGTAAGTGTTTGACCCAAACCCTAACCCAAACACTAACCCTAACCCTAACCTTAACACTAACCCAAACCCTAACACTAACCCTAACCTAAACACTAACCCAAACCCTAACCCAAACACTAACACTAACCCTAACCTTAACACTAACCCAAACCCTAACACTAACCCTAACCTAAACACTAACCCAAACCCTAACACTAACCCTAACCTAAACACTAACCCAAACCCTAACCCAAACCCTAACACTAACCCTAACCTAAACACTAACCCAAACCCTAACACTAACCCTAACCTAAACACTAACCCAAACCCTAACACTAACCCTAACCCTAACCCTAACCCTAATTAGGGTTAACCCTAACCCTAACCCTAACCCAAACCCTAACCCAAACACTAACACTAACCCTAACCTAAACCCTAACCCTAACCTAAACCCTATTTAAGGGTTTGGGTTAGGGTTTGGGTTAGGGTTAGGGTTTGGGTTAGGGTTAGGGTTAGGGTTAGGGTTAGGGTTAGGGTTAGGGTTAGGGTTAGGGTTAACCCTAATTAAGGGTTTGGGTTAGGGTTTGGGTCAGGGTTAGGGTTAGGTTTTGAGTAAGGGTCAAGGTCAGGGACATGGTAGTATACTTTGACGAGATTTGTGAGGTGCCCTTTTTCACTTCTGCGCATGTCTGCCCTTTTCTGTGACTGCGCATGCGTGAGAAGGGTTAGGGTTAGGGTTAGGGTTAGGGTTAGGGTTAGCGTTTAGGTTAGGGTTAGTGTTAGTGTTAGTGTTAGTGTTTGGGTTTGGGTTATTTAAAAATATTTCTAAGTACAGAGTATGAAAATTGCCTTCGACTTCAATCTTCAAACAGATGTAGAATGAATTTGAATAGAGATATCTTCTTAAAGTTAACTGTTCCTAAAAGATGGAAAGGCGATCTAGAGGATGAAAACGTATTGGTATCACTGAAGTGTACGGCCGCACTCTCCGACCTCACTGCATGATAATTGAAAGATTATTTTTTTTTTTTTTTTTTCAAACATCATAACCGGACCCCCATCCATACACAACTCTTTCTTTTAAGAAGTTCGTGAAAAACTTAACACGAAACTGCAATAGGTTATCCTTCTACACTTACCCGTTCCGAGATAAAGTAAGGCCTCCAAATCAACAATTTTAACACATTTGGGATTTGGGTTAGGGTAAGTGTTTGACCCAAACCCTAACCCAAACACTAACCCTAACCCTAACCTTAACACTAACCCAAACCCTAACACTAACCCTAACCTAAACACTAACCCAAACCCTAACCCAAACACTAACACTAACCCTAACCTTAACACTAACCCAAACCCTAACACTAACCCTAACCTAAACACTAACCCAAACCCTAACACTAACCCTAACCTAAACACTAACCCAAACCCTAACCCAAACCCTAACACTAACCCTAACCTAAACACTAACCCAAACCCTAACACTAACCCTAACCTAAACACTAACCCAAACCCTAACACTAACCCTAACCCTAACCCTAACCCTAATTAGGGTTAACCCTAACCCTAACCCTAACCCAAACCCTAACCCAAACACTAACACTAACCCTAACCTAAACCCTAACCCTAACCTAAACCCTATTTAAGGGTTTGGGTTAGGGTTTGGGTTAGGGTTAGGGTTTGGGTTAGGGTTAGGGTTAGGGTTAGGGTTAGGGTTAGGGTTAGGGTTAGGGTTAGGGTTAACCCTAATTAAGGGTTTGGGTTAGGGTTTGGGTCAGGGTTAGGGTTAGGTTTTGAGTAAGGGTCAAGGTCAGGGACATGGTAGTATACTTTGACGAGATTTGTGAGGTGCCCTTTTTCACTTCTGCGCATGTCTGCCCTTTTCTGTGACTGCGCATGCGTGAGAAGGGTTAGGGTTAGGGTTAGGGTTAGGGTTAGGGTTAGCGTTTAGGTTAGGGTTAGTGTTAGTGTTAGTGTTAGTGTTTGGGTTTGGGTTATTTAAAAATATTTCTAAGTACAGAGTATGAAAATTGCCTTCGACTTCAATCTTCAAACAGATGTAGAATGAATTTGAATAGAGATATCTTCTTAAAGTTAACTGTTCCTAAAAGATGGAAAGGCGATCTAGAGGATGAAAACGTATTGGTATCACTGAAGTGTACGGCCGCACTCTCCGACCTCACTGCATGATAATTGAAAGATTATTTTTTTTTTTTTTTTTTTTTTTTTTTTTAACTATATTGATTTCCTCTTTACAAGTGAGCCACACATTTTAAATTTCACACACCGAATTCTGAGAGTGAGAAACGACGAAAAATTCTTATGGGCCGTGTGAAATAGCCGGAGTTTTTTGTCTTTCGTCATTTTTGTTCAAACACGTTTCATGTTGTTACTCAATAATCCCGCTAGATATACACGTCTTATATGCTTCAAAATTTGGCGCATTTTGTCAGCTTTTAAATGAAATATATTTCCAGCCTCTAGGTAGTCAAATGACAAAAATTTCGTTATTCTTGTGAAAAAATTTCAAATCTTTTCAAAAAAATTGCACATTTTTGAACCCAACTTTTTTGTTTCAAACATTTAGTCTCTGACCTGAGGCTATCTTGAAAGAACTAGAAAAAACGAGTCTAAATTACTTAGATGTTTTTCTGATTGCATGAAAAATGGTAAAGATACAAGCCTGAGAAAATGACAAAATTGCTACTTTTCAAACAGACAGGAAAAATAGGAATTTCATATGACAGACCACACATTATAATCATCGGATAGCAGCTTGTCAGGGCTTTCTAAAACGTAAAAGATCTTTCAAATTGGTTAAAAAATGTCAGAGTTATCACTGTTCAAAGTAGGAATGCAATTTATCAATCAGAGTGTTAGGATTTGGGGTTTGACTTCGGGGTTTGGGTTAGGTTTGACGTTACGGAATGGGTTTGAGGTTGAGTTACGGTAAGGATTAAGGTTTGGGTTTGGGTTTGGGTTTGGGTTTGGGTTAGGGTTTGTGGGGGGGGGGGGGAGGTTGAGTTTTGGATAAGGGTTAGAGTTAAGATAAAAGTATGGGTATGAGTTTGAATAAGAGTTATGGAAGTTGACTTTTGCGAGGGTTTGCCAATTACGATGCCCTTTGTCAATTCTGTGGATAAGTGCCCTTTTCTCTGATTGCGCATGCGCATGTGTGAAAATTAAAAACCAATATTTTTGAAGTTTAAAGGATAAAAAGTTAATATCTAAAAGTTATTATAAACTTTCTCTTAATTACATTTTTTAATTTACTACCGGCGAAAGTTAAGATTATTATCAATTATAAAGTGAAATTTACATGATTTTTATCTCACCTTAAAAACCACGCAAAATAATCCCCATGAACTTACTGTTAGATTTAAAACCACGAAATTTTAACTCACGAACATTAATGTTTTTACAGCATATCCTAACAGTATAAATGAAACCTTATTGCATAATGTAATTGGTGTAATATAACCAATCGTTAAAAATGGTGCTATATGTGTTTCTGACAATAACTTGAGTAGTTTCTGTATTTATTGCTGATTAAGAACATTCATGGTCATTGTATGTTTGATGAATAGATGGAGCATAGGGCTGTGTTGTACCATGAATTAGAAATGTAAAACTATTGGTAGGCTTCCTCCAGATTGAAAACATAAGACAATCATGTACTGTGGTAGGTACAGGTAGGAATTAGCCCTTTGGTTCGAAATGGAGATATCAGATGCGATAGCTTTCTCCAATTATTAAAGGAGATCAATTTTTATTAATGGAGCTCAAAAGATCTTTGTTCCAAGGTGTATCTTGATGCGTAGTGTTGAATCTCTTTTTTGTCATAATGTCGGCCAAAAATACAACAAACTGTCAGGTAATACGTATTATCTTAAGATTAAATAATGACAGACCCCTGTAACATGCACTTACCATTTCATGAAAACGTCGGTTAACATCATAGATACGGTCAATACTAGTTGGTCTAACATTTTCGAGTGTTCAGTATGTAAATAACAATGTCTGGGTATAAAACGCCGTCACTGACTTCGGTGGAAGGAATTGGGGGTATATCATTTTAATGTGCTCCACTTGACATGTTTAGGACACGATAGCTATGCAACTCTTTTTACGGCCTTTTTAAACGGGAGACCAAACTATATGTATGTGTTTAAACATATGACGGCTGTTTCCATTCGTTGTGTGACAATGTAGTAAATGTTTTTTAGCGTTTGGTTTTGCCAGTTGTCTATGAACTTTGCCCTGTTGTTTTTTTTATTTTTCCTCGGAGTTTGGTTGGTATTTTTGTTTAATCTTCTTTATTTCGTTTGAGACATAGATAAATACGAATTTCGGTTATATTTATCAATAACTTATGCTATTAATGAAATTCATCTTTCACCTTGAATTGTTTTGTACTGGTCGGGTTGTTGTTTCTTTGATGCAATCCCCGTTTCGATTTTCATTTCTACAAGAGGTCTACATATTACTGCTAATAGAACAAAAGTATCTGTTTTCAAGATCCATATAATATATGTATTGCTATTAATGTTTCATCTGTTCTTATTTTGCATTGTTTTCTACAGGCGGCCGTCTTTCAACTAAATTTCTGCTTGGTATTACGTGAACTGGAATGGGGAATTGTTGTTGTATGCTAGATTTTTTAAGCAGTATTTAAAGTTGTATAAACTTTTTGTTTTAATTCGTTTTCCTTTACGGCTTACTTATAGCCGAGAAAGGATCCAATATATAATTTGTGACACATTTCTAGCATTATGGCCAATACTGTCGACATAAACTGATAACCTATGTGTAAGTATTAGTTGTGTGTGTTTTTCGTGGTTAGGGTAAAGGTTATGGTTAGGGTTTGTCGTGTTGGTATATCCCAGTTCAATTCCACTAAAAGATACAGAAGAAGCAATTGCAGAAAGGAATTCGAAATCATTATCCAAAGGTGAATATCTAAACGAGAACACTGGTAAACAGACAGACACAGAGAGAGACGTACGCACATAAAACACTAAAAAAAAAACGTGGGAAATACGAACTCGAACAAAACAGATGTAAGTAGTTAACAAAAAAAAACGATTTAGTCAACACAATTTGTGTGCCTTTTCATCACTACGTATGTGACGTCACTTTTTCACTTTTTGTGTTGAGGCGTTGACTCAGTCGGATGTTTCTATTTTTCGTGTTGGTCCATGTTATGAATCCGGGTTTTGTTCTAGGTAATTAGTTAATACTTCAGTTTTATCATGTATATCTTTTATATTCATTTCATAAAATTTACTGTTTGCAAAAGCATATTTTTTTTAAATGGTAAGGATGTTCTTATCTCAAACAGAAAACCCTTGCCGTATTTGGAACAACATTTTCAAACTTTTATATCTGGAGTCACTGGTAAGTCTTGTTTGGAGGAGGCGCGTTTCTGACGTATTGAATTTTAAATCTGATGCCTTTTGTTATCTATTATTTATGTATTTCTTAGTCTAATTTGGTCTCCTATTTCTTTGAATTGTATTCCTGTTATTTGATGTTGTCATTTTAATGTTATATTTAACATTACCATTAAAGTGCGAGGTTCGGCATGCATGCCACAAAATAAGGTTCAACCCACCATTTTAAAAATGTCCTGTACCAAGTCAGGAATATGGCCATTGTTATATAATAGTTAGTTTTTGTGTGTGTTACATTTTAACGTTGTGTTTTCGTTGTGTCGTTTGTTTTCTCTTATATTTGAGTGTGAATTCACATTACTATAAGACATCACTGTACTTTTCCATCTCAAAGTTATGTATTTGGTTTTGAGGTTATATTTGTTATTCTAATCGGATTTTGTCTAATGCTTAGTCCGTTTCTGTGTGTGTTACATTTTAATGTTTTGTCGTTGTTCCCCTCTTATATATAATGCCTTTTCCTCAGTTTTATTTTGTTGTCCCGATTTTGTATTTTGTCCATTGATTTACGAGTTTTGAACACCGGTATACTACTTTTGCCTTTATTTAAAACGTTCAACATAAAAACATACGATAATGTTCAATCGTAGATACATATATAAAAAAATTCTTACTGTACTTACAGTTGCTAGCACACAATAAGGGTTTATATATATTCATAAAAAACTGTATCTATCGGCACACATACAAACTACCATTACTAAACACATAACAGTCTTCCAAACAATCGGACAAACATGCATTTGCTTATACCAACATAAAAAAAATATTCACGCACACGAACAACAAGAATATCACACCTTTGTATATACATGATAATAGATTGCACCCAAATCTGTTTGTAAAGACGTGCGTAACAAAATAACAGATGCTATGATTGCACTGATATACAATGGTATGTGCAAATAGAAATTAACCCTTAGAAATTCGAATAGAAAGTACAAGGTTAACCAACTACTTCCAGGATAACACAAACTATCTTACTAATATACAACATAGTATTACTATATACAACGTATGCAGACATCAGGCGAATCCACGAAATGCATAAAAACTATTGCATTTTGTTTTTAGTATAAATCGAAGTAAAAAAAGTAACATAACATCAAGCTTTTAGAATAAAGAGAACATGATTTTATGTTTTAAGATAAAGTGCCTGTTCATAACATTTATTGTCCGACGATCGAATGAGAAAAAAAAAAACAAGTGTTGATGAAATATCAATAAATTGATTATTAATTTCAGGAAAATGAATAAACAGTCTGCAAAGTAAAAAGAAAACATTTCATTTCATTTCATGACATGACACGGTTCAGCTGTCTTTTAAAACTGTCAAAACTTCTGTCCGGTACTTTCCTATCACGACATAAATTGCAGTATATTTTAAAAAGTTCTTTCAACGTATTTTGTCTGTATTTCTTCATTTTGAAAACATTGCAAAAACACACAGGATGTTCAAGTTAATACCGAATACATTCGATGAGCTGTGTTCAACTGATGGCTGCAATAAAGAAGAAGCGGAGAGGTGAACCACGGCAATTATACAACTGCTTGAGAGGCGACAACTGGTATATGCTCGAAAATCCAACTGTCTGAGAGGAACAACATTCCCTTGGATAATACCTGTAAGGGATAAGCTTAACAAAAGGAAGAAAAGAAGAAATGCTAGACAACTTCTTGACACTGACATTGATGTTTTATGTAGCATTGATCCAACAGCAGTGATTTTTAAACTTTCAAAATATAGAACCAATGCTCTCGACACTTCCTGTAAATCAATTTACAATGCAATTCTTAGAAAAATTAGGGAATATAGATTTGTCCTTCGTTGGGACACTGAAAATTCGCCGCCTACAGAAAAGCATACCTTTCCAGTTGCCAAAGACTATCGTTACAGTTACAACTGCAGAAAAATCAGAAGTGAAAAATCAAAAGCCGACTGAAGAAAGTGAAGATGTTTACCATATACAAGATGTCGTGGAGGATTATGAAGAGGACATACATGTCAAGATATGGTAAAGACACCAACAAGTATTGATCTTTTACACGATTGCTATTTTTTAGGACTTTTTTCATAATATACACAACTATACGAAAAATGTGTCATTTGATTTTAGTGCCAAACATTCCTGTGTGTTTTCACATATAAGTTGTCATTTAACCTGTATACAACATCATCCATGATCTTTGGAAATAGTATAAATCATAGAGTGGTCCATATAGGACAAGCAAAGATGAGTATCCATTATGAATTCTGTTATGGATTGATGAAAACAATTCTTATTAATTGAAGTGTGTCTTGTTCGACCGTTTTAATGAAGATAGAGTTCTGTTTGTATATCTTAATTTGGACATTAATTTATTTTATTTTTTTCATTACAAAACAAAAATGATTTACACAGATGTAAATTCAACTACATATTTTGTGCATGGAATAAAAACTGGACAAAAATAAAAGACTGAATGGTACCTACACTTGCCATTCGATTATATTTTTGGTAGATGAATCCAGGTCTTGAGTCATACATACTATCATTTCGCAGATCCTAGTGAACATATTGTACTATTTGCCAATAGTGTTATACATAGTATCTTAAACACATTTCATAACACAATCAAGTTTCATTTCTTTGAAGACATTGGTATCTTTTACATCAAATAATACACAAATGATGATGATGATAGTTTGCATACCTACGGTTAGGGTTAGGATTAGGGTTAGGGTTTGTCGTTTTGGTATATCCCAGTTCAATTCCACTAAAAGATACAGAAGAAGCAATTGCAGGAAGGAAATCAAAATCATTATCCAAAAGTAAATATCTTAACGAGAATACTCGTAAACAGACAGACCAAGAGAGAGACGTACACACATAAAACACTTAAAAAAACGCTGGCAATACGAACTTAAACCATACAAATGTGCGTAGAAAAAAAACCCTGATATAGTCAACAAGGAGATTCTAAATATACGCAGATAAAGAACAAAATACTATGTACTAGTTATTTATAAAGTTCTTTAAAACGTTAAACAACATGCATGCTCAGATAAAAACATAACATAATGTTCAATCGTAGATACATATATAAATCACACATACTGTATTTACAGTTGCTAGCACACATTAACGGTTTATATATATTCATAAAAAAAACTGTATACACTGGCACACATACAAGCTACCATTCTACACACATAACAGTCATAAAAAAATCGGACAAACATGCATTCGCTTATACCAACATAAAAAAAAAAATATTCACGCACACGAATATCACACTTTTTTTTATATACATGATAATAGAGTACACCCCAGTCTGTTTGCAAAGACGTAACAACATAACAGATGATATGATTGCACTGATATACAATGGTATGTGCAGGTAGAAATTTACCCTTAGAAATCCGAATAGAAAGTACAAGGTTAAACAACCACCTCCAGCAAAACACAAAATACCTTACTAATATATAACATAGTATTACTATATAAAACGTTTGCAGACATACGACGAATCCACGATTGCATAAAAACCATTGCATTTTGTTTTTAGTACAAATTGAAGTAAAATAATAGCTATGAACATAACATCAAGCTTTTAGAATAAAAGAACATGATTGTATGTTTTAAGTTTATATGCTATGTCATAACATTTATTGTCCGAAGATTGAATGAGATATAATTGAGAGAAAATACAAGCGTTGATGAAATATCTATATATATCATATAACTTGAATTGCTATGGTAGGTTGAACATTTTATAAATTTCATTTCATTAAGTGGACATGACACGGTTCAGTTTTCTCTTAAAACTGTCAAAACTTCTGTCCGGTACTTTCCTATCACGACATAAATTACAGTATATTTCAAAAAGTTCTTTCAACGTATTTTGTCTGTATTTTTTCATTTTGAAAACATGCAAAATTTCAAGTTCAGGGGCCGTCCAAAAAGTTTTTACAGTCATAGGAAGGTGCGTTGTTGGTGATTTTACCATATCTTGACATTTCGTGTCCTCTTCATACTCCTCCACGACATCTTGTGTATGGTTAACAGCTTCACTTTCTTCAGTCGGATTTGGATTTTCCACGTCTGATTTTTCTGCAGTTGTAACTGTTGCGTTAGCCGTCGGCAACTGAAAAGGTATACTTTTATGCAGGCGGCGAATTTTGAGTGTCCCAACGAAGGACAAATCTATGTTTCCTAATATTTGTAACGATTGCATAGTAAATTGATTTACAGGAAGTGTCGAGAGCATTGGATCTATATTTTTAAAGTTTACAAACCACTTCTGTTGAATCAATGCTACACAAGAAACAAATGTCAGTGTGTCAAGAAGTTGTGTAGCATTTAGTCTTTTCTTCCTTTTGTTAAGCTTATCCCTTACTGGTATAATCCAAGGGAATGATGCTCCTTTCAGATAGTTGAACTTTCGAGCATATACCAGTTGTCGCGTCTCAAGCTGTTGTATAATTGCCGTGGTTAACCTCTCCGCTTCTTCTTTATCGCTTCCATCAGCTGAACACAGCTCAATAAATTTATTCGGGATTAACCTGAAAGTCTTGTTTCCAGATGTATCCCAGGTTTGAATAACAGGAAAACGCACTAGTTGATTTTCAATGATACCTGGAAATTAAATGATATAAGTTTAATTTATGTCAATGCACAAGTGGTAGAGTGAAATTTGAGATAATATAAAGTAAACTTAACAGACAAATAACGATCTTTCTATAGTTTCGATTATTCGATTTTGATCAAGGCAATGTATTCAATGTTTAAGCTAAACAATGTGTCAATGTCCAGCGAACAGACTATACATAAAATATTCAAGTATTACCTACACACAAATGTCTATAAGAACGCACGTTTCAATGATGTCATCCGCCCTGCGCCTACCATATCAAACAATAATGTATGTCCCTAGCTGCCTTCTTGTTTAATTAAAGGGATATATTTAGATTCTGAAACTTTTAATGGCAAACGGTATCAAGACATACCAATTACATATTGCTTTCCATAAAGATGGAAAGATTTTGTTTGAAAATGACTAATGTTTCTTTGTTGTCTATTGGCAAGTTATTCGAATTAAGCGTTGGTCATTTAAATGAATAATAAGTGCCCGAATATATAGAGAGAGCTATGTCTCCAAAACAATTGTGTACAGAAAAGTGCAATACATAATGAATTTATTAATACCTGGTAGTAGGACATCTTGTAACTGTAGGTCTGCTAGGGTAAGAAACTCTATCATCCGCGTACACACTTTGGAAGCTCGTGGAGAAGCCATTGTCATCAGACTCATCGCTACATCTTCCCGGGACATTTTTCCTATGCTAACTCCTTTGTAGTGAGAATTAGGTTGACCTTGTAGATGTTGGAAAAAGTCAACACAGCTACCAGGAAGTACACTCTGACTTATGAACGAATCTTCAAGAAATCTTTTTATAAACTGTTTTCCCAGCAATTCACACGTACTGTCAAGAAAATTGTGAAAACCGTAGAAAGTTTCTACTTTCGACATTGCTGTACTGGACTTAAACCATATCTTAAGTGGTGGTGGCCTGGCTCTGTAAATCCAAGGCTCCAACGCAAGAAATCCCAATTGGCCTGTTCTGCAGTTCATAAGACTAACCGCACCTGGACCTATTTCCACTGCCAATTTGTTCGATACAGGTGATGCAGGTCTTCCCCAAAACATCTTTTCAAGACATAGCTCTGAAGAGAAATATTTAACTTTTACATTTTGCACTCAGCACTACAGACATTTATATACATTGATTGACACTCAATGAAGCAGCATTTCACAAGTATTGACCTCTTACACGCTTGATATTATGTTAAACTTTTTTCATGATATACACAACTTCAATCGAAAAATGTGTCATTTCGATTTTAGTGCGAAACATCCCTGAGTGTTGTCACATATAACTTGTCGTCTTACCTGCATACAACATCAGACATGATCTGTAGAAATAGTATAAATTATAAAGTGCTCAATAAAGGACAAACAAAGATGAAATCCATTATGAATTGTGTCATGGATTGATGAAAACAATTCTTATTAATTGTAGTGTGTCTTGTTCGACCGTTTAAATGAATATAGAGTTCTGTTTGTATTTCTTAATTTGGACTTATACAATTGTTTTTTTTTTCATTACAAAAACAAAAATGATTTACACAGGTGTAAATTCAACTACATATTGTGTGCATGGAATAAGAACTGGATAATAATAATAGAATAAATGGTACCTACACTTGCAATTCGATTATATTTTTGGTAGATGAATCCAGGTCTTGAGTCATACATATTATCATTTCGCAGATCCTAATGAATATATTGTTTTATGTGCCAATAGAGTTATACATAGTATCTTAAATGCATTTCATAACACAACTAAGTTTCATTTCTTTGAAGACATTGGTGTCTTTTACATCAGATAAGACACAAATAATGAGGAAATTATACATACCTAAATAATATGCTTCCCATGTAGCAGTGCTGTCTCCTGTCAGTCGATATTCATCATACAAATTGCAAAGTCTTTCTGTCATTTGTGTGCCAACTGACCTCAAAGCAGACAATAGCGAGTCATCGGAATTTACATACGGTACCAATAAATCGTATTTTAGTAAAAGTCTTTCTATATTTGGTAACGAAACGTACATATGTGGAGTTATAACATGGGGTACTGGAGGCACTTCAACTACAAACTCCATCCTACATCGAAGATCTCGAAGGAGATTAACATTTTGGTCGAAAGAGAAGATGTAAGGTCCATACGCCCTCTCGATAGCCTCACATGTTGCTTTATTGATAACATCTCCACATAAAATTATTCCAGACACAGGATGGTAAACAGTGAGGTGTGGACGACGATGTGGAATATCCCCATAAAACTGAACAAACTGAACCTGATTGGGGATCGTGCATACGTTAAGCACATCAGCCGAAACGTCAATGTTTCTGCCGTCAGTATTAGACTGAAAATTCACGATGTCTGAAAATGAGTAGCAGGAATACAATGTACCCCTGTCTCCAGTCACTTGCTGAAGTCCATGCCTGGCCCACAATAACTGCAAATCATTACTTGAAATTGTTACACCAACATGTACTGTCGTCTTTCTTATCATATTGAAACCGGTAAGAGAAATATCATGTTTTGTTCGTTCACCAAATCTAAATGCAAATATTATAGGAATGAGACCATCTGGTAATGTTACCTCGTCAACTGCAACCTGTAGCAATTTCAGAACATCCATGCATTCGTCCGGCATAACTGTCCAATGCTTTACACTGCTCAAATCAACCTTCATCAAAGTGTTTCGAGCACTACCTGCCAGTGCTCTACCAGCTGCTTTACACTTCAGAGTTGTTCCGACTGATTTGATATAATCGTAAGTAACTTTTGTCATATTTAAAAATCGTATCTGTTGAAATACTGTGCCGGCTAGCGGTACAACACCAAGCCATATATGCCACGGACCTTCAATAGATATTTCTGTGCCCTTACACTGTGCTAAGACACTCAGTGTTTGTTCGGAATAGTTACGAAGATCTAAATGTTTCTTCAACTTTGGATAAATCCTTTCCAAACTATTATAATCATTTCTTAGTATTGAGATATGTGTCAACGGAAATGTTATTCCTGCAAAGCTTGTCAACTCGACTACTATTCCATCGATATCTGGCTGGAAATTTATTGAAGGAATGTCGCACTGGGGCAGTTTTGTCGCTCTTGCAACTATTTCGGTGTTTCTATTCAATAAGTGCGACACTTCCTGATTCGCTTTTTGCCATTCCGACATGAAGTTGTCAGTGTTTTCCTCGGCACACCGATATAAGACTGACTCTACAAGGAAAAAAGTATAAGCTGTTATTTGTGCGTGTGTTACATTTTAATGATGTGTCGTCATTTTCTGGTATTTAATGAATTTTCCTCGGTTTTGGTCTATGACCCGGATTTGTTTTTGTCTATTGATTTATGAGTTTTGAAAATCGGTACACTACTGTTGCCTTTATTAATGAAACGCCAAACAAACTGTCCTTTTCCTAGTATGTATAACCAATGTAAGCAGTGGGAACAAAACACAATTTTACTTGCAGAACATAGAATACAACTAGAATACAACTTGTGAATTATTTCAGGTGAAATGATGCAGGAAAAGTCTGGCTAAATACCGACTGTTGTTATAATATAATGGTGCAATTTTGATAAAGCTAACACCATTTAAAAAGAAATATTTCAATACTATTTACTCGTTAAGGATGTGACAGGATGATCTATTCAACTCAGTAGTTGTGAATCTGGGCAGGTACAATTTAAGATGGCACTGAACCGATGTGTTATACCAATCTATGCATCAGCTCGCAAATTTCTAGTTTTAGTGGTAGAATGGACGTTTGTTATCAGTACCATTATTGTCACCGAATATTTTGTTTGTCTCAGATTAATTCGCTCAGGATGAAATATATAATTACTAAAAAAAGAAGTTTTATTGCAATAATCAGAAGTTTACCTGTAGTACTGGGCTCATTTTCATCTGGTTCATCTGATCTCTGAAAATCCAGAAAAAGTTGAATAATTTTTGTTATGTAGACGTTTATTAACATGACGAGAAAACACTTGATAAGAGGTTGTTTAAAAAATTATCTCAACATACACGGACAATACTTTGTCCTTTGAGAATGAACACAGTTACTGTACCTAGTTGTGTAGATTAACAACTTCCATACATAATTAAAAAGTCTAATACATTATTATTCTGGAGTAGAGGTTTCCAAATGAGGATCCTTCAATTTCAGCGAATTATACAGTTTTTTAATGCCAGTACAAATGTACACAATGTATTCGATACAACACCGTGAAGGGTAATGTAACAACACGAAAAGAAACATTAAGACACATAACTATAATGCTATTGATACATGCAAAAAGCAAAATCACAAAAATACTGAATAGTTATCAAAGGTACCAGGATTATAATTTAGTACGCCAGACGCGCGTTTCGTCTACATAAATCTCATCAGTGACGACTCCGAAGAAAATTTAAAACGGAAAGTGCCTAATCAAATGACAAAATGAAACAACAAAACACATCAAACAAATAGACAGCGACTGTCATACTCCTGACTTGGTACAGGCATTTTCAAATGTAGAAAATGGTTGATTGAACCTGGTTTTATAGCGTTAAATCTCTCACTTGTATGATAGTCGCATCATTTCGGTAAATAGTCAAAATATGGTCACAGCAGTAATTACTGTGTTACAATCCCAAAACAATTAATCATTTACAGAAAAGCACAAACAGCATCTATCAAATAAAAAAACACATTCATTGTTTCGCAGGTTTGACGTCAAAAAATGTAAACGTCAAATAGGTAGAAGTTTTGTCGTTCCATGCATGTTCAAGACAATTATAATTCCGGATAGGGAATGGTGGTATGCAGGGATAAAAAAAAATCAAAAGTGGTGTTAGGATTAATTTCAGAAACAGACCGAGATTATGAATTATCCAGAAGTTCTTTTTAGCGGTAGCCATGTTTATCGCTTGATATAGCCTCCTTGTGCGAATGTGACGTTTAGAAACCTTCAATAAGCAATCAGAAACATACACACAAATTATGTTTACCTCTCCTCTCCTCTGTTCTTCTACTTCTTGCTCATGTTCTTCTTCCAACATGTCATCAATAATTTTTACGACTAACGTTGATACCATGTCTTTAACCTATGAATGTAAAGTATGCATAACTTTATATGTGTACGAAATTGTTAAACGGTTATGAATTACGATAAGAAAGATAAATTATTGCTTTCAGTTCATTGCTACTGTTTGCCTATTCATTTAGGTCACCTTGTAAGAGAAATAATTGTCCAAAATGGTAAACTATAGAGTCCAAAATGAAGAAAACGAAGTACTATTATGTGGAATAACAGTATTACATGTATATTTGCTATATAGATTTTAACCGAGAAGAGTTTTCTACTTACATGTCCATGTATCCTTCTGATCTTATCAATTTCTAGTCCTAAAAAAAAGTTCAATTAATTTTAGGGATACCTTTGCTTTTTGGTGAATATATTTATCTTATATTTAATGTGTCAAAGAAACAACAACCCAACCTCAATTTGCGTAGCAACCCAAGTCAACAAAATACACACACACACACACACATATATAGGTTTGAACGTAGTTTTCAATTTAGACTCGTATATATATATATATATATATATGTAAATATATATATGTAGTATATAGCATCCCTGTCTTTACATGTTAGCCACATGATCACCCAACAAATGTAAAGTCAAAGTAATTAAATGCTTTGACAACGTGTAGTGGTCTAGGGCGCTGATCATAATGCTTACCAATAGAGAACCTGGTGTATCAATGGTGTCAGTTAAATTCCGTTTGAAGAACAATGTTGGGTTTAATTTTTGAATTATAAATACAACTTAAAAAAACTATGAAACTAGCGTAAAATACTTTATTTTTCCATATTTTTTTCCCATGTATTCACAAAACAGAATATAACTGTAGACAAAGAGAAAAGAACAGTGATATATACAAGCAGGAGTTTTCACATGCTTCACAACCGGTTGAACATGCAATTTTTTCTCCAAAATATATTGTACCAAGTCAGGAGTATGACTGTTGTTATTAGGCAATCCGATACTATGTATGTTGCCGTTTGTGGTAGTTCAGTGTTGCTGTTGATCCATTGATTTCATCCTGTGAATGATGTGTTTCCATCGTTTTTAATTGTTTACCCGGATTTGTTTTCGCTAAATCGAATATTGACCATTGCACATCGGTATACTACTGTTGCTTTTATTTGCATTTCCTTATCATAAATATTAAAAAAAATGTTTTCAATAAATGTGGAATGTCTTTATGCAGAAAAACATATTGTATCATATCTTCCCTACCTTCATTCAGCAAACTTGCATATAATGGTGAAATCATTTCCATTTCTTTCAACAGCTGAAAAATAAAGACGTTAATCACTTTGTTTAACATCGATGATATTTGTTATTATGCATTTATTTTTATGACTTAAGTATTTCTTGATTATGCATGTATTTATATATGATGTTCACAACTTTTATGTCCACATTGATGATGTGAGTGATGAATATTATTAATTAGATTCCTTTTATACTTTATGACAAATATTACATATTTAAAACCATGACACATTTATTTTATCAGGTATATGATAACTGTTAACTTTTTAATGGATCATTTGTACTTTCTTCATTTCAATATTCCAAAAACAAACGATAGCGCTAGGATACCTTATCAATTCTGTGGTTTTTTTTCTGAAAGAGTAAATTACAAAATGAATGAGAAATGTTAGTGTATGTTCAGAATTTGATATGTTTTACTCAACATTTCAAAATGTCTGTGATTCTATTTTCATCATTTCGAGTTATTAAAGAGAAGAAAGTCATATCATGATGTGACACATTTCTATTCATGATACATAGTTTCAATATATCAAGATACAAAGTATTAGGTTTGTATTAAGTTTAAGCCACCTCTTTATTTATAAATATATACAACTTACTTCCTGTGACGTTTCCATTGGCACTGAAAATATAGACGATGAAATACAACACAAATTCAAGTGTAGTGACCGTGATATAAAGTAAAAATTAAAAAAAAGTACAATTATAATTCTAATAGGAAAGTCTTCATCAAATGGAAATTCAATAAATGTGCTTCTCCGACCGCAGAGTTCATCCTGAACTGTTGGGACAAAAATTGACACAATATTCGATACGGGTCTGAATTTGAATTGTAATTAAATATTTGACACATCATAGGTATTTGACACAGATTAAATGTAGTAAATAACTTGGAATGTGTTATATGAGTTTTTTATATTCAATTGAAGCTATTGTGCAATACACTGTGGTATTGCGGAATACCTAGTAAATCTGTAAAACCTTTTGTTAAAATTTCATAGAGATCAATACACTTAAACTGAAGTTATTGTCCGGGAACCTACTGTCTTCGGACGACGCCGATGATGACGGCATAGAAATATTGGCGGTCGTATAAAAACTCAAACACATTAAACGAAGGAAAACAGATGTCGTATGATTGACTTGGTATCGGCGTTTCCTTGTGTTGAAAATGGGGATAAAAACTTGTTGTACAGCTAGCTAAACCTCTCACTCGTACGACAGACAACAAACAGAATTTCATTATATAACATAATAGTGTGAGCAAAAGAACAGACACATTCATGTTTAGTAAGCTGATAATTCGTGGCAGAACGAAGCTTCTGATGGGCACTTCAGAATTTGTTTAATAAAAGTGAATGAACAGAACTAGAAGTGGTTCTTCATTTAAAGTAACAGTGAAATGCTGCATGGATAACAGAAACTTAGCGTCAGTAGAACTTCGACATCTTGATCTTTTTATCTTTTAGGGTATACCAGTAATTGATAGATGAATAATTTACAATAAACTCGATTAGACTTGATATGTTTTAAAATTTATAGCATTCAAATTATTGGTGTCCTAGAAATTAAAGTGCGACTGAAACTGACTTCCCATGTCCTTGACATAATACAAAAAAGCACAATTGCTATGGTAAGGCGTAAAATAAATACCTTCTTTTTCCTGTCCTATTATCAGTTGATACACCTCTTCCATCTAAAGAAAAAAATCCGATGATATTAATTGAATTACCTACACAATGACACATGGATAGACAAACTTATGAAAAAGGGTGCTAAATAAATAAACTCATCATAGTTACTACGATTAAAATTTGTATTTAAGCCAGACGCGCGTTTCGATTGTTAACAACTATGTAGTTTATGGTATTTTAATGGGAATAATGTATACTGTATTTTCAAGTAAAATGAAACTAAGACCTGCCTATCATAACAGTATCAATGAAACCTTATCACATAGAGTAATTAATATTATAAACGGTGTTCTCCTCATTCGTTTATTGCATATCCCCTTGATCAGTTGTTTCGATATTCTCATATCACTGATTTGAAACCTGAGGAAGAAAACTTCTCAGCGACGTCGCTATGCCTGAGAAGAGGTTATCAGTGACGGTACAATATGTGAGGAGAAATGATCAAGCTTTACTTTCATTGAGCGTAAATACTGCTCAATGGGAGGGAAAGATATCCTATATATAGTTTGGTGACCAGATGATCGCATTTTCTGCCTAAAATACCAGCTACTCGAGAAATTATGACCTTTGCTCATTCACAACATTCATCTGTCTTTAAGGTTCACATTGGGTTCATGGTATATATTTTACGATGTCAATGTATAGAAAACATGGTAATCTATACCTCAATATGATATATTGCAACCAACCTTGTATCCTATCATATGCACATACGAAGCCGCCTTCCATGGTTCTATGGTAAAAAAGAGAGAAAAAAAATATTATACGTCAATCATGTCAATTTTATTATATAAAGTAAATCATTGTATATGTTTAGGTAAAGTGAGCCATTCATTGCTGCATACGGTATTGTTTGAATAACTTGTATTATGAAGATTTTAGCAATTACTTGTCCATTATGCAAAATTGTACCCACTGAAATAATTTTGAGAAGCTTAGTCTCTTGCAACCTACTCAAACGAAAAACCCTTCACACAACTTTTTTTTTACAGATAACAATGTGAGAAAGAGACTATGTAGGTGAATAGGAAAATCAAGCAAGTGAATAGACAAAATCCTTTGACAATGATGAAAACAAAAACACTTGAATAGACGAATGGGTACATATATATCAACATTGATTCAGCAATAACGCTTTAATCCAATGCAAACTGACGTGATTTGTTTAGACAAATACATACCCCACACTTTAGTTGCCTCTTCAATCAGGTCCTGTACCTGTTCTACCTACAAAAAAGTATCAATCTTTGTTGTCAGATCATCAATGATTGGGAATGGTTAAGATGATAATTTCATCTAACAGAAAATAATTTAATCGCATTATCCAATTTTCTTGATAGATCCTAGCTTAAATTACTGCTTTTGCTTTAGCATTCTATTTCAGATTTTCTTCATAAGGACACACTTATTTCTGCAGTATCACAGAATACATGCTGAGGGGATTGGGAATGAAATATTGTCAAGTTCTCAACCACAAATAACCAGCCGTGGTAGTGGTACCACCTGTCAATTTCATTTATAGTTATGTTGCAGGTTTTAAATTTTGCATATGCTTTCAGTGTCCTGGTGTCATCGAATCACTTTAACGAAACATTTCAATAATTGAAGACAGTACAATTTTATCCATTGTAAAACGTGTGTTGAAAAGATAAAATGATAATCCATTGCTAATATAAAAATCGTAGATACATTTGAAAGCCTTCCGTTAGAGATAACTTTTGAGAATCAAGAAAATAAAAGCTGTGTTCTGATACGTTACCTTATAAAATATGATGTCCATTTATTGACCAAACTTGTAGAATCTACATAAGAAAAAAACAATACGTATAATATAACATCAGAGTATCTATAAATTGACTGCGTGAATAATGTACAATATATAATTGGGGGAGTGTCTCAGATTTTCATGAGTATTAAAAATAAGTAATTGATCAATAAGACACGCAATGTCAATTGTCCCTCTAGCGGTGGAAGAAAACATTAAATTGACTTTGTAACCCTGAATATTATTACTGCTTTTGCTTTAGCATTCTATTTCAGATTTTCTTCATAAGGACACACTTATTTCTGCACCTGAGATCACCCCTAGTTTTTGGTGGGGTTCGTGTTGTTTATTCTATAGTTTTCTATTTTGTGTCATGTGTACTATGGTTTTTCTGTTTGTCTTTTTCATTTTTAGCCATGGCGTTGTCAGTTTGTTTTAGATTTATGAATTTGACTTTCCCTTTGGTATCGTTCGTCCCTCTTTTAATGGACGAAAGAAAATATAAAAACTGACCTTCTGTATGAAAAGCCTCTTTTTGATATCTTTTTGAAATTTGTCTTTATATATGTGATAATTTTCGTGCGGAAGCATAAATCGCCGTCCCGCAGATACGGATCGATCAACTTTTCGGGACGACAATTTTGGTCGGATAGACTATGTCCTCCCGGATGCTTAATATGTGATCAAGTAATGGAACAAAATAGATGTGTGGGACCTGTTTGTCAAACACTTTTAATTGACTCTATTATCCCAAATATTAATAATCGTTAAGAAGACAATTGGTTTAGTACAATAAAAATAAAAAGTAGTTTATAAATAGACACGCAAAGAGAATCGACCCTCTAGTAGTAGAAGAAACATTTAAATTGACTTTGTTACCCCCAATTATAATTGACGAAAGTAAATATAAAAACTGACCTTCTCACAGTGTATAAAAAGCCTCTTCTTGATTTCTTTTTGAAATTTGTCTTTATATATGTGACAAGTGTCGTGCGGAAGGTAAAATCGTCGTCCCGCAGATACGGATCGATCCAACTTTTCGGGACGACAATTTTTGTCGGGAAGACTATGTCCCCTCGGATGCTTAATATGTGATCAAGTAATGGAACAAAATAGATGTGTGGAAACTGTTTGTCAAACCTTAACACTTTTAATTGATTATATTACCGTCAATATTAATGGACGAGATGATTTATAAAATAATCGTTCAGAAGACAATTGGTTTACTACAATAACAATAAAAAGTAGTTTATAAATAGACACGCAAAGAGAATCAACCCTCTAGTAGTAGAAGAAACATTTAAATTGACTTTGTTACCCCCAATTATAATTGACGAAAGTAAATATAAAAACTGACCTTCTCACAGTGTATAAAAAGACTCTTCTTGATTTATGTTTGAAATTTGTCTTTATATATGTGACAATTGTCGTGCGGAAGGTAAAATCGTCGTCCCGCAGATACGGATCGATCCATTTTTCTGGACGAAATTTTAGTCGGGACGACTATGTCCTCCCGAATGCGAAATATGTGACAAGTAATGGAATAAAACTGATGTGTGGGAAGTGTTTGCCAAATCTTAACACTTTAAATTGACTGTGTAACCCCAAATATTAATGGTCGAAATGATTTATAGAACACTAGTTTAAGACAACAATTGGTCTATGTACATTAAAAATAAAAAGGAATTGATCAATAAGACACGCAATGTCAATTGTCCCTCTAGTAGTGGAAGAAAACATTAAATTGACTTTGTAACCCCGAATATTAATGGACGAAATTAAATATAAAAACTGACCTTCTGTATGAAAAGCCTCTTTTTGATATATTTTTGAAATTTGTCTTTATATATGTGACAATTTTCGTGCGGAAGCACAAATCGTCGTCCTGCAGATACGGATCAATCAACTTTTCGGGACGACAATTTTGGTCGGGAAGACAATGTCCTCCCGGATGCTTAATATGTGATCAAGTAATGGAACAAAATAGATGTGTGGGAACTGTTTGTCAAACCTTAACACTTTTAATTGACTCTATTACCCCAAATATTAATAATCGTTAAGAAGACAATTGGTTTAGTACAATACAAATAAAAAGTAGTTTATAAATAGACACGCAAAGAGAATCGACCCTCTAGTAGTAGAAGAAACATTTAAATTGACTTTGTTACCCCCAATTATAATTGACGAAAGTAAGTAAAAAAACTGACCTTCTCACAGTGTATAAAAAGCCTCTTCTTGATTTCTTTTTGAATGTTGTCTTTATATATGTGACAATTGTCGTGCGGAAGGTAAAATCGTCGTCCCGCAGATACGGATCGATCAACTTTTCGGGACAATTTTGGGAAATATGTGACAAGTAATGGAACAAAACAGATGTGTGGGAAGTGTTTGCCAAACCTTAACAATATAAATTGACTGTGTTACCCCAAATATTAATGGTCGAAATGATTTATAGAACACTAGTTTAAGACGACAATTGGTCTATGTACATTAAAAATAAAAAGGAATTGATCAATAAGACACGCAATGTCAATTGTCCCTCTAGTAGTGGAAGAACACATTAAATTGACTTTGTAACCCCGAATATTAATGGACGAAATTAAATATAAAAACTGACCTTCTGTATGAAAAGCCTCTTTTTGAAATTTGTCTTTATATATGTGACAATTTTCGTGCGGAAGCATAAATCGTCGTCCCGCAGATACGGATCAATCAACTTTTCGGGACGACAATTTTGGTCGGGAAGACTATGTCCTCCCGGATGCTTAATATGTGATCAAGTAATGGAACAAAATAGATGTGTGGGAACTGTTTGTCAAACCTTAACACTTTTAATTGACCCTATTACCCCAAATATTAATAATCGTTAAGAAGACAATTGGTTTAGTACAATAAAAATAAAAAGTAGTTTATAAATAGACACGCAAAGAGAATCGACCCTCTAGTAGTAGAAGAAACATTTAAATTGACTTTGTTACCCCCAATTATAATTGACGAAAGTAAGTATAAAAACTGACCTTCTCACAGTGTATAAAAATCCTCTTCTTGATTTCTTTTTGAAATTTGTCTTTATATATGTGACAAGTGTCGTGCGGAAGGTAAAATCGTCGTCCCGCAGATACGGATCGATCAACTTTTCGGGACGACAATTTTGGTCGGGACGAGTATGTCCTCCCGGATGCGAAATATGTGACAAGTAATGGAACAAAACTGATGTGTGGGAAGTGTTTGCCAAACCTTAACAATATAAATTGACTGTGTTACCCCAAATATTAATGGTCGAAATGATTTATAGAACACTAGTTTAAGACGACAATTGGTTTATGTACATTAAAAATAAAAAGTAATTGATCAATAAGACACGCAATGTCAATTGTCCCTCTAGTAGTGGACGAAAACATTAAATTGACTTTGTAACCCCCGAATATTAATGGACGAAATTAAATATAAAAACTGACCTTCTGTATGAAAAGCCTCTTTTTGATATCTTTTTGAAATTTGTCTTTATAAATGTGACACTTTTCGTGCGGAAGAATAAATCGTTGTCCCGCAGAAACGGATCGATCAACTTTTCGGGACGACAATTTTGGTCGGGAAGACTATGTCCTCCCGGATGCTTAATATGTGATCAAGTAATGGAACAAAACTGATGTGTGGGAAGTGTTTGTCAAACCGTAACACTTTTAATTGATTCTATTACCACCAATATTAATGGACGAGATGATTTATAAAATAATCGTTAAGAAGACAATTGGTTTAGTACAAAAAAAATAAAAAGTAGTTTATACATAGACACGCAATGTGAATCGACCCTCTAGTAGTAGAAAAAATATTTAAATTGACTTTGTTACCCCCAATTATAATTGACGAAAGTAAATATAAAAACTGACCTTCTCACAGTGTATAAAAGCCTCTTCTTGATTTCTTTTTGAAATTTGTCTTTATATATGTGACAATTGTCGTGCGGAAGGTAAAATCGTCGTCCCGCAGATACGGATCGATCAACTTTTCGGGACGACAATTTTGGTCGGGACGACAATTTTGGTCGGGACGACTATGGATCGATCAACTTTTCGGGACGACAATTTTGGTCGGGACGACTATATCCTCCCGGATGCCATTAATATTTGGGGTAACACAGTCAATTTAAAGTGTTAAGATTTGGCAAACACTTCCCACACATCAGTTTTGTTCCATTACTTGCCACATATTTCGCATCATTAAAGAATGGTCTTTTTCGTTTTATTTAGGTTATATATTTTCAAAACCGGCGAGTTCTAAAACGGTGTCTACATCGCGATTTTTATTGCATTATTTTCCAAACATTCTCGGGGAAAAACAAAATGAAAGAATCAGTTATTGAAAAATGTAGTCTATTTTTTTTCAATATTTTAAATTTTTGTATCCTTATCATCATAAAATTCTTAAAAAAACTTACCATAATCACGGACTTTCTATATTCTCGTCACAATCGACGCATTTAAAATAACAAATTACAAAAATAACTGCTGTATTTTTTTTAACAAGAAATAGAAATAATTTTAATCAATGCATATTTTTCTGATAGTATTTTTTTAATAAAAAAGATAACTACTCCTAAATAAAATAATATCATCTTTAATAAAAAGAAGAATAATTTTGGTTACTTTAAACAATGGGAATAAAATTTTTAGTATGATTTCTCCGAGATTCCTTTAATTTTATGAACAAAAAAACTATTTTAAACTATAAAAAGTACAAAATCCAATGGCGGTCAATAATTTCAGTAAAATGAAGAAATATTTGCATTTTAGGTAACGCATACAAAAATTTAATATCTTTTTCCTTAAAGTAAGCATGTTTTATGAAGAACAGCCAATCCTGATGTACAAAAAGTACTGAAATTATATGACGGTTAATAATTTGTATCAAAATAAATCAATAACTGCATTCTTATTCCACAAAAATAAAAGTTTTAAGTATTTTAATTCTCATTATACCTCAATTCTACTTAGAAGACTTGTCTCAAGATGGTAAAAATAACTTATTTCAAATAAAATAGTATCATTTTTGATAAAGAGAAGAATAATTTTGATTATTTTAAACAATGCGAACAAAATTTTAGTATGATTTTTCTGATATTATTTTAATTTTATGAAAAAAAAACTATTCTAAACCATAAAAAGTATAAAAATCCAATGGCGGTCAATAATTTTCAGTAAAATGAAACAATATTTGCATTTTAGGAAACGCATACAAAAATTTTATATCTTTTTCTTAAATTAAAAGAAAGCATATTTTATAAAGAACAGCCAATCCTGATGTACAAAAAGTACTGAAATCATATGACAGTTAATAATTTGTATCAAAATAAATCAATAACTACATTCTTATTCCACAAAAATAAAAATTTAAGTATTTTAATTCTCATTATATCTGAATTCTGATTAGAAGACTTGTCTCAAGATGGTAAAAATAATTGATTTCAAATAGAATAGTATCATTTTTGATAAAAAGAAGAATAATTTTGATTATTTTAAACAATGCGAACAAAATTTTAGTATGATTTCTCTGACATAACTTTAATTTTATGAACAAAAAAACTATTTTAAACTATAATAAGTACAAAATCCAATGGCGGTCAATAATTTTCAGTAAAATGAAGAAATATTTGCATTTAAGGTAACACGTACAAAAATTTAATATCTTTTTCCTTAAAGTAAGCATGTTTTATGAAGAACAGCCAATCCTGATGTACAAAAAGTACTGAAATCATATGACGGTTAATAATTTGTATCAAAATAAATCAATAACTGCATTCTTATTCCGCAAAAATAAAAGTTTTTAGTATTTTAATTCTCATTATATCTCATTCTAATTAGAAGACTTGTCTCAAGATGGTAAAAATAACTGATTTCAAATAAAATTGTATCTTTTTTGATAAAAAGAAGAATAATTTTGATTATTTTAAACAATGCAAACAAAATTTTAGTCTGATTTGTCTGATATAATTTTAATTTTATGAAAAAAAACTATTCTCAACTATAAAAAGTACAAAAATACAATGGCGGTCAATAATTTTCAGTAAAATGAAGAAATATTTGCATTTTAGGTAACGCATACAAAAATTTAATATTTTTTTCCATAAAGTAAGCATGTTTTATGAAGAACAGCCGATCCTGATGTACAAAAAGTACTGAAATTATATGACGGTTAATAATTTGTATCAAAATAAATCAATAACTGCATTCTTATTCCACAAAAATAAAAGTTTAAGTATTTTAATTCTCATTATATTTCAATTCTTATTAGAAGATTTGTCTCAAGATGGTAAAAATAATTGATTTCAAATTAAATAGTATCTTTTTTGATAAAAAGAAGAATAATTTTGATTATTTTAAACAATGCGAACAAAATTTTGGTATGATCTTTCTGATATAATTTTAATTTTATGAAAAAAAACTATTCTTAACTATAAAAAGTACAAAAATCCAATGGCGGTCAATAATTTTCAGTAAAATGAAGAAATATTTGCAATTTAGGTAACGCATACAAAAATTTAATATTTTTTTCCATAAAGTAAGCATGTTTTATGAAGAACAGCCGATCCTGATGTACAAAAAGTACTGAAATTATATGACGGTTAATAATTTGTATCAAAATAAATCAATAACTGCATTCTTATTCCACAAAAATAAAAGTTTAAGTATTTTTATTCTCATTATATCTCAATTCTAATTAGAAGACTTGTCTCAAGATGGTAAAAATAACTGATTTCAAATAAAATAGTATCATTTTTGATAAAAAGAAGAATAATTTTGATTATTTTAAACAATGCGAACAAAATTTTGGTATGATCTTTCTGATATAATTTTAATTTTATGAAAAAAAGCTATTCTTAACTATAAAAAGTACAAAAATCCAATGGCGGTCAATAATTTTCAGTAAAATGAAACAATATTTGCATTTTAGGAAACGCGTACAAAAATTTAATATCTTTTTCCTTATAGTAAGATTATTTTATGAAGAGCAGCCAATCCTGATGTACAAAAAGTACTGAAATCATATGACGGTTAATAATTTGTATCAAAATAAATCAATAACTGCATTCTTATTCCGCAAAAATAAAAGTTTTTAGTATTTTAATTCTCATTATATCTCATTCTAATTAGAAGACTTGTCTCAAGATGGTAAAAATAACTGATTTCAAATAAAATTGTATCTTTTTTGATAAAAAGAAGAATAATTTTGATTATTTTAAACAATGCAAACAAAATTTTAGTCTGATTTGTCTGATATAATTTTAATTTTATGAAAAAAAACTATTCTCAACTATAAAAAGTACAAAAATACAATGGCGGTCAATAATTTTCAGTAAAATGAAGAAATATTTGCATTTTAGGTAACGCATACAAAAATTTAATATTTTTTTCCATAAAGTAAGCATGTTTTATGAAGAACAGCCGATCCTGATGTACAAAAAGTACTGAAATTATATGACGGTTAATAATTTGTATCAAAATAAATCAATAACTGCATTCTTATTCCACAAAAATAAAAGTTTAAGTATTTTAATTCTCATTATATTTCAATTCTTATTAGAAGATTTGTCTCAAGATGGTAAAAATAATTGATTTCAAATTAAATAGTATCTTTTTTGATAAAAAGAAGAATAATTTTGATTATTTTAAACAATGCGAACAAAATTTTGGTATGATCTTTCTGATATAATTTTAATTTTATGAAAAAAAACTATTCTTAACTATAAAAAGTACAAAAATCCAATGGCGGTCAATAATTTTCAGTAAAATGAAGAAATATTTGCAATTTAGGTAACGCATACAAAAATTTAATATTTTTTTCCATAAAGTAAGCATGTTTTATGAAGAACAGCCGATCCTGATGTACAAAAAGTACTGAAATTATATGACGGTTAATAATTTGTATCAAAATAAATCAATAACTGCATTCTTATTCCACAAAAATAAAAGTTTAAGTATTTTTATTCTCATTATATCTCAATTCTAATTAGAAGACTTGTCTCAAGATGGTAAAAATAACTGATTTCAAATAAAATAGTATCATTTTTGATAAAAAGAAGAATAATTTTGATTATTTTAAACAATGCGAACAAAATTTTGGTATGATCTTTCTGATATAATTTTAATTTTATGAAAAAAAGCTATTCTTAACTATAAAAAGTACAAAAATCCAATGGCGGTCAATAATTTTCAGTAAAATGAAACAATATTTGCATTTTAGGAAACGCGTACAAAAATTTAATATCTTTTTCCTTATAGTAAGATTATTTTATGAAGAGCAGCCAATCCTGATGTACAAAAAGTACTGAAATCATATGACGGTTAATAATTTGTATCAAAATAAATCAATAACTGCATTCTTATTCCGCAAAAATAAAAGTTTTTAGTATTTTAATTCTCATTATATCTCATTCTAATTAGAAGACTTGTCTCAAGATGGTAAAAATAACTGATTTCAAATAAAATTGTATCTTTTTTGATAAAAAGAAGAATAATTTTGATTATTTTAAACAATGCAAACAAAATTTTAGTCTGATTTGTCTGATATAATTTTAATTTTATGAAAAAAAACTATTCTCAACTATAAAAAGTACAAAAATACAATGGCGGTCAATAATTTTCAGTAAAATGAAGAAATATTTGCATTTTAGGTAACGCATACAAAAATTTAATATTTTTTTCCATAAAGTAAGCATGTTTTATGAAGAACAGCCGATCCTGATGTACAAAAAGTACTGAAATTATATGACGGTTAATAATTTGTATCAAAATAAATCAATAACTGCATTCTTATTCCACAAAAATAAAAGTTTAAGTATTTTAATTCTCATTATATTTCAATTCTTATTAGAAGATTTGTCTCAAGATGGTAAAAATAATTGATTTCAAATTAAATAGTATCTTTTTTGATAAAAAGAAGAATAATTTTGATTATTTTAAACAATGCGAACAAAATTTTGGTATGATCTTTCTGATATAATTTTAATTTTATGAAAAAAAACTATTCTTAACTATAAAAAGTACAAAAATCCAATGGCGGTCAATAATTTTCAGTAAAATGAAGAAATATTTGCAATTTAGGTAACGCATACAAAAATTTAATATTTTTTTCCATAAAGTAAGCATGTTTTATGAAGAACAGCCGATCCTGATGTACAAAAAGTACTGAAATTATATGACGGTTAATAATTTGTATCAAAATAAATCAATAACTGCATTCTTATTCCACAAAAATAAAAGTTTAAGTATTTTTATTCTCATTATATCTCAATTCTAATTAGAAGACTTGTCTCAAGATGGTAAAAATAACTGATTTCAAATAAAATAGTATCATTTTTGATAAAAAGAAGAATAATTTTGATTATTTTAAACAATGCGAACAAAATTTTGGTATGATCTTTCTGATATAATTTTAATTTTATGAAAAAAAGCTATTCTTAACTATAAAAAGTACAAAAATCCAATGGCGGTCAATAATTTTCAGTAAAATGAAACAATATTTGCATTTTAGGAAACGCGTACAAAAATTTAATATCTTTTTCCTTATAGTAAGATTATTTTATGAAGAGCAGCCAATCCTGATGTACAAAAGTACTGAAATTATATGACGGTTAATAATTTGTATCAAAATAAATCAATAACTACATTCTCATTCCACAAAAATAAAAGTTTAAGTATTTTAATTCTCACTATATCTTAATTCTGATTAGAAGACTTGTCTCTAGATGGTAAAAATAACTGATTTCAAATAAAATAGTATCATTTTTAATAAAAAGAAGAATAATTTTGGTCATTTTTAACAATGCGAATAAAATTTCAGTATGGTTTCTCTGATATTATTTTAATTTTATGAAAAAAAAACTATTCTCAACTATAAAAATTATAAAAATCCAATGGCAGTCAATAATCTTCAGTAAAATGAAACAATATTTGCATTTTAGGTAACGCGTACAAACATTTAATATCTTTTTCCTTAAAGTAGGCATGTTTTATGAAGAACAGCCAATCCTGATGTACAAAAAGTACTGAAATCATATGACAGTTAATAATTTGTATCAAAATAAATCAATAACTACATTCTTATTCCACAAAAATAAAAGTTTAAGTATTTTAATTCTCACTATATCTCATTTCTGATTAGAAGACTTGTCTCTAGATGGTAAAAATAACTAATATCAAATAAAATAGAATCATTTTTAATAAAAAGAAGAATAATTTTGGTTATTTTTAACAATGCGAATAAAATTTCAATATGATTTCTCTGCCATTCTTTTAATTTAATGAAAAAAAACTATTCTAAACTATAAAAAGTACAAAAATCCAATGGCGGTCAATAATTTTCAGTAAAATGAAGAAATATTTGCATTTTAGGCAACGCGTACACAAATTTAATATCTTTTTCCTTAAAGTAAGCATGTTTTATGAAGAACAGCCAATCCTGATGTACAAAAAGTACTGAAATCATATGACAATTAATAATATGCATCAAAATAAATCAATAACTACATTCTTATTCCACAAAAATAAAAGTTTAAGTATTTTAATTCTCATTATATCTGAATTCTTATTAGAAGACTTGTCTCAAGATGGTAAAAATAACTGATTTCAAATAAAATAGTATCATTTTTGATAAAAAGAAGAATAATTTTGATTATTTTAAACAATGGGAACAAAATTTTAGTATAATTTCTCTGACATTCCTTTAAATTTATGAACAAAAAAACTATTCTAAACTATAAAAAGTACAAAATCCAATGGCGGTCAATAATTTTCAGTAAAATGGAAAAATATTTGCATTTTAGGTAACGCGTACAAAAATTTAATATCTTTTTCCTTAAAGTAAGCATGTTTTATGAAGAACAGCCGATCCTGATGTACAAAAAGTACTGAAATTATATGACGGTTAATAATTTGTATCAAAATAAATCAATAACTGCATTCTTATTCCACAAAAATAAAAGTTTAAGTATTTTTATTCTCATTATATCTCAATTCTAATTAGAAGACTTGTCTCAAGATGGTAAAAATAACTGATTTCAAATAAAATAGTATCATTTTTGATAAAAAGAAGAATAATTTTGATTATTTTAAACAATGCGAACAAAATTTTGGTATGATCTTTCTGATATAATTTTAATTTTATGAAAAAAAGCTATTCTTAACTATAAAAAGTACAAAAATCCAATGGCGGTCAATAATTTTCAGTAAAATGAAACAATATTTGCATTTTAGGAAACGCGTACAAAAATTTAATATCTTTTTCCTTATAGTAAGATTATTTTATGAAGAGCAGCCAATCCTGATGTACAAAAGTACTGAAATTATATGACGGTTAATAATTTGTATCAAAATAAATCAATAACTACATTCTCATTCCACAAAAATAAAAGTTTAAGTATTTTAATTCTCACTATATCTTAATTCTGATTAGAAGACTTGTCTCTAGATGGTAAAAATAACTGATTTCAAATAAAATAGTATCATTTTTAATAAAAAGAAGAATAATTTTGGTCATTTTTAACAATGCGAATAAAATTTCAGTATGGTTTCTCTGATATTATTTTAATTTTATGAAAAAAAAACTATTCTCAACTATAAAAATTATAAAAATCCAATGGCAGTCAATAATCTTCAGTAAAATGAAACAATATTTGCATTTTAGGTAACGCGTACAAACATTTAATATCTTTTTCCTTAAAGTAGGCATGTTTTATGAAGAACAGCCAATCCTGATGTACAAAAAGTACTGAAATCATATGACAGTTAATAATTTGTATCAAAATAAATCAATAACTACATTCTTATTCCACAAAAATAAAAGTTTAAGTATTTTAATTCTCACTATATCTCATTTCTGATTAGAAGACTTGTCTCTAGATGGTAAAAATAACTAATATCAAATAAAATAGAATCATTTTTAATAAAAAGAAGAATAATTTTGGTTATTTTTAACAATGCGAATAAAATTTCAATATGATTTCTCTGCCATTCTTTTAATTTAATGAAAAAAAACTATTCTAAACTATAAAAAGTACAAAAATCCAATGGCGGTCAATAATTTTCAGTAAAATGAAGAAATATTTGCATTTTAGGCAACGCGTACACAAATTTAATATCTTTTTCCTTAAAGTAAGCATGTTTTATGAAGAACAGCCAATCCTGATGTACAAAAAGTACTGAAATCATATGACAATTAATAATATGCATCAAAATAAATCAATAACTACATTCTTATTCCACAAAAATAAAAGTTTAAGTATTTTAATTCTCATTATATCTGAATTCTTATTAGAAGACTTGTCTCAAGATGGTAAAAATAACTGATTTCAAATAAAATAGTATCATTTTTGATAAAAAGAAGAATAATTTTGATTATTTTAAACAATGGGAACAAAATTTTAGTATAATTTCTCTGACATTCCTTTAAATTTATGAACAAAAAAACTATTCTAAACTATAAAAAGTACAAAATCCAATGGCGGTCAATAATTTTCAGTAAAATGGAAAAATATTTGCATTTTAGGTAACGCGTACAAAAATTTAATATCTTTTTCCTTAAAGTAAGATTGTTTTATGAAGAACAGCCGATCCTGATGTACAAAAAGTACTGAAATTATATGATGGTTAATAATTTGCATCAAAATAAATCAAAAACTGCATTCTTATTCCACAAAAATAAAAGTTTAAGTATTTTAATTCTCATTATATCTCAATTCTAATTAGAAGACTTGTCTCAAGATGGTAAAAATAACTGATTTCAAATAAAATAGTATCATTTTTGATAAAAAGAAGAATAATTTTGATTATTTTAAACAATGCGAGCAAAATTTTTGTATGATCTTTCTGATATAATTTTAATTTTATGAAAAAAAGCTATTCTTAACTTTAAAAAGTACGAAAATCCAATGGCGGTCAATAATTTTCAGTAAAATGAAACAATATTTGCATTTTAGGAAACGCGTACAAAAATTTAATATCTTTTTCCTTATAGTAAGATTATTTTATGAAGAGCAGCCAATCCTGATGTACAAAAGTACTGAAATCATATGACGGTTAATAATTTGTTTCAAAATAAATCAATAACTACATTCTCATTCCACAAAAATAAAAGTTTAAGTATTTGAATTCTCACTATATCTTAATTCTGATTAGAAGACTTGTCTCTAGATGGTAAAAATAACTGATTTCAAATAAAATAGTATCATTTTTAATAAAAAGAAGAATAATTTTGGTCATTTTTAACAATGCGAATAAAATTTCAGTATGGTTTCTCTGATATTATTTTAATTTTATGAAAACAAAAACTATTCTCAACTATAAAAAGAATAAAAATCCAATGGCAGTCAATAATTTTCAGTAAAATGAAACAATATTTGCATTTTAGGTAACGCATACAAACATTTAATATCTTTTTCCTTAAAGTAGGCATGTTTTATGAAGAACAGCCAATCCTGATGTACAAAAAGTACTGAAATCATATGACAGTTAATAATTTGTATCAAAATAAATCAATAACTACATTCTTATTCCACAAAAATAAAAGTTTAAGTATTTTAATTCTCACTATATCTCAATTCTGATTAGAAGACTTGTCTCAAGATTGTAAAAATAACTGATTGCAAATAAAATAGTACAATATTTGATAAAAAGAATATTAATTTTGGTAATTCTAAACAATGGGAACAAACTTTTAATATCATTTCTTTGACATTCTTTTAATTTCATGAAAAAACAACCTATTCGAAACTATTTAAAGTTCAAAAATCCAATGGCGGTCAACAATAACCATTTTCGTAGAAATAAGTTCATGTTAACAGAGCTATATAATACAATTATGTATTTATTATATGTCTCTGATGTTTATAATATTTAATACGAAAATATTAATCAACACAAACTGTAAGCATCTTATTCTGTTAAACTATTTTTACTTTTGTATTGCAACTAATTTTATTACAAATTATAACGTGTAAATTAAGGTGTCTTCGTAGAGGTCAGCGTTCATCGATTGTAAACACTGTGGAGTTCGGTTTACATAAGAATTTTAAATATATACGTATCCGTCCGATCCGTGCATAACTTTAATTTACTGATCGATCGGTGACAGTTGTCAGGGTAACTCTCAAATAGGTTATTTGACTTATCTGACGGATCCTATAGGTCACCGATCACCGATCACTCATCAATCAGTCAAACATCCGTCACCGATCATTCACCGATCAGTCAAGTTCACGTCAAACAGTAACGCCTACGGTTGCAAGTACTGTAACAAAAAGACGATTTGGTATAATTGCCAATGAGACAACTCTCCACAAAAGACCAATAGGGCACTTTAATTGTCAAATCTTGACTTGATACAGGTCTTTCTATGTATATTCATTTAAGTTTTACGTTTCAAATATGCCTTGAATGTCAATTATAGCCTAGAAACGCCCACTGAGTTACAAATATGGCCTGGTCCGGAATAGTACGGTAGATTCTATGCAAGTTGAACACAATATGATCTGATGTAAAGGTTTATGTTTGTCGTATTTTATGCGGAATTCAGTTTGTTGGCATAAAATCGCCGTCCCGAAAAAGCTGATCAACTTTTAAAAAAGCAAAGCTTAACCCCGACATTACTTTTTGGGTTAGAGTTAGGTATTGGACTATGGTAGAACACTAATGCAAGGGTTAGTGATGTAAACTTTGTCACTTCTTCGCATGCGTGAAAGTTTAGTGTATGAAAAGTGCCTCAGATTTGAATGTTCAAACAGGTGTAGAATGGATTCAGATAGAGATATTTTTTAAAGTTAACCTTTTTCGAAAAGCTAAAACGGCGGTCTAGAGGATGAAGACTTATTGTTATCACTGAAGTATATGGCCGCACTTTCCGACTTCACGTAAGAAATGTTTGTGTGAGAGCAAAGTCTAACAATAACCCAAACACCTATACAAAATATAACGACATTCAGTCTTTGCCGTTGTCTTGGTTTAGATATTTTAATTTCACTAAACCTAACCCAAAACCTAACGCAAACGTTAAACTTGATCCTGACCTAAACCCTTATCCTAACTCTTACCCTATCTCTAAATTGTTATGTTGAAGGTCTTACTTTATCTGATCGTATTGAAATAATTAAAAAATGACCTCAAAGACGCAGAACTTTTCAACGGGCAAGCCTTACAATAAATTTGTCGTCCTCTAGATTTCCTATTTATCTTTTCGGAAGAGTTAACTTTCACCAAAAATATTTATATTCAAATCCATTATCGTTACGAAAGAGATTATCGTCTCGATTACGATGGTCGTCCCGAGAAAGATGATGAACATTAACGCAAACCTTAACATTGACCCTTACTCTTACCCTTACCCTAACGGTAACTCTTACTGTAACCCTTAATTGATATTTTGGAGGTCTTACTTTATCTTTGGACCGGATTAAAATGAGTTTCCGGCCTCTAGATCGTTTTTTTTTATCTTTTCAGAACAGTTTACTTTAAAAAAAATCTCTCTCTAAAAATACATTGTCGTCCCGAAACAGATGTTCTTCCCGCTTAAGATGGTCGTCTCGAAAAAGATGATCTTCCCGCTTAAGATGGTCGTCCCGAAAAAGATGATCTTCCCGCTTAAGATGATCCTCCCGCTTAAGATGGTCGTCCCGAAAAAGATAATCTTCCCGCTTAAGATGGTCGTCCCGAAAAAGATGATCTTCCCGCTTAAGATGGTCGTCCCGAAAAAGATGATCTTCCCGCTTAAGATGGTCGTCCCGAAAAAGATGATGGACAAGCATCCTCAAAACACGTCTCCCTCCTTTTTTCTTTTAAAACATCACATCTTCATCCTTAAGCTATTATCTTTCGACCTTCCTCCTTCCTCTTGGTACCATACACCTTCCTCTCTCTTCATGATAGGAAACATTCCTCCTTCCTTCCCTTTACGTAAAAAAGGAAGGATAAAGAATGTCAAACGTTAGAAATGGAAGGAGGAAGGTTGATCATTTCAAACGACAGAAAGAAGGACAAAGTCTAAAAGGTTCGAGACATTATTGCTATTAGGTCAGTAACTTTTTGCTACGCTTATGAACACCCTCAATTTCATTGAACTCTTTAATAATGAACTATTTGATTTAATGAGTTTACTGTTTTGGGGAAGCACAAATAATTTGTTATAAAAAAGGTTTTCATTGTGATGTATTCATTTTTGTACCTTTAAACGTATAATTGGACTATATTCTGTTTATACGACCACAAAAGTTTTTTTTACGTCGTACGTCGTATAATGCTATCATGTCGTCGTCGTCGTCGACCGAAGACGCATTTAGTGTCTGGTCAATAACTTTAAATAAATGGTTCTCCAAATTTTTTTACCAGAACATTCAATATATGATGTTAATTAAATGTCAGGTTTTTGGAATGATTGCAAAAGAGGGTGTGGTAGTATTTTTTCTTCTTTTTTTAATTTCTCCATTTCAAATTTTTTGAACAATATTATGCTATATTATTGTAAGTTTTTAACAGTTGTTTTGTGTCAGAAACCCATATTATGTCAAAAATTTGATCACAATCCAAATTCAGAGCTGTAATAATCTTTAATGTTGTGTCCATACTTGTCCCAACTGTTCATGGTTCAAACTCTGTGGTCGTATAAAGCTGCGCACTATGGAGCACCTGGTTTATTTACTACAGCAGAGTCAGTTTATTTTCTGTCTGACTATGTCTCCAACCCCACATATCCTTTCTCCTTTTCATTTGAAAAAAACCCTTCCTTTTTATCTCACCTGGACCAAATTTAACAAAACTTAGCCACAATCATTATTAGGGTATCTAGTTTAAAAAATGTTTGTGGTGACCTGCCAAAACCAACCAAGATGGCCGCCATAGCTAAAAATAGAACATAGGGGTAAAATGTAGATTTTGGCTTATAACTCTGAAACCAAAGTATTTAAAGCAAATATTACAGGGGTTAACTTGTTTATCTAGTAATAATATATCTGCCCTGCAATTTTCAGATGAATTGGACAACTGGTTGTTTGTTTGCTGCCCCCCAATTGGTAATTTTTAAAGAAATTTAGCCGTTTCTTGATTACTAGTATAGATAGAGAGAAACTGTAAACAGCAATAATGTTCAGCAAATTAAGATCTACAAATAAACCAACATGGCCAAAATGGTCAGTTGACCCCTTACGGAGTTATTGCCCTTAATAGACAATTTTTAACAATTTTCATTGATTTGGTAAATTTTGGTAAGTTTTTACAAATTATTTTCCTCTGTAACTAAAGGGCCAAGTTCATTACAGATAGAGCAAATTGTAAGTAGCAAGAATGATCAGTAAAGTATGATCTACAAACACATCACCATCATCAAAACACAATTTTGTCATGAATCCATCTGTTTCCTATGTTTAATATGCAAAGAGACTAAGGTGAGCGACACAGGCTCTTAAGAGCCTCTAGTTTCTTAAACACACCTTCTTATTTTCGTTTTTTTTTTAATTTTACAACACATATTACTCCTTCTTTTTGCCCCTCTTCCTCTAAACACCACATTGCTTCCTCCTTCTATTTCATAAAACACATCTCCCTCCTTCGTTTTTCTTTTAAAACTAACCCTCATTTTTCCTTCTTTTTCCTATTACCACGTACCTTCCTCTTTCCTTTTTCACATCGCATCTTCATTCTTAAGCTTGTAGCTGCCGACCTTCCTCCTTCCTCTTGGTACCATACACCTTCCTCTCTCCTCATGATAGGATACATTCCTCCTTCCTTCCCCTTACCTCAAAAAAGGAAGGAGGAAGAATGTCAAACGTCATCAATGGAAGAAGGAAGGTCGATCATTTAAAACGATAGAAAGAAAAACAAAATACGAAAAATATTGCTATCGGGTCAGTAACGTTTTACTACACTTATGCACACCCTCGATGTCATTGAACTCTTTAATAATGAACTATTTGATTTAAAAAGATATTTTTTTTTTTAAAGTTAACCTTTTTCGAAAAGCTAAAACGGCGGTCTAGAGGATGAAGACTTATTGTTATCACTCAAGTATATGGCCGCACTTTCCGACTTCACTTAAGAAATGTTTGTGTGAGAGCAAAGCCTAACCCATTGCCGTTGTCTTGGTTTAGATATTTTAATTTCACTAAACCTAACCCAAAACCTAACGCAAACGTTAAACTTGATCCTGACCTAAACCCTTATGCTAACCCTTACCCTATCTCTAAATTGTTATGTTGAAGGTCTTACTTTATATGATCGGATTAAAATAATTAAAAAATGACCTCAAAGACGCAGAACTTTTCAACGGGCAAGCCTTACATTAAATTTGTCGTCCTCTAGATTTACTATGTATCTTTTCGGAAGAGTTAACTTTCACCAAAAATATTTATATTCAAATCCATTATCGTTACAAAAGAGATTATCGTCTCGATTTCGATGGTCGTCCTGAGAAAGATGATGAACATTAACACAACCCTTAACATTGTCCCTTACTCTTACCCTTACCCTAACGGTAACTCTTACTGTAACCCTAAATTCTTATTTTGGAGGTCTTACTTTATCTTTGGACCGGATTTAAATGAGTTTTCGGCCTCTAGATCGCTTTTTTATCTTTTCAGAACAGTTTACTTTAAAAAAAATCTCTCTCTTCAAATACATTGTCGTCCCGAAACAGATTATCTTCCCGCTTAAGATGGTCGTCCCGAAACAGATGATCTTCCCGCTTAAGATGGTCGTCCCGAAACAGATGATCTTCCCGCTTAAGATGGTCGTCCCGAAAAAGATGATATTCCCGCTTAAAATGGTCGTTCCGAAAAAGATGATCTTCCCGCTTAAGATGGTCGTCCCGAAAAAGATGATCTTCCCGCTTAAGATGGTCGTCCCGAAAAAGATGATGGACAAGCATCCTCAAAACACGTCTCCCTGCTTTTTTTTAAAAACATCACATCTTCATCCTTAAGCTATTATCTGTCGACCTTCCTCCTTCCTCTTGGTACCATACACCTTCCTCTCTCTTCATGATAGGAAACATTCCTCTTTCCTTCCCTTTACGTCAAAAAAGGAAGGAAAAAGAATGTCAAACGTTATAAATGGAAGGAGGAAGGTTGATCATTTAAAACGACAGACAGAAGGACACAGATACGAGACATTATTGCTATCAAGGTCAGTAACTTTTTGCTACGCTTATGAACACCCTCAATTTCATTGAACTCTTTAATAATGAACTATTTGATTTAATGAGTTTACTGTTTTGGGGAAGCACACATAATTTGCAATAAAAAAGGTTTTCATTGTGATGTATTCATTTTTGTACCCTTAAACGTATAATGGACTATATTCTGTTTATACGACCACAAAAGTTTTTTTACGTCGTATAATGCTATCATGTCGTCGTCGTCGTCGACCGAAGACGCATTTAGTGTCTGGTCAATAAATTTAAATAAATGGTTCTTCAATTTTTTTACCAGAACATTCAATATATGATGTTAATTAAGTGTCAGGTTTTTGGAATGATTGCAAAAGAGAGTGTGGTAGTAGTTTTCCTTTTTTTTTTAATTTCTCCATTTCAAATTTTTTGAACAATATTATGCTATATTATTGTAAGTTTTTAACAGTTGTTTGGTGTCAGAAACCCATATTATGTCAAAAATTTGATCACAATCCAAATTCAGAGTTGTAATAATCTTTAATGTTGTGTCCATACTTGTCCCAACTGTTCAAGGTTCGACCTCTGTGGTCGTATAAAGCTGCGCCCTATGGAGCCTCTGGTTTATTTACTACAGCAGAGTCAGTTTATTTTCTGTCTGACTATGTCTCCAACCCCACATATCCTTTCTCCTTTTCTTTTGAAAAAACCCTTCCGTTTTATCTCACCTGGACCAAATTTAACCAAACTTAGCCACAATCATTATTAGGGTATCTAATTTAAAAAAAATGTTGGTGGTGACCTGCCAAACTAACCAAGATGGCCGCCATGGCTAAAAATAGAACATAGGGGTAAAATGTAGATTTTAGCTGATAACTCTGAAACCAAAGCATTTAAAACAAATCTTACAGGGGTTTACTTGTTTATCTAGTAATTATATATCTGCCCTACAATTTTCAGATGAATTGGACAACTGGTTGATGGGTTGCTGCCCCCCCCCCCCCCTAATTGGTAATTTTTAAAGAAATTTAGCCGTTTTTGGTTATTATCTTGAATACTAGTATAGATAGAGAGAAACTGTAAACAGCAATAATGCTCAGCAAATTAAGATCTACAAATAAGTCAACATGGCCAATATGGTCAGTTGACCCCTTAACGAGTTATTGCCCTTAATAGTCAATTTTTAACAATTTTTATTGATTTGGTAAATTTTGGTAAGTTTTTACAAATTATTTTCCTCTGTAACTTAAGGGCCAAGTTCATTACAGATAGAGCAAATTGTAAGTAGCAAGAATGTACAGTAAAGTATGATGTACTAACACATCACTATCATCAAAACACAATTTTGTCATGAATCCATCTGTTTCCTATGTTTAATATGCAAATAGACTAAGGTGAGCGACACAGGCTGTTAAGAGCCTCTAGTTTCTTAAACACACCTTCTTATTTTCTTTTTTATTTATTTTACAACACATATTCCTCCTTTTTTTTGCCCCTCTTCCTCTAAATACCACATTGCTTTCTCCTTCTATTTCATAAAACACATCTCCCTCCTTCGTTTTTCTTTTAAAACTAACCCTCATTTTTCCTTCTTTTTCCTATTACCACGTACCTTCCTCTTTCCTTTTTCACATCGCATCTTCATTCTTAAGCTTGTAGCTGCCGACCTTCCTCCTTCCTCTTGGTACCATACACCTTCCTCTCTCCTCATGATAGGATACATTCCTCCTTCCTTCCTTTTACGTCAAAAAAGGAAGGAGGAAGAATGTCAAACGTCATAAATGGAAGAAGGAAGGTCGATCATTTAAAACGATAGAAAGAAGGACAAAGTACGAAACATTATTGCTATCGGGTCAGTAACTTTTTACAACACTTATGCACACCCTCAATTTCATTGAACTCTTTAATATTGAACTATTTGATTTAAAGAGATATTTTTTGGAAAGATTAGAACTTGTTCTAAATCTTTACTTAGGCACCGGCCTCCCTAACAACAGGACAGGATAGCTACTGTTACTAAATGTATTCACACTGAAATATAGTTCCCTATGGTTCTGATGTATGTGCACATAATACACATATAAACTGAAAAAAACTGGGTATATAATTGGAGCAGTTCATTCAAGAATGTATGTCATTAAGGTGCAGGCTTTTTAAAAAACATTTTGATTAGTTAACTGGGTATTGATTCAACTAGTATGATTGACAACTGTCATTATCACTAAACAATCAGAGACAAGGTGGACCTTTAATTACAATGCCCCACCTCCTAAACTGCCAATCAAATTGACCACATTACCTATCAACCTCATTCTTACATAATTATACAGACCACTCAATATAATTCTTAATAGACAAGTATTTGACCTCATAATCATGATAGTTGAATACACAAATGTGTATATTAGATGAATGATATTTATAAGGATGATAGATTTATTTATTGTGAATTTCTTTTGATCTACATTACATGTATAAAGTGATTCTGTAAATTATATCTGAAAGATAAATGATTAATGGATTAACAAGATCTAAAAAAAATGAAATATGAATATAAACATGAATAAATAAAACGTATTCAAGTAAGGCCTATAATTTACTTGATAAATTTCCAATAATCATCTTTAATTAATCAACAATTAAATTAGTCCACTTTTTTTTGTGTCAGGAATTGGCTTGAAACAGTTTAAAAATTTTAAAACTTTTAATTATAACAAACCATTGTTTATTAGTTTATTTCCAATCAATTATTATGTCTATTTTAGTCATTTGAATTTTTATTAGAAGTGAATATATATTTTTGCAATCAAGAAAGAATCTACATTTCAATAAGATAAGTTTTTTAATTGGTTTACGTTGAAAAAGTACATTTTCAATGCCCTGTGTTGAAAAATACTTTAAAAATTTATCAAAAGGCACTCTCAAACTTTTAATCTTCAATGCCATATAACCCCCTGTTTCAACTTACAAAATGCCCCAAAACAACATTTTTCCTTTGTTTTGTTGACACTTTAAAGTTTTAAGCTGTTGGTCCAGATTTATGTCTTACAAGGATAGTTGGTAACATTTCCTAGAAGAATTTTTGCATTTTTTTGTTTTTTTGAAAAATGGTCAGAACCGGCAACATAATTTCGATAAGAAATAAACTGCAATTTAAATAAAATTGTGCAAATTAAGAGACCCATATTATTTAATTTGAGCTCATTTTATCCTCATACTGGAAAAGCAAGTTTCCTTCTAAAGACCTGCTGTAAATGCAATTTTCAGCAATATTGCTTTATAAATGTTCATTTTTCCCCACCATACCTTAATATGAAATAATTCAAACTACTCTTCTAATCTTTCCATGAGTGATTTCCATCACTTTGATTTTTAAAGTTAACCTTTTTCGAAAAGCTAAAACGGCGGTCTAGAGGATGAAGACTTATTGTTATCACTGAAGTATATGGCCGCACTTTCCGACTTCACTTAAGAAATGTTTGTGTGAGAGCAAAGTCTAACAATAACCCAAACACCTACCTATACAAAATATAACGACATTCAGTCTTTGCCGTTGTCTTGGTTTAGATATTTTAATTTCACTAAACCTAACCTAAAACCTAACGCAAACGTTAAACTTGATCCTGACCTAAACTCTTATCCTAACTCTTACCCTATCTCTAAATTTTTATGTTGAAGGTCTTATTTTATCTGATCGGATTGGAATAATTAAAAAATGACCTCAAAGACGCAGAACTTTTCAACGGGCAAGCCTTACAATAAATTTGTCGTCCTCTAGATTTTCTATTTATCTTTTCGGAAGAGTTAACTTTCACCAAAAATATTGATATTCAAATCCATTATCGATACGAAAGAGATTATCGTCTCGATTACAATGGTCGTCCCGAGAAAGATGATGAACATTAACGCAAACCTTAACATTGACCCTTACTCTTACCCTTACCCTAACGGTAACTCTTACTGTAACCCTAAATTGTTACTTTGGAGGTCTTACTTTATCTTTGGACCGGATTAAAATGAGTTTCCAGCCTCTAGATCGCAGGTTCAACCCACCACTTTTATTCCCCTTTAAAAGTGTCCTGTACCAAGTCAGGAAGATGGCCATTGTTATATTATTGTTCGTTTCTGTGTGTGTTGCATTTTAACGTTGAGTCGTTTGTGTTTTCTCTTATTTTTGAGATATTGAGATCAGACGTGGCACGGTACTTGTCTATCCCTAATTCATGTATTTGGTTTTCATGTTATATTTGTTATTCTCGTGGTGTTTTGTCTGATGCTTGGTCTATTTCTGTGTGTGTTACAGTTGGGTGCAGACCAAGCATTACATGTAGACGGGCCGAAAAAGTTAACGCGGCGTTTACTCGCGTGCACTTCATGTAAACGCCGCGTTAACTGTGCGTTAACTCCGAAATTGCAGTAGACATTAAAAGTAAACGGGCGTTTACTTTCGCGTTTACCTCCGCGTTAACGCAAAAACGGCGAGTCTTCTAATTTTGTAAAGAGTAAACGGGCGTTTACTTTTCCGTTTACCTCCGCGTTAACGTGGAAAAAGGCGCGTCTTCTATTTTTGTAATAAGTAAACGCGCGTTTACTGTTTGTAGTAAACGCCCGTTAACGCAGATTGTCATCGTAACTTGGATACACTGACCTAAAATATGAAATGATAAGGAACATCAAAATTAATTGACCAAGTGGTCATTTCTGCTTGACATATTGACGATTACAGTTATTTAAAAATGTCACACATTTGTATTTAATTGAACAATAATTATAGTAAATTTCTTGTTCTTCGCAAATAATAGTTTAAGTATGTTTATTCAAATACATGTAATTTAATCCTCACCAAAATCAAACAGTTTTCTCATCTTAGACAGACTGACTCGTAAAACAAAACTTTTTGATATCATTCACCACAACTGACAATATTTACCTCTTAACAAGTTATCTTATTCTATATAGAAGTAATTCAGTTATATTTTTATGCCATAATTGACCATATAAAACAATTGACAGCAATTTTTGTAGCAGCCGGAGGGCGATGACCTCTTTTTATTTAAAATATTGAATAGTAAACAAAATTCAGTAGTTTTCATACATCAGACTAACTCGTAATATATAATTATTATTAGGTAGCAATATTTGAATATTATGACTAAAAAATTTTGTTCGCATCAATTTAGAGTGCCAGCATGTCCTTTTTTTATTTAAAATATTGAATTGTAAACAAAATTCAGTAGTTTTCATACCTCAGACTGACTCATATAATGAAATTATTTGTCCGCAACAACCAAAACTGACCATATAAGCATTTAATTATGTAAATCTATATAGCCGCATAGTAAATGAGTTATATTTTCATGTAAGGATTTATTGTATAAGAAAATAGGTAGCAATATTTGAATATTATGACTAAAAAATTTTGTTCGCATCAATTTAGAGTGACAGCATGTCCTTTTTTATTCAAAATATTGAATCGTAAACAAAATTCAGTAGTTTTCATACCTCAGACTGACTCATATAATAAAATTATTTGTCCGCAACAACCAAAACTGACCATATAAGCATTTGCTTATGTAAATCTATATAGCCGCATAGTAAATGAGCTATATTTTCATGTAAGGATTGATTGAATAAGAAAATAGGTAGCAATATTTGAATATTATGATTACAAAATTTTGTTCGCATCAATTTAGAGTGCCAGCATGTCCTTTTTTATTCAAAATATTGAAGCGTAAACAAAATTCAGTAGTTTTCATACCTCAGACTGACTCATATAATAAAAATATTTGTCCGCAACAACCAAAACTGACCATATAAGCATTCTAGTATGTAAATCTATATAGCGGCATAGTAAATGAGTCATATTTTCAAGTAAGGATTGATTGTATAATAAAAAAGGTAGTAATATTTGAATATTGTGATTAAAAAAAATTTGTTCTCATCAATTTAGAGTGCCAGCATGTCTTTTTTTTATTTAAAATATTGAATCGTAAACAAAATTCAGTAGTTTTCATACCTCAGACTGACTCATATAATAAAATTATTTGTCCGCAACAACCAAAACTGACCATATAAGCATTTTATTATGTAAATCTATATAGCCGCATAGTAAATGAGTTATATTTTCAAGTAAGGATTGATTGTATAATAAAAAAGGAAGTAATATTTGAATATTATGATTAAAAAAAATTTGTTCCCATCAATTTAGAGTGCCAGTATGTTCTTTTTTTATTCAAAATATTGAATCGTAAACAAAATTCAGTAGTTTTCATACCTCAGACTGACTCTTATAATAAAATTATTTGTCCTCAACAACCAAAACTGACCATATAAGCATTTTATTATGTAAATCTATATAGCCGCATAGTAAATGAGTTATATTTTCATGTAAGGATTGATTGTATAAGAAAATAGGTAGCAATATTTGAATATTATGACTAAAAAATTTTGTTCGCATCAATTTAGAGTGCCAGCATGTTCTTTTTTTATTCAAAATATTGAATCGTAAACAAAATTCAGTAGTTTTCATACCCCAGACTGACTCATATAATAAAATTATTTGTCCGCAACAACCAAAACTGACCATATAAGCATTTTATCATGTAAATCTATATAGCCGCATAGTAAATGAGTTATATTTTCATGTAAGGATTGATTGTATAAGAAAATAGGTAGCAATATTTGAATATTATGACTAAACAATTTTGTTCGCATCAATTTAGAGTGCCAGCATGTCCTTTTTTTATTCAAAATATTAAATCGTAAACAAAATTCAGTAGTTTTCATACCTCAGACTGACTCATATAATAAAATCATTTGTCCGCAACAACCAAAACTGACCATATAAGCATTTGCTTATGTAAATCTATATAGCCGCATAGTAAATGAGCTATATTTTCATGTAAGGATTGATTGTATAAGAAAATAGGTAGCAATATTTGAATATTATGACTAAAAAAATTTGTTCGCATCAATTTAGAGTGCCAGCATGTCCTTTTTTTATTGAAAATATTGAATCGTAAACAAAATTCAGTAGTTTTCATACCTCAGACTGACTCATATAATAAAATTATTTGTCCACAACAACCAAAACTGACCATATAAGCATTCTATTATGTAAATTTATATAGCCGCATAGTAAATGAGTTATATATCAATGTAAAGATAGCAATATTTGAACATTTTAATTGACGAGATGGTACAAATGAACATACTTATATTACACTTTATTGATATCCCTTTCAATATACTGTTCAATTTACGTTTTTTTTTATCATTTGTCAAAACAGAATCTTATCATGTTAATCCAAGGCAAACAAGGTGAATTTCGATTAAAAATTAATGTATTAAATACACCGAGTTATAATTAGGAATTCGAAGAGACAATTATAAACGGGGAACGAAACAACGTAAACCATGATGTTTATATCCCATCATATAAAAATATTCTCCCGATGTCTCGGATAACCTTTCTTTCCGTATCGATATTTGCACATGTAACTTTTGAAAGGAAAATATAGAAAATCTGCCAATCAGTAAAGTTAATGGACTTTATGAAAGTGATTTTGTGTAATTTAATATTTCGAATTAAAAGAGTTTTTGAATTGTTCTGGTTTGAAACACATATACGTGAAATATAAAGACTAAAGGTCGCTTTTATAAAATAAATGTGCAAATGAACTTGAAGTTTATTTCTAAATTTACCCAATCAGTTAACGCGAAAAGTAAACGTGCGTTTACTTTCAATTGCACGTAAAAATACACTTGTAAAATCTGTACTAAACGCCCGTTTACTTTTAAGTTCACGTAAAAATAAATTTGAAGAATTCTGAAGTAAACGCCCGTTTACTACTGACTAAACGGACACATAGTAAACGCCCGTTAACTAGGGTAGACATTAGAAATTTCCATTTCGGCCACGTTAACGTAATTATAGTAAACGTGCGTTTACTAGTAAACGGGAGATTTGAAGTTAACTAACGAAATATGTGCACGCGGCGTTAACTTGCGTTTACTTTATGTAATGCTTGGTCTGCGCCCAACTGTACGTTTCGGTGTTATGTCGTTGTTCTCCTCTTATATTTAATGCGTTTCCCTCGGTTTTAGTTTGTTACCCCGATTTTGTTTTTTGTCCCTGGATTTATGAGTTTTGAACAGCGGTATACTACTGTTGCCTTTTTTTATCTTTTCAGAACAGTTTACTTTAAAAAAAATCTCTCTCTTCAAATACATTGTCGTCCCGAAACAGATGATCTTCTTGTTTAAGATGGTCGTCCCAAAACAGATGATCTTCCCGCTTAAGATGGTCGTCCCGAAACAGATGATCTTCCCGCTTAAGATGGTCGTCCCGAAAAAGATGATCTTCCCGCTTAAGATGGTCGTCCCGAAAAAGATGATGGACAAGCTTCCTCAAAACACATCTCCCTCCTTTTTTTTTTTAAACATCACATCTTCATCCTTAAGCTATTATCTGTCGACCTTCCTCCTTCCTCTTGGTACCATACACCTTCCTCTCTCTTCATGATAGGAAACATTCCTCCTTCCTTCCCTTTACGTAAAAAAAGGAAGGATGAAGAATGTCAAACGTTATAAATGAGAGAAAGAAGGACAAAGTCTAAAAGGTACGAGACATTATTGCTGTCAGGTCAGTAACTTTTTGCTACGCTTATAAACACCCTCAATTTCATTGAACTCTTTAATAATGAACTTTTTGATTTAATGAGTTAACTGTTTTGGGGAAGCACAAATATTTTGTTATAAAAAAGGTTTTCATTGTGATGTATTCATTTTTGTACCCTTAATAGTTATCAAAAGTACCAGGATTATATCTTTATACGCCAGACGCGCGTTTCGTCTACATAAGACTCATCAGTGACGCTCAGATCAAAATAGTTAAAAAGCCAAATAAATACAAAGTTGAAGAGCATTGAGGACCCAAAATTCCAAAAAGTTGTGCCAAAAACGGCTAAGGTAATCTACTCCTGGCGTAAGAAAATCCTTAGTTTTTCGAAAACGTATAATTGGACTATATTCTGTTTATACGACCACAAAAGTTTTTTTTACGTCGTATAATGCTATCATGTCGTCGTCGTCGTCGACCGAAGACGCATTTAGTGTTTGTTCAATAAATTTAAATAAATGGTTCACCAAATTTTTATACCAGAACATTCAATATATGATGTTAATTAAATGTCAGGTTTTTGGACTGATTGCAAAAGAGGGTGTGGTAGAAGTTTTCCTTTTTTTTTATTTCTCCATTTCAAATTTTTTGAACAATATTATGCTATATTATTGTAAGTTTTTAACAGTTGTTTTGTGTCAGAAACCCATATTATGTCAAGAATTTGATTACAATTCAAATTCAGAGCTGTAATAATCTTTAATGTTGTGTCCATACTTGTCCCGACTGTTCAGGGTTCGACCTCTGTGGTCGTATAAAGCTGCGCCCTATGGAGCACCTGGTTCATTTACTACAGCAGAGTCAGTTTATTTTCTGTCTGACTATGTCTCCAACCCCCACATATCCTTTTTCCTTTTCTTTTGAAAAAAACCCTTCCTTTTTAGCTCACCTGGCCCACAGGACCAAGTGAGCTATTCTCTTTCCATCCGTCGTCTTTCGTTGTCCGTCGTCGTTAACTTTTACAAAAATCTTCTCCTCTGAAAATACTGGGCCAAATTTAACTAAACTTGGCCACAATCATCATTTAGGTATCTAGTTTAAAAATTGTGTTCGGTGACCCGCCAAACCAACCAAGATGGCCGCTAAGGCTAAAAATAGAACATAAGAGCAAATCTGACATGGTTTAAATTGTTTATTAAGTCAAGATCTATCTGCCCTGAAATTTTCAAATGAATCAGACAATAGGTTGTTCGGTTGTCGCCCCTGAATCGGTAATTTTAAGAAAATTTTGTCCGTTTGTTGTTATTATCTTGAAAATTATTATAGAAAGAGATAAACTGTAAACAACAATAATATTCCGAAAAGTTAGATCTACAAATAAGTCAAGATGACCAAAATGGTCAGTTGACCCCTTAAGGAGTTTTTGCCCTTAATAGTAATTTTTACCAATTTTTCGTAAATGTTTGTAATCTTTTACAAAAATCTTCTCCTCTGAAACTACTGGACCAAATTTAACCAAATTTAGCCACAATCATTATTAGTGTATCTAGTTTAAAAAATGTTTGTGGTGACCTGCCAAACTAACCAAAATGGCCGCCATGGCTAAAAATAGAATATAGGGGTAAAATGTAGATTTTGGCTTATAACTCTGAAACCAAAGCATTTAAAGCAAATCTTACAGGGGTTAACTTGTTTATCTAGTAATTATATATCTGCCCTGCAATTTTCAGATGAATTGGACAACTGGTTGTTGGGTTGCTGCCCCCCAATTGGTAATTTTTAAAGAAATTTAGCCGTTTTTGGTTATTATCTTGAATACTAGTATAGATAGCACAACCAACCAAAATGGCCGCCATGGTCAAAAATAGAACATAGGGGTAAAATGTAGATTTTGGCTTATAACTCTGAAACCAAAGCATTTAAAGCAAATCTTACGGAGTTAACTTGTTTATCTTGTAATTATCTATCTGCCCTGCAATTTTCAGATGAATTGGACAACTGGTTGTTTGGTTGCTGCCCCCCAATTGGTATTTTTTAAAGAAATTTAGCCGTTTTTGGTTATTATCTTGAATACTAGTATAGATAGAGATAAACTGTAAACAGCAATAATGTTCAGCAAATTAAGATCTACCAATAAGCCAACATGGCCAAAATGATCAGTTGATCCCTTAAGGAGTTATTGCCCTTTATAGTCAATTTTTAACAATTTTCATTGATTTGGTAAATTTTGGTAAGTTTTTACAAATTATTTTCCTCTGTAACTAAAAGGCCAAGTCCATTACAGATAGAGCAAATTGTAAGTAGCAAGAATGATAAGTAAAGTATGATCTACAAACACATCACCATCATCAAAATCACAATTTTGTCATGAATCCATCTGTTTCCTATGTTTAATATGCAAATAGACCAAGTTGAACGACACAGGCTCTTAAGAGCCTCTAGTTTCTTAAACACACCTTCTTGTTTCCTTTTTTTTTATTTTACAACACATATTCCTCCTTCTTTTTGCCCCTCTTCCTCTAAATACCACATTACTTCCTCCTTCTATTTCATAAAACACATCTCCCTCCTTCCTTTTTCTTTTAAAACACACCCTCATTTTTCCTTCTTGTTCCTATTACCACGTACCTTTCTCTTTCCTTTTTCTTATCGCATCTTCATTCTTAAGCTTGTAGCTGCCGACCTTCCTCCTTCCTCTTGGTACCATACACCTTCCTCTCTCCTCATGATAGGATACATTCCTCCTTCCTTCCTCTTACGTCAAAAAAGGAAGGAGGAAGAATTTCAAACGTCATAAATGGAAGAAGGAAGGTCGATCATTTAAAACGATAGAAAGAAGGACAAAGTCTACTAGGTACGAAACATTATTGCTTTCAGGTCAGTAACTTTTTACTTCGCTTATGCACACCCTCAATTTCATTGAACTCTTTAATAATGAACTATTTGATTTAATTCTTTAATTGTTTTGGGGAAGCACATATAATTTGCAATAAAAAAGGTTTTGATTGTGATGTTTACATTTTCGTACCCTTAAACGTATAATTGGACTATATTCTGTTTATACGACCGCAAAATTTGTTTGCGTCGTATAATGCTACCATGTCGTCGTCGTCGTCGACCGAAGACGCATTTTGTTTCTGGTCAATTAATTTAAATGAATGGTTCTCTATATTTTTTTTTCAGAACATTCAATATATTATGTATAATAAAATGTCAGGTTTTTGGACGAATTGAAAAAAAGGGAGTGGTAGTAGTTTTCAATTTGTTTTTTTTAATTTCTCCGTTTCAAATTTTTTAACAATATTGTGCTATATAATTGTAAGTTTTTGACATTAATTTTGTGTAAGAAACCCATATTATGTCCAAAATTTCATCACAATCCAAATTCAGAGCTGTAATAATCTTTAATGTTGTGTCCATACTTGTCCCAACTGTTCAGGGTTCGACCTCTGTGGTCGTATAAAGCTGCGCTCTGTGGAACACCTGGTTTATTTACTACAGCAGAGTCAGTTTATTTTCTGTCTGACCATGACTCTAACCCCAACACACACTTTCTCCTTTTCTTTGAAAAAAAACTTTCTTTTTTCTTAAACACACCTTCGTATTTCCTTTTCTCTTTTACAACACACATTCCTCCTTCTGTGTGTCCCTCTTCCTTTTAATACCACATTTCTTCCTTCTTCTTTTTCATAAAACACATCTCCCTACGTCCTTTTTCTTTTAAAACAAATCCTCATTTTTCCTTCTTTTCCTAATTACCACATACCTTCCTCTTTCCTCTTTTCACATCGCATCTTCATCCCTAAGCTTTTAGCTGCCGATCTTCCTCCTTCCTCTTGGTACCATACACCTTCCTCTCTCCGCATGATATGATGCATTCCTCCTTCTTTCCTTTTACGTCAGAAAAGGAAGGAAGATCATTGTCAAACGTCATAAATGTAAGGAAGAAGGTCAATCATTTAAAACGATAGAATAAAAGGACAAAGACAAATAGTTACGAAACATTATTACTATCAGGTCAGTAACTTTTTACTACTTTTATGCACAAATTTTAAATAATGCACTAATTGATTTAAAGTTTTAATTTTTCGAGTAAACACACAAAATTTGCAATAAAAAAGGCTTTCATTATCATGTATACATTTTCGTACCCTTATACGTATAATTGGACTATATACTGTTTATTCGACCACAAAAGTTTTTTTTGCGTCGTATAATGCTATTATGTCGTCGTCGTCGTCCGAAGACGCATTTAGTTCCCGGCCTATAACTTAAATTTTAGTGAATGGTTCTCTGTAAATTTTTACCAGAAGGTTCAATTGATTATGTATAATAAAATGTCAGATTTTGGACTAACTGCCAAATAAGTGGGTGGTAGTAGTTATCAATTTTTTTTTACCATATTTCCCAAATGTAAAATTTTTGAAAAAATTGAAGAAAGAAATCTTCAATTGCCCAATATTGCGTAAAAGATTTGTAAGATCTTGACATTTATTTTGTGTCAAAAACCCATATTATGACAAAAATGGGATCACAATCCAAATTCATAGCTGTATCAATCTTGAATGTTGTGTCCATACTTGCCCAAACTGTTCAAGGTTCGACCTCTGAGGTCGTATAAAGCTGCGCCCTGCGGAGCACCTGGTTTTGATATTAAATGAGTTTTTGACCATCAATAGTCAGAGTCATTACCCTTTTGTTAAAAAAAACCTATGAACATACGTTATTCGTAATGTACATCAGCAATGCTTATGCAGAAGTATGTATAAAAATCATAATTTCTACTATTATTCCTAGAAAAAAAAATAACCTTGCTAATTTGACTCAGGCAAAATTTGATGATCTTATCAAGTTGTTTAGGATCTGAATTTTAAATTTTCCGCAAATTTTGTGATTTTGTCATGGATAGACCCTGTTTTGGTATGGTTTTGGACATGTTATATGTACTTTGAATGCCACTAAATATACAGCAGTGGTAAAAATATCAACAAGCCGTACGTGTCTAACCCTCAACTTTTCAGTACAAATAATTATTTGCATATTTTCAGTAATATTTCGAAAAAGAAGTTTTTTCATAACTGAAAAACTTGGTCATCTTGCTGTACTAAAAATTTTGGTCATTTTCGTAGTACTGAAACTGTTAGTAGTTTTTCCGTACTGAACATTGAGTCATTTAAATATGACTTCAGAATTAAAGGTATTTTGTCATTTCTTAGTACTTCTATAAAGAACTTTCAAAACGTGTTCAAGACTTAATCAAATGTATGTGACAAGATGAAAAATACTTATTGTGACGCTATTCGTGAGTCTTGCGTCCGGATATGTAGATTTTCTATCGACGTGATGGACACTGAAAGAAGTTTTACAACTATACTGTTAGTTTTTGGTTTTGAAAAAAAATATTTTTGTGATTCCATGACATATTAATCAATGAAATTAAACAGGCAGATGATGCGCATGCGTCTTTGTTGTTTTAATCTTGCTGACGACAACTTCAAAATGTACAAATTGTGAGGAAAACTTCAAACTAAGAACGTTCAACAGATCAATGAAACTGCAATTATAAGAAGAATTAGGCCTTAAAACAAGGACGCTGACATGTCAAGGTGATCATGAACTTAATATGGTTATCAAACCAAGGGCTTTTTGAGTTTACTATATACCGTTTCACTTAAATAATTATAAATGGAGTGTCTTTAAATATTTATTCTCGTAAACCTTATCGTATCTTACAGCAAAATTAAACTACACTTTCTTTTTTCAGAACATGGAATCGTGGTTTAAAGCACAATTTGAAGAGTTCGTAAGTATATCTATATATTTCTCTATCTGTTGATATTTATAACATACACTTTCCTTTATGACTTAAAGTAAACTGTTAATGATTAAATTGAACATTATGTGGCCATTCACTTCAATACATTAATTCAGTGGAGGATTGTATTCCAAATGAATCGTTGTTTTATTTGTATCAAATTATATTTTATTTCTTTCAGGGCCAAGATCTGAAGAATGAAATAAGAGAACAACATATAGGTAGTATTGTTTGAATTATCGTAACATATACTTTTTCTGGAAAATGTTCCGATTCATCTGGAAAACAGATACTAAATAAGTTTCTAAAGAAACGATTTCGATTTTTCACTTCTTTTACTTAATCACTACCTTCACAATATGATAAACTACATCACAGGAAAGGATAGTGTGAAAAATTTCCAGCATTTTAGGTGTCTGTCAACGTTTCCATGTTTGTGAACTTAATATACAATGTCCTTTTTATCACCAAAATTTGCCAAAGAAAAAAAAAACCCTACAACGAAGATATTACCAATTAGGTAGTAAGTTCAGTCTTAACAAATACAAGTAGGAGATTTAAACTGATATCAAATCTTAATATTACTGCAACTTCATATAACAGCTTTAGCTCGACATATGATACCATCCACCTGTTTACATATAGTATAATGTGAACAGGAATATGATCTTAATATTTCTGATTGCAGAAATTATATTTAAAGTGTTATTCAGATTAGTTGTCAAAACTTCTATGGTGTGGTATAAAAAAGTATATGTTCATCCACTTGTTTACATATAGTATAAGGTGAGCAGGAAATTGTCTCCATGATGAATTATTGACTAAGGAAACGAAATTAGATTAAAAAACAAATAACTTCAATATTATCAACCTTTGTTCATATTCAATCTGTTCTTGTGCTCAATCTGTGTACAAAAGGTAGGAAAACAATGGCCTTCTTTAACCACTTTGATTGATTCGGCTTGTTGAAATGAGTAAGGAAAACATAAGAGTAGCAGTAACACTTTTAACCTTTCTTTCAGCAACAGTTACAGACCTGAAAATGTTTGTTGAAAGTAAGTTGATTAAAATTTAATAAATCTAGAACCAGCGTAATATTTTGTGAATTGTATGTGAGTTTTGAAAATCATTTTCTTGCCTTTTATCCAAAACAACATTTACATAATCATGATAATGTATCTTCCAAAAGCTTGAAGAAACAATTACAACAATATAAATAAAACCACAATACTTACAATGTCAAATGTTTATGAATTGATCGCCATTGAGTAGAGTATTATGTTTAAAAAGTGAAAGAAAATAAAATATGATTCTACAATACTTCGGGACACTAAATTAAAGCAATCTAATATATATTTAATTATTTACAATGAGAAAACTATCAGTATGTGTTAAACGAAAATAAACCAGCAAAATTAAGTTGCTTATATGATATGTCAAATTCTAACAAATCCTTACAAATAGATAACTTAAGTTTTAAAAGACTAAATGGAATGTAATTTCATGATACTTAAACTTGCTTATTTTAGGAAAACTAGCCAAAGAGAAGGAAGCAAAAGAAAGAGGTAACAACTGTTTAAATAGTCTGTGGTCGTATCTGGTTTAAAATCACGATTTATACATGTTTCTCTCATTTGCAACAAATTCTATGTACATTAATGATGATTAAGAACATAGTTTTAACTAGTACAAGATAATTCAACTGCTTTCTTATAGATGGATGTATGTGTTATCCCTACAGACATTTTGAGTCATCTGTTGTATCAATGCATAAATGCAAATAAGAAAGTGAATCATTCAAGAAGTGTTAACAAATTGTTTCCAATACCATTGTGCTACAAGTTCATAGATTCTTTATACAAATTACCAGAAGTTTTAGAACATAATTCAGCAAATAAACATTTTTTTTGTCTTCTTCAGAAATTAAAGAGGATGCTATTTCAGGTAAGAAATTATAAACAAAGTGTAAAATAGCTAATTGATCTCCATTCATACAACAACTAATTGTATAGAGCAATACTATCTGCAAATAAAGATGTATGTCCGTCCGATAACTGTTTGACTTAATTTAGAAAAAAAAAAATGTAAGATAGATATTGGTGTTAAAGAAAAGGCGAAATAAGTGCCTTTAATGTATCCAACATTTTATTGACAATATTCTGTACTTGCTGCAGTTTGTAACGTTTTGAAACGCTTTAAGTATTCAAACATGCTCATGTTATGTCACTTTTTGGAAAGTTTTCTGTAGCAATGAACTTTTTCTAAATCATCGGCCCAAACCGGTAGTTGGGCAGACTATCTTTCAATAAAATGTGTGTTCTGCTTCTAGATTATGTTATACTAGTGTTTGAACATTAATTTTAAGAAAATGCTTTTGAAATTTTGAGTTATTTCAATCTTGATTAGTTTACAGCTTGAATTAAAATGTACTGAATGTTAATCGATTATTCAAATTAGATCCACTTCCTTTTGGAAATGACTATCGTAATGACTAGTCTCCTTTGCAGATCTACGCTGTATGGAAAATACAATCTAAACATAACACGAGACAATAGTTTGAACTTTCTACGTTGTGCTTTTATTGGTACTCCCCAAACATGAGTGAGATATATGTGTGTGTACCTTATAACGGTTCGTTCGTTGTATTTTATGTGACTGTTGCTATTTTTTTTCTTTCTTTTTGAACTGTAACAATTAATGTCGGAACAAACAGTGTATTAAATGCACAAATATTCATTGATAGATCAAGAAGAGATTTCAGCATACAATAGTGAAGGTAAGAATTCTTAATTGGTCAACAAGTTAAGTACCAAATAATGTTTTGCATATAAAGTTTGAACAAGCTGGAAAGCAAAGAGAACAGCATTCTCGTATCAAATAAATACGAAATGTTGGGTAAACATCATAATTGTCAATTCATTTTAACACACACGAAAATCACCGATGATCAAGAAATAAAGTTAAAAAACTACAACACATAATCAAAGAAATCATCCAACCCCTTGGTTTAGATGTATATATGTGTTATCACAACGTATATCTGATTGATATGTTGTATAAATGCTGAAATTCAATAAAAAAAAAAAGGGAATCCGTCTAGAACTGTTAATACACTGTTTCAAGTACCAATTCATTTACATTAGATGAAAGTGTACCAAGAATTTTAAGATTGCGTTGCCCGAAGTTTTTGAAAATGATTGAGCATGCGGAGTCTGTAACGTTATGAATTTGTTAACGTTTAAAAACATGCTCATTTCATAGCATTATTTTTCTCTTCAGGTAGTTGGTGTGCTTATCTCGGTTTCAGTTTTTTACCCAGATTCTGTTTCGCCGAATCGACAAATGACTAATGAACAGCGGTATATCACTGTTGTGTTGCACTTTTTTGGAAAAGTTTTTACTTGTAAAAGAGTTATGCACGATAACGTACTATCCATCTATTTTCAAACATGACGTGAATAATAAGAAATCTAAACCTTTAGAATAATAAAGGTTTACATTCATGACTTTTTAATGACCTATTTCAAAATTTCTAATACGATTGTTTGATATGAAAAGTTAAGAAACCAATTTCACATATAACTTTGAAAGCTAACATGTGTAATTAATACTAGTGGCCTGACAGTATCTTCTTCTTTCAGAAAGGATCATGTCAATTTCTAATAGTGTGCATTGCGAAAACATGATTTCAACACTGAGCTCAATACAACTTTCAATTTCTAAGAGTTGACATTCAAGGATAATGACCGTTATGTTGCCTTCTTAAGGCATGTTTTCCCATTTATTATTTCGTAATGCAAATTTTTACAAAACTACTTTAATAAATTCTGTCGTATTGAACTGGTAAAGCATCATGTCGTAAACAATCAATATAGTAAATGCACAATTTTTTATTGGTAGAAGAAGAAGGAAAGACATCAGAACATATGGATGGTAAGGACTCTAAGTTGGCCAATAGTTCAAGTTTTTAATTATGCCTTAATGTTATCATCATTGACATCTGTGATGTTTTGAGTATCAACTTTTACCAGGTTGAAAAGTAAAATAACATGCACGCTCACGCTTTAAATTTTGCATAGCAGAGAAAAAAAAATCAACTTATTTGTTAAAGACACCTGATTCATCTTTTGTATCAATGCGTTAAGGCAAGGAAGAAGGGAAATCTGTCGTGAACTGTTAATAAATTGTCCCATGTACTAATTTATTTACATCAGATAATAGTTTTATGATTTCTGAACATAATGGTTGAGTAATAATTCAATTTTCTTTTTCATCAGAAAATGAAGAGCAGGAATTCTCAGGTGAGAACTGTTAACCAAAATGTGAGACGGTAAATGTATCTTCATTCATACTATTTTAATATATAAAGGAAGAATAATAGGAGTATACCCGATAAGGAAGGTTTTGAACATGGTCAAAATGAATAATTATGATTTAAATCAATACAGTAAATACACAATGATTGCCTTTGATATTTCATGAAGAAACAAGTGAACTAATTCGGTTTAGATGTATACGAATTGAGATTGTAAATCAAAACCGTAGTCAAATTTCATTCTTCATTGTCTCTTATTTGTGCACGGCATTGTGCATTTCATTGATAATTTACAGTTACAGTTTAGCATCAGTAGTTCAAATATGTTCAAAGAAACATGAAAGACGACACGAATGGAAAAAAGCAGACATAGAATAATAAAAGCGTCTTATCGATTAATATTTGTTACACTTTTTTTTTTTTTTTTTTTTTATCTTTATGGTTAGTTGCTTCCGCAGTCATTGCATATTGCAATGATTTGTGAGAGCTGTCTGCAATGTTTTATAATGTTATTCTAAACATTCATTTACTAAATTGTAGAAATGTATCCAGCAAGTAAGTAAATGTTACAGCTACACATACATATAACTATCGATTCCACTTCTTCATCAAACATGTTAGAAACTTGCATAAAAGTCTCAGTTTTGCACTGCTTGATAGATTGTTATTATATCTTATTTTAAAATAAAGACAACAGTAGTATACCGATGTTAAAAACTCATAATTAAAAAAAAAATCCGGGTCATAAACCAAAACCGAGGGGAGTGCATTAAATACAAGAGAATGACGACACACCATTAAAATGTAACACACACAGAAACGAACTAAGCATTAGACAAAATCCGATGAGAATAAAAAATATAAAAAACAGAATTGCAGCAAAATAATTTATAGTCATACAATATCGTTTATTGAAAAAATTAAAAAACACATAAAAGACTTTCCTAGATAAGAGGTAAAACAAACAACACAATAGTATCCACTTGGTTCTAGCATTTCAAAAGAAATGGTGGATGAACATTAATATTCAAGATTGTAACCAATAAAACAATAGTGTTTTGATGGTGTATGAATGTCCAAATATATTAAATTTCAAAGCAGACAATATTGTGTTCAAATCAAATCAACAGAATTAGTTTGTACCTATGCATCATTGTACCATGGTGTCTTTTTTTGACAATTCCAACACTTCAATATTAGCTGTTTTTGGAAATTAAGTTAATTTTGATAATTGTTTCATGTTTTTTGTTTGCAGGTCTCGTTTTTGGTCGAAAAAAGAAGAAGAGTAAGTTGTTTTCAGTTCAATTAGAAATCTTTAAACAGAAACATGGTGTATAATACGTATAGCTATCAGGCAAAGAAGGCTGAATAATCTTTCATTTCAATTGTTCGCTTAGGTGTTTTGAAGAATGCAAAACATTATAAATTTGGATGTTAGTTTTAATAAAACATTGACACATTTTAAAAAGACTATTTTAAAATGTACACTTATTATCGTCTCCAGAAATATACAGCTGCAGTCTGAGTGCAGTTTTGTTTAGTAAAGTCGTTTCTTATATTAATTGAAAAAATGTAGTAAAGTAAGGTAGTAATTTCATCATGTACCAGCAGATTTCCGTTATGCCCGCGTCACACTGTCCCGATTTTTATATACGATGGACACCCGAATGCGAAAATTGTAAGTTCGTACGAAGTTGGTCCCGATCTCTTTAAAATACCCAAAAGTGACCGAAGCAAGTACGATGAATAACGAAGTCTATACGAGGGTGCCGAAAGTATATACGATAGCAAAAGATGGACATACGAAGGTTAACCGAAGACGGTATTTGACCTTCATATCTCAGCCGAAGTCTACAAGATGGATCACGAAGGCTACACGATGGATTACGATGATGGCTCGATGGCCATACGATGTCTAAAAGACGTCGTGTACAGCTTACGATGCATTTAAATCATATGCCGAAGGCATCACGCGTTTTAAATTGTTTGATCAATATTGAATATATATTATATTGTACATTTAATTTTTGGTTTAATCATAAGACGGAAGATCGTGGGTATTTCCAGTTACTGAATAATTTGGTTGATTTCTTAAAAAAATAGTTTATGTATCAAATATGCGTATTCAATTTACCATTTTCTGCATGTGTCATATACAAATATAGTGTCCATATTTGTCCCAATATGTTACATACGAGGGGATGCCACGCTCGGCATTGCCTTGTTTGAACTGTAAAATGTGTGCACTAGTTTAAATAATCACCCATAATTATGCCCATATTTACTGATCTATCTTAAAGGTAAGGTAATGGGTTCGTTGATCCCTTTTATTCAAAAAGAGCTCTTTCCAGGAGAATATCATAATAATATAGACTAAAGAAAGGATGTGGGGAAAGCAACAAATGCGGCAAAATATGACATATAGAAAACAAAATGTTTATGGAGTAAACATTCGTGGGACAACAACTCAGACGATACATAAAAAATCAGAATAATGAAGAAAAAGTTGGTTTCCCTATATACGTGTACCTGCAGTGTTGGTATACCAAGCGACTTTATGATTTTTATTATGTTATTTGATATGAAAAATTGACAAAAAATAATATTTTATATGTAAAAGTAAATCCTGAGCCTGTAATACCTGCTCTTCTTGTTCCATTTGAATTAATAGAAACAACGCTGTCGCCTTTCTTGTTCTCATAGAATCATATGATATGAGGTCCATGTTTTGTGAACGTCTTTCTTAAGTGTCGTATTAGACTGACCAGTGCATATCGCGCATGGCACTTTAAATGAATTTAAGCGCGAGAATTAACTTACATTTAGCTGGATTTATTGCCGTCGTAGTTCCATCTTGTCACCTTCGTACTTTTATTCGATGGCATCACGACGGGATTACGAGGTCTTCACGAAGTCGTGTTGCCATCGTAAGACCTTCGGTTAGCTTCGTGATTCATTCGTGTAGACATCGTAATGTCAAAACTGCCCGATGGAAACGATGGAAACACGAATGCAATACGATGTTCAAAGATGCATTCCCGGTGACATTACGATGGTGAGGATGGTGATACGAACTCAATACGAACCATAAACATCGGACGCACCTTCGGGGATTTTTTAACATGTTAAAAAATTTAGAACCCTTCCCGAAGTTGTCCCCGAAGGCTAGAAAAAGTGGCCGATGGTTCTACGATGGTTAAAGATGACACTACGAATAGCCCGATCTGGATACGATCAGTCCCGATTTTGAAAATTTCCATAATCGTGTTGCCATCGGCGTAAAAATCGGGACAGTGTGACGCGGGCATTAAGCTTATGGATACGTACAGCTATTTGCACATTGCAATGAACATCAAATTTTTAAAAGAGAATTCCGCCTTAACAAACATAGCAAAGAAATTATATAAATATATGTTACAGCAATATTCATTTCCGTTTGAATTTTGTGTAAAAAATAAATCATTACAATCTTTCTTACCTTTAATATCCGTTTTGTAATTATGAGACTGACTGTTATACATGTCATTCATGTTTTGTACACGAAAAACGTATGAACTTTTTACATGTCACAAGATGTATCTCCCATCGGAAATAATTTCAGCTATCAAAAAGTAAAATCACAAAAATACCGAAATCCAATAAATATTAAAAACGGAAAGTTCCTAATCATATGGAAAAATCAAAAGCTGAAACAATATTCAATATTTGTGGTTAGTATTAAATTATTTTCTAATGTTTCTCGATATCTATATCCCCTCCAAACTAACAAATGTGGTCGTGTTCGTCTTATTTTAATTTGCAAGTTTACCAGCACACTCTGTTTACTTGATTTTAATTATGCTCGGGGTTCACTTATTGGCTCGGTCGATGCCACTGCTGGTGGACGTTTCGTCCCCGAGGGTAACACCAGCCTAGTAGTCAACACTTCGGTGTTGACATGAATATCAATAATGTGGTAATCTTTATAAATTTCATGTTTACAAAACTTTGAATTTTTCGAAAAACAAAGGATTATCTTATCCGAGGCATATATTACCTTAGCCGTATTAACCTTTATTTTTTCGAATTTTGGGTCCTCACTGCTCTTCAACTTTGTACTTGCTTGGCTTATACATATTTTGATGTGAGCGTCACTGTTGGAACTTGTATGGACGAAACGCACGTCTGGTGTACAAAATTATAATCCTGGTACCTTTGCAAACTATTCGGACAGTCTTGTTCTTTTTGTCTTTGACACATTCATCCATATCCATTCTTAATTAAAATGTTTTAACTAAATTATTTTAGATATTGCAGAAAATGACAGTTGGCTGAGGCACATACTTAGTAAGTAGATTAAAACATTTAACTAAATGAAAATTATAACATATCATTTCTATTCAGCAGATCGTATCTTTGTTTTCAACTACATCAGTTTCGAACCAATTCATTAGGAAAAACAACTGGGAAAGCTTGCCTACTAAAGCAATTGCAAATGAGACAACTCTCCACAGAGACCAAAATGACAGAAATTAACAACTATAGGTCAACATACGACAACCACTGAATCAAAAATCAAGTTTCGAAAATCCACCAAATTAAACTTACCAACTACGTTAGATATACTCCCTACAGATACGGAACTACACAGTGAAGAACACTCTAGGTGGTAAAGAGGAGTGAATAAGGCAGTTTTGAATTTGAACTTAAAATTGTATTTTAACTGGTAACGAAACGCAAGAAAAAAAATCATGGAAGAATATTTTACCGTTTCAAGAGGGTTACTAAATAACTAAAAAGTTATATATTGTCAGTACAGATAACGTAAAATTCCTGAAAGAGTTTCCTTGTGCTTGTTTTTATTTTCTTTTTTATGCATTAAATTTGACATTCGCATTGTTATATATTTCAGGTCAGGTTGAACCACAGCCATCTGGTAAATTTTTTTTTATATATTGGTTTAAAGCGCAAAGTGTGATGTTAACAAAACAGCAAACATCGACAGTTCTTTTCTATCAAATAAAATAAAATAATGTGTAAAGATGTATGAGAAGATGATTTCAATAAAGTTTAACTGGTGTCTGACTTCCTTGCATACTCATTTATACATGTAAACAAAAGCACATTTTAATTAGATAGCATTAATGTCTAAACCGTCTGATAATTAACAAAATATTTTTTTTTATTTCAGAATGTAAAAATGAGGCAAACATATTTGATTACACTTAATGCTGTCTACAATACACATTTGTCATATGAACCACCTACAACATATTGTAACTAATTTGTTATAACTTTGTACAGTTTTGATTGCTACTTTTTCTCTGTCATAATAATCTTTTTTTTCATATCATAGTGTCAGATATCCTAACTGCAGCCTCCAAAGTCATGAAAAGAAAAAGTAGTAAGTTTATCCTTATCTCGATATAAACACATATGCAACTGCATTGTAAATATAGTCAATTGCTGGTAATTGTGAATGAATAACGTCATATTGAATGTGAATGTCGATTTATATGACCCTACTGTAACAGTGTAAATGGAATTTATGGCAGAATATTCAACGTTGTTTACATGTTACACGACAGAAATAATGTTCAAGTGGAGCATGTTAACTGATACATACACACTTAGCAGATCGTGAATTGTTTTCTAACTACAACAGTATCGAATCAACACATTGGAAAAGATAACTTGGAAAGTCTGCCTACTGAAGGAAACATGTTACCAACAATCCTAAACAGTAGAAAAAAATCCACCAAATGAAACCTACCAATTATTTTAGATAAACTTCTTTATATACACTTCTAAAAGAGGGACGAAAGATACCAAAGGGACAGTAAAACTCATAAATCTCAAACAAATTGACAACGCCATGGCTAAAAATGAAAAAGACAAACAGACAAACAATAGTACACATGACACAACATAGAAAACTAACAATAAACAACAAGAACCCATGCATACTATTCTTTCATTATCTCCCTAACATAAAATGTAACACTTGAACTTTCTTAATTTCAAGTGAATAAAAGTAGTTTACTTGTGTCCTATATGTTGTTGTCCTTCTTGATATGAATAATCATTTTTTTGTATACATTATAGGCCAATTTTCACCAGCAAGTTCTATTCCAGGTAAGTTTTATTCAGATAGCATTCAAAGCTTATGCACTTTTTTCAATCTATGATTTCAAAGTGTAATAACTGAGGCAACCACTTTATTTTAATAACATTAAATCGGTCTTAAATACATCATGCAGTGTCAATATGAGCTACCTGTTACATATGGTATCTATTTGGGAACCATTTTAAATACGTTTGCTCTGCTTAACATTCTAATTTTCATATTTCAGGGTTTAAGTCAGTAGCTTCTGGCTCCGGACTACAGTCAATGAGAAGTAGTAAGTTTATTCATATTTCTATATAAACAGATACGGAATTACACAGTAAAGAAAATGTCTAGATGTTAAGGGGCTATGAAGACAGTTTCGAATTCTAAGCGGTTACGAAACGTTAGAAAAATTAATCATGGGAGGATATTTTGCCGTTTTAAGAGAGCATCCTAATGACAGAAAAAATGATTATTGTCAGTTCAGACTACGTTACCTGATACAAATATATATTCATGAAAATAACTGAAAGGGTTATCTTGTACCTTTTTTTTTCTCTTTTATGCATTACATTTGACATTCGCAGTGTTGTATATTTCAGGTCAAGTTGAACATCAGCCATCTGGTAATATTTTGTTTGTATTGTTTTAAAGGCTCATTTGAAAGTATGATGTTAACAAAACAGCAAACATCGACAATTCTTTTATATCAAATACACTAAATAAAGGCAACAGTAGTATACCGCTGTTCAAACTCATAAATCCATGGACAAAAACCAAAATCGGGGTAACAAACTAAAACTTTCGGAAACGCATAAATATAAGAGGAGAACAACGACACAACACTACAATGTAACTAACACACACAGAAACGGACCAAGCATCAGACAAAATCCCACGAGAATAACAAATATAACATCAAAACCAAATACATGAATTTGGGATAGACAAGTACCGTGACACGTCTTATCGCAATGTCAATTTACACTCAAAAATAAGAGAAAACAAACGACGCAACGTTAAATTGTAACACACACAGAAACGAACTATAATATAACAATGGCCATATTCCTGACTTGGTACAGGACATTTTTAAAGGAAAAAATGGTGTCATTTGTAAAGATGTATTAGAAGATAATTTGAATAAAATTTAACTGATACCTGAACAGTGTACACAAGTTTTCTACTTTTTTGACTTCAGAATGTAAAAATGAGGCAAACATATTTAATAACACTTAATGCTGTCTTCTATATACAATGCAATTGTTAAATGAACCACCTATAACATATTGTATCTAATTGGTTATAACTTTGTACAGTTTTGATTGCTACTTTGTCACTGATATAGTGTTTTTTTTATATATATCACAGTGTCAGATATCCTAATTGCAGCCTCTAAAGTCAATAAAAGAAAAAGTAGTAAGTTTATCCTATCAAGACATAAACACACATGTAACTGCATTCCACATATGTTCCATTGGTAGCAAATATGAATGAACAAGGCCAAATTGAATGTGAATGTCGATTTACATGGCTGTACGAAAACAGTGTAATTGGAATTTATGAGCGAATATTCAACTATTATTTACATGTCATACGACTAAATTATCAAGTTTAAGTCATTGTAAGTAGAGTATGTTAACTGATCCACATGTACTTTTTACGGGTGCCGCATGTGGAGCAGGATCTGCTTACCCTTCCGGAGCACCTGAGATCACCCCTAGTTTTTGGTGGGGTTCGTGTTGTTTATTCTTTAGTTTTCTATGTTGTGTCATGTGTACTATTGGTTTTCTGTTGGTCTTTTTCATTTTTAGCCATGGCGTTGTCAGTTTGTTTTAAATTTATGAGTTTGACTGTCCCTTTGGTATCTTTCGTCCCTCTTTTGAATGTACGATTTATCAATCTATATAATTTTCTTGTATTTGGAATGTTTAGTTTCATTTATTTTATCTGATATGCAAGTTTTGTTTATTTTAGGCCAAGGTGAACGACAGCCAACTGGTGAGCTATTTCTTTTCCAATGGTCTTTAAATTCAAATGAAAGCGTGATTTTAATAAGCAAACGTTGACATTACTATTCTATTAGAATCATTTGTAATAATCTTTATAAACATCAGTCGATCAATTGAAGTTTGATATGGAAGTATATTTTTTTATTTAAGTGCCATCTGACATTGGTTTGTGCAAACAGTTCTATAAGATTGATAGGATAATATTCAACAGCTCTACGCGGAGGCGGTTTACCCAAGTACTGAAAAATATGACTTTCTGAATGAAGTGGCTAAACAAAATGATACACACAAACTTACAGATGTAATATATATCAATGTAAATAATGTCATTGTGTTCAGAATTTCTGGTTTGATCTATTGATTTTGACATCCAAAGTATTGTTTTTTTCAGGTAACTACCAAATACAGCCGTCTGGTAAGTTTTCTTTAATACTATTTAAAGCTGTATTTATATCACTACATACTAATGCAAAGAAAAAAGCAAACATTAACAGTACTATTCCCTCAACTTTGTTGGTAATTATGTAAATAAAGATCAATAGATACATTTAATTATGAACTATTGATTTTTTATGCATTTTTCATTGTTGTGTGCTTACAGTAAAATACAGATTTAAAGGAGAAAATTCCACAGTCATATGCGTGTTACTAAAGTACTAAACAACTGTTCTTGTGTTTGGATTTGTAATCCATGACATCCGAAATGTTGTAAATTTCAGGTAAACTAAACCACAGCCAATAGGTAATTTGTTTTCCAGATCATATTAAAAGGTCAAATTGAAGTGTGTTGTTAACTAAAGAGCAAACATCGACAGTTCCTTTCTACCAAATTAAAAAAAAAAATATATGCTGTATTAAATACATCAGTTTTCATATGAGTCACTTATACATTATGCCTCGAATTTGTTAAAACTTTATATAATTTTGTTTTCTACTTTTTCTCTGACATTGTCATTGTATTTTTATATTCTAGTGTTTGATGTCCTAAATGCATCCTCAAAAGCACCGAAAAGAAAAAGCAGTAAGTTGTTTATACATATGTTGTAATGAACACATATACAGCTGCAATATATATAACCTCACTGTTAAATGTGAATGAGTATGGTAGTTTTGTATGTGAATGCATGGCTGTATGCTAACAATACAATTAGAACATTATTGTGTGTTAACATTTGAGAGAAAAAAATTTAACTGTCGAAATGTCTACGGTTACACGTGTGTTACTAAATTATTGAACAAGTTTCCTTATGTTCATATTTTTCTTCGTTTTCGCCATTACATCTGATATCCGCGTTGTTGTATATTTCAGGTCAAGTTATACAACAGCCATCTGGTAGGTATTTTTCAGATCATATTAAAAGTTTAAATTGAAGTGCAATGTTAAAGACAGCAAACATCGACGAAACTACTCTATCAAATCAAAATTATAATTAGTAAAGATGCATTTTGACATACGAAGATAAATTTAATGAAGTTAACATTTCCACTGACCTCTATGCATATCGTCTGCCTGTAACAACCATTCCAATTAGATAACATTTATGTTTATTATGATTGCTTGATTGTAAACAAAGTAGATAATAGCACATAAATACAATGATCTACCGATGCCTTTACACGTGCGCTTTTCAAGTGTTTCTTAATTTGTTGAATTCAGAATGAAAAAACAATCATTTGAAATAACATTTCATGCTTTTTAAAATACAACATGCAATTTTCACATGAGCCACCTGTAACTTATTTAATGTTATTGGTTCAACTTTACATAGTTTTGATTGATATTTTTTTCTGACATGGCATTTGTTTCTTTATAATATAGGGTCAAATGTTGTTAAAACAGCCTTGAAAGAAATGGAAGGAACAAGTAGTAGGTTTATCTATATGACGTTATAAGCACATATAAAACTGCAAAGTACATGAACATGACAGTATTAAACATGCAAAGAGTACATTTAAGATTTGGGAAAATATTCACCAGTTATAAAATATTAATTTTTACAATATTTTATAACTGACATTGTTGTGTGCTAACAGGTAAAAATAGAACTATAGGCGTATATTGCAAAGTTATACGTGTACGTGTAAAATACTAGAATATATGACTTTTTCAATGAAGACTTTAAGTAAACTTTCGGGATGTTGCTGTAAACCAACTTATTTCTGCGAACAATTTGTATTTGGCGAGGTAGGAGAGAAGAACAATAAAACAAATATAAATTGTCTCAAAAGTGAATATCTTGGATCTCTTTGTCTAATTACTTAAAGTAAATTTGAAAATAGCGAAATTAAAACGCCGCGAATTCTATTAGAATGAGCTTAACAAAAAAAAAAGTATCCGCGAAAATAAATTGGTTAACAGCATATGTATACATGTCAATTATTCCTTGTGTTTAGACTTTTTGGTTTTCTCTTTTTATATCATACATCCCAATTCCGGCATATTTCAGGTAAAGTTGACGTACAGCCTTCTGGTAAGTTTTTTCCAGACTGTATGTAAAGCTCTGATTTAGTTATCATTAAAATAATCTAGCAAATATCGACCCTACGACTCAATCATAATCATTTGAAATTATTTGTTTTAATATCACAGACGAATTTAGGTTAACAAATGAATATTTATTTTAAGTTAAATTTTATATTGGTTTGTTTTAAACATAAGATTAAATTTAGACTTTTCAACAGTTATACGCGTATACATATTACCGAATTTACTGGAAAAAGAGGCTATGTAAACTGATACACACATCAATTAAATCCGTTCTAATTAATGTGTACTAAGGAATAATTACCACAGGAACGAAGGTGTAGATTAACGAGGTTAGACTTTCTAACAGTAGTTCTGCGTTCCAAATTAACTAGGTATGTTTTTTTTTATTTTTTTTTCCATGTATATCTATTATATAGTCATTTTATAGAATTTACTGTTTGCAAAATTTTGAACTATTCTAAATGATAAGGATATTCTTATCCGAGGCAGGTAACCTCAGTCGTATTGTTACAATTTTTTGGAACTGTTGGTCCTCAGTGCTCTTCAATTTTGAACATGTTTTAGTTTTCAATCTTTTTTTCATCTGGGCGTCACTGGTTAGTCTGGTGTGGACGAAACGCGCGAAACGCGTATTACATTTTAAACCTAGTACCCTTTGTTGGCTATTATTCGTGTATTTCTCTGTTCTTTAGTTTCTTTTAATTTTTTGTATTGTAGTCCTGTCATCTAATGTTGTCATTTTGATGTTATATTTAATATTGTCATTAAAGCGGGAGGCTTGGCATGCCACAAAACAAGGTTAAAACCACCATTTGTCCCCCTTAAAATGTCCTGTATCAAGTCAAGAAAATTGTCATCGTTATATAATTGTTCGTTTCCGTGTGTGTGTAACATTCCAGTTTTGTGTTTCTGTTGTGTCGTAGTTCTCTTATATTTGATGCGTTTCCATCAGATTTAGTTGGTAACCCGGATTGTTTTTTTTTCTTTATTGATTTATGAATTTCGAAGAGCAGTATACTACACTTTCTTTTCCATATTTTGCAATAATTATGTTGTAAGATTGTGTACGTTTTTTTTCCAGCATCATGTCATTCAAACAGTAAAGGTAAGGGCTTTTAACAATTTTCCTTGTAAACATATATCTTCGAAAGTTCAAGATTTCATAATACTATGTTACCAACACATTTTCGTTTGAGGAGAAACATAAGGATTTTTTCCACCTGATCTTACAATATTCTCACTCATTTGCATTACACATTGTATTACATGTTAATAAACTTTAATTTCCGGAGAATTCATCTGTAGGTATCGGAGCACAGCAGTTCAGAATAACGAAAGAAACACATATCGGTGAATATTTAACCTTTTTATCTGTTTTAACTTATTACAGTTTGTTTTAACAAAGAACAGACTAAATTTGTGAGATCCTTTGCTGTCAAACTGAATTGGACTGTAAACGAAACTGCCTTACGAACAATGATTTCCAAAGGGGTGCAACAAGGAGTGTTCAAGGAGGAGGAATTCACAGTGTCCCAAATAAGGGACAAGGTGAAAAACCTGAGAAAGTAAGTTTATTGTAATACTGTAATATATTTTAAATGTAATGTGCTTCATGCTTGGTCCAATTGTTCAGTGTTAGACATGTATGGTCACTTAAATTCTACTGCATTCAAGCATATGAGTTTTAAATTTCACTTTGACACTTTTCACGCGACAGACTCTGTTTTATGACATGAACAAAAACATTTCTAGATTGATCGATTATTTCATAAACCATTCGATATACCACACATGTTATACAATTAATATTTTTTTCGTTTCAGGCAGCCATTAAAGCACTCTCTATAAGATGATTAATAGACATTTACTTGTAAGCACGTAACGCTACAAGAACGACCATGATGTCCCATACAGATTTTAACATTGTGACAGTCCTCATTTCTGTTAAATGATTTATATGTTTTTCTACAACGATGCATTAAAAACATCTTAAAGCCTGTCTTATTGACAGTGTTGCATTTTAACATTTATTTATCCCACTTGTTGTATGCACGATTCATTGAACTTTGTGACAATAATGGTTTACATATTTTCCAACTTATTTATATAGTTTATAGGTAAAGTGCCTCTTAAATGCACATTGTTATACGTGATTAGATGTAGTCTATTGATTTCTTTTTCTTTACTAGCATGCTTTAACGTGAGACATTTTCATCTATACAGAACAAGTATTAGATTATAATGTGTTTGATCTCATTAAAATAAAATTAATTAAAATGAATATTGTATACTGAGTCTGAAATGCATCAATTTATATGGGAATATTCTGAGTGTCATGTTGTTTCTTGATAGGGACTGCAGGGGGTTCAAACATAATATTCTCTTGAATAGTAGAATGACTGTTTTCTTCGTCTGTAGTATATAATAGCCCTTGCTCCAAGATATGTAACCTGATTTGACACACTTTGTATGTTAGACGCACAATAGGTCAATCTTAATTTGTTTTTCCTGGTTTTAGGAATAAAATATTCTTTCAGTTACTAGTAAAAGCAAAACTACAGAGAAAGCCTACCGACACTTTTCGTTTTTCGAATGTGTTACCGTCAATATCTGTGACGGTGCTTTATGTCAAATAATTGCAGACTTTAAGTACAGGAGATACAAAAAAACATGTCTCTTGCCCTGTTTTACAATTTATTAATTCCTTTATATTGGGAGTAAGATTTATTGTTATTTTACAAATGGAGTTATGATGTCATTTTCACTAGATTTTCTTTTAGTTGCAACTAAACTGTACCGACAGAAATACAATAATATACATTATAAGGTCTTTGCATCGGAACTAAACACATTTATTCTAAAAACAGTTGTTGGCATGACACGGGTTATGTTCTTCTCATATATGTTATGATGGTATGATACTAAACCCCTAACGGGAAGGATTGTGCCTGATGTTCATATGATGAAATCATAATCTTTCAGTCAGTTTAATTGAAGTCTGGAGCTGGCATGTCAGTTAACTGCTAGTAGTCTGTTATTATTTATGTATTATTGTCATTTTGTTTATTTTCTTTGGTTACATCTTCTGACATCAGACTCGGACTTCTCTTGAACTGAATTTTAATGTGCGTATTGTTATGCGTTTACTTTTCTACATTGGTTAGAGGTATAGGTGGAGGGTTGAGATCTCACAAACATGTTTAACCCCGCCGCATTTTTGCGCCTGTCCCAAGTCAGGAGCCTCTGGCCTTTGTTAGTCTTGTATTATTTTAATTTTAGTTTCTTGTGTACAATTTGGAAATTAGTATGGCGTTCATTATCACTGGACTAGTATATATTTGTTTAGGGGCCAGCTGAAGGACGCCTCCGGGTGCGGGAATTTCTCACTACATTGAAGACCTGTTGGTGACCCTCTGCTGTTGTTTTTTATTTGGTCGGGTTGTTGTCTCTTTGACACATTCCCCATTTCCATTCTCAATCTTATTTAAAACAAGATTGCAGGGAAACATTCCACATTCATCTCAAATATATGAACATTACATGACAAATGATACTTGTGTACACACATTTCGATTGACCCATGTGTGATTAAAATATCTATAGTTCTAGGGAGATGTGGTTTGAGTGCAAATAAGACACTTTTCAATCAAACTTAACTGTATCTGGCGAAACGTTTAGGAATTTTGGTCCTCAATGCTTTTCAACTTCGTGCTTATTTGGCTTTTTAAACGTTTTTAGATTCGAGCGTCACTGATGAGTCTGTTGAAGACGAAACGCACGTCTGGTTTATATACTAAATTTAGTCCGGATATCTATGATGAGTTTATTCACAATTATGAAAGTAAACCATTTTAGGTCAAGGAACGGTCTTCAACGCGAAGCCAACGCTCACACCTAACAACAAGCTTTCAATGGGCAACACAATTACTAGTGTAAGACCATTCAAACGGGAAAACCAGTGGTCTAATTTAAATTAAAAAAAGTATCGATAAACAATATGAACCAATTAACCAAACGGTTTGCTTAGAAATAGGGAAAATACCTCGTCACAATTGTATCTGATGTTAAAAAAAGAATATAAAAATCAAAACAAAATAAACCGAATCAGCAGTTGTTTCATAATTCGAAAATAAACTAACAACGCCATGGCCAAAAAATGAAAGACAAACAGACAACAATAGCACACACAACATAGAAAACTAAAGAATAAGCAACACGAACCCCATAAAAAAACTAGGGATGATCTCAGGTGCTTCGGATGGGTTGGCAGATCCTGTGCCATATGTGACACCCGTGGTGTTTTCCTGTTTAAAAACTTGTAAACGTTCAAGATCCCAACCCCTTAACCACAACTATTCTAGTATGGGACAATAAACAAATCAAATAAAATATATGGAAGTGCAGGGGGTAACTCAATCCCCTCATATTTGCAAATTTGTAAACAGTCGAGATCCCCAACCCTAAATCATATATCATCTTGTATAGGACAATAAAACAAATCAAATGAAAAATAGGTCAAGTCCCTGGGGACACCTAAACACCTCATGCTGAAAAACATGAAAATGATTGAGATATCCGCCTCAAAACGATTATTTTGTACAGGACAATACACCTATCAAATTAGATAACAAGGAAAGGGGGGGGGGGGTCAGTCAAGCTTTTTTTTCTGATAAGTCGTGATCACCACCCTGAAACAATACATATGCTTGTAAAGGACAACAGAACATATCAAATGAATTAAAGTGTGAGTTCTCTTGGGATCCCCCCTTTGGAGTATTTGTAAACGGTCGAGATCTTTACTCCTAAACCATATAATTTTACTCTTCGTCATTTCAAGACGATTTGAATGTCATGCATGTTCAATTCCTTAACCTCACCTAAAGACCAAACCAATTTGTATTGGACAGTGTCAGGCGACTATGGGGATGGCATAGATAGAGGGATATATTATGGTTGTGTATGGCTGGTGTATGCAAATAGAGGTGTTATAGTTAGGGTTATGGTTAGGTAGAACATTGCTTTTCTCTCAAATAGTGATTGTACAGTGTGCCTTTGAACGGTATGTTCAAACAGGTAAAGAATGGTCAAGCATGTGTAGGATAAAATCAAGAAGAGAAATTTGCTTACAGTTCAGAATTGCTAAAAAGTGGATCTAGAGGATGGGACCTTATTGGTACATGTGCTGTGAATTCATATATTTTCGTTGGTAGCAATTGTCCTGGATTGCAGACAAAATGCCTTTTCGTGGATATGTGATTTTGTGGTTTTGTAAAAGTCCGCTTACAACCTAATAGACGCTATGTTTTAGTTGAACATCTAAATTCGAAGTCAGGGGCGTTACTTAAACAAGTATTTTCTTTAAGTTACTTATATTAGTATTTTTTGTTTATGAAAATAAAAAAAATACTTAATAGTGTTATTTTACATTTCAATAAAAGCATAGACTTAATGTAGTTTTCATGAATTTTTACATCATTTTATATCATAAAATAAAGAATGAATGATATTTGAAACTAGTATAGAGATAAAGGGTTACTTAAAAAAAATATTACTTGAATAGGTTATTTTTATACATTTACAATTTTTTTTAGTAATAACACTTATTTAAGGAACAGGTGTAATTGATTTGGTTTACAAGTTATAACTGTCTTCAAGTCTTGATTCATTCACAAGTATCTATCTATTTATATCAATATACCTTCAGGATTTTGGAGGAAAATGATAATTTAATAGTCCCAAGAGACCAATTGTTGATCCAGAAGCGTCGGTATGAAAGATAAGTGCGTCAGAAATCTAATTAGTGTTTCAGAAGGATAAGATTTTATAATTCATGAGAAAAATAACCAGATGACTGTCAAAATTTGTCAAAGCTATTAAAATCTGTATTACTGGACACCTATGAAAACAATATTCAGAAAAGTTATTTTCATAAGTAGTATTTGAAAAAGCCTCGTTTTCAACATTACCTGAATAGGTAATTTTAATGGTTACTTGTTTAAGTAATGCCCCTGACTGGTTTACCTGCTATTCAACAAATAATAATGATTCCGTAGTATCACTGAAGTATACAGCCGCACTTTCCGACCTCACTGAAGAAACTCCGAAACTATAACTGATAAAACATGCAGTATTTACAATAGGCGTGCTTTATTAATGAAAATACTATTCCTTTGGATCATTTTTTTAATCTCAATCCTATCGGAGAACTGGATCATGTTGAGTTTAAGGCTTGTTTGACAAAACTTACTACACCTGAAGGTTTGATGAGCTTTCCTCACCTAAGGCTTGTTCGACAAAAAAAACTGCACCTGAAGGTCTGATGAGCTTTCCTCACCTTAGGCTTGTTAGACAAGAATTACTGCACATGAAACTTTGATGAGCTTTCCTCACCTAAGGCTTGTTCGACAAAAATACTGCACCTGAAGGTTTGATGAGCTTTCCTCACCTGCGGCTTGTTCGACAAAAAGTACTGCACCTGAAGGTTCGATGAGCTTTCCTCACCTAAGGCTTGTTCGACAAAAAATATTACCCTGAAGGTTCGATGAGCTTTCCTCTCCAAAGGCTTGTTCAATAACAATTGCTACACCTGAAGGTTCGATGAGCTTTCCTCACCTAAGGCTTGTTCGACAAAAAAATACTGCACTTGAAGGTTCGATGTGCTTTCCTCACCTAAGGCTTGTTCGACAAAAAAATACTGCACCTGAAAGTTCGATGCTCATTCAAGCCGATAGGATGATGTAGATATTCATAGAGGATCCACTTTGAAAAGTACAAAAAACCTCTAACTGACCTTCTACCCCTCCAAAACTTTGATAATGCGGAAATTCGTGAAAAACGCCATATGAACATCAAGTCAGTTACCCCTTAGACCTACCCGCTCCAATGTAAAAAAAAAGTCTTCAAACTACCAATTGTCAAGAGTTTTAGGTTCGGGTTAAGACTGGGGTTCAGGTTTGGATGTAGGTTAGGAGAGGGTATGGCTTAGGGTATGGGCTAGGTCTGTCTAAAAACTTGGGTTACAGACATAAATGAAAGGATGTATTATGGTTGTGATATTGCTGGTGTATGAATATATAAAGGTTATAGTTAGGGTTTTGTTAAGTTATCACTTCTTGTTTCCCCCCCCCCCCCCCCAAAAAAAAAATGCCAAGTAAAGTGTGTCATTGAAAACAATGTTTAAACAGGTATACAAAGGATTCAAATAGAGATAATTCCTTGTAGTTAACTGTTCAGAAACTTAACAAAGGCGATATTGCGGACGGGACTCGCATTATTGTGTTCAGCCGCACTGAAGATACTTGAGAATGAAGTATAACCCCGACAGTAACCCCAACTCCGAAACTACAATTGATAAAGACGTTAAGTCATAATATGCCTGCTTTCTCAACAATACTGTCTCTGTTTGTTCGAATTGCTTTTTCAATCATGTCGGGACACAGGGTCAAATTTGGAAAACATTGACTTTGAAAAGAGTGAGGCCTAACCCCGACAAATTATCCTAACTGCGAAATTACAAATTTGCGATTAGCAACATAGGTTTGCTCGTCAAAAGGAACTGCCCCTAAAAGTCTTGCTTCCAGCCAATCGGAGCATAGGATCATGTTCATATTTTGAATACTTAGTAGATCGACTTTGATAAGTATCAAAGGAGGAAAAGCGATAACAATAAAACAGCCGAAAGAAAAAAGAGTGCTGTTCGAAGAGGAAGGAGGAAGGTGTGTGGTAACAAGTGGAAGGAAATATTTAGGTAAGAAATAAAAATGAAGGAAGGATGAGTAATGTGTGCGGTTCGGACAGGAAGGAGGAAGATGTGCGGTAACGAGTGGAAGGAAATAGGTAAGTATGCAATAGCAAGATGAAGGAAGAATGAGGAAGGTGTGCGGTAACAAGTGGAAGGAAATAGGTAAGTACGCAATAACAGGATGAAGGAAGGATTAGGAATGTGTGCGGTTCGGACAGGAAGTAGGAAGGTGTGCGGTAACAATTGGAAGGAAATAGGTAGGTACGTAATAACAAGATGAAGGAAGGATTAGGAATGTGTACGGTTCGGACAGGAAGGAGGAAGGTGTGCGGTAAAAATTGAAGGAAATAGGTAAGTACACAATAACAAGATGTAAAGAGGAAGCTGTGGCTGTTCCTTTTGTAATGTTTCCGCATACATACTTCCTTCTTCTGTTAGATAAAAGAAAAAAGTAAAGAGAAGGCTGTCTATTGGAATGAATAGAATAATGGAATTAAGATCGACTGTTTCAAATGATAAAAACGAAGAGAATCAGAAGGGACGAATCATTATAGAAAATCAGGTCAGTTTAAATTTACCCATCGTATAACTGATATTAGCATTTATTTGAACATTTTAAAGTGAATATTCTAAAAATATCTTCTATTTTAATTTGTGAAACACTAAATTATGCCATATTTCTTTTACAGCGCTTTCATTGTATTTGTTCACAAGCAAATACTAATCTTTGCATACAACCTTCTTATTCCTTCATACTTAATATAGACGGTATAGTGATGATTTATTCTATCTATTGTCGAAATTCAATTCTGACATGACGTTCTTCAAACGCGTTCAGTACACACACTTGGTAAATAATGAATATATTGCCGAGGCTGTTTCGATTGTACACCTACGTCATATGTTGTTTTTTTATGAATGAGCTTCCCCTCGTCATGGAACGATGCATTTACGGGAAAAAACACGCTTGTGAAACCGAAAATCATCTCAACAAGGAAACGTTAACTAACGATGTTGAATTGGGATAATAGACATTTTTTAAACGTATAAGACAAATAAGTAAATTAACATTTAGATTCATCCAAAATTATCTAAATACGCTATTGTTAATATTTTAAGCATGTCACAAATTAAGTTTGCTCCGTTCTTTAAGCCAATTTGAAAGTGCGTTTATTCATTGGAACGGCAAATTGTTTACCTCAACCTAGAGCGCTTTGATCCAAAACAAATTATTATATTTGCTCTATTAGAATCGACACAATTAATGGGGGCTTGAATATATCGTGATTTTACCACGAGTTTTCCCTTTATGCCTTTATTTTTTCCCTCGCTATCGTTCAAGGAAAAATATTTGTCATATAGGGCCAACCCTTCGGCTCAGTGGATATAAACTCTAAGCCGGGAATGTCACAGTATACACCTTGTCTGAGACACGAAGAACATATAACATCTATATAAATATGAAACTACATCCAAAATATACATCTGCAATTTTTTACTGCAATGAAGTGTTTGATCAATTTCTTACAACTGTCAAATTCAAGAAATAATTTGTTCAACTATTTGTTCGTATGCAACCGTATGTGATGTACTGTCATTTGGTGGTATTACATCTTTAGTTCTTAATGATGAGTTCAGCAGCAGTTGATATTTATGTTTCTGTTCAAGTTTGTTTTAACGGTGAATTATTGACACAGATGTGTTTGAAGCTTACATAAAATCATATGGTGATATTCTTCAAGTAATCTTATGTTTTAATAATTGCTAATCACGATTCCAAGAAAAGGGAGAGTCGTGTCATGCCATGCTATATTCAAATTTCATGTTGATTACTCGCCATTAAGTCTGACCTAGTAGGCATTAAGTATTTCATAATTGTTGACACATTTTTTTAAACGACCTAAGTAAAATCAAGATTTGTCCTATGAAGTTTTCCATTTTTTTATTGAAACTGAGATTTTGCCTCTAGGAGTTAACTTGTAAGACTCATAAAATGTTGGGCATAATCTCAATATAACAGTTGTATTGTAGATTTACAGGAGAAATTCTTACTAAGATGCCAAGAAATCGTTTACTGAGGGGAACATCAGCCCATCCTAGAGACACAGGGAGTTTTACGCCATATCTGGAGGATTTTGTCAAATTGATTCAAGTCTCCGAGAGTCCGATAAAGTCCGCTGAAATTCAGACACTTTATACAGAATTTGTAAATATAAGGACAGATAATTCGTTATCTAATGACATAAAAAAGCAGTTCAAGTCTGGATTTCCACGATCATTCAAAAAAGTAGCCATAATTAATAAATGGAAAGAATCAACGAAACCACGGGGTTACTTTATACGGGTAAAGCGGTACTCACGTCATAGTTTTCATTCTGTCGAATATGACCATATTAACAGACCGGCTACCTCCTTAATACACAGACTTTCAATTGATTCACGGAAAGGACGAGGGGTGTTTGCCTCAGTCAACATTGCAAAGGGTGCAAAAATAACAGAATACATGGGTGAATGGATTACTGAAGAAAGTCATCGCCAGAGAGATAGTATATATGCAAGACAAGGTTTGCCACCTGTAGCCATTTCCAACTCTAACAAACACACAGTTCTAGATGGAAATAGAAATAAAAATGGGAGACTGTTTAACGCTGATGAGAATATTGGACGTTTTGTTAATCATTCCTATAGATTTCCGAACTGTAAACTTTTAGCCGAACATCACGGAAATGATATACAGCTATACATCGTTTCAAAATTTTCAATTCCAAAAGGTTGTGAATGCGTTTGGGATTATAACGAACGTAGACTTGATGTCCTAGCAGATAATAGATGGTTAGCCTCTTAGTTTCACTTATATGATTGATGTTATTTTACATGCTATGTAAGATGTAATATGGATAAGTTTTAACTATAATCTTCAACCAAAGCTATTTAATTTTTAGAGTGAATGTTTACCTCAGTACCTTTGCAGGTAGTCACTATTTAACATCAGTCATCTGGCTTTGGGTGATTGTGGAAAATTGTTTAATGTGTGCTACCTTAAAACAGATCATGACAAAATATACTCCAATGTATATATGTTTGAATAAATTACGTATATATAGCTATACCAGCTTTATGGTTCTCAATTGATTCAGGGTAAAGAAAATTTCAAATAGACTATGCCTTGTCTGCAAAGGGTAGCTAATACATGACACATACATTAACCAACAAACTACCTATGCTTTTAAAATCACGTTAATGATTTTCTGTTCTATAAGAGTTACTTGCAATTTAATATCCACCACCACAAAAAAAGGTTTTGCACGATCGGCTTTCAATATACCTATCCCTATTATCGATTTTGAACTGTGGACCTTTCTTCTGTAATACATGACGGTTGACATTCTTTATCTTGCATTGTCTGAGGTAAAGTCATCTTCCCTTTATCCATCAAAGCGAAGTTCCCTTCTTTGCTTTTGCCTTTGCCTTTGCGTTGGTCCTTCTTTCAAAACAAAAAAGGAAGAACGAGGTGTTCTTCAATAGGATATTTCGTTACAAACAAAGACTCAAACATACTAATTACTAATTTTAATTGCAAAACACAGATTTCCATTTCTTTAATATATGATTGAACTTCGACATATTTCTATGTACTTTATCAAAAATAGTAAACAAATATTTACAAATATACGAAAAATTGTCATTGTTTAACCACACAATAAAATGCCAATTATCAAACAACTCAAATATGGAAAACACTTAAAAGTTTAGATAAGGTTGAATAGTTTGACCCCGAAAATTCGTTGTCAAGGGATATATACTGTAGATATGTACAGGCTTGTTGGATATTGATTAAAAAATCAAGACAAAGACAATCAAAACATGTAGGGCTGATACAAACAGTACCATATGGACGAAGTATCATAAAAGTAATTATCTTAATGACAAACAAACCGAAAATTCAATAACAAGCTTTTTATTATATTATGTAGAAACATGATGAGCAGTATGTGATAGTCTAGTTGAAAAAAATTGTCCTGTGGAGGGCATTTGTCGCCCCGAAACGGCAGAAACAACTTATGTGTCTGTTTAGTTCACGCATCATTATAACTATAACGGAAATTGACGAAACTGTCATCAAAGTGAGATGTTTAGCGCTATAAAACCGGGTTTAATCCACCATTTTCTACATTCAAAAATGCCTGTTACAAGTCCGGAATATGACAGTTCTTGTCTATTCGTTTTTGATGTTTTTGTCATTTGATTTTGCCATGTGATTATGGACTTTCCGGTTAGATTTTCTTCGGAGTTCAGTAATTGTGTGATGCATGTACAAGGGGGGGGGGGGGGGGGGGGGTAATTGGACGCATGAACTCGAATTTAACAGTCACAATTTGAACAGAACGTTGACTATAACAGTGTTTATTTGGTTTCAAGGGGAGGGGTCGTCTAAACCCACCCCCTGGCTACGGATATGCGTATTACTTAATGTTAACATTTGCGTGGTTTAATATAGTTTCTTAAAGGTTTGAACTGTTTAATGATGTAAATTTTATGAAAGTCAGATATTTTAAACATCCGTCACTTTTGATTTGAAATTTAGATAGCAAAGTAGCCCTTTTAATGTACACAGATAAGGCATTGTTTTGCGAACCCCTGACATCAGTTTGCTTCAATAACAAATAGTATTCGTTATTTTCTTATTTTGCGTGGATATTTTAATAATCTCCAAAGACAGGGCAATAAAAAGGTATTTTTGTCTAAAAGTTAACTTTTGTAATTCTCCCGTCTTTTTATGGTTGAAAATTGAAAAATTGTCATGGAAAAGAGAATTTTACACGCTTGGATACGAAGTCATCGGAAAAAAAAACTTATACTATATGAATTAGTACGATTACATCTTTTAAGATGCTGATATACAATATAATTTTGAAGGTATACATGTTTACTCTACATGTGACATTAAAGTAGAAATACTTAGAATACACAAAGTATACGTTTTTTGTGTACTTTCCCCTTTCCAATCATGATAGAGGATAAAGTATACAAAGGAATCAGTATGTTGAAAAGTGAACTTCCAACAATTAACAATCTCAATATATTTTTCATTATAAAGACAAATATAAATTTGCTGGAAGTTTCCGAGAAAAACTTTGACAAAAGACTGGTGTAACGGATGCATGTCGAAATTAAAATCGTCCTTCAGATAAAAGAATAAGCTTCATCGTTATTGCATATATCGTCACCATGCATAAACATCATTTGGATAAGGTTCTTTGGTTGCACCAGTTATATTTTTTCACAGAAAAAAATGGCAATGATTTTTTAGATTATTAAAATTTCATTAATTATTATTTCATAGTTTTTCAATAACCGTAAGCTAACTAACAACAGCGACATATGCTACAAAAATCCCACATATTAAACATCTTAATACTCAGTAGAATGATAAAGGTTGAAATATGTTTTAACAGAAATATTTACTAATTCACTTTTTAACAACTACATGTACTGCATGAATCTCGAACCCCGGGATACCAATATTGATTTGTGAGATTCAAGTATCGTTGATTGTTCTCTACAGGGAGTGATGCGTGTATAAACATTTGAAGGCCTTCCTTAATTTCTAGACGGGTAAGCCTAGGGGTAAACTATTGAATTATCGCAATTAGTTTTTTTCACGAACCTATCAAAATTCAAAGAATATGAGAGGTAGGTCTCTATGATTTTTTTCATAACAACCTTTTGTTTTAACTTAAACACGATTCTATGCTTCGATTGCGTTGACATACGAAAAATAGGCCGATTAGCGGAAATGATTTTCGACGAGTATGCTTATAGTGAAGACTGCAAGATTTTATCTGTTGTAGTCTTGGAATTGTACTTAATATCGGGTTTGAACTGAACTCATTTCAAAGTCAATCTTTATCAAAATTTCAACATGAACTTATCTTACGATCGGATCAAAATGAAAAAAAAACCCGACCCCGTTACCTTTTGACGAGCAAGCCTATGGTAAACACTGCATCTCTATATCTCTTGTAGTGTCGGGTTAATGTTCGGGTAAGGCTTCACTATCACACGGATGAGGTCGGAAAATCCGGTCGTACCCGCAGTGATACCAGTAAGGTCCTGTCTTGTAGATCACCTTTTCAGCTATTCGGAACAGTTGTCTTTAAAACTTAAAGACTAAGGAGTGACTCCTTCAGTATATAGAAGATTGTATATGTCTATGTTTGATTATTATTCTACATTATGAATATAAACATAGTTCATTACTGGCTTTCTATTTGTTGTGTTTTTTTTTTTTTTTTTTTTTTTGTACTTTTCACACCAGAAATGTTTTGATGAAAACGTTATAAAAAAGATAGTGCATATATTACGTATTAATTTCTTACTAATACCTTCACGCGTTATAGTTCGTCTTCTTGTATTCTAATTTCCGTTATACAACTATTTCAAAGTTCTGTTATGACCCTATCACTTAAGGTGTAATACTACCATTGATTTTCCCCTATTAGTCTTTGATAAATTGGCATTTAAAAAAAAATTGTACAGTATTTACCTTTATTTCAACCAAAGAAATACTTTGCATGAATAAAGTTTAATCCTTTCCAGTGCTATAGTGAAAATTTCACACTACATTTCATTGCATATAAGACAGTAACCATCACCGGAAGTAAACAACCTAAATTTTACACTGCTATTTACTGGTTACCTGCTTTGGTAACTATGTAACGTTAACTTTTCAAAATATTATATAAGACCATCAAACAAAAAAGAAATGATGCTTTCAGACACCGAACATACATGTTTATGACTCAGAAAAATTTAAGTGTATCAAAATGCAGGGTTAATTTTCTACAACTGCCAAATTTAAGGGAATATATTTTTAGACCTACTTTCGTATACAACCGGATGTGAAGTACCATGATTTGGTGGTATCCCACCTTAAGCGGTGGTATACAATATGAGGGTCTTTCGGTTTCCACTATGTGTATGACCACCATTGTTTTCATTAAACACTTAGATAATGAATTATTGCTTTAATTATTTTTTGAAAAGCAACAAAAGGCATTAAACATGTTCAGTGTGATTTATACATTTTTTTGTCTTATATGGTGTATAATTGAAATGTATCATCTTTTTATTATATAACCAGATGCTCCGCAGGGCGTAGCTTTATACGACCGCAGAGGTTGAACCCTAAACGGTTGGGGCAAGTATGGACACAACATTCAAGCTGGATTCAGCTCTAAATTTGGATTGTGATTAAATAGTTGACACAGCATAGGTTTCTGACACAGAATGAATGTGTTCTAATGAACTTAAAATTTTTGTTTTCTCTTAGAGCAATTCACTATGCTGTTGAATATTAATCCTCTCAAAAAAATGTTTGAAGAAATTTTCTTTTTTATTTATGAAATTTCAAATGAGAAAAATTGAACCCAATTTTTTTAATCACATCCCCCTTTCCCTTATTCCAAAACTAATCTCAATTAAAATTTCTAATGGAGTTTGCAACAATAACTACTCATTTAAATACATCATAAAATATTAAGATGTAAAAAAAAACTGCTTGTTATCACTGAATGGTAAATATTATTTTAATTTATCAGTTGGTAGTAAAAAGTGAATATACATTGTATATTGTATATAACAAAGATTTAAGTTGATTCTGGACAAAGAAAGATAACTCCAATTAACAAAAAATCTTGATATTGCACAATATTTTGCAATTAGATATTTCTTGCTTACTATTCTGGACAAAGAAAGATAACTCTAATTAAAAAAAAATTTGCTATTTCACAATATTGTGCAATTAGATATTTCTTGCCATTGCGCAATACTGCGCAATTGAAAAGACTTGCTATTGCACAATACTTAATATAATAATTTTAGATCCTGATTTGGACCAACTTGAAAACTGGGCCCATAATAAAAAATCTAAGTATATTTTTGGATTCAGCATATCAAAGAACCCCAAGATTTCAATTTTTGTTAAAATCAGACTAAGTTTAATTTTGGACCCTTTGGACTTTAGTGTAGACCAATTTGAAAACAGGACCAAAAATGAAGAATCTACATACACAGTTAGATTTGGTATATCAAAGAACCCCATTTATTCAATTTTTGATGAAATCAAACAAAGTTTAATTTTGGACCCCGATTTGGACCAACTTGAAAACTGGGCCAATAATCCAGAATCTAAGTACATTTTTAGATTCAGCATATCAAAGAACCTAACTGATTCATTTTTTGTCAAAATCAAACTAAGTTTAATTTTGGACCCTTTGGACCTTAATGTAGACAAATTTGAAAACGGGACCAAAAGTTAAGAATCTACATACACAGTCATGACAGTTAGATTCGGCATATCAAAGAACCCCAATTATTCAATTTCGATGAAATCAAACAAAGTTCAATTTTGGACCCTTTGGGCCCCTTATTCTGTTGGGACCAAAACTCTCAAAATCAATACCAACCTTCCTTTTATGGTCATAAACCTTGTATTTAAATTTCATAGATTTCTATTTACTTATACTAACGTTATGGTCCGAAAACCAAGAAAAATGCTTATTTGGGTCCCTTTTTGGCCCCTAATTCCTAAACTGTTGGGACCTAAACTCCCAAAATCAAAACCAACCTTCCTTTTGTAGTCATTAACATTGTGTTTAAATTTCATTGATTTCTATTTACTTAAACTAAAGTTATTGTGCGAAAACCAAGAATAATGCTTATTTGGGCCCTTTTTTGGCCCCTAATTCCTAAACTGATGAAAAAGAACTCCCAAAATCAATCCCAACCGTTCTTTTGTGGTCATAATCCTTGTGTCAAAATTTCATATATTTCTATTAACTTAAACTAAAGTTATAGTGTGAAAACCAAGAAAATGCTTATTTGGGCCCTTTTTGGCCCCTAATTCCTAAAATGTTGGGACCAAAACTCCCAAAATCAATACCAACCTTCCTTTTGTGGTCATAAACCTTGTGTTAAAATTTCATAGATTTCAATTTACTTTTACTAAAGTTAGAGTGCGAAAACTAAAAGTATTCGGACGACGAGGCAGACGACGACGACGACGCAGACGACGACGCCAACGTGATAGCAATATACGACGAAAAATTTTTCAAATTTTGCGGTCGTATAAAAATAGCTCCTGACTATGAACAAATCAAATTTCATTTACTTTTGAAGAACAAGTAATGAACCAAATGCATTTAAACAATACATATTCATCAGCATAAGATCTTTATAAAATCTTAGTCCTTCCGTCCATACATAACATAACTTGCCTTCATTATGCCTCTTGCAACCACACACCTTCCTCATTCTACCTTCCTAATGTAACCGCTGACCTTCATCTTATTTCGGTACGTCTTTCTCCTTCCCTTTGCGATCGTACACCTTCCTCATTCTTCCTTTCTATTGTAACCGCGGACCTTCATCTTATTACGGTACGTCTTTCTCCTTCCCTTTGCGACCGTACACCTTCCTCATTCTTCCTTCCTATTGTAACCGCTGACCTTCATCTTATTATGGTACGTCTTTCTCCTTCCCTTTGCGACCACACACCTTCCTCATTCTACCTTCCTATTGAAATCGCTGACCTTCATCTTTATACGGTACGTCTTTCTCCTTCCTTTTGCGACCACACACCTTCCTCATTCTTCCTTTCATTTGTTGTGTCATGCTTTTATCCTTCCTCATCCGTCCGCATTATGTATGTTAAAATGTTTCAAACAGATATATCATGTTAAGGAGGGGTCTTTTTTCGCAAATGCTCCTCGAGAACATTCGATATATGTTTAATTACACCAAATGTTAACGTTCAAAAAGGCATTAACGATCGTGACGTTACAAGCGTCCAGTCGGATAGATAGATATAGGAAGACGTGGTATGAGTGCCAATGAGACACCTCTCCATCCAAATAACAATTTATAAAAGTACACCATTGAACAGCGGTATACTACTGTTGCCTTTATAGGTCAATGTAGGGCCTTCAACACGGAGCCTTGGCTCACAACGAACAACAAGCTATAAAGGGCCCTAAAATTACTTTTGTAAAACCATTCAAACGGGAAAACCAATGATTTAATCTATATAAAAAAATTTTTTAGGCAAATACCACGAAAGAGAGGGTAAAAAGGCATATCCTTTTTTTTTTGTTTTTTTAGGACAAGTAATGAACCAAATGCATTTCAACAACACATATGCATAAGCATAAGATATTTACAAACCCGTAGACCTACCTTCCATACATGACATCTTATTACGGTACGTCTTTCTCCTTTCTTTTGCGCCCACACACCTTCTTCATTCTCCCTTCCTATTGTAACCAATAACCTTCCTCTTATTACCGTACGTCTTTCTCCTTCCCTTTGCGACAACGCACCTTCCTCATTCGTCCTTCCTATTGTCACTGCTGACCTTCCTCTTATTACGGTACGTCTTTCTCCTTCCCTTTGCGACAACACCTTCCTCATTCCCCCTTCCTATTGTAACCGCTGACCTTCCTCTTATTACGGTACGTCTTTCTCCTTCACTTTTCGACCACACACCTTCCACATTTTCCCTCATTTTTCCTCATCCGTCCTTCTCCAAACACCATCCTCCTTCCTCTTGACTTTTGACATCTTCCTTATACCTTCAGAAAATCAGGAAGGGAGAATGTAAAACGTCACAAACGGAAGAAGGAAGGTCTGGCGTTTAAAACTATTGCACGAAGAGGATTAAACAATCGACACGAAGTCTTATACACGATCAGGTTAGTTAATATTTACTTCTAGTATAATTTTCTCATTTTATTGAACAGGTAAGAAAGGAAAAATCTGAATTCATGTTTTTATTTTAAACACCAAGGTTCTGCTTAAAAGAAATTGATTGCGGTTAAATAACGATTTTAGATAAGAAAATACTATGTGAACTTAAAGTAACTGTACTATGATATTGTATGAGATTTTTCATCGACATTCATTCATATATTTTACAAAAAATAATTGATAAAAATTGACAAAACTGCAAAATATTTAAATTATGTTCTTTTTGTGGCCAATGGTGAATAGTTTTATAAAAATCAAGATGTGTATAAGTCTAAGGTTAGCATTATTTATGTCGATAATGATAACAAGTGACAAGTGGTGTAAGAGAGCCGTGCTGAAGTGGTTAGTGCATTGGACTACTAACACAAAGGTCCTGGTTCGATTCCCGTCTGGGATGAACATTTCAGGAACTGAATATTCGGTTCTCCCTTGACACCTTTTGCGAGTATGGTCTCGAAGAAACGATGATAGTCCGTCGGAAGGAGATGATAAATGGCTGATCCGTGTTAAGAGAGAGCCATATCTCTTTCATGTTAAAGACACCCTTGTAGATTTCGAAAAAGAACAGGCTAATGCCTCTACAAGGCAGTACTCGCACACGCAAAGTGGAAAGGGATTAATATAAGTTGCAAAACGTGTCTCCCAATCAACTATACATAATATGTTTAAACTAAAAAGTAACAAAATTTCTTTTTTTCATTAATATTTTTGTATTGGCCTGATATTTTTGTCCATTTTATACCTCAGTTTGTAGAATAAAACACTTCAACTATCAGTTTTAAATGATGAGTTGTATAAACTGGATGATATTTGTTTTCTTTTCGAATACTATGAACTTAATAAATGGTGGTAAAAAAATTGGTCTTTCATTTTCCACTACTGGTATGATTAACATTGTTTTTTTAATACCTAAATGATGTATTTGAATTATTATTTGAATTATTTTGGGAAACACAAAAAATACTTAAAAAACGTTTTCAGAGTGATTTATACATGTTGTACCCTATTATGTATGTTAGAATGTATTAAACAGATATATCATGTTAAGGAAGGTTATTTTTCGCTAATGCCCCTCAAGACCATGCTATATCTGTTTAATTACACCAAATATTAACGTTCAAAAACGCATTGATGATGGTGACGTTACAAGTGTCCAGTCGGATAGATAGATAGATAAATATAGGAAGATGTGGTATGCAAATACCACGACAGAGAGGGTAAAAAGACATATCCTTGATATGTTTATTTTAGGACAAGTAATGAACCAAATGTTTAAACAACACATATACATAAGCATAAGATCTTTATAAAACCGTAGACCTTCCTTCCATACATGACATCTTATTACGATACGTCTTTCTCCTTCCCTTTGTGACCACACACCTTCCTCATTCTTCCGTCCTATTTTAACCGCTGATCTTCCTCTTATTACCATACGTCTTTCTCCTTCCCTTTGCGACAACACACCTTCCTCATTCGTCCATCCTATTGTCACCGCTTACCTTCTTCTAATTACGGTTCATCTTTCTCCTTCTCTTTTCGACCATACACCTTCCTCAGTCTTCCTTCCTACTGTAACCGATTACCTTCCTCTTATAACGGTACGTCTTTCTCCTTCCTTTTGCGACCATACACATTCCTCATTCTTCCTTCTTATTGTTATCAATCGTTGACCTTCCTCTTATTACGGTACGTCTTTCTCCTTCTCTTTGCGACCATTTACGGTACGTGTTTCTCCTTCCCATGCGGCCACACACCTTCCTCATTCTTCCTTTCTATTGTTATCGCTTACCTTCCTCTTATTACCGTACGTCTTTCTCCTTCCTTTTGCGACCACAAACCTTCCTCATTCTTCCTTCCTATTGTAACCTCTGACCTTCCCCTTATTACGGTACGTCTTTTACCTTCCCCTCGGGACCACACACCTTCCTCATTCTTCCTTCCTATTGTAATTGCTGACCTTTCTCTTATTACGGAATGTCTTTCTCTCTCTTCTTGCGACCACACACCTTCCTCATTCTTCTTTCCATATGTTATGTCATGCTTGCATCCTTCCTCATCCGTCCTTCTCCTAGTTACCAAACATCATCCTCCTTCCTCTTGACTTTTGACATCTTCCTTATACCTTCAGAAAATCGGGAAGGGAGAATGTAAAACGTCACAAACGGAAGAAGGAAGGTCTGGCGTTTAAAACTATTGCACGAAGAGGATTAAACAATCGACACGAAGTCTTATACACGATCAGGTTAGTTAATATTTACTTTCATTTTATCATTTTATTGAACAGGTAAGAAAGGAAAAATCTGAATTCATGTTTTGATTTTAAACACCAAGGTTCTGCTAAAAAGAAATTGACAGCGGTTTCAGAACGATTTTAAATAAGAAAATGTTAAAATTTTACATACTCATTTTTTTCAATGTAAACTAAGAGTAACTGTACCATTAAATTGTTTGAGATTTTTCATCGACATTCATTCATATATTCTACAAAAAAAAATGATAAAATTGACAAAACTGCACAATATTTAAATTATGTTCTTTTTGTGGCCAATGGTAAATAGTTTTACAAAAATCAAGAAGTGTATAAGTCTAAGGTTAGCAATATGTATGTCGATAATGATAAAAAGTGACAATATTTCTCGTTTTAATTAATATGTTTGTACTGGCCTGATATTTCAGTCCATTTTATACATCAGATTGCTTTGCTACACATAAAAGTGAAGAATTTTTAGTTGACAATTGCAAAACATGTTTTTTCATTGTAGAATATCTAATATTTTTAATTCTATCAGAATATTATACAATATTATTGTTTTGGACTTTCCTTTTTTGAATTTTCCTCGGAGTTCCGTATTTTTGTGTTTTTACTTCATACAACCGTATTTTTTTAAATGATGATTTGTATAAACTGGATGATATTTGTTTTCTTTTCGAGTACTTTGAACTTAATAAATGGTGGGAAAAAAATGATCTTTCATTTTCCACTACTGGTATGATTAACATTGGTTTTTTTTAATACCTAAATGATGAATTATTTGAATTGTTATTTGAATTATTTTGGGAAACACAAAAATGCTTGAAAAAACGTGTTCAGTGTTATGTATACATGTTATACCCTTTTATGTATGTTATAAAGTATTAAACAAATATATCATGTTAGGAAGGGGCATAAATGTACGGCCTTCAACAAGGAGCTGTGGCTCACACCGAAGCAACAAACTATAAAGCGACTTAAAATTACTAGTGTAAAACCATTCAAACGGGAAAAACAACGGTCTAATCTATATAAAAAAGCGTATTTTTTGGCAAATACCACGGCAGAGATGGTAAAAAAGGCATTTCCTTTATGCATAAACCCCGGTGGCGTCTCCAAATGAACGATATTCATTTGTTAACAGTAAATTGGTGACACATACACTGGGTATCAACCAATCAAAATCCAGTTGTATACATTAATGTCATGATTGTCATTGAATACTTAAATAATTAATGTTTTATTGAAAATTGTATTTCCTTTGGGAAACACAAAACATAATGAATCAAAACAAAACAAAAAGAATTGACATGTGTGACACCCTATATTAAATAAGAGGAACGTATACTTTCAAAAAAGGGTAGTTAAGGTAGCACAATACAAAGATTTTTTCACTCCCAGCTAGACAACTTTAAACTGATGTAATTCATTTCATCCTTCTTTATATTTTATAAATGAGGTACCAAAAGAAAGAAGAAAGATTAATCTTTCAAATTGTGAGAATTTCATCATAACATAATTATTGCATAATTAATTATTATGTCATTAATTGCTCTATTGTGATGTCCATACTTGAATGAATTTAGCGTCTTTGTTTTTTTAGCATCCCTAAATATTTTATAGATTCTAGTACAACACAGCTTGACCTCCAAAACCGTGTCTCAGATTTCCAAAAACATCAATAGAACAAATTTTATACCCAATTGAATTTCGTGGTCCCTTATGAATTGATGTTGCAAACTTCATTGAAGATTTATGAGAGGTTGACATACAATAGGAAAAATCTGAGACACTGTTTTGGAGGTCAAACTGTGTTGTGCAAGAATCTATAAAATATTTTGGGATGCTATAAATAACAAAGAAGCTAATTCATTCAAGTATGGACATAACAATATGGCATTTAATTACATAACAATTAATTATGTAATAATTATGTCATAATGAAATTATCACAATTTGAAAGACTAATCCTTCGTCTTTCTTTTGGTACCTCATTTATAAAATTTAAAGAGAGATGAGTGGAATTACATCAGTTTAACTTTACTCTTTAGTTTTCTGTGTTGTGTCATGTGTGCTGTTGTTTGTTTGTTTTTTTTTTATTTTTAGCCATGGCGTTGTCAGTTTGTCTTAGATTTATGAGTTTGACTGTCCCTTTGGTATTTTTCGTGCCTCTTTTTTAACGATGTCAGATCGGGGATGAAAAATCTTTGTATTGTGCTACCTTAAATCAACAAAAAAATCATTTATTCATTGGATTTTTTTAAAGACAGTTTTAAAATACATGTATTTTATAAAATGAAAAATGAGATGATCTGCTTATATCATATCTGTCTGTTTGTCTGCCTATTAGTTTAAGTGGAATTGTATTCATCTGTTTTCTTTATCAATAATCGGCACGACTGCAAATTTTACAGTTGCATTCAAACGTTGACATGTATAAAATATTTCATTGTCAACTGTATAAAATATTTCATTGTCAACTTACCGTATCTATGACATTATTTTTTACATTTATATTTCTTGTTTGATTTCAGAAATGGATAATTGGATGAAAATACAGATGACACAAATGGTGAGTAAAACAAGGAAATAACTCAATACAAATATTAAGAATTGTTATGTAGTCTAAAATTAATATGAAACTAAGGTAAAAACTCCCGCAGGCAAAGTTGGCTTTAGCTGAATTTAGCTATTTATTTTAGGTATTTTTGACATATAGCTGTTCAACAATTTTCGCTACTTATTTATCTTCGGATTTCAAATGTTTGGCTTTGAGCGTTCCTGGTGAAGCTAAATCCAGAAAAGAGCGTCGGACGTAAGATATAATCCAACGTGTTGTTTTCAATTTTGTACTCATTATATATTGCGGACGCAAAGGCAAAATTATAATTCAATCATAATATAAAATATAAGATACAATGACACAATATAAACAACTGGACCATTTAGAGGCGGATAAACTGAATTGAGAAATAAAACGAATATATACTGAGAACATTACAAAATAATCGATTTTCGCGTGTTTCATATAAATATCTGACCTTTAAATGAACAGAAATTTTATTCAGTAAATGTGCACACTTCGTTTACTTTCTATACTAGATTGTAATTTGTATTGCTTTACACTGGGGTCTGTCCGTCCTTCTGAAGGTTTTCTTAAAAACTCAAATGAATCTTTTAATATAGGCAATTTAATTCCAGTTTTATTTTAACTATAAAATGCACATTACTTCTTGTATCAGATTCATATCATTCAATTCGAAATCAGATGAAATAACAGAATAAAACATAGTTTTATTACTTTCAGACAGATGAATTAAAGGCGGAAATAAGAAAAGAAAACATGGAATTGAAAGCATTGTTAAACAGCTTGAAGGTGGACGAATTGAAAGCAGAAGTAACGAAAGGGAACATGGAATTGAGAGCAATGATTACAGATCTTATGAACGGTAAATATCTTTTTGTATCACTACATTCATTTCTTAACGTTTCTCAAGGAAATAGACCTTTGATAAAAATGTAGATATAAAGTTATATAGAGAATCCACAACTCAACAGGCTATTGCTCAGAAGTTCACTTATAGAAATTACTATTATAGCTAGTTAATTGCTTATGTTGTTGATATCGAAGCTGTTTTCGTGTTTGATAATATTGCAGATCTTTTTGAACAGCAAATATTAAAACTGAGAGCAGCGGGCAAAAAGACACGCAGAGGGCTGACACGACATCAGATGAGGATAAAGATAGTCAATACATCATGCATTACCAAGGAAACATTGAACACGAACAAAGTGAGGAGAATGATTCTGAACAAGACAGCAGTGATCATAGTGATATTCATGAAGAGGAAGCTAAGGATGATACGATTGAGATCGATGATGTAGACATAGAAATAGAACAGAAACAGACAGATGGAGCAGGTAAAACTTATAATATTATATAGATCTACCTTCCTTTGCTAAACTATATCGTTATTTCCAGGCAAATTGAGAATGGAAACGGCCTATTCGTCAACGTATTCGTCAAAGAGTCAACAACCAAACCAAAGAGCAGAAAACAGCCCAAGCATATCTATTAGACTTCCCCCCAAAACGAGAAAATACAGCACTGGAATAAGCTTGACCTGGCCATTAAACAAAAATGTGATATGGAATCTAGTTGAATAAAGAAGGGCTCCACATCTAACTCTGAAACATATTGATGAACAAATTAAAATAAAAAACTAGCAAAACTAGCAAAAATATGAGGCTCCTAACTTGGAACAGGCGTAAATATGCGGCTTGGTCAACGTGTACTGTGAGATATCAACCCTCTCTGAATATCTAGCCAAGGCAAATAGAAATACGCACAGAAAAAACTATTAAAAAAGATGTTCGAGATGGATTTCAGAATAGGTAAAAGAGGACATTGAGCAGACTACTAGCAGTTACTGACATGAAAGCTTAAGATCGCAATTAACATTGATGAAAGATTAGGGTGAGGGTTGTGCTTAGAGTTAGGGATATGTCTTCAATCTATGACAATTAAGTACAATCTCCGTTTATGGGTTTTGTAAAACCATCCTAATATATAGGTGAAAAACACAACCCATAAAACGCTAACAATTGATATCAGAATAAATGTGATAATAACCGATTATGAAATGTAGTAAATGTTTGCAGTTATTAGATTTCTTTTGGTCAAATCAAATACGTTGTTACATACACGAGTGAATCGAACTCATGAGTTGACCAACATTCTCTTTTTTTAGAGACAGTATGTTTGGAGAGCAGTTTTGGGAGAAATGTGTGTATATCAAATGTATTTCCTTGCATACTTTTAACATGTATCTTCAAGTTTTATATTTTATAACCTAGTCTACTTTACCTTCAACAGAGATGGAAATGTTATTTATGGAACCAGTGAATTGGACACCTCCTTCAAAGCATACCATTTCGCCAAGAGAAAACAGTCCACTAGAACCAATACTTCCGGACAAAGGCAAGCCAAAAAGTAAGAATATATATTATAATTGACTATTTAGGTGCGCGAATTGTGTTTTGAATTGCATGTAATGTGTAGATAGCAACATTGAAAAACAACATTTTCTATTTGTGTTTTTTAGGAAAAAGCTTGACACAGGTGTTTGATGAACTGCAAAGTACGTATAATAGAAAAAGCTAATAATTTTTGAAACAATACATTTACGATTCTATGGTCAGAATATAAAACCAAAACGTGCTTAATCACATGATTTAGTGCAATCGTCTGGACAAATCGTACTGCATAACATTAGTAATTGATTTCAAAGAGGGACGAAAGATACCAAAGGGACAGTCAAACTCATAAATCTAAAACAAACTGACAACGCCATGGCTAAAAATGAAAAAGACAAACAGAAAAACAATAGTATACAGACATCCTAAATCCATTCATTCGATGTGTTAGAGCTTTTGGTTTTGCAACTTGATTAGGGATTTTCGGGTTTGAATTTTGCTTTGTGTTCAGTATTTTGTGATTTTACTTTTTACTAGAACTTCAATAAATTTGATAAAACTGATAATTGGTCATTGCATTTGTAAATGACAATTCCCGATAATTAACTGCTAATTTGTATTCACAGAGTCACACAAATTACAGAAATTAAAAACAAAGGAACAGTCCGACACACCCAAAGCAACTGGTATGTAAAACAAACTAGAGTATATTGGTCAAATTATCTAAACTACTAATTTATCTTAGAATGTTTAAACCAAAAAATATCGAAAAATCTTTTGTTTTGTGATTCCGCTGACCAAACATAACTTCTGTCAAACAGACAAGAAAGAATTTGTAAAGGAAGGTTTGTTATCTTGTAGTTTCATCGTTAACGACTTGTAATCACTATTATTATATAATTTATAAGTTTATTAATGGGAAATTAAGGTAATGATGACATAATAATTACAAAGCATTTCATTAAACAAGATGACACATGCATTTGTGGCAAAATATGTTTTTAAGACATTTAAAATCAAGTGTAGTGTTCAACAATGCCTTGTAATTGCCATACAGTACCATTTCAACACAAAAAAAAGAAAAAATGTATAGGATTGTTGGTATTGATATAACCAGATGTTATGTATTTGTTCCTTAATTATTTTTTTAAAAAGACTAAAATTAACAAGGAAACAAATGCGTTTGTAAATACGATCAAATATGAATGGAAGATCGTACAAGGATTATAATCGTCAGCAGATGTTTGCGTAAGGTAAGAAACAATCAGTAAATGAACCAACATATTTTTTTGTCAGGCACTATGAGTGTAAAAGCGAAATTGTTTACCCCGAGCCAAACACCATCTAAACCAAGTTCATCGAAGTCAAAGATCAAATCTAAAGGTATGTTTGTTATATAATACAAAAGCATATGCCAATAGCCATCTATACCAATAAAAGAATGAGTGGCAACTTGATAGCGGGCATGACTTATAAAAGACAATTCAAGAAATCATCTTTATTTATTATCAATAGAAATAATGACACATAATGCCCTCAAGTTGTTTACATAGTTATCATTGGGAAAAAAATCACATGTTCCAGGTCGAATCCGATACCAATCCCAAAACTATTTATACCAGTAAACTAATCTGTCAGGAACACCACTAAACTGTGTATTATTTGAGATTTGTTATTTACACGCGTCATCACCTATACTTCAACAGTACACAGACGTTGACACTACTACATCTACTCATTGATCAAATATTTATATCTAATAATTGCCAATTATTGTTAGTAAATCAGTACGTACTCAAACAGATTAATTTTGAAAGCAGATGAAATTTTCCACCTTATTATCAGCATGGCATGATCAAAAACCAATACGAAAATACAAACCAGGCTAACAATAAGGTGTAGGTACTTTATGTCGTGGTTGTGATTTCTATCTATATTAATTTCATTTGCGTAATGTTGCTATCATTTATGATAAAATAATTCCCATTTGACTTTAATTTCAGGACATTTCACAGATGAACAAACAACATACATAATAAAGTACAATAGTAATTGCAATCCAACCTGGTCGTCAGCCGATCATGTAATGCAGAACTTAAAACTGACTGGTGAGCGCTTGAGTATATGGATTGAGGACGAATTTTCAATAAAGCAGCTGAAAGATAAAGTCAAAAACTTGAAAAGGTATGCTTTATGCTAAAATATAGGATTGTATGTGTCATGGAAAACAATTGCGTACATTTTTTAATTTTTTTAAATTTAATTTTAAAATTTAAAATTAAGTACATTATTGAAAAATGGTATGGATTATTTATTGTGTATTACACGTGTAATAATTTTTCGTAAAACAAAAAAAAAGATAAATTCAAACACTTGAAAATGTATGTTTTATACTGAAATATAGATTTGTATGTCTAACAATGAAGTTTTGCCTCATTTGTAACTCTCTTAACATTTCATTCAATTGACCACATTATTGAAAATTGTTATGCAATGTTTTATAGTGTAATGCATTTGTAACATTTCATATCTTTTTTACAGGTCAGAGGACAAGAAAGAGAGGAAAAATGTTAGAAGTCCAAAATGTTGAGCGAAGAATTTACTCTTCGGCTGTACCATAGTGTAAATAAAACAGTTTTGTTAAAGTTTTTTTGTATAAGTTTGCTGTTTTTTTACGATATCGCTCTGTTTGTGCTGTACAATGGAAAATAGGGTAATTTGTGTAACCTTAAAACAGATGATGATAAAATAAATTTCGATATCTATGTTTGAATAAATCAACTATATGTGAATATTCTAGCTTGTTAGTTTTCAATTAATTCAGAGTCAGTCACATCAAAATATACTGCTACTTACCTACTTACCTACAAAATGTACATAATACAATACATTGATGAACGAAACATACATGCTCTTAAACATACCTTAATTAGTTTTTTCCCTGTAAAAATTACTTGCAATTTAATATCAAACAAGGTTTTTTTCATCAACATTGACTACGGACAACAAAATGGCTTAAAATGAACAAAAAACAACAGACCTAAAAATTGTACACAAGAAACAACATGAAACACTAAAGACTTAGTAAGTTATTAAGTAAAACGTAAAATAACAAAACTATTAAACTCCGAGGAAAACTCAAAACGGAAAGTCCCTAATCAAATGACAAAATCAAATGATAAAACACATTGTTTTAATGGACAACAACTGTCATATTCCTGACTCGGTACAGGCATTTATAAATGTAGAAAATAGTGGATTGCACCCGGTATATAGCGCTAAACCTTTCACTTGTACTACAGTCGCATTATATTTATAACGATGCGGGAATAAAACAGACATAATAGGTAAAACCGTGACACAATCGCAATAAGAACAAAAACAAATAAATATTTAACAAAAATTTACAAAAAAATCATATATCAAATTTAACAACCACATTCATTGCTTACTTCTACATGTATATTAAATCAACCCAAATAGTTGGAGTCCTGTAACTGAAGGGCAAGTTTCACATGAACTGTAGTGTATATGCTGAAACACGTCAGCTTAAAGATCGTAAGGTATTTGTTTTATAAGAGATTATAAACCTTTTGTATTCTAATTTGTGCTACCTAAAACCATGGTTAACCCTATAATGTAAACAGACAGTAGCACTATAGTATTCATACCAATAAAACATTGTTTGAAAGAGGGACGAAATATACCAAAGGGACAGTCAAACTCATAAATCGAAAGTAAACTGACAACGCCGGGCTAAAAATGAAAAAAGACAAACAGACAAACAATAAAACACATGACACGACATAGAAAACTGACGAATTAGCAACACGAACCCAATCAAATAAAAAAATGGAGAATGGAAATGGGACAACAACCCGACCATAGAACAGAAAACAGCAAAGGTCACCAACAGGTCTTCAAAAACAAGGGTTGGTCGCAGTTGTTCAAGAAGGGTAAGCAGATCCTGCTCCATATGTGGTACCAGTCTTATTGCTTATGTGATAACAAATCCGGAAAATAGTCTAATTCGGTAGGTCACATTCCTGAAAAGAAAGGGGATTGTAGTTGCGACGGAAGTTGTGTTCAATTTTTTTTAATAAAACTAGTATATTCCCAATCCAAATATGATTACATTTAAAATTTAATTATATCACCCATTAGTACAATATTTTTCGACGATCAAATCGCAGATTTTTATTTTTTCGCAGTTGAGGTCAGGGCTACCCATTTAATTTTTGCAGTCAATCTCTCCCACATTTCAACACGATCATATTGTCTGATCGGTTCCATGGTGTTTTTTTTTTGGACTAGCAAGTCTATGAAGAGGACCGTGAGTCTTTATCTTTTGTATTTTCGGAGTTGGGATTAATATCGGGATTAGGCTTCACTCTAACAAAAACGCTTCTTCAGTTGGGTCGGAAAGTACGCCTATTATCTTTAGTGATACAATACCGTCTCGTCTTCAGAGTGCTTTTTTTACTTTTTGGAATGCAAGTAGTAAACTGTAATACGCTATTTTTATTCGAATCCATTTAACACTTGTTGGAAAACTGAATTCACAAGCACACTGTACTTAGCATATATTTGGGAAAAAAGTTCTGCCTTACCATAACCGTAACCCTAACTCTATATATTTACACACAAGCTTTACCAGTCATAATATATTCTGCCATTTATGTATATCCCCCAACTCATCTTTTGACAAAACCCAAACCCTAACATTATCAATAAACCAAACTTAAACCTCAATCCTTTCTAAAACCCCAAATTTGCTAAAATTGTTTATATTAAAGGCTTTACTTGTCTTGAAACGAGTACGGCTAAGGGGTAACCGATTGGATTTTCGAAATTATTTTTTTTTCACGAACTTTTCAAAATCACAATTTGGAAGCGTCAGGTTAGGGTTTATGATACTTTATCCCAACACCTAACTTCAGAATTCTACCTGATTAGGTAAAATTGTTCTTTTTATCGCTGTAAGGCAAAGAAAGAGTTTTTAAGAATTTTACTTTTGACCACAGTTTTATAATTTATTGCGGTAAAGATATTTACTATCGCTGTTAAGCTAAATCCTGCCACAGTCGTCTGCCTTATTTCGGGAGTTATATTCTTTATCGGGAAGAAACATGCGGTAAAATTGTTTGCACATAATTGAAAAATGCATTTTTTGTTAGAAAAAGAAACGTTGTGATGATCGTAAGGATAGCTATAAGTCATTTTATTTTGTCTCGGTTTTCAGGGTTCCATTTTGGTATCTATCAGAATGTACAAAAGAGAAGTAATCAACACCAGAAAAATGTATTTAGAAGTTTCAACATGACATAAATTAAAGATTGCACTCTGTAAATGCAGCTGTTTCTCAAACCACGACTCTTTTTGAGAGATATAGAATATTCATAGATAATTAGTTTTGTTTACATGCTGGTTCTAAGTAATGATTTCTATGTTGCATCTCATAGAGACTTACCTTGGGAATGTTACCAGTAAATATGAATGAGTAGATTGTTTATATTTGAATATGGTGTAACCATACAGTCGAGATATGAGTAGTTAAGACATGTAGTGTAAGTTTAAACTCAGAGAAGTTCGAGGCATATAAACGTTGAAAATATGCCATAAAGCCCTATATGTTGACCTTTGGAAAAAAATTGATGCATATGAACTTTTTATTCTAGGATAGGATTTTTTTTTATTAATCAAAATTTCTGAATTAAAGTGGTACAGTTTTAGTCGTAAAGGGAGTTCCTAGGGGCAAATGCATTGTCGATATTCACAGAAATGTAACCTATAGACCACTGGTGGTAAGCGGATGGTCGTAACTAAAAGTTACGACCATCCGGAGATGAGAGACAACTCTAGGGATAAGTTTTTCTTTTCATATTTTCGTGCAGTAAAAGGTTCATTTGAGCCAAACCGCTGGTCTCATATACACTTATCGTGAGTGCGTTGATATTGAAACCAAATTTGATAGACAAAATCATTCCAATTTTCGTAAAATAGTCATTCAAAAGTTGGAGCATGCATGATGGTCGTAACTTTAAATGTGTGATGGTCTTAAATTCAACTATAATATTTTGGATGATGGTCGTAACTTTGAAAGATGACCGTAACTCGAGTATTTAGACAAACTTTTATTAATGTATTTTAAAAGTAAAAGTAATAAACTCAGATGTCATACATGATTTGTTACAAACAATAATTTTTGTTACCATGATAATAGTATGCAGAAATTAAGCTAGAGAATTATTAAACACACACAGTTCTGATGCATTCAAAACGCTCATCATTTAGGAGGAACAGTGAAAACTGTCAACTCGCATTAAGCAAAAAAGTATGTTTGGGTTGAGTATTAATATTTTTTTACTGTACGTTAGGGCATAAAATTATCAAATACACGTGTGTTCCCTCATATTTTTTTTTTATTTTTAGATTTTTTTTCTGCAATCATGTCGGCAGATGAAATTATTAAACGTACAATTCTGAACAATCATCGTTAACTTTTAATCAGCTATTGCAGTTCTTATAAACTATAGGCCTTCAAATATTCGGCTTTAGGTGGTTCATGCGGAAATTAAATCCACAAATACACTTCGGAGTCCTGGGTTGAGTTCAATATCGTAGCAGCTAGGTATAGTGCTACGTAGATTTTGACTATTGAACGTGTAGCTATAGACTAGTTGCTACATAGATATTGATAGCAGCTACGTAGCAGCTACGATATTGAACTCAACCCAGGATTTTTTAACGTGCTGTCTATTGTTTATCGATTACATAACGATTATATATAGCGGTATATCATTGATATTAGTTCTAAGTATTGGTACGGAATGAAAACTGAATCCATTGTGTCGCAATGAAAATTGTATTAATCTCTCGAAAGTAGGAATATTGTTGATATATATATTTTACACTTCTACACGCGCTGACTTTAAGAGTAAAATAAAATACTAGTTTGAAGCCAGACTTAAGCTAATATGTCAGAGACTTAGGTAGAACTAAATGTACTGCGGCAACTATCACATACAAACCCCACGGTATGCAGATTGAACATTATGTGTAGGTTATATGTTTATATTGTATGAATGGCTACACGCTACTCATGGACTTCGAAATGGACATAACTGTCCACCTTATTATCAGCTTGATTTCACCAAATAACAAAATGACTTCTAAAAATCCAGGCTAAAAATAAAGCGTATGTTCTTTAACTCAGGTACGGACCTGCGAATTCGCGGGAATGGTCTAGTCTAGATAACGACCTTCATAACCTATCAATATCAACTTTTAGATTATTTTGACTCCTTACTAATGCTCTTTCGACTTAATGTATCAATCTTAAATTGTAGATTTTAAAAAAAATCAACTAGTAGTACATCCTCAAAAAGTTTTTACAATGTTTATTTTTAACAAAGATGCAAAATCTAAATAAGAAAAAAAACCAGGATACTGTTATTTCATTTGATGTCCATTTTACTAAAAATGCCTTTCCTTAAAATAATTTATTTTGTAATTAAAAATGATTTGATACATTTCGTGCTTTTTATTTCTAACTAAGAATTATCATAACCAAGGCTGTGTTTCTTGTTTTAAAATGAATTCTCCGCTTTTGAGAAATTTGAATGACTATTTCACGAAAATTGGAATGTTTTAATGCATCAAATTTGGTTTCAATATCTCCGAACCACCGAATAGTATGTATGAGACAAGCGGTTTGACTCAAATGAACATTTTACTGCACGAAAATCGGAAAAGAAAAACTTATCCCTAGAGTTGTCTCCCATCTCCGGATGGTCATAACTTTTAGTTACGACCATCCGCTTACCACCAGTGATAGACGGATCGTGTAGTGACAATCAATATGACAACGCTTTTGTTAATATTTGAACGGTTGGTCTTGGTTCCCCAGACCTTGAAATGTTTACAAATGCATATTTATTTACTAAATAGTCAGAAAACGTAACATGTATCCTTCTCAGCAATGTGGTGTCCTTCACAGTAGGTCTCAGTTCATTATCTTTAACAAATCCATTTGTTGGCCGTTATTGAATAACCGTTTCACAGATGATATCGGATATGTTTTTTATGTCGTAACTTTAATCCGCTTCCCTATTCATTAATGTGATCTACCAAATTAGACTTTTTACCGTGTTTTTAATAACATGAGCATCACGACGAGTATCATCTGTTGAGCAGACTCTGCTTACCCTTCCGTACCACCTGATATCACCCCAATTTCTTGGTGGGTTCTTGTAGCTCAATATTTAGTTTTCTATGTTGTTTTTTGTGTACTATAATTTGTCTGTTTGTCTTTTTCATTTTTAGCCGTGGCGTTGTCAGTTTATTTTCGATTTATGAATTTGACTGTTACTTCGGTATCTTTCGCCCCTCTTTTTAATGTTTTTTTTAACTCCTCTTTCCATCTCTTTCTAGATATTCCAAAGCTATACACTTTCACAACCAGATTTAAGGTAAAACATTCAATCTTAGCAATTTAATGGAAACATGCATTTCTTTTTGTCTAATTTGAATTGCAACGTAAATGTTTTCTATGTGTTTTCCCTCCGTGATTTTCTAGTAAAATTGCATAAGATATTTTTCATCGGCTAATAGAATATTAAACGTGAACTGAAAATCCCTAGGATATTTCCAGCCAATGGTAATAGAAAAAGTAAAATCACAAGCATACTGAACTCCGAGGAAAATTCAATCGGAAAGTCCCTAACCACATGGTAAAATCAAATGACAAAACACATCAAACGAATGGACAACAATTGTCATATTCCTGACTAGGTACAGGCTTTTTTAAATGTAGAAAATGGTGACCTGATTTATAGCACTAAACCTCTCACTTTTACGACAGTCTCATCAAATTCCTTTATCTTTACATTGATGCGTGAACAAAACAGACATAATAAATGAAATAATCAAAATATGGGTACAGCAGTTATCACTGTGTTAGAATATCCTTTAAACCACAAACACAGGGATGATGCAAGTAAATGTTTATTATAGTTATAGACCAAAAAATATCTAGTTATGACGCAATATCTTCGGATTGCAAAATTGTACGAAATAGACACAACATATGTCAAAATAAATATCTTTTTAACGTTTAACAGCTGGTAACGTATGTCAGTGTGCAATAGCAGTTGAAAGGCGCATTTAAACTCCAACTGGTAAAAAAAACACGCGATTGTGCCTTTGCAATATACTTTTTGTTGTACTTATATTTGTTTAACCCTAATCCTCAGCCTCAACCCTAACCTTTGCCCTAATCAAAACCCTCACCGTTATCTTTACTGATTTGTTTTTCTTATTTTAGTAAATCATACTTTATCGATAGTTTCGACCTTTGTTAGTGAATACATCAAATACCGGTACCCTATCCCGTCCTCGTTAACCGTTAATAGCATATAACCAATTTGGTTAGTACTTGTTAGTTTTTTAAACTGTAATATATACATTTATAAATTATAGTATATCCAACTAATACATTATAAACTTAAATGATCCACAAATCTGAATAGATAAGAAAAAATAAAGAATAAAAAAAATCACAGAAATTTAGAATTTTGGAAAAAGCAACAAAAAAAAAATCAAGTAAAAAAATGATAAATATATTTTACTTACAGCATTCATAATATAGTTTGCAAAGGATTTTTTTATTTAAATTTTTGCGTACAGGTAAAAACTTAGACGAACATAAATGTAGTTATAAACATAGACAAAACATTCAGCCTACATTTAAGCCAACAGATAACAGTATCAAATCATAACGTAGATGACAATATGGATAAGGTAAAGAATTGTACATGAAAGTAATTCCGGTACACAATGTACCTAATTTTTGTATAATCAAAATTATTCCTCTAAAATTGGAAGCCAGGGGTCCCAACAGATCTTGGCCATGTAAAAACGGTTTCTTTTAAAAAATACATTCTTTTATAATGCAAGAGATTTTTTTAGGTAGTTTTTTAGTCCTGTAAAATTTACCTTATTTTCACAGAGTTTTGTTCTGTACATATAGAGTTTTGTAAGGAGTATTATTAAGTTTTGTTCTCATATTATATCCTTTGTTACCTAAATTTCCAAATAAATAATATCTATATTGAATGGAATAAATATTTGTGTTTGGTTATAAATCAAATCACCAAGTTCAATCCATCAATCTTATATTTTATGGCATGTTTAAAATTTTTCTCAAGATCTTCAATAGCTTCATAAAAAAGTACATTTATCTGATTGTTTTATCTTAATTTTAAATAAAAATTCATTTGTGCCTATGATTCTGTGCACTGTTCTGTATTGGAACCGATGAAGTTTAGAGTTTTTTTTGTGGCGTAAAAAGACATACATGTATTATGCGCTTTTTTTAAATCATTTTATTTTGGTTTGATCTTAGAGACCATTTATCTTCACAGCTAGGCCTTGAATTGCCCTTTTCTAAGAAAACATAATACACATCTTTTGGTCCGTTATTTGATAAAAAAAAATTCTTATATTATTTGGTAGAATTGAACTGTATAAAGATTTTCATTAGAGATATTATATTTAAGAGAATAACTCCATTTTAAACTAGATTTAATTTCATGCATATTTTTGCATTGCTGAAAAGACATTAGTTTACCCTCATTATCTACAAGATCATTAATCAACAAAATACCGTTATCAGCCCAATCTTTATTTTTTGTATATAAAATATGTCATAAAATATCACAGTAATATACTGGTAGTGGAACATAGAAGAGATGTAACAGCATATTAGTATTATTTTTAAATATCACATCGTATTGGAACCGTTGTCAATTTCTTTAATAGAAGAACTTCGGTTTTTAAAACAAACAAAAAACATGTCTTCAGATTCCTCATTTCTGTATTGTTCAATAAAATGGTAGTCATTCCAGCAGTTAATATTAACTAAACTGTTACGTAAGACTTCGTACCAATTGTTTATATTGTTAATCCCTCTTAGATTTAAATAATGGATCTTCCTCCTTCCATTTATGACGTTTAACATTCTTCGTCCTTGCTTTTCTGACGTAGGCGGACGGACGAAGGAAGGTGTCAAAGGTCAAAAGGGACATGATTATGTTTGGAAACAAAAGGAAGGATGAGAAAGGATGACGACAACAGCTGTAACAAGAGGAAGGACAAAAGATGTATTTGTGCGTTCGCAAGAGGAAGGATGACACATGCCGAAACAAGAAAAAAGGAAGAATGGGTTAAGGTAAGGATTAGAGTTAGGGTTAGGAATAGGTTTAATATGTGTGCGTTTGCAAGAGGAAGGATGAGTCATGTAGTAATAAGAAAAAAGGAGGAAGATAATCGGTTACAAGAAAAAGAAATAAAACAAGAATATGTGCGTAACAAGATGAAAACAGACGGCGTGCAGTAACAAAGGAAAAGTGCAAGGAGGAAGGTAAACGATAACCAGAGGAATTGCGATGAGGAAGGTGTGCGGTAATAAAAGGAAGTAGGAAGGTTGGCGATAACAGGAGAATATGATGTAACAAGAGGAAGAGGAGTGTGGTGTGTGAATCAAAGGAAATGGTTTGTAAATGATTTATTGACTAATATAATACATATTATAAAGTAAATGTCCACTGGATGCAAATACCAGATAAAGACCAAACGCCCAAAGCTCAAACACGCCCAAATTGGTTAACTCTCGTTAGTCTTTATTCTATGTCTAAACTTGTATCTAAACAGTTCATCATGTCTGCCAAGTATTTATCAAAGTCTTAAAAAATTACCTACGTCAAGACTTTTGTACACACTAGCTGAAAATATATATTTAAAAGTCTAACGGACAATTAACGAACAACTGAAATGACCATGTCGGTCATGTCTTTAATATTTACTTACACATCCTCTCTTTTTGTTTTGCTACAAAATACCTCATTGTCTTTTCTCAACACATCTTCCTAATTCCTTTTCCTAAAACACATCTTCTGAATTCCTTTTCCTAAAACACATCTTCCCAATTCCTTTTTCTTTTAAAACCCACATTCCTCCTTCTGTTTGACCCTCTTCCTCTTGATACCACATACCTTCCTCCTTCTTTTTCATAAAACACATCTTCCCCCTTCCCTTTTCTTTATAAACACACCTTTCTTTTTCTTTTTATACACATCTTCCTTTTTCCTACTTGTAACCACAAACCATCCTCCTTCCTCTTATCACAAAATATTTTGATCCTTCAGCTTCTCTCTACAGACCTCAATCCTACCTCTTGGTACCGCATACCTTCCTTCCTTTTTCTGGAAGGACACATTCTTCCTTCCTTCCCTTACGTCAGAAAGGGAAGGAGGAAGAATGTCAAAATTCATAAATAGAAGTAGGAAGGTTGATCATTTGAAACGTTAGAAAGAAGAACGAAGACTTATTGAAATCAGGTCAGTAACTGTTTACTACTCTTATGACTACCACTGTGTTCATTGAACACTTTGCTAATGAATTATTTGTAAAATGTTTTATTTATTTTGGAACCATTATGTTATTTGCAATGAAAGAGATTTTCATTGTTATTTATACCTTTTCCCAGTCCTGATACGTAGAAAACTAAAGAATAAACAACACGAATCCCACCAAAAACTAGGGGTGATATCAGGTGTTCCGGAAGGGTAAGAAGATCCTGCTCCTGGTACCCGTCGTGTTGATTATGTGATGACAAATCCAACAAATTGTTAGAGTTTTTAAAATCTTGCAAATTCTGGCAAAATTTGATGATTTTACATGAAACATGATGTCATTGTTAAAAACATCTTTAAAAAATCGGATTTATCTTCCTTTGTCTATAATTGCTGTTTAATCAACTTATACCAATGCAATGATTAATTTTACTTCCCACCGATAAATTGAACCAATAGTTACCATTCAGAGCTTACAAGCACGTTTAATACGTGTATTTAAGTGACTTTTTGGAGATTTGAATGTGTCAATCAAAGGATTGACCTTTATTTCACTTTCAATGTTTGTTTTTTTTTTTTTTAAATCAAACAGGCACACAATGCATGCGTTATCCATCTCGAGCTAAGGAGTTTAATTAAAGTTCCCACGAATACGCACTCAACGAGGTTGAAAAACTTACTGGCAAGTGAATAATTTAAAATCGAGGTTTCCTAGCTTATTTTGGCAGAATTGTACCATACTGGCTGCTAAGAGTAAACCATTATTTCACTTTTTCACTTTTATTAATGATTGAACAAAAACAATCATACTTTGTATACTTCATATATCTCATAGCTAGTTCCCTTTAATGATCAATTCATTAAATTAACATACATCTACAATATATGCATGTTAAACGTTTGCTCTTTCAAGATCCTCAGATCCTGAACCATACGTATTCATGTATGGGACAATATAGCAAATCATATCAGGGGTCGTACTACCCCCTCCTGTAAGAGAAATTGTAAACGGTCAAGATCCCCAACCATATGTATTAATGTATGGGACAATATAACAAAATAAATGAAATATAAATTGAGTTCCTAGGGTCATCACACCCCCTGCTGTTTGATAACTTTTAAACAGTAGAAATATCCACTACTACACCTTATTCATTCCTGTTCGTCATTTCAAAAAGATTTGAATGATATACAGGGTCAATCTCCTAGGCGTCACATATTCATATCACTTTACTAGACCAATTCAATGTGTACTGAACTTTGCCCAATGGCAAGCGACTATAGGAGTGACGAATTAAGGGAACATTGCTAAAAAAACATATATAAATTTCCTGTTTACAAAACTTTTGAATTTTTCTAAACACTAAGGATTTTCTTATCCCAGGCATAGATTACCTTAGCCATATTTGGCACAACTTTTTGGAATTTTGGATCCTCAATGCTCTACAACTTTGTACTTGTTTGGCTTTATAAATATTTTGACATGAGCGTCACTGATTAGTCTTATGTAGACGAAACGCGCGTCTGGCGTACTAAATTATAATCCTGGTACCTTTGATAACTATTGACTAATTTGCCTTACTAAATAATTCATTAAATAAAGAAACATGTACAATAAATGTTTAATATAAAAAAGAAGATGTGGTATGATTGCTTATGAGAAAACTGTCAACAAGAGACCAAAATGACACAGACATTAACAATTAAAGGTAACCGTACGGCCTTAAACAATGAGCAAAGCCCATACCGCATAGTCAGCTATAATAGGCCCCGATAAGACAATGTTAAACAATTCAAACGAGAAAACTCACGGCCCTATTTATATTAAAAAAATGAACGAAAAACACATATGTAACACATAAACAAACGACAACCACTGAATTACCACTTCCGACTTCGAACAGGCACATACTTTAATAATGTGGAGGGGCTAAACATGTTAGCGGGATTCCAACCCTCTCCCTAACCTTGGAAAGTGGTATAACAGTACAACATAAGAACGAATCTGTTGAAAAAGGATTAACTCATCAGATGGACAAAAATACAAGAGGACGTGGCCGGGTACTTGTACATCCCGACAACAAAAGGACACTAGGAACAGATCTGAGAGTACTCGCAGTTATCTGACAGCTAGTGCAAAGCCACTAACAACTAATAAAAAAATATCATGCATCTAAGACTAAACTATCAATCCATACAAATCCAACATCCAATGGATTCAGTGTAAAGACGTCATAAATAGCCAGAGAACAAATGACCTTGTGCAATGCCAAGTTACAGGTATCGACAGATTGCATGTCTATATGTATATAACATACTGGTAATATTTAGTTTGCTTTTAATTTACTAATTACAAAATCAATATTTATACCAATAAAAACTATATTCAATGATCTTATTACAGTGTTGAATTGGTAACCTTTTAGAATAAGTTTATTTAAAGGAGCGATAAGTTTACATGGATCATTTAAAATTTCCGGGCACGGTTAACAACATTTCCGTAAAAATGAGGATGTGCTATCCCGTTTGAAATAAGCTTTCTACAAGTAAAACCAAACTTCAAAACCAAATCTTTATATCTATTAATGTTTTTTTTTTTCTTTCAAATCTTAAAAAATAAGTGACGCAATACAGTTTTCACGATCATGTTTGCCTGGGTGTTTAACTAACTGTCTTCAGAGCTTACAGTGCTTTGCTTTTTGGAAGTTTACACCATCCAAGGGCTGTATCAATTGATGTTTTTTTTTTTAATAAAGAGTTGTATAGAAAAATGTAGCTTTTACAAAAAGCTTACCTAAATATTAACTAGTGGTAGCTAAGTGACAACGTAGTATACAATATTAGTGTTTAAATACATGTATCTTCTACCAAATATTCAAACCGGAAAATAAGAATAGGTATATAAGTCTAACAAAAACCTCTAGAAAAATTAGATAAATTACAAACATTTTATCTGTCTGTGTTCCACCTATCACTTTGAATAGACCTTATACGTATGTTTGCATTGTCAATAATTAGCACGACTGCAAATCAAAACTATGAGATGTAATAAATATTTCATGCTCAACTACCCGTATCTATGACATTGTTATTTTACACTTGTATTCCTTGTTTTTTGTTGTTGCAGAAATGGATAATTGGATGACAATACACATGAAACACATGGTAAGTCAAAGGAGGGAATTATTCTGTCAAAATAATAAGAATTATTCAGTAGAACGTACTCACTTGATATTGGCGACGCTAATGCAAAACAATAATTTAATTATGATAATATAAGATGAAATGACAAAATATAAGACAGTTGGACCATCTACATGCAGATATATTGAAATGAGATGTATGCAATTTGAACTGCGTACATAACGAAATAATGGATTTTGGCGTGTTTTATAGAAATATCACATCTAAAATGATTGAACAGAAATGAAATTAAGTAATGTGCACACTTTGGCTACTTTTCTACTAAATTGTAATATGTATTGCTTGACCCTTGGGTTTGTTCTTTCTTCTGAAGGTTATTCTTAAAAATTTAATTGATCTGTTTATGAAGGCGCCTATGTAACTTAATTTTGTGTTTTATTTTTATTATGAAATGCGCTGTGCAACTTGTACAAGATATATATCATTTATTCAAAATACGATGAAATACTGAAATAAAACGCAGTTTTATAACTTTCAGAGAAATGAATTGAAGGCGGAAATAAGAAACGGGAACATGGAATTGAAAGACTTGATGAACAGCTTTAATGCAGAAGAAATGAAAGCAGAAGTTACGAATGGCAACATGGAATTGAGAGCAATGTTGACAGATCTTATCAACAGTAAATGTTTTTGTCATTTTGTATCGCTTAATACTATATTCATTTCTTAACATTTCTCCGTGAAATAAACCTTTGATATAAAAATAGAACTAAAGTTGTACAGAGAATCCACAACGCAACAGGCTATTGTTCAAAAGTTCATTGTAGTTATAGATACTAATGCTATAATTAGTTAATTACTTATGTTGTTGATATCGAATCTGTTTGATAATTTAATTGTTTTAACAGCAAATACCAAACGTGAGAACAGCGGACAAAAAGACAGCACGCAGACGGCTGACACAACATCAAATGAGGATGAAGATAGTCAATACATGCATTACCAAGGAAAGACTGAACACGAACACAGTGAGGAGGATGATGCTGAAGAAGACAGCAGGGATCGTTGTGATATTCATGATGAGGAAGGTAAGGATGATAACACTGATAACGATGATGTAGAAATAGAAAAGAGCAGTAACATACAGATGCTGCAATTAAACAAGATAGTATTATATGTATCTATCTGTCATTGGTAAATTATATCGTTATATCCCAGCTAATGGAAAATGAAACGGCGTATGCGTTAAAGAGTCAAAAACCAAAAAACAGAAAAGAGTCCAACAATTTGACATCCCAAAAACGAGAACATACAGCACTGACATACAAGCTTCAATTGGCTCAAGCAATAAACATGCGTCCTAGTTCAGTGGAAAAGGTTGTCACATTAAACTCCGAAAAATATAGATGAACAAATTTAAAAAAAACTCACTAAAGACTTTAAAAAACTGGCGGCCACTAACTTTCGACAGGCGCATATATGCAACGGGGTCAATGTGTATTATGAAATCTCCTCCCTCCTCTGTAGCATTTTATTAATTCACATAGAAATACGCATAGTAAAATCTCAGTTTAAAAGAATTTCGACTCGGATGTCAACATAGGTAAAAGAAGAAACTAAGTAGATTAATACATTAATTAATGAAGGACTAATAGTAGTTACTGACATGCCACATTCTGATTAGATTGAGGTTTTAAGTTAGGGATAGGGATATGTAAAGGTTAGGGTTCTTTCAAGAGAAAGAGTAAACGAATGTGGTTATTGATGGAAGAAGAATGTATGCGGCAACAATTGGAAAGAGGAAGGTAATTGTCACAATAAAAAGGAAAATTTATGTAAATAACCAAAATAGGTTTTTCAAACACTGTCAGAAGGTCTGTCTTTATACGACCACTTGAATTAAACAAAAGGTTGGTCGTATATTGGTATTACTTCGTCATCGTCGTCGTCGTCGTTGTCGTCGTCAGCGTCGTCTGAAGACAATTTTGTAACCATTAAAGGGAGGTTTGGATTGATTTTTGGGGTTATGGTCCCAATAATTAAGAATTAGAGGCTTAAAAGGGCGCCCAAATAATCATGTTTGTAGTTTCCACAATAAATTGTGTTGAAGTGTATGAATCTCTCTGAAATTATACCACAAGTTTTCATTTCATAAAATGATGGTTATGATTGACTTTGGGAAGTTATGGCTCAAATCATTTGGAAACTAGGGTCAAAACAAGGGGAATATAAGGGTTTTTCTGGTTAAAGGAAAATTGAGGCAAAAACCGTAATTCAAATATACTATGTTTGATACCTTTTACATAATGTATAAAGAAATTTTGTAATTTTAAGGTTTACAAGTTACTATTAAATTTATTATGATTAAGAAATATTGATTTTAGTCATTGTTTTGCATGTCATTTTCTATTTTTAGACTTATTTAAATGGTGAATTATGGTTGCAAATTCCAATAGCAATTTGGATATTCTGACCACACTTGAGGGGAAGAATGTTTTGTTTGGAAAAAGAGGGGGGGTGTAAAAAAAGAAATTTTGGGAGAGGGATGAAAAAGGGGACATTTTTTGTGTTGAGGTTGTTTGGAACAACGGTAGGAGGTTAAAAATCTTTTGTAAAAAAAGGTTTGTGGTAAAAAAAAAAAAAATTTTGGGTGGGGTTGTTTGGTTGTTTGTGTGTGTTAAATGCTGATATAGGAATTCATTTTTTTGTTGTTTATGTGCGTTAAATGCTGATACAGGAATTTATTTTTAGATATTACTATTAAATTTTACTGTTCAAGAATTTCTTTTTTTAGCCATGACTATGATGTCATTTTCTATTTAATACTTTGATGATGTACTTAAAAATCGGGAATCGGGAATATTTGACAGCGTATAATTTCACCCATGAATTACCAAGCACACGAACAGTTTGTGTCGTAAAGTCATTATTATTTTATAAATATTTTGAGTGATAAAAACGTTAAATAATTGATATTTTTGTCAATAAAAAAATGTTATCGGTGTAATGTGTGCCTGTAAAAGGCTAAAATGACATTTCACCAAATTTCACCATTTCCCTGTCAAAATCTAGGGTTAAAGGGCAAAAGATTTTTTTTCCTTGTCGATGTTATTCAACTTTATCATCCTACAATGTAAACTTCCTTGTTTTAAGTCGTAATTCGTTATGTGAAATTTTCAGTTTTCTTAATCTGTTGACAGTTCTCAGTCTGTAATTTTCATCACAATGGTACATTTTGAAGTTGTCGTCAGCCAGATTAAAACGGCAATAAAGCATGTGTGTGTTTTGCCTGTTTAATTTCATTTATTCATATGTCTTGGAATATTTTCAACTGACAATTTCAGTCCTCATAAAAGACTGAAATCGTTATTACTTAAAAGGGATTGAAACTTTCAGTGCGGAAAAATTACTAAAAGTTTCAGTACTGCAAATTGACTGAAATGATGAGAACACGTGAAAACAATACCAAAAACAGGGTATCGACAAGCATCACTGCACAAGTGCGCTAAAGCAATATGTAAACAATGTCTGTTCGAAGAATCCAATAAAACCTTCACAAAGAATTTCCATTCATAGCCTTCAACTCAAAATCACCAAACCTCAAACAAACTATAAAATCTTTCTTGTTCACGGGTAAAAGAAAACCATTTACGAAGTTTCCTCCTTTGTCGATACATGAGCCCTTTAAGAAAAAGGAAGGACATGGATGCAGCCTAATATTTTGACCCGATAAAAGAGGAACGAAAGATACCGGAAGGGCAGTCAAACCCATAAATGGAAAATAAACTGACAACGCCATGGCTAAAAATGAAAAAGACAAACAGATGAACAATTGACACAACATAGAAAACTAAAGAATAAAAACAACACGAACCCAACCAAAAACGAGGTGATCTCAGGTGTTTTGGAAGGGTAGGCAGATCCTGCTCCACATGTGGCACCCGTCATGTTGCTCATGTGATAACAAATCTGGTAAATAGTCTAATTCGGTAGGTCACATTCATGAAAGGGAAGGGGATTGTAGTTAAGGAAGGAACATATCCGATATCATTTCTGAAACGGTTATTTCATAACGGTCAACCAACTCGTGATGGCGTCCGTAAAATTTACGAAGGAATGACCTATATATTTTTTGGCTTTTTCTTTGAAGCTCGCGGGTATGTTAATGCTGTATTTTCGAAAAAATGAAAAAATGATACTTAAATTTCGACTTTTAATAAAAAGACTTTTTGACTCATTAATAGTGTAATTTGTTATATTTTTTAGTTTTGCTAGTAAGTTGACAATATAAATTTTCGTTTTCAAAAATAACATTCTCAAATTATCACGTGGTTATCACGTGACACTCAAAATCTATTTATAAACGTGAAAACAGTAAACTCAAAAGTGCTAGCGTCTAGACAGTCTTGTTTTTCTAAATATTGTTATCTGTGGATAGCTTATATACCAAAGTATTAGAAAAGTGCTACTCGCCTCCTTTGAATAAAAAGATTAAATACATAAACGGAGATTTTCGACTGAATTGTGCCAAAAATACTTTGACCTTCAGATATTACAACGTCTAACACTTAAACGGTATTAACAACATGAACCGAGTTTTCGAAAAATATTAATATTCAGCTTTCTGTACGTTAACTTGACCCAAAAATTCATCATTTCTACACGCTAGCACTTTTGAGTCAAAGTTAACGTGTTTCACAATTTTTTGTGTCCGACATTGTTTACAAACGCACAAGTGACTTTCAAAGGGAAGTAATTCTGTAAACAGAAATAAAAATTTCAGTCATCGGGAAATTATTGCTGATCTTTATTTAAATGTACTTTTTGTTGCATCTTCTCCATAACCAAATATTTAATAAAGGAAACAAACTATTTAAATATATATATTTTACTCGGAGAATAGATCAGAATGATTATAATTACACATCGGCTTGGGGTATGAAGCCCCTTTTCTTTCTGTTTGGTATTTTTTGGCAAAAAAATTATGTATTGAATTTTTCTACGGACACTGTAGCTTTATCTACCAATAAAACATGACCTCCGTGTATTCGCACAACAGTGTGGGAAGTGTCGTTAAACACCATTCAATCAATCAGATAGCTCTTTGCATTCTATTTTGTCAGGTGAGGTGCCTCTCATGTTTGGGTTTTGCCACTTGTAACAGTGTAAACATTTAGAGTGTACAATAAAATCATGAATCTTGCTCATTCTTCATAAATCATACAGACCCATACACTGTACATTATTCAGTCGTTGGTCACAGTGGCAATCACACCATATATAAATGACAGCTTGAAATATATATTCAATGTCCTGCTTTTTCTCTCTCTCAATAAATTTAACAACCACATGCTGATAGAAAACATACTTTAAGAAAAATAGATGATGATTTCATAACAAAAAAACTTATGGTGCCATGGTCAGTAAGTATGGGACCATTAAATCAATTTATACCAAATATGATAGTGCAAGAGCTAATGGAAATTTAATTATATTTTAAATCCTGCAACATTTTTTTCACACATACCCTTTATACACCATGTACACATTCAATGAATATTCTGTGTCTCATTCAAGCATACTTAAAACTCCAAAATATGTATTTATTCTATGTATGTATATATGTACCATTATCTCTGTAACTTATAAATTTGCAGAATATTTTCTTTTACAGCTAATTTCCTAAAGCTTGTAGAGTAAAACTTTGGTTGACTTGCTTGTCTTGTTTGTATAAATATTTACCCAGGCTTAAAGCTTAAAGCACTTAAGGTTGTCATCTTCAAACAATAAATATAGGCAAACTTAAACCTGTAAATATTATAGTGAAATTCACTATTGGATGTTATCTAAATTATTATTGTACAATATACAAACAAAGCAAGCAAGGTAACCTAAGTCTTGCTCTACATGCTTTAGGAAATTAGCTGTAATCTCTTTTTAAGGTACAGGAAACAGAAATATAGGTATATATAGGGTGTAAAGTTTTTTTTAAAGAATATATAATAATAATTTTGCAGGGTAAAGAAAAGATGCTATTTGAATAAAAATAATAGAGAAAAATTCTCATAGCAACTAATTGACAACCCCCTCACCCCCAGTTCAGATCCCAATTAATGAATCTGTGGCCTAAATCTGTATAAATTAGAAAAATCATGAACTTGGACAACTGTTTTGATTATCTATATTTTATTAATATCAATATAATATATTATCTTTTATAATTGCAATGCTAACCATCAATGAGTTGTTTATTTTTAAGGATAAAACAGCATAAAACTAGCAGACATCAGTTTAAATCATGTTGAACTGAATAAGAAAAGTTATTATAATATTTATCATCAGTGAAAGCTTCATGTAATTAGATAATTGAATTAATATTGATAATTGCTCCTCAATAAGCATTATTTGGTACTTTCTGAAAAGGGGGTGTGAATGTTTTTGTAAGGGAATATATGATCAGTGTCTGAAAACCTTAAAGTTTTTCATTTAACCCAAGTAATTTAAAATATACATTCACTGATTGATTGATTTGAAATTGTGTATTAAATGCAGCTAACATGACTTATTTTACTTCATGTGGTATGTTTTTCAATGTGTCACAACTTACCATCATAACCAAATAACATAGATTTTTTTTTGTTTTTGTTATAAAACATGTTTCACAATCATTGAAATTAGGGAATGAGTGTTCCTATTGATGAATCTATATGCTAATTTGTATGTGAAAACATTTCATCATTCCTAACACTTTTGCTTTTGTTTCACATTATTATTAATAAACACTATTAATGATTTTGATTTTAATATTCCATGGAGCACAGCTAAATATAATTCATCCACTGAATGAAATCACAATTTGTACACAGTGACACATTTATGAAGTAAAAGTTCTGTGAAACATCCTCTCCTCAGTGATCATAATTAGGACACAATATCACATATGTATTCCACTTTCTTATAAATTTTTCCTTTGTTAAAGTTTGATCATGAACTAACACATGTTCCAGAATCATTGCAGTTAGTTATTCATTCATTTCAACATATTTCCTTTTGCTGAACCTGCTTTTTCATACAGTAAATTTTTTCTCACTTTTTTTTAATACAGTCAATTAACTTCTAATTTGTATTCCTTTTAGCACAGTTAAAACAGTCTTGATTCCATTAATTTTGTCACACATATTTATAAGTAAAGAGTTGTCTTTTCAGGAAAATGAATTTTCTCTTTATATCTCATGTACAGGAATCTGATATGAAAATAATATCCTTGCTTGGGTATCATTTGTTGATCTTCCTTAGAATGAAAAGTGCAGTCCTTGTGTATTATTCATTTTATCAATTGTGCTATTGTATTGGAAGTAGCCATTGTTTCTCATTCATCTTAAAATCCTGCAAAAAAAATGATATTATTATACACAATATAATTAATTTATAAGCCCCATTGCTATATATATGCATAATATCTATTACTTCAATCATTGAACTTGATTTATATAATAATATGCTCTTAATGTGCCCTGTTATTAATATTTTGAACATAACAATTATCTTATTTATATTCTTATTCTGATACAAAAAGAGAACTTCAATATAATCAAATTTTAGTAAGCTTAATAGCTATAGCCCTTAGTATCAGCAGTGGTTGGTAAAACTAATAGTAAACTTACATGTTTGTAATAAAATAATTGCCATGCTTGTTTACTTTCTTAACACATAAATATGATAGACAGAGTAATCTAAACTCATAAGCAATTAATCTTAAAATAGCTTTCATATCACTTCATGTGACTAAAAAATATTAAAGTGTCAGTAACAATAATATAATATTTGAATGCTTACATCAAAATGCAGACTTCCTACATGTCAACTCACTTGGAAGCAGTAAAAAAAACCAGTGAATACAAATTCTGCAAAAGACAAATATAAAATTGCATAGTCAAAACTTTAAAGCAATAAACACACCAAAAGTTTTTTGTTAAACATGTAGGAAATAGGCAATAAAGGAGATACTTAAAAAAAACTGTTAGGTATTTAATCTGTATGATATTGAAATATTTACATCAATGTAGATTGACACCTTTTAAAGTCACTTATTTGGATTAGCAAATCCTACAAGTAATCAATAGTCTTTATGTCAATTGAATGAAAGTGGTGATCAATTTAAAATGTTCATGTCTATTACTAAAAATTAAATTGGATAATATATTAACTGAGATGAAAAATTCTCTCATTTTGTAAAATCTCAGTAGCCTGATAACTGAAATATAACTTTAATAATAGTACATTTTATTTGTTTGAACATGCATTTATAAATTCTGGTATTTTTTATAAACTTAGAAATGACAATGGATATATAAATACTCTTTGTGAAACAAATCCATGTTTTATTTTAATAAAATTTATGCTTAAATCACAATGAAAAAAAATAATTCTGAATTGAAACAATGTCATTCGCTGTTTAAAATGTAAAAACACCAACACTGTTCATTTGCGTAGGTGGTGTATAAAAGTATAAACAAAAAATGACTAAGCTTAAGGATAGGTAGACTGGGTATGATAATATAGGGGGTGCACCCCTTAATTTACTACCAAAGTAAAAATGAATAGTTTTAATTTATTACATGTATACACTAAACCAAGGGGGAATTAAGGGGGGGGGGGGGGGGGTTGTAATTATTATGTAACAGTTAGCTTGGGAAAAATCAAGTCTAATAAAACTAATATTAAAACAATCTTTCTCCGAGCATTGTTTCCATTTAGCTAACTTTATTGATTCGTTGATTGATTCATAGGTCAACGGTTTTCGTCGTCGGTTATCCAAATAAATGACGAATTATAAATGTTTTGATTCACTTCAACAAATTCAATAAGAAGAAATGGGTACCGGTGATAAAGAGTTACAATTTACAACGTATTTACCTCAAAATGTATGCTAAATCCACCTTTCCATTGTGATTTCCATGTGCCGACTTCTGTGACAAGGTGCTCAACAGCTGATAATAATGACTGACGTGACAAGCTAAACATTGACGTTGATGAATCTTAGTTTTTGGCGATTTTCTTACTTAAAACTGTAAGTGTTCAAGGGAACAATGATCATGTATGAAGACATTGTTAATGTCGCAATGCCGTTGTCGAAAAACAACAAGTTGATAAATCTTTGACCTCGGTGAAGCCAAAAAATCACCACTCTATAGCAAATTCTCCCAACGTCCGATTTAGCCAATCAAAATTCGTATAGTTTCGAAAATGACGTAATAGATGAGATTTCGATGCAATCACCAAAAATTGTAAAAAATTATTTGAAACCGCATTAACCTACCCGCGCTATATTTCAATTTTCATATTACAGTTTTGGACCAAGTGTCATAGACAGTTTTTTTTCATTTTCCGATAAAAATATTTGAACACCTCAATTTTTACTATCATTTCATTGAAAATGGTCCCTTTAACATACCGGTTTAAAGGTAATATTTTGTGCTTATATGGTCCGGGACCATCCGTTTTTTCGACCAATTTGATTCACTGTCTGTAAAGATTAAACAAAAATGGCACTTCTGACAGAAACTTTGAATAAGACCAAGCCACCTGAAATGGGCTTGGTTTGATGAAGGAATTTATTTTTTAGATATCACTATCAAATTTTGCTGAACAAGGTTTTCTAATTTTAGCCATGACTATGATGTAATTTTTTTATCTTATACTTTTAAGATGGATTTAAAAGAGTTGGGGATAGGGGTGGGTTAGGGTCCAATATTGTTTAAACGGTTCATATTTTTTTCAACATTTTTTCAAAGATCAAATTTATGAAAAGTTTCAAGAAGAGGTATTTTCAATTGCACAGTATTGCGCATTAAGTTTGTTAAATCTTTGACCACATTTAATTTTTGTCAGAAATCTTTAAAATATAATAGCAAACATGTGATCACACTCCAAATTCAGATAGTATCAAGATTGAATATTATGTTCAAATTTGCCCCTACTGTTCAGGGTTTTGACCACTGAGGTCGTATCAAGTGCGCTCAGCGAAGCATTGTATTATATATATTATTGTCATTTATATTAGGGGAGACTTGGTAACCGTAAGTCAGTTGAATGTTGTCATACCGCACGAAAAGGACATTTCACATTGCGTTTCTTATTTCTTAACTACTACACATTTCTTATTATACATAACCGAATTAACGTCTCCAACGATTGTTTATATAGAAAAGAGGACTCTGTGCCAATAAAGTTTGTTGAGGTTTGTCATACACTTTGATTACATACGTTTATGTTGTTATGTTGCATTACTTAATCGTGTATTTTTCGTCCGACAGGACATTTTCATGCCGAAAAAGGTGGTTGACCTGCATTTTCGGGACGCCTTGTGCTTCTGCACGATAATCAGCACATCAAAAAAGGAATCAGACTGAAGCGTTAGTGTACATAAATATCAGTTAAAGTGTACATTGATCGCTATACAATCACAGCTTTGGGTAAAACTGAATACGCCTTTCTTTTTATAAATGCATAAAAGTATTATGAATATGTTTGTCGTACACTGTAAGAAGTTCAGTCAATTGATATATTTTTATCGCAATTTATATTAGGGGAGACTTGGTAACCATAAGTCAATTGAATGTTATCATACACTGCGAAAAGGACAGTATACATTACTTGTTTTATTTATCCAACATAAGCCAAGTTGCATCTCAAACGATTATTTTTATAACAAATCGTTCATTTAAATTATGGACAACTGTGGTAAGTAATTCAGTTAAATGGTGCCATACTTTTATTACACGTAACCCTATTGGCGTCTTGGACGATTATTTGAAGATAAAAGAGGGATCTTATCAATAAAGTTTGTTGAGGTTTGTCATACACTGTAAACAGATCAGGTTATTTTGCATTACTTCCTCGTGTATTTATTGTCCGGAGGGAAATTATATCACCTTCACATATACACACATATTTTGCATATGTTACACACGAAGTTTAATATCGGCTTAAAATGCGTTTCACTTAATATGTAATATATCACTTTTTGTATTGCAACGCTAATGTGAATCCGAAGAACCGCATCAATTATCAAATTAATTTTCAAACTGATAAGACCATCATACCTAGGCCAAAAATAACCACGTTGACAGTCCCTTTGGGTATTTTTCGACCCTATTTGACATTTATTGAAATTGTTTTGTACATATATTTTAACAAAATCAGTCTCGACGTTCCACGAAACTTGACATGTTCATGCGTCTACAACGAGGTTCGTAAATGTATTGCTTTTTATAGTGTTTAGACCTGTGATGTGTTACAAATTGTGTTGTCACGGCTATAATATGTCATACATATACTTTAAAGAATAAGTTGAAATAATGTTAATATGAATGAATTTAGATAATATTCAAGAGATGGCACAAACTCAGATAATAGGTCCTGATGAACAAAATGAAAGTTATGAAGAAGACTATACAGATGATAACGATGAAAGTAAAATTTCATTGGAAACTTGTAGGCTTCACGTATGTATTGTTTGTGTATATCTGAGAGAAACACGGATATTCTTTAAATCTATTTATACAGTTTAGAACATCAAGCCTTGATAATAATAACATAATTATTGAGAATTTCAATTAAAAATGTCTAACAGATCATATTATTTATCTTAATATGAGCAAAGAAAATGTTGTCTACTGTCTTTTAATTATCAGTTGGAGAGGCAAACATTCCTCTTAATGTTCTGTTATTGGATGCATAACCTGTGCAATGTAATGTATGCTCTTATATATTGAAAATGTTAATAATATTGCGAATGTAAATTCATTGATTCATTCTTATTCTTCTGTTTCCAATATACCTGATTGATTTTCTTTTGTTTCAGTACCTGACTTGTAAAGAACAACTTTATGAAATAATTAACTGCCAAGACATTTCATGGTAACGTATCTTTATTTAACGATTTTTTTCCTTAAAATATTTTATAAAAAAAAAAAAATTGCTCAAGACAAACAAAATTGGTCCCATCAATTGAAAAAAATTGGCTGTACAGAAATGTTTTTTTTTTTTTGTGGTGGTCGACACCATTAACAGAGTTGAATAAATATTTTCTCTAATTTTTGTGCTATTTTCACATTTCCTGACCGGTGTGAGAAAAATATTTCTCCTCACTAGTGAAAAATCTGTTCTCGGCAAATGATTAGTCAAAATTTGATTATGACGTCAAAATGTTTTGTTTTCTTCTCAATTTTCCTATTGTGACGTCATGAAAAAAGGCGACCTTGCCTGATGACGTCGCATATAAAGAGCACAATTTTCTGAAAATCTTTGAAAAAGAACGATAAAAAGCATCAGAGAAACAGATTCCGACACTATAACTCGTGTATTACGATATTTCTCCACTCTCGACAGTTAAATTTTATTATTTAAAGGGCTCGGCAAGCCTCGCGCTTTAAATAATAAAATTTAACTGTCTCGAGTGGAGAAATATCGTAATACACTTGTTGCAGAGTAAGAATCTATATGTCACCATTTGATACAAAAGAAAGATACTACCAAGTATGTATCCCCTCGACAACATGTCGAGGCGGTTATTCATTAATCTGCATTCGCTGTTGCATGTTTTCGTCTGTCCATTATTTCATTCTTTCAATCAGAATGTAAGCGGACCTGTCAATACGATTTTCGTTGATATAAAACATTCTTATAATGTTCGAGTTAGTATTTCATATTGAACGAACAACACAACAAGAACAATTTCGGTCTATTTCAATTGATATGCGATCGTTTGTTTAAATTTGTCTTCCAGTGAACGTGAAAACCATGCTAGACATCATGATTTTATAACCAATCCCCTGAACATTTACCAGCGGGAGAGAGTGACGGTCGGCTTTGGAATGAATGTGATCAAGCAGAGGGTTCGTAAAGTTATATGTTGTGACTGGTGTTATTTTTTTTTTAATTTCCATACCAAATATGGAATCACACAAACAATCGGTCACATGTGTCATGTGAACTTTTATGAAAAATATTCAGAGATTTACAAAATTACACAACGAAAGTAAAATAACATATAAACGGAACATCATGCTGGAACTTTGTTACTGCATCACCACCTAACTATGCATTGTGATTAACTGTTGTTGTACACATGTCACTTTTAATCTTTTTTTAAACAACATTTTTTTTCCAGTCTTATTTCAAAGATATGTTTAACTCAAATCATAAGGATACGTAACTAAATGTCATTTTAAAATGGTGTCCTCATTGTTCATTAATGGCTGTTCTTTTTTTTTAATATCTAGGCCATGGAGTATGTACATGATAATTTGTTCAATGATCTGCTGTGTAATACAGGACGGGATCCAAAGTGAGTTTATTGATAGAATAATTAGATTTAAAATATATATTTCTAAGAATTGATATACTGATTCTTTTATTTAGTTGTAACACAACAATCTAAATATTTACGCTCTGATGGTTCTCCGTTCTTATTCCTTGCGTCTCATTATGTTTTTGATCATTTGTTTAATATATTTCACGAAGAGCCTTAAATCAAATTGTGTCTTCCGAATTACATACCATTTAGAATTGTACATTTCATGATAGATACTTTTCACATAAAAAAACAAAGTTTATAAAGTATTCAGTATATATTTGTCATTGCGTGTCTTTTTCATTATCTATTTCTTTTCAGATCCAATCATGAAAATCGAAGTAATAACTATCAAGTCTTCAAATTACATATCATATAGTATTGCTCATTTCGTGATAGAACACAACAAATAATTAGAATACTGATTTTAGATCTGAAACCAATTAGAGGCTTGTTCAAGTTATACAGAAAACAAAATGCAATTTATCTTATGGGTTTCATCTTAAGATTATTGTAAAAATAATATATTTTAAACAACAATCATTTCCGACCTAAAATCGGCAACAGTAGCATCATATATCATGCTTGTTTTCAATTTTGAGTTTTCAGACATCCATACACTAATCCAGGACATGCAACGATTTTTAGAATGGACAACAAACAATTGAATCAAACATTTAAAGTGTACAGGTAAATACCTTAAGTAATATTCAAAATTGATAATAAAGAAAACTGTCTTTTAACTGGTTGTACCACTATAGTGTTTTTTTTTTTATGTTTGGCAATTTGGCATATGAAATGGCCTACAGGATACTTATTTAATACCTTAAGGAAATACATACATCATTCTTGTTCTTGAGAACTTCTCATGACAACACATGACCATTCCTTGTGATATGCGTTTTATTGCAAAACTATGTTTAACCTTAAGAGTGATTATGAGAAAAACACAAAATACGGTAAACAACATGAAAACTGTCCCTCAATATAAGACTTAATAGTAGAAATCAGATTTATCTAACAATTTACTGAATAAAAGTTTCCGTTTAACAACATGAGATGCATAAACCAAAACAGTAATGGACTTATTGAGTTACACGAGTTCTCAAGCTACTTTTTAAACTTAATAAACAAAAACAGTTAACTTTAAACTTGTAACTTGCCTATTATTGTGTATACACGCTGATAAAATGCATAACCCCGAAAAAAGTATTACACGAAGTTAATATATTAGTACATGCTAAAATGAAATGTTTAGTATATAGGTAAATGTGTTAATATTTGTATACAATTTTTCTTTTCAGATTGGCTTCCCAATATCTGACTTATGTGCTTGTCAAGGAAATGATAATAGGAATCCACATTGCCGGAAACTACTTACCTTATAAGTTAATTAATGCAATCTGCCAGGATACTGAAAAAAATTTGACAACTGAAAACAGAAAGCGAAGAAAATAGATTGTAAACCAAGAATGATGTTCGCTATTGTTATTTTGTGAATGAATATAATTATGTTATAGTTGATGAGGAATTGATTTCTGTTTAAAAAGAGTTTAAAAGTTAACATGTATTTTGATTGTAAGTTTAAATTCGTTTTTGTTCAATAGACAAATTATATTGCCATCAGTTCTAGCAAATGAAGTATTACTCAAAAAAGAAGATGCTACTGTTTTATTAAAGTTTCAATTAATTTTGCAGCAAGTAGGGAACAAAATATTGCTAGGTTCAATACTAATAGCTTTCCTTTTTTACAAACGGTTAGATCTTCCATATTTGACATTTATTTCCAATATAAACTAAGGCTCATGGACACATATCCTGCATTTAGATGAATGATCATTGATGATTTAATTAGCCCATCATTTTGTTTAAATATCATCCTTGTCCTTTCACCATCCCCTCTGATGATTACAATGATAATAAACAAATGTTCAAACCAAAGGTTGAAATATTATGTTAAACACGTATCTTTGTTGCCTTATCATATGTAAAAATAAATTTATATATATGTAAAATAAAAGTCATTTCATTGTTATTGATCAATTTGTGTATTTTGTATTTAAGCAATGACACAGATGTTTGAATTGTTTTACATTGTCATTTCGGGGCCTTTTATAGCTGACTATTACGTACGGTTAACTATATTTGTTAATTTCTGTGTCATTTTGGTCTCTTGTGGACAGTTTTGGTTAGTGTTAGGGTTAGGGTTAGGGTTAGGGTTAGAGTTAGGGTAGTGTACTTTGACAAGGGTTAGTGAGGTGCCCTTTTTCACTTCTGCGCATGTCTGCCCTTTTTTGTGACTATGCATGCGTCAGAATTTCCAAAAATATTTCTAAGTACAGAGTATGAAAAGTGCCTTTGACTTTAAACAGATGTAGAATGGATTTGAATAGAGATATTTTCATAAAGTTAACTGTTCCTAACAGATGGAAAGGCGATCTAGAGGATGAAAACTTATTGGTATCACTGAAGTGTACGGCCGCACTTTCCGACCTCTCTGAAGAAACGTTTGTGCGAGAGTGAAGCCTAACCCCGAAATTATCCCAACTATCAAACTGCAGAAAAAAGACTTACGGTCTTCGCAACGGGGTTAATTGTCAAAAAGTACTACCTGTTACGGGGCTGATTTTTTATGTTCAAGCCGATCGAAGCATAGGATCATGTTTAACTATTGAAAAGATCGCTTATAAAAAGTAACAAAAACAATAACCTGACCCCCATTCTTCCAAAACTCTTTTTTTTAAGAAGTTCGTGGAAACACTTTATACGAAAATCCAATCGTTTCCCTCCTAGACTTACCCGTTCCGAGATAAAGTAAGGCCTCCAAATCAACAATTTTAACACATTTGGGGTTTGAATTAGGGTTAGTGTTTGGGTTAGGGTCAGGGTTTAGGTTAGGGTCAGGGTTAGGGTTTGGGTTAGGGTCAGGGTTAGGGTTTTGGTTCGGGTCAGGGTTTGAGTTAGGGTTTGACTTAGGGTTAGGGTTAGGGTTAGGGTTTGAGTTAGGGTCAAGGTCAGGGTTTGGGTTAGAGTTAAGGTAGTGTACTTTGGCGAGGGTTAGTGAGGTGACCTATTTCACTTCTGTGCATGTCTGACCTTTTTTGTGACTGCGCATGCGTCAGAAATTTCCAAAAATATTTCTAAGTACAGAGTATGAAAAAAGTAAAAACACTCCGACGAAAATTCAAAAAGGAAAATCAAAAATTAAAAGGCAAAATCAAAAGTCCAAACACATCAAACGAATGGATAACAACTGTCATATTCTTGACTTGGTACAGGCGTTCTCTAATGTAGAAAATGGTGGCCTTTGACTTCAATCTTCAAACAGATGTAGAATGGAATTGAATAGAGATATTTTCTTAAAGTTAACTGTTCCTAAAAGATGGAAAGGCGATCTAGAGGATGAAAACGTATTGATATCATTTGAAGTGTACGGCTGCATTCGATGACGTCACTGATATTTGAAAGATTTGTTTAAATTTTTTTTTAACTATATTGATTTCCTCTTTGGAAGTGAGCCACACATTTTAAATTTTTACACACCTTATTCTGAGAGAGAGAAACGATGACAAATTCTTTTGGACGGTGTGAAATAGCCGGCGTATTTCTACTTTCATCGATTTTGTTCAAACACGTTTCATGTTGTTACTCAATTACCCCGCTAGATATACACGTCTTATATGCTCCAAACTTTTGCGCATTTTGTAACTGGTGTGATATTACCAACTGTTAAAAATGCTATATGGGTTTCTGACAATAACTTGAGTAGTTTCTGTATTTAATGCTGATTAAGAACATTCATGGTCATTGTATATTTGATGAATAGATGGAGCACATGGTTGTGTTGTACCATGAATAAGAAAAGTAAAACTAATGGTTGGCTTCCTTCAGATTGAAAACATAGAGACACTTATGTACTGTGGTATGTACAGGTAGGAATTAGCCCTTTAGTTCAAAATGGAGATATCAGAGGCGATAGATTTCTTCAATTGTTTAAGTAGATCAATTATTAATAATGGAGCTCAGAAGATCTTTGTTCCAAGGTGTATCTTGATGAGAAGTGTTGAATCTCATTTTTTGTCATAATGTCGGCCAAAAATACAACAAACTGTCAGGTAATACGTATTATCTTAAGATAAAATAATCACAGACCCCTTTAACATGCACTTACCATTTCGTGTTGTCTCCATGGTAACTAGATATTTAGGTGAGAGAAACATACAATAAGTTCTCCTTCTTGTTGTGTAATATTGACATTCATGTTTTTTAAGATTTTTACTAATTTACTGCTGATTCAGTTTGGTATGTTTGTATTAGAAATTTTCCCCCTTTTTAACAGCATGTACAAGTCTCATGAGATTGCTCTCTGCATTAATAAGAATACATTGTGATTTAAACAGTGATCACTCGAAAACATTGTACCAAGATATACTGGTAAATATTAAAATTCCTGGTACAATTTTAGCATGTGTTCCACCTTGCTATGCAAAATGTTTTAACCGACATTGATAGCAGGAGAAAACTCCAAAAAATGTATGCCATAAATTTCACCGACAATATATATGTCATTACATGTATACGCCAAATACCTTTTTTTTAAAGTTCACTCCTTTTTCTAAGGCGGGAGGAATGCGCACTGGTCGCTGAAGTAGAGATTGATAAATAACATGTTTTGTATCCGATTTTAATCTACAGTTTTTGCTTTACAACCAGTTCAAGAAAACGTTGGTTAACATCATAAATAAGGTCAATACAACGTACCAAAATACACGTTGGTCTAACATTTTCGAGTGTTCCGTATGTAAATAACAATGTCTGGGTATAAAACGCCATCACTAACTTCGGTGGAAGGAATTGGGGGTATAACATTTTAATGTGCTCCACTTGACATGTTTAGGACACGATAGCTATGCAACTCTTTTTACGGCCTTTTTAAACGGGAGGAGACCAAACTAAATGTCTGTGTTTAAACATATGACGGTTGTTTCCATTCGTTGTGCTGGTTAATGTTTTTGAGCGTTTGGTTTTGCCAGTTGATCATGAACTTTGCCCCGTTTATTTTTTTTTCTTCGGAGTTTAGTATTTGTTTAATCTTCTTTATTTCGTTTGAGACATGAATGAATACGAATTTCTGTTATATTTATCAATAACTTATGCCAATAATGAAATGCATCTTCCATTGGTGACCTTGAATTGTTTTGTACTGGTCGGGTTGTTGTCTCTTTGATGCAATCCCTGTTTCGATTTTCATTTCTACTAGATGTCTACATATTACTGCTAATAGAATAAAAATATCTGTTTTCAAGATCCATATCATATATTTTTTGCTACTAATTTTTTCATCTGTTCGGAAGAAGGAAGGTCTAGCGTTTAAAACTATTGCACGAAGAGGATTAAACAATCGACACGAAGTCTTATACTCGATCAGGTTAGTTAATATTTACTTTTATTATACTTCAGTGTGTTTTTTCTATATAAAAAGTAATGAAATAGTTGTGCTATTTCATTTCACAGAACCATTTGCCAGTCAATAGTTTTAAAGACTATTGCCCCGGTGAATAGTTTCATAATCATCTTTCCCGTACTTTTTCATGCTTCTTTTTCATTGGACGATAATGATTTCATTGACTACTCTGCTTGGTTACGTATGCTTTGCAACGTCAAACTCCCGCTAATATTTTAAACGGTGGAATCTGTTTGTGTTGATTGTAATTTCACTTTTAAGAAGCAATTATAAAAAAGAAAAAAAAATCTTCACGGAGATTGTTTTGAAGATCTAAAATATAGTACCTTATTCTTAATATGGGTTCGCTCTCCGTATATTAAAAGTGAATTTGCGTTTGGTGTATTTTAGCTAGAATTTTTTATAAGCACAGAAAGTTTAACACAAGTATGTCTAGTCTTGATTGAAATTAATGAAACATTTATTAATACAAAACGAATTATAAAATAAAGTATAGTTCAGCATGTGCATATAAAGTTATGTGACATTTTTGTTTTCTTTCAGATGATATATATACACTTTTAGAAAATTAGTTATTTGGTATATATATAAAATACTTAATGGCTGTGTTGTTCAGTATAATAAAACACCTAATGACTGGGTTTGCGGGTAATAGCAAGTTTGTTGTCCCTTCGCATACCAACTATTGCTCTCGGCTTTGCCTCGAGCAAAATAGTTGGTACCTCGGGGACAACAAACTTGCTATTACCCTCACACCCAGTCAATAGGTGTATACTAGTATAATTTTATAATTTTATTGAACAGAAAGGAAAAATCTGAATTCATGTTTTGTTTTTAAACACCAAGGTTCTGTTTAAAGGAAATTAATTGCGGTTAAATAAGGATTTTAAATAAAAAATTACTATGTGAACTAAAAGTAACTGTACTATGATATTGTATGAGATTTTTCATCGAAATTCCTTCGTTTTTCTACAAAAAATAATTGATAAAAATTGACAAAACTGCACAATATTTAAATTATGTTCTTTTTGTGGCCAATGGTGAACAGTTTTATAAAATCAAAATGTGTATAAGTCTAAGGTTAGCATTATTTATGTCGATAATGATAAAAAGTGACAAGTGGTGTAAGAGAGCTGTGCTGTAGTGGTTAGTGCATTGGACTACTAACACAAAGGTCCTGGTTCGATTCCCGTCTGGGATGACCATTTCAGGAACTGAGTTTTCGGTTCTCCCTTGACACCTTTTGCGAGTATGGTCTCGAGGAAACGATGATAGTCCGTCGGAAGGACACGATAAATGGCTGATCCGTATTATGAGAGAGCCATATCTCTTTCATGTTAAAGACACCCTTGTAGATTACGAAAAAGAGCTGGCTAATGCATCTACAAGGTAGCACTCGCACCCGCAAAGTGGATAGGGACTAATATAAGTTGCAAAACGTGTTTCCCAATCCACTGTATTATATGTTTAAACTAAAAAGTGACAATATTTCTTTTTTTCATTAATATATTTGTATTGGCCTGATATTTTTGTCCATTTTAATAATCAGATTGCTTTGCTGCACATTAAAGTGACGAATTTTAGAATTTCAAAACATGTTTTCTTAATATAGAATATCTAATATTTTTTATTCTGTTAGAACATTATACAACGGCATTTATAATATTTTTCTACTGGCCTGATATTTTCGTCCATTATATACCTCAGTTTGTAGAATAAAAACACTGCAACTATCAGTTTTAAATAATGAGTTGTATTCATGGATGATATTTGTTTTCTGTTCGAGTACTTTGAACTTAATAAATGGTGGTAAATAAAACAAAATGGTCTTTCATTTTCCACTACTGGTATGATTAACATTGGTTTTTTTGGAAAGATTAGAACTTGTTCTAAATCTTTACTTAGGCACCGGCCTCCCTAACAACAGAACAGGTTAGCTACTGTTACTAAATCTATTCACACTGAAATATAGTTCCCTATGGTTCTGATGTATGTGCACATAATACACATATAAACTGAAAAAAAGGGGTATATTATTGGAGCAGTTCATTCAAGAATGTATGTCATTAAGGTGTGTTGATGTGCAGGCTTTTTAAAAAACATTTTGATTAGGTAACTGGGTACTGATTCAACTGGTATGATTGACAACTGTCATTATAACTAAACAATCAGACACAAGGTGGACTTTTAATTACAATGCCCCACCTCCTAAACTGCCAATCAAATTGACCACATTACCTATCAACCTCAGTCTTACATAATTATACAGACCAACTCAATATAATTCTTAATACACAAGTATTTGACCTCATAATTGAATACACAAATGTGTATATTAGATGTTTGATATTTATAAGGATGATAGATTTATTTATTGCCAATTACTTTTGATCTACATTACATCAAGTGATTCTGTAAATTATATATCTGAAAGATAAATGATTAATGGATTAACAAGATCTTAAAAAAAAAAATGAAATATGAATATAAATATGAATAAATAAAAGGTATTCAAGTAAGGCCTATAATTTACTTGATAAATTTCCAGGAATCATCTGTAATTAATCAACAATTAAATTAGTACACTTTTTTTTTATTATCAGGAATTGGCTTGAAACAGTTTAAAAATTTTAAAACTTTTAATTATAACAAACCATTGTTTATTAGTGTATTTCCCATCAATCATTATTGTCTATTTTAGTCATTTGAATTTTTATTAGAAGTGAATATATATTTTAGCAATCAAGAAGGAATCCACATTTCAATAAGATAAGTTTTTTAATTGGTTTACTTTAAAAAAAAAAGTTCAATGCCCTGTGTTGAAAAATACTTTAAAAATTGATCAAAAGGCACTCTAAAACTTTTAATCTTCAATGCCATATAACCTCTGTTTCAACTTACAAAATGCCCTAAAACAACAGAATTTTTTTTGTAGACATTATAAAGTTTTAAGCTGTTGGTCCAGATTTATGTCTTACAAGGATAGTTGGTAACATTTAGAATTTTTGCGTTTTTTTTAAACATGTTCAGAACTGGCAACAAAATTTCGATAAGATATAAACTGCAGTTTAAATAAAATTGTGGAAATTAAGAGACCCATATTATTTAATTTGAGCTCATTTTATCCTCATAATGGAAAATCAAGTTTCCTTCTAAAGACCTGCTGTAAATACAATTTCAGCAATAGTGCTTTATAAATGTTCATTTTCCCCCACCATACCTTAATATGAAATAATTCAAACTACTCTTCTAATCTTTCCATGAGTGATTTCCATCACTTTGATTTAATACCTAAATGATGAATTATTTGAATTATAATTATAATTATTTTGGGACCACACACCTTCCTTATTCTCCCTTCCTATTGTAACCGCCGACCTTCCTCTTATTACGGTACGTCTTTCTCCTTCCCTTTGCGACCATACACCTTCCTCATTCTTCATTCCTATTGTAATCGCCGACCTTCCTTTTATTACGGTACGTCTTTCTCCTTCCCTTTTCGACCACACACCTTCCTCATTCTTCCGTCCTATTGTAACCGCTGACCTTTCTCTTATTACGGTACGTCTTTTACCTTCCCCTCGGGACCACACACCTTCCTCATTCTTCCTTCCTATTGTAATTGCTGACCTTTCTCTTATTACGGAATGTCTTTCTCTCTCTTCTTGCGACCACACACCTTCCTCATTCTTCTTTCCATATGTTATGTCATGCTTGCATCCTTCCTCATCCGTCCTTCTCCTAGTTACCAAACATCATCCTCCTTCCTCTTGACTTTTGACATCTTCCTTATACCTTCAGAAAATCAGGAAGGGAGAATGTAAAACGTCACAAACGGAAGAAGGAAGGTCTAGCGTTTAAAACTATTGCACGAAGAGGATTAAACATTCGACACGAAGTCTTATACACGATCAGGTTAGTTAATATTTACTTCTAGTATAATTTTATCATTTTATTGAACAGGTAAGAAAGGAAAAATCTGAATTCATGTTTTGTTTTTAAACACCAAGGTTCTGTTTAAAAGAAAGTGATTGCGGTTAAATAAGGATTTTAAATAAAAAATTACTATATGAACTAAAAGTAACTGTACTATGATATTGTATGAGATTTTTCATCGAAATTCATTCATTTTTCTACAAAAAATAATTGATAAAAATTGACAAAACTGCACAATATTTAAATTGTGTTCTTTTTGTGGCCAATGGTGAACAGTTTTATAAAAATCAAAATGTGTATAAGTCTAAGGTTAGCATTATTTATGTCGATAATGATAAAAAGTGACAAGTGGTGTAAGAGAGCCGTGCTGTAGTGGTTAGTGCATTGGACTACTAACACAAAGGTCCTGGTTCGATTCCCGTCTGGGATGAACACTTCAGGAACTGAGTTTTCGGTTCTCCCTTGACACCTTTTGCGAGTATGGTCTCGAGGAAACGATGATAGTCCATCGGAAGGACACGATAAATGGCTGATCCGTATTAAGAGAGAGCCATATCTCTTTCATGTTAAAGACACCCTTGTAGATTTCGAAAAAGAGCAGGCTAATGCCTCTACAAGGTAGCATTCGCACCCGCAAAGTGGATAGGGACTAATATAAGTTGCAAAACGTGTTTCCCAATCCACTGTATTATATGTTTAAACTAAAAAGTCACAATATTTCTTTTTTTCATTAATATATTTGTATTGGCCTGATATTTTTGTCCATTTTAATAATCAGATTGCTTTGCTGCACATTAAAGTGACGAATTTTAGTTGACAATTTCAAAACATGTTTTCTTATTATAGAATATCTAATATTTTTTATTCTGTTAGAACATTATACAACGGCATTTATAATATTTTTCTACTGGCCTGATATTTTTGTCCATTATATACCTCAGTTTGTAGAATAAAAACACTGCAACTATCAGTTTTAAATAATGAGTTGTATAAACTCGATGATATTTGTTTTCTTTTCGAGTACTTTGAACTTAATAAATGGTGGTAAATAAAACAAAATGGTCTTTCATTTTCCACTACTGGTATGATTAACATTGGTTTTTTTTAATACTTAAATGATGAATTATTTGAATTATAATTTTAATTATTTTGGGACCACACACCTTCCTCATTCTCCCTTCCTATTGTAACCGCCGACCTTCCTCTTATTATGGTACGTCTTTCTCCTTCCCTTTGCGACCATACACCTTCCTCATTCTTCCTTCCTATTGTATTTGCCGACCTTCCTTTTATTACGGTACGTCTTTCTCCTTCCCTTTTCGACCACACACCTTCCTCATTCTTCCGTCCTATTGTAACTGCTGACCTTCCTCTTATTACGGTACGTCTTTTACCTTCCCCTCGGGACCACACACCTTCCTCATTCTTCCTTCCTATTGTAATTGCTGACCTTTCTCTTATTACGGAATGTCTTTCTCTCTCTTCTTGCGACCACACACCTTCCTCATTCTTCTTTCCATATGTTATGTCATGCTTGCATCCTTCCTCATCCGTCCTTCTCCTAGTTACCAAACATCATCCTCCTTCCTCTTGACTTTTGACATCTTCCTTATACCTTCAGAAAATCAGGAAGGGAGAATGTAAAACGTCACAAACGGAAGAAGGAAGGTCTAGCGTTTAAAACTATTGCACGAAGAGGATTAAACAATCGACACGAAGTCTTATACACGATCAGGTTAGTTAATATTTACTTCTAGTATAATTTTATCATTTTATTGAACAGGTAAGAAAGGAAAAATCTGAATTCATGTTTTTTTTTTAAACACCAAGGTTCTGCTTAAAAGAAATTGATTGCGCTTAAATAACGATTTTAAATAAGAAAATACTAAAATTTTACATACTCATTTTTTCACATGTGAACTAAGAGTAACTGTACTATGAACTTGTATGAGATTTTTCATAGACATTCATTCATATATTCTAAAAAAAAGGTGATAAAAATTGACAAAACTGCACAATATTTAAAAGAGGGATGAAAGATACCAAAGGGACAGTCAAACTCATTAATCTAAAACAAACTGACAACGCCATGGCTAAAAATAAAAAAGACAAACAGAAAAATAATAGTACACACGACACAACATAGAAAACTAAAGAATAAACAACACGAACCCCACCAAAAACTAGGGCTGATCTCAGGTGCTCCGGAAGGGTAAGCAGATCCTGCTCCACATGTGGCACCCGTCGTGTTGCTTAAGTGATTACAAATCCGGTAAATAGTCTAATTCGGTAGGTCATATTCATGAAAGGGAAGGGGATTGTAGTTACGACGTAAGGAACATATCCGATATCATTTGTGAAACGGTTATTCCATAACGGTCAACCAACTCGTAATGGCGTCCGTAAAATTTACGAAGGGATGATTTCAACTTCACCATTTGGAACTCTTGGTTTAATAGCTTCCTTGTGAGCAGCAAACCTCTATCAAGACAATCATGATAGGAAATGCAAGCACGGGAATATCGTATCAATTGGGAGATATATACCCTGTATGCAGGTGCTGCTGAAATGTTGCTACTTAGAAATGGAAAATTCACAATTGGAAAGCTGAAATCATCTCTTTTGTCGTAAAGTTTTGTTTTCAACCGACCCTCATTGTCAATTTCTAGATGTAAGTCAAGATATGAAGCCGACTTAACTGTATCTGTAGTATCCTTTATCTCTAGTTCGATTGGATAGATGCGTTCCACATAGTCACCAAATTTTGAATTGCTTAGTTAAATTATGTTCTTTTTGTGGCCAATGGTAGATAGTTTTACAAAAATCAAGAAGTGTATAAGTCTAAGGTTAGCAATATTTATGTCGATAATGATAAAAAGTGACAATATTTCTTTTTTTCATTAATATGTTTGTACTGGCCTGATATTTCAGTCCATTTTATACATCAGATTGCTTTGCTACACATAAAAGTGAAGAATATTTAGTTGACAATTTCAAAACATGTTTTCTCATTGTAAAATATCTAATATTTTTAATTCTGTCAGAATATTATACAATATTTTTGTTTTGGACTTTCCTTTTTGAATTTTCCTCGGAGTTCTGTATTTTTGTGTTTTTACTTTATACAACGGCATTTATGATATTTTTGTAGTGGCCTGATAATCAGTTTTAAATGATGAGTTGTATAAACTGGATGATATTTGTTTTCTTTTCGAGTACTTTGAACTTAATAAATGGTGGTAACAAAAAATGGTCTTTCATTTTCCACTACTGGTATGGTTAACATTGGGTTTTTTTTAATACCTAAATGATGAATTATTTGAATTATTATTTTAATTATTTTGGGAAACACAAAAATGCTTAAAAAACGTTTTCAGTGTTATTTATACATTTTGTACACTATTATTCTTGACTCCTAGGAGTCGAGATTAAGAATTGAACGATGGACAGATAGTGCGTGAATTTTTCTTGCTTCCTGATTCGAAGATATTACGAGACGTGAATAATCAAAGTTTTTTGATTGGTTAGGACAATCCAAACCAAGTAAATGTCCTTCAATCCCGTAGAGTATCGGATTTGTCCTCTCTTTTTTAGCAATTAGATTTTACACAGGTAATCTTTATCTATAAATTGTCGAATCTTCTGGAGTAAACAACAACCATTAAACGATAACAATTCATAGCTTGTGACCTCACGTGTGTGGTAAAATTTGCTGATTGATGCACGTGGCTATTCTAGTAAATGAATTACTGAATCTACAAAGCGAGATCACTTTCCATTTTCATCAGCTAAGAGTCTAATAGCCTTTTTGAAAGGCTAACGCTTGTGTATGTTATAATGTATTAAACAGATGTATCATGTTAAGGAGGGGTTTTTTATGCATAAATGTACGGCCTTCAACACGGAGCCGTGGCCCACACCAAAGCAACAAGCTATAAAGGGACTTAAAATTACTAGTGTAAAACAATTCAAACGGGAAAACCAACGGTCTAATCTATATAAAAAAGAGTATTTTTTGGCAAATACCACGGCAGATAGGGTACAAAAGGCATATCTTTTTTGCCTAAACCCCGGTGGCGTCTCCAAATGAACGATATTCATTTGATAACAGTAATGTGGTGAAACATACACTGGGTATCAACCAACTAAAACCCAGTTGTATACATAAATGTCATGATTGTCATTGAATGCTTAAATAATTAATGTTTTATTGAAAATTGTATTTCCTCTGGAAACACAAAACATAATGAATCAAAACAAAGCAAAAAGAATTGACATGTGTGACACCCTATATCAAATAAAAGGAACGTATACTTTCAAAAAAAGGTAGTTAAGGTAGCACAAAACAAAGATTTTTTCAGTCCCAATCAGACAACTTTAAACTGATGTAATTCATTTCATCCTTCTTTATATTTTATAAATGAGGTACAAAAAGAAAGAAGAAAGATTAATCTTTCAAATTGTGATAATTTCATTATAACATAATTATTAATTGCTTTATTGTGATGTCCACATTTGAATGAATTTAGCGTCTTTGTTTTTCATAGCATCCCAAAAATTTATTTTTTTGACACTGTTTTGGAGGTCAAACTGTGTTGTGCAAGAATCTATAAAATATTTTGGGATGCTATAAATAACAAAGAAGCTAAATTCATTCAAATATGGACATCACAATAAGGCAACTAATTACACAACAATTAATTATGTAATAATTATGTCATAACGACATTATCACAATTTTTAAAGACTAATCCTTCTTCTTTCTTTTGGTACCTCATTTATAAAATTTAAAGAGAGATGAGTGGAATTACATCAGTTTAAAGATGTCTGATTGGAAATGAAAAATCTTTGTATTGTGCTACCTTAAATATACAAAAATAATTTATTCATTGGATTTGTTTTACAACACATGTATTTTATAAAATGCAAAATTAGATGATCTGCTTATATTATATCTGTCTGTTTGTCTGCCTATTAGTTTTAGTGGAATTGTATTCATCTGTTTTCTTTATCAATAATCAGCACGACTGCAAATTTTACAGTTGCATTTAAACTTTGACATGTATAAAATATTTCATTGTCAACTTACCGTATCTATGACATTATTATTTACATTTATATTTCTTGTTTGATTTCAGAAATGGATAATTGGATGAAAATACAGATGACACTAATGGTGAGTAAAACAAGGAATTACTCTATACAAATATTAAGAATTGTTATGTAGTCTAAAATTAATATGAAACTAAGGTAAAAACTCCCGCAGGCAAAGTTGGCTTTAGCTAAATTTGGCTATTTATTTTAGGTATTTTTGACATATAGCTCTTCAACGATTTCCGTTACTTATCTATCTTCGGATTTCAAATGTTTGGTTTTGAGCGTTCCTGGTGAAGGGAAATCCAGAAACGAGCACCGGACGCAAGAAATTATTAAACATGTTGTTTTCAATTTTGTACTAATTATATATTGCGGACGCAAAGGCAAAACTATAATTCAATCATAATATAGAATATAAGATAAAATGACACAATATAAACAACTGGACCATTTACAGGCGGATAAACTGAATTGAGAAATAAAAAGAATATATACTGAGAACATTACAAAATAATCGATTTTCGCGTGTTTCATATAAATATCTGACCGTTAAATGAACAGAAATTTAATTCAGTAAATGTGCACATTTCGGTTACTTTCTGTACTAGATTGTAATTTGTATTGCTTAACACTTGGGTCTGTCCGTCCTTCTGAAGGTTTTCTGAAAAACTCAAATGAATCTTTTAATATAGGCAACTTTATTTCCAGGTTTATTTTAATTATAAAATGCACATTACTTCTTGTATCAGATTCATATCATTCAATTCGAAATCAGATGAAATAACAGAATAAAACATAGTCTTATTACTTTCAGACAGATGAATTGAAAGCGGAAATAAGAAAAGAAAACATGGAATTGAAAGCATTGTTTCACAGCTTGAAGGTGGAAGAATTGAAAGCAGAGGTAACGAAAGGGAACATGGAATTGAGAGCAATGATTACAGATCTTATAAACGGTAAATATCTTTTTGTATCGCTACATTCATTTCTTAACGTTTCTCAAGGAAATAGACCTTTGATAAAAATGTAGATATAAAGTTATATAGAGAATCCACAACTCAACAGGCTATTGCTCAGAAGTTCACTGCTGTTATAGAAATTACTATTATAGCTAGTTAATTGCTTATGTAGTTAATATCGAAGCTGTTTTCGTGTTTGATAATATTGCAGATCTTTTTGAACAGCAAATATTAAAACTGAGAGCAGCGGGCAAAAAAACACACAGAGGGCTGACACGACATCAGATGAGGATAAAGATAGTCAATACATCATGCATTACCAAGGAAACATTGAACACGAACAAAGTGAGGAGAATGATTCTGAACAAGACAGCACTGATCATAGTGATATTCATGAAGAGGAAGCTAAGGATGATACAATTGAGATCGATGATGTAGACATAGAAATAGAACAGAAACAGACAGATGGAGCAGGTAAAACTTATAATATTATATAGATCTACCTTCCTCTGCTAAACTATATCGTTATTTCCAGGCAAATTGAGAATGGAAACGGCGTATTCGTCAAAGAGTCAACAATCAAACCAAGGAGCAGAAAACAGCCCAAGGATATCTATTAGACCCCCCCCCCCCCCCCAAGCGAGAAAATACAGCACTGGAATGAGCTTGACCTGGCTATTAAACAAAAATGTGAAATGTAATCTAGTTGAATAAAGATGGGCTCCACATCTGACTCTGAAACATATTGATGAACAAATTAAAAAAAAAACTAGCAAAACTAGCAGAAATATAAGGCTCCTAACTTGGAACAGGCGTAAATATGCGGCTTGGTCAACGTGTACTGTGAGATATCATCCCTCTCTGAACATCTAGCCAAGGCAAATAGAAATACGCACTGAAAAAACTATTAAAAAAATGTTCGAGATGGATTTCAGAATAGGTAAAAGAGGACATTGAGCAGACTACTAGCAGTTACTGACACGAAAGCTTAAGTTCGCAATTAATGAAAGATTATGGTGAGGGTTGTGCTTAGAGTTAGGGATATGTCTTCAATCTATGACAATTAAGTACAACCTCTTTTTATGGGTTTTGTAAAACCTTCCTTATATATAGGTGAAGAACACAACCCATAAAACGCTAACAATTGATATCAGAATAAATGTGATAATAACCGATTATGAAATTTAGTAAATGTTTCAGTTATTAGATTTCTTTTGGTCAAATAAAATACGTTGTTACATACACGAGTGAATCGAATTCATGAGTTGGTCAACATTCTCTTTTTTAAAGACAGTATGTTTGGAGATCAATTTTGGGAGAAATGTGTGTATATCAAATGTATTTTCTTGCATACTTTTAACATGTATCTTCGAGTTTTATATTTTATTACCTAGTCTACTTTACCTTCAACAGAGATGGAAATGTTATTTATGGAACCAATGTATTGGACACCTCCTTCAAAGCATACCATTTCTCCGAGAGAAAACAGTTCACCAGAGCCAATACTTCCGGCCAAAGGCAAGCCAAAAAGTAAGAATATATATTTAAGTTTACTATTTAGGTATGCGAATTGTGTTTTGAATTGCATTTAATGTATAGATAGCAACATTGAAAAAACAAACATTTTCTATTTGTGCTTTTTTCGGAAAAAGCTTGACACAGGTGTTTGATGAACTGCAAAGTAAGTATAATAGAAAAAGCTAATAATTTTTGAAACAATACATTTACGATTCTATGGTCAGAATGTAAAACCAAAACGTGCATAATCACATGATTAAGTGCAATCGTCTGGACAAATCGTACTGCATAACATTAGTAATTGATTTAAGACATCCTAAATCCATTCATTCGATGTGTTAGAGCTTTTGGTTTTGCAACTTGATTAGGGATTTTCGGGTTTGAATTTTGCTTTGTGTTCAGTATTTTGTGATTTTACTTTTTACTAGAACTTCAATAAATTTGATAAAACTGATAATTGGTCATTGCATTTGTAAATGACAATTCCCGATAATTAACTGCTAATTTGTATTCACAGAGTCACACAAATTACAGAAATTAAAAACAAAGGAACAGTCCGACACACCCAAAGCAACTGGTATGTAAAACAAACTAGAGTATATTGGTCAAATTATCTAAACTACTAATTTATCTTAGAATGTTTAAACCAAAAAATATCGAAAAATCTTTTGTTTTGTGATTCCGCTGACCAAACATAACTTCTGTCAAACAGACAAGAAAGAATTCGTAAAGGAAGGTTTGTTATCTTACAGTTTCACCGTTAACGACTTATAATCAATTTTAGTATAGAATGTATAAAAATATTATTGGGAAATTAAGGTAATGATGACATAATAATTACAAAACATTTCATTAAACAAGATGACACATGCATTTGTGGCAAAATATGTTTTTAAGACATTTAAAATCAAGTGTAGTGTTCAACAATGCCTTGTAATTGCCATACAGTACCATTTCAACACAAAAAAAAAGAAAAAATGTATAGGATTGTTGGTATTGATATAACCAGATGTTATGTATTTGTTCCTTAATTATTTTTTTTTAAAAAGACCAAAATTAACAAGGAAACAAATGCGTTTGTAAATACGATCAAATATGAATGGAAGATCGTACAAGGATTATAATCGTCAGCAGATGTTTGCGTAAGGTAAGAAACAATCAGTAAATGAACTAACATATTTTTTTGTCAGGCACTATGAGTCTAAAAGCGAAAATGTTTACCCCGAGCCAAACACCATCTAAACCAAGTTCATCGAAGTCAAAGATCAAATCTAAAGGTATGTTTGTTACATAATACAAAAGCATGTGCCAATAGCCATCTATACCAATAAAAGAATGAGTTTCAATTTGATAGCGGGTATGACTTATAAAAGACTATTCAAAGAAATCATCTTTATTTATTATCAATAGAAATAATGCCCTCAAGTTGTTTACATAGTTATCATTGGAAAAAAATGAACATGTTCTAGGTCGAATCCGATACCAATACAAAAACTATCTATAACCAGTAACCTAATATGTCAGGAGCATCACTGAACTGTGTATTATTTGAGATTTGTTATTTACACGCGTCATCACCTATACTTCAACAGTACACAGACGTTGACACTACTACATCTACTCATTGATCAAATAATTATATCTAATAATTGCCAATTATTGTTAGTAAATCAGTACGTACTCAAACAGATTAATTTTGAAAGCAGATGAAATTTTCCACCTTATTATCAGCATGGCATGATCAAAAACCAATACGAAAATACAAACCAGGCTAACAATAAGGCGTAGGTACTTTATGTCGTGGTTGTGATTTCTAACAATATTAATTTCATTTGCGTAATGTTGCTATCATTTATGATATTAATTCCCATTTCACTTTAATTTCAGGACATTTCACAGATGAACAAACAACATACATAATAAAGTACAATAGTAATTGCAATCCAACCTGGTCGTCAGCCGATCTTGTAATGCAGAACTTAAAAATGACTGGTGAGCGCTTGAGTATCTGGATTGAGGACGAATTTTCAATAAAGCAGCTGAAAGATAAATTCAAAAACTTGAAAAGGTATGCTTTATGCTAAAATATAGGATTGTATGTGTCATGGAAAACAATTGCGTACATTTCTTAATTTTTTAAAATTTAATGTAATTAAGTACATTATTGATAAATGATATGGATCATTTATTGTGTATTACACGTGTAATAATTTTTCGTAAAACAAAAAAAAGATAAATTCAAACACTTGAAATGTAGGTTGTATACTGAAATATAGATTTGTATGTCTATCAATGAAGTTTTGCCTCATTTGTAACTCTGTTTAACATTTCATTCAATTGACCACATTATTGAAAATTGTTATGCAATGTTTTATAGTGTAATGGATTTGTAACATTTCATATCTTTTTTACAGGGCAGAGGACAAGAAAGAGAGGAATAATGTTATAAGTCCAAAATGTTGAGCGAAGAATTTACTCTTCGGCTGTACCATAGTGTAAATAAAACAGTTTTGTTAAAGTTTTTTTGTATAAGTTTGCTGTTTTTTTACGATTTCGCTCTGTTTGTGTTGTACAATGGAAAATAGGGTAATTTGTGTAACTTTAAAACAGATGATGATAAAATAAATTTCGATATCTATGTTTAAATAAATCAACTATATGTGAATATTCTAGCTTGTTAGTTTTCAATTAATTCAGAGTCAGACACATCAAAATATACTGCTACTTATCTACAAAAGATACATTACTACATAATACAATACATTGACGAACGATACATACATGCTCTTAAACATACCTTAATTCGTTTTTTCCCTGTATAAATTACTTGCAATTTAATATCCAACAAGGTTTTTTTCATCAACATTGATTATCCAGATAGGTTTTGCACAGTCGGTTTTTCAATATCCTTGTCCATTTTATCGTTTTTATACTGCGGACATTCCTTCTTCAATGCATGACGATGAACTCTCTTCTTCCTTCATTTTCGGACGTAAAATCATCCACCATCCATTTTTTAGGGCGTATCTTCCTCCTGTGCCTATGTATTATACCTACAAAGAAAGACAGTAAGATGCCTTTACTTTCTCGACCATCGAGGCCGGCAAACTATACCCTCGTTAAAAAAAAATTACGTGGGTGAAATTTTCATCGAGAAGTCGCGCGTTAGACGCGGGCCAGCTACCACGGGTCTCTCGACCATCGAGGCCGGCAAACTATATCCTCGGTAAAAACAAATTACGTGGGTGAAATTTTCATCGAGGAGTCGCTCGTTAAATACAGCCTACCATTTTGACCCGATTTTGAACTTAATATCAAGACAAATATAATAAAATAATGTCAGGTTCATAACATTAATACAGTATGAGCAAAATTTCAAAAGAGCACTACTCTTTATGACCGACAAACAGACAAATCAATTACCAACTATTGAAAAGAGGGGTAACAGATACCGGAGGAATAGTCAAACTCATAAATCGAAAATAAACGGACAACACAATGGCTTAAAAACAAAAAAACAACAGACACAAAAATAGTACACAAGAAACAACATAAAACACTAAAGACTTAGTAAGTTATTTAGTAAAACGTAAAATAACAAAACTATTGAACTCCGAGGAAAACTCAAAACGGAAAGTTCCTAATCAAATGACAAAATCAAATGATAAAACACATCAAAACAATGGACAACAACTGTCATATTCCTGACTCGGTACAGGCATTATAAAATGTAGAAAATAGTGGATTGCACCCGGTATATAGCGCTAAACCTTTCAATTGTAATACAGTCGCATTATATTGATAACGATGTGGAAATAAAACAGACATAATAGGTAAAACTGTCAAAATAGGGGTATAACAGTCATCGCCGTGTCACAATCGCAATAAGAACAAAAACAAATAAATAATTGACAAAAATTTACAAAAAAACATATATCAAATTTAGCAACCACATTCATTGCTTACTTATATATGTATATTAAATCAACCCAAATACTTGGAGTCCTATAACTGAAGGGCAAGTTTCACGTGAACTGTAGCAAATTATATTGCCATGAGTTCTAGCAAATGAAGTATTACTAAAAAAAGAAGATGCTACTGTTTTATAAAAGTTTCAATTAATTTTGAAGCAAGTAGGGAACAAAATAATGCTAGGTTTAATACTAATAGCTTTCCTTTTTTACAAACGGTTCCATATTTGACATTTATTTCCAATATAAACTAAGGCTCATGGGCACATATCCTGCATTTAGATGAATGATCATTGATGATTTAATTAGCCCATCATTTTGTTTAAATATCATCCTTGTCCTTTCACCATCCCCTCTGATGATTACAATGATAATAAACAAATGTTCAAACCAAAGGATGAAATATTATGTTAAACACGTATCTTTGTTACCTTATCATATATAAAAATAAATTTATATATATGTAAAATAAAAGTCATTTCATTGTTATTGATCAATTTTTGTATTTAAGCCATGACACAGATGTTTCAATTATTTTACATTGTCATTTCGGGGCCTTTTATAGCTGACTATGCGGTATGGGCTTTGCTCATTGTTGGGGGTCGTACGGTTAACTATAATTGTTAATTTCTGTGTCAATTTGGACTCTTGTGGACAGTTTTGGTTAGGGTATTGGTTAGGGTTAGGGTTAAGGTTACGGTAGTGTACCTTGACAAGGGTTAGTGAGGTGACCTTTTTCACTTCTGCGCATATCTGCCCTTTTTTGTGACTGCGCATGTGTCAGAAATTTCCAAAAATATAAATAGTACAGAGTATGAAAAGTGCCTTTGACTTCAATCTTCATACAGATGTAGAATGGATTTGAATAGAGATATGTTCATGAAGTTAACTGTTTCTAACAGATGGAAAGGCGATCTAGAGGATGAAAACGTATTGGTATCACTGAAGTGTACGGCCGCACTTTCCGACCTCTGAAGAAACGTTTGTGCGAGAGTGAAGCCTAACCCCGAAATTAACTCCAACTCCCAAACTACAAAAAAAAGACTTGCGGTCTTCGCCACGGGTTAAATTGTCAAAAAGTACTACCCGTTACGGGGCCGATTTTTTATGTTCAAGCCGATCGAAACATAGGATCATGTTGAACTATTGTAAGATCGCTTATAAAAAGTACCAAAAACAATAACCTGACCCCCCCCCCCCCCCATTCCTCCAAAACTCTTTTTTTTAAGAAGTTCGTGTAAAAACTTTATACGAAAATCCAATCGGTTACCCTTCTAGACTTATCTGTTCCGAGATAAAGTAAGGCCTCCAAATCAACATTTTAACACATTTGGTGTTTGGTTAAGGGTTAGTGTTTGGGTTAGGGTCAGGGTTTAGGTTAGGGTCAGGGTTAGGATTTGGATTAGGGTCAGGGTTAGGGTTTGGATTAGAGTCAGGGTCAGGGTTTGGGTTAGGGTCAGGGTTAGGGTTTGGGTTAGGGTCAGGGTTTGAGTTAGGGTTAGGGTTTGAGTTAGGGTCAAGGTCAGGGTTAGGGTTAGGGTTAGGGTAGTGTACTTTGGCGATGGTTAGTGAGGTGACCTTTTTCATTTCCGTGCATTTCTGACCTTTTTTGTGACTGCGCATGCGTCAGAAATTTCCGAAAATATTAAGTACAGAGTATGAAAAGTGTCTTTGACTTCAATCTTCAAACAGATGTAGAATGGATTTTAATAGAGATTTTTTCTTAAAATTTACTGTTCCTAAAAGATGGAAAGGCGATCTAGAGGATGAAAACGTATATCATTTGAAGTGTACGGCCACACTCAATGACGTCACTGATATTTGAAAGATTTTTTTTTAATCTTTTTGTAACTATATTGGTTTCCTCTTTGGAAGTGAGCCACACATTTTAAATTTCACACACCTTATTCTGAGAGTAAGAAACGATGAAAAATTCTTTTGGACCGTGTTAAATAGCCGGCGTATTTCGACTCTTTCGAATCTTTCTAAAAAATTTGCACATTTTTGAACCCAACTTTTTTGTTTCAAAAATTTAGTCTCTTACCCTTAGGCTATCTTGAAAGAACTAGAAAAAACGAGTCTAACTTACTTAGATGTTTTTCCGATTGCATGCGAAATGATAAAGATTCGAGCCTGAGAAAATAACAAAATTGCTACTTTCCAAATAAACAGGAAAAAATGACATTTCATTTGACAGACATCATATTCATCGAATAGCAGTTTGTCAGAGCTTTCTAGAACGTCAAAGATCTTTCAAATCGGTTAAAAATGTCATAGTTATCACTGTTCAAAGTAGGAATGCAATTTATCAATGAGAGGGTTAGGGTTTGGGGTTTGACTTTGGGGTTTGGGTTAGGTTTGACGTTAGGGAATGGGTTTGAGGTTGAATTACGGTAAGGATTTGGGTTTGGGTTTGGGTTAAGGTTTGGTGTTGCGTAGGGGGTTGAGTTTGGGTAAGGGTTAGAGTTAGGGTCTAGGTTAAGGTAAAGGTATAGGTATGAGTTTGAATTAGAGTTATGGAAGTTGACTTTTACGAGATGTTGATATAAAGGGGATAGGCATGATTGACTGTTTAGACATAAGTTTGGACCTATGATGCAGACTAACCGAGGGTTAACCCATCTGGGCCTTTTCAGCTTTTCTGGACACTAGACATTCACCTTTCAGTTGCATATTCTCGTACTTGTATTTCTTATCATGATTTTCTTGATGGAGGTGATCCGGAAGGGTAAGCCGATCCTGCTTCACATGTGGCACCCGGCGTGTTGCTCATGTTATAACAATTCCGGTAAATAGTCTCATTCGGTAACAAAATTTAAGATAGGGAAGGGGTTTGAAGTCACGACGTAGGGAACATATCAGACATCATTTGTGAAACTGTTATTCCATAACAGTCAACTAACTCATAATGGCGTCCGTAAAATTTACGGAGAGATGATTTCAACTTCACAATTTGAAAAAAGTAAAATCACAAAAATACTGAACTCAGAGGAAAATCAAATCGGAAAGTCCCTTATCATATGGCAAAATCAAATGACAAATAAATAAAAAAAACGAATGGAGACCAACTGTCATATTCCTGACTTGGTACAGGCATTTTTCAAATGTAGAACATGGTGGATTAAACCTGGTTTTATAGCACTAAACCTCACACTTTATACGATAGTCTCATCAATCTCCGTTTCTTTTTAAAATGATTCGTGAACTAAAGAGCCATAATAAATAAAATAGTCAAAATACAGGTACAGCACTCATCATCGTGTTCAAAAGAGCTTCCTTGTGAGCAGCAACCCTCTATCAAGAAAATCATGATAGGAAATGGAATCGCTGGAATATCAATTGTGAGATATATGCAGGTGCTGCTGGAATGTTTCTACTTAGAAATGTGTTAAAGGACGCCTCCGGGTTCGGGAATTTCTCGCTACATTGAAGACCTGTTGGTGAACTTCTGCTGTTGTTTTTTCTATAGTCGGGTTGTTGTCTCTTTGACACATTTCACATTTCCATTCTCAATTTTATCTTCAAAAGGATATTGCGTTAGAAACAAAGAAACAAATATACCGATTACTATGTTTAATGGGAAACCACAGATATCTCTTTTTTAATATATGAATGCACATATCACTACATTGTTAACGAAACATAACACAAAATTAAAAAATACATCTTATTTCGTAGATTGTAAGACCTTGAAATATTTTAAATGTACATGTATTTTCATTTAAGTCAACAAACGAAACAGGTATCCTTTTGATCAAGGTAGGGTCCTTCACAATAGGTCACTGTTCTCTCCAACTGCGTAACAAATCTATTCGTCACCTTTAATGTTCTAAACGCCATTCTATTTGTCTTTCCAGATCGTCCATACCCACGCACTGTTACAACTCGGTTCAAGCTAAAACTTTTAATTCTTGGCAATTTAATGGTTCCATGGATTTCTCTCTGTCTCATTTCAAGGGCAACGTTCAATTTGTCTTCTTGTTTTTCCTCCATGATTATCTAGTAAGAATGCATAAGATATGTTTCATCGGCCAATATAATATCAAGCGTGAACTGAAAATCACTAAGGAATTTCCATCCAGAGACCACAATAATAGTGATGATGCAATTCAATTGTCATTAAAGACTAACACGTATTTAGTAATGACGCAATATCTTCGGACCTTTTAATTCCAAACTTGTACTACATAAACAGTACATATGTCAAGATAAATATATTGTAAAAGTTAATTAGCTGTTTAGTTATACCAATGTGCAATATCATTTGAAACTCCAAATATCAAAAAGAACTTAGGGATAGTGCTCTTAACATATACTTTTTTTATTTATTTTTTGGCAAAATGGTGTATTTTTGTCTATCTTCCGTCTGATTGACTGGCATCAGGAAGTTACTAAGATAAGATTAAATAAGATTCGGTTCATATAGCCAGTTATTTAGCAAGTCATCAATTGTTTGATTGTAATTCCTAATTACTAGCAAGAATTTTGTCATCTTAAGTCTTTTTAATATAATATCATTATAGTCTGTTAGGCTTAATTGCTTTTTTAGCGGGAATCACAATTCTTTTAACTATAGTTGCAAAATTCAAATTCAAAACACGCTTTATGTATAGTTTCGGAGTTGTAGTTAATGTCGGGGTTAAGCTTCACTCTCATACACACGTTTCTCCAGTGAGGTCCGAAAGAGCTGCTGTACATTTCGGTGATACCAATCAGGTCACGTCCTTTAGATCTCTTTTTTTTTATTTTTCTGAACATTTAACTGTAAGAAACTATATCTATTCCAACCCTGAAGCGACAACCAAAGTGAAGTGTTAAAAATTTGGGTTTTAGTAAGTGTAAGGACCAGTGTTTGGGATATGGTAGGGGACTTTCGCGAGGGTAAGTGAGTTGACTTTTGTCACTTTTGGGCATGTCTGGCCCTTTCGTTGAGTGCTTCTGCGTGAAATTTCCCAAAACATTTTTTTTTTTCGGTATGACAAGTCCCTTACACTGCAATGTTTAAACAGGTGTAGTCGAATAGAGATATTTTCTTGAAATGAAAAGTTTCAAAAAGCTGAAAAGTGATCTAGATAATGGAAATTAATTGGTATCACTGAAGTGTAAGGCCGCATTTTACGACCTCACTCAAGAAACGTTTGTGTCAGAGTAAAGCCTAATCATGACTTTGAAAAGACTTTAGCAAAACCAATACATTAACCCAAGACTTCGAAACTATAACAGATAAAGACTTCTAGTCTTCACTATATGTTTTATCGTTGAAAAATAATGTACCTAACGGGACAGTTTTTGTAATTTCAAGCCGATCAAAGCATATGATCCTGTAAGGATTTTGAAAAGATCGACTTTGAAAAGTTACAAACCCATCACTTCACCAAGAACCCCTCCAAAACGCAGGTTTGTGAGAAAAAAACTTAACACGAATGTCCAATCGGTTACCATCCTAGACTTACCCTTTCCAAAATAAAGCAAGGCCTTCAAATCATCGGTTTTAACATATTTGGGGTTTTTAGTTTTGGTAAGGGTTTGGAATAGGGTCAGGGTTTGATTTAGGTTAGTGTTAGAGTTTGGGTCAGGCTTTGGTTTAGGGTTAGTGTTTACGCTAAAGTGAGGGTTTGGGTTATGGTTAAGATCAGGGGTAGGGTTAAGTTCAGGGTTAGAGCTAGAGTCAGTGTTAGGATAAGGATTATAGTTAGAATTAGGGTCAAGGTTTGGGGCAGGGGTAGTGGACTTTGGCAAGAGTTAATTAGGTGGCTTTTTTTAACTTCTGAGCATGTCTTCCCTTCTTTGTTACTACAAATGCGTGAAATTTTCTCAAATATTTCAAAGTACAGAGTATCAAAAGTGCCTTTGTCTTTAATCTTGAAACATGTGTAAAAAAGATTTGAATAAAAATATTATATAAATGTTGACTGTTCCGAAAGGATGAAAAGGCGATCTAGATAATGACAATTTTGGAACTTTCGGTCCTCAATGCTTTTCAGCTATGTACTTGTTGTGGTTTTCAAACTTTTTTTATCTGGCCGTCGCTAATTTTGTGAGGCGCATGTCTGGTGTATTAAATTTTTAACCAGATAACTTTTTGTTTACTATTTATCGTTTGTTTCTCTGTCCTTTATTTTCTCCTATTTATACGTAGTGTAGTCCTGCCATGTAATGTTATCATTTTAATGGTATACTTGGCATGCCAACAAACCAGGTTCAACCAACCACTTTTATCTCAAAATGCCCTGTACCAAGTCATGGAATTGGCCACTGTTATATCATAGTTAGTGTCTGTGTGTGTTACATTTAAATGTTATGTTTCTGTTGTGGCAGTGTAGTAATCTAAAAATGTACTTAGTTTGAACAGCATATTCAACTTTATCACTATTCAATGTAAACTTTCTTGTTTTAAGTCGTAATTCGTTATTTAAAATTTTCAGTTTCCTTATTCTGTTGACAGTTCTCAGTTTGTAATTCTCATCACAATGTGTATATTTTGAAGTTGTCGTCAGCAAGATTAAAACGGCAATAAAGCATGTGTGTATTCTGACTGTTTAATCTCATTCATTCATATGTCTTAGAATATTTTTAAAATAATGACTGATAATTTTAGTACTCATAAAGGATTGAAATCGTTAATATTTAAAAAGGACTGAAATTTTCAGTGCGGAAAAATTACTAAAATGTTTAGTACTGCAAAATTTTGAGAACACGTGTAAACAATATAAAAAAAACAGGGTATCAACATGCATTACTGAATAAGTTGTTCTGAAGCAATACGTCAACAATTTCTTTGTAAAGAAGCCAATAAAACATTGACAAAGAATTTCCATTCATGTCCTACAACTCAAAATCACCAAACCTCAAAACAAATACAAAATCTTTCTTTTTTAAGGGAACAAAGAAAACCATTTACGTAAAACTTTCATTGGTGTACAATGGTTGAATTATCAAATATAGGATAACAGGAAGTTGGTGCATATCGGATCTAAAAAAAACTTAATGTAAATATGTAAAATCTTCAAATTTAAAAAGAAAAGATTTTCGTGAGGCATTTTTTAAAGACTTTTTAAAAAATAAGGGGTATGCATGTGATTGTTAAAACTTACTTTGTGTGTCAACAGGCCAAAGTGGGTTAACAATCGGGTTCTTTTAAACATATGTCTAAACTAAAGTATAAAAAAGTGTGTAAATAAGTCTTGCCGTGGGTAAAATGTATAGACTTTGGTAGATATGGGTAAGGCATGATGGACTGTTTAGATAAAAGTTTGAACCAGGATTACCGGTAAGACTAACCGAGATCTAACCCATCTGGGCCTTTTTTACATTTTGGACCTTATAACTTTACCTATCATTTACAGCCAGTGTACATTAACGTTATGATATGTATTGTATCTGTCATTTCTGTTCATTTTTAGGAGACATGAAAATAATACAAAAACATAGTCTGGACCTCCGCCATTGCACACAGTTGTTCCAGAGGGCTCAGCTTTATATCCTGAACAGTTGGGGCAAGTATGGACACTCCATTCCAGCTTAATACAGCTCTGAATTTGGATTGTGATCAAATTTTTGACATAATGTGGGTTACTGACACAACAAAAATGTCAAGATCTTAAAAATCTATTCTGCAATATTGTGCAATTAAAGATTTTTTCTTTAAACATTTCTAAAATTTGAAATTTGAAAAATTTGGAGAAAGAAAATTGGAAACTACCACCACACCATTTTTTTTAGAATTTGCTCAAAAACCTGACATTTCTCTATATATAATTTACAAGTAGTGTTAGGGAGGTAAATCCGAATATACCCAACATTGTAGGTTTAATGTTTTTTTATTACAACCCTTTCACTGTTTTTAAATTGTCTTACAGTTATTGTCCATTGACCAGCAAACCTAGTTTTCCCTAATCCCAAAACATTTTGAGCAATAACCCCTAAAAGTCAATACTAACCATCTCTTCATGGTATGGAAACTTGTGGTATAATTTAAGAGAAATATATGCACTTAAACACAAGTTATTGTTTGAAAACTACAAAAATTATTATTTTTGGCCCCCGTTTTGCCACCAATTATTAGACTATTTGGACCATAACCCTCAAAATCAATCCCAACTTTTCTTTAGTGGTATTGAACTTTCTGGTTAAATATTTTAGAGATCAATTAACTAAATCTAAAATTATTTTCCGGACACTAAATGCGTCTTCGGACGATGACGCAGAGGACATAATAGCATTATACGATGCAAACAATTGTTTGCGGTCATGTAAAAACTGCCCTTGTCGTTAAGTGGTTGAATTAAAAAATATCGACAAACAGTAAGTTGATGCATATCAGATCTATAAATTGTTTTGATGCCAATTTTCAATATTTAAAACCTGTAATAAGTTTTTTGAACGAAAAAGATTATAGTAGAAATTCTGATTTTTACAATAATATGCATATGCATTGCGCATGTGCTTATTGTACATTTCTTATGTTGATTATACGTATAAGGATACGAAAATGTATACATCCCAATGAAAACATATTTTATTGCAAATTATTCGTGTTTTCCCAAGTAAATAAAACATTAATTCAAACAATTCATTATTGAAGTGTTCATTAAGCAATGGTAGTAGTAAGAGAGGTATACATTTACTGACCTGTTATCAGTATGACTTTGTAATGATTGATGTTTCTCTTTCTTTCTATCGTTTTTAATGATCGAGTTTCATCCATCCACTTATAACGTTTTACATTCTTCCTCCTTTTCTTTCTGCGTAAATTTATCTTATAAAGAGGAAGAATAAAGGTGTGTAGTAAAAAGAGGACGGAGGAAGGTCTGCAGAGAGAAGCAAAAGGAAGAAGATGTGTTGTTACAAAAGACAGGAGGAAGGTATGCGGTAATAAGTGGGGGGAAAAAGGAAAGAGGAAGGTGCGATTGAAAAGAAAAAAGGAACGAGAAAGGTGTGTTTTAGAAGAAAATGTGATAAAGGGAAAAAGAAGGAGAAAGGTATTCGATAACAAAAGGGAGGAGGAGGGTATGTGTGTGTATGTGTGTGTATTGTTCAAAGAGGAAGGAGGAAGGTGTGTGGCGAGATGAGGAAGAAGGAAGATGTGTTGTGATAAGATGAAGGAGGAAGGTGCGTTTTAGAAAAAAGGAAGGAGGATGGTATTCAGTAACAAAAGGGAGCTTCATGTGTGTATGGGGGGAGGATGTTGGTCACGAATGAACCGAAAACTATCCAACCTGGTCGTTTGGGTTTTTGTCCCTTGGACATTAAACTTTTACACATCATAATCACCTAGTGTGCAAATAAGTCTAGCCGTAGATAATTTGTTATAGACTTTGTCATAGAGAGAGTAGGCATGATGGACTGTTTAGACATAAGTTTGGACCTATGATGAAGACTAACCGAGGGTTAACCAATCTGGGCCTTTTCAGCTTTTCTGGACCTTAGACATTCACCTATCAGTTGTATATTCCCGTGCTTGTATTTCTTATCATGATTTTCTTGACAGAGGTTGCTGCTCACAAGGAAGCTTTTAAACCAAGAGTTCTCAATGATGAAGTTGAAATCATCCATCGTAAATTTTACGGACGCTATCACGAGTTGGTTGACCGTTATGAAATAACCGTTTCACAGATGATATCGGTTTCTTACGTCGTAACTACAATCCCCTTCCCTTTTATGAATGTGACTACTGAATAAGACTATTTATTGGGTTGGTATAAACACGAACAACACGACGGGTACCACATGTGACGCATGATCTGCCTACTCTTTCGTAGCACCTGAGATCACCCCAAGTTTTTGATGGGGTTAGTGCTTCTTAGTCTTTAGTTTTTTAGGGATTTTGCATGCGTGAAATGTATAAGAAAAGGGTATAATCAGATGCTCCGCAGAGCGCAGCTTTTTACGACCGCAGAGATCGAACCCTGAACGGTTGGGGCAAGAATGAACACAATATTCAAGCTTTATTCAGCTCTGAATTTGGATTGTGATTAAATAGTTGACAGAGCATAGATTTCTGACACAGAATGAATGTTGTCTAATGAACTTAGAACGAAATATGCCTTTGAGCAATTCACTTTGCTGTTGAATATTAATCCTCTCAAAAAAATGTTCGAAGAAATTTCATTTGTATTTTTGAAATCTAAAATGAGAAAAATTGACCCCTCTCCCCATATTTTTTTCACCTCCCCCTTTCCTTAATTCCAAAACTGATCTGAATTTAAATTTCTTATGGAGTGCAACAATGACTACTCATTTAAATACATCATAAAATACTTAAATATAAAATAGTACTTGTAATCACTGTATATAAACTCATCATAGATACCAGGACTAAATTTTGTATATACGACAGACGCGCGTTTCGTCTACTAAAGACTCATCAGTGACGCTCGAATCCAAAAATGGCCAAAAGTGCATTGTATATTGTATAATGCATTGGTTTAAGTTGATTCAACTACCATTCTGGACAAAAAAAAGATCACTCCAATTTTTAAAAGAATATTTCATAAAGCATTGGGTAAAGGTGATTCAACAGCCTTTCTAGACAAAGAAGGATAATTCCAATTCATTGCCTTGAAACTACTAAAATGCTTGTCTTTGATCCCTTTTTAATCTTTTATTTCTAGACTTTATGCCCCATAACCCTCAAAATATATCCCAACCTTCTACTTATGGTATTAAACATTGTGGTACAATTGAGCAATTGAAATACTTATACTAAACCTATTGTCATGCCACTCTAGTAGATGCATGCTTCTTTTGGGCCCATTGGGCCCTTAATTCTTCAACCTTTATTGACCTTAAGCCTCAAAATCAATCTCAAGCTTCCTTTTATGGTTATAAACATTGTGTTAAAATTTAATCGATTATTAGTTACTTATACTAAAGTTATTATCCGGAAACAATCAGTCTTAGGACCACGCTGACGACGACGACGTGATACCAATATACGATCGCAAAAGTTTTGCGGTCGTATAAAAAGTGCCTTTGACCTCATTTTTAAACAGGTTTAGATTGGGTTCAAATAGACATATTTTCTTAAAGTTCCCTGTTCTGAAAAGCTGCAAAAGCGTTCTAGAGGAAGCAAACTGTTTCGTATCACTGAAGTGTACGGCCGCACTATCCGACTTCCCTGAAGAAACGTTTGTTTGAGAGTCAAGCCTTAACCACAACATAAAAATAATCTCCGAAACTACAAAAGATAAAGACATGCGGTCTTCCACATAGGCTTGTTCATCAAAAAAAAAACTGACACTTTTGGGTCTATTTTTTAAATTTCAATCCGATCGAAGCACAGGATCATGTTGAGGAATGGAAAAGATTAATGTTAAATGAAGTGAAGCCTAACCCCAACATTAACCCCAACTTTTTACAACTGATGAAGAGTTAATATTGTATCTGTTTTTATACAACCACTTAAATTAAACAAAAGATTGTTCGTATATTATTTTCAACATATGAAGTAACATGATACAGTAGTGTGTAATAATCTAGTTGGAAAAAAAATATCGTGTGGAAAGCATTGGTCGTACCTAAAATGTCGTCCCGAAAAGCTGATAGGTACGCATCTTCGGGACGACGATTGATGCTTCCGCACGAAAAAAGGCACATATTATCAAGAAAAAAGTTAAAAAGATATCAAGAAGTGGCTTTTCATACACTGTGAGAAGGTCAGTTTTTATATTTACTTTCGTTCATTATAATTAGGGATAGCAATGTATTTTAATGTTTTCCTCCACCACTAGAGGGTCAATTGACATTGCGTGTCTTATCTTTAAATTACTTTTTATTTCTATTGCACATAGACCAATTGTCGCCTTAACGATTATTTGTGTAAATCCTCTCGTCAATTAATATTGGGGGTAACACGTTCAATTCAAAGTGTATAGGTTTGACAAACACTTCTAACAAATCAGTTTTTGTCCCATTACTTGAGATCACATATTAGGCATCCGGGAGGACATTGTCGTCCCGACCTAGCTTTTTATAAACTGTGAGAAGGTCAGTTTTTACATTTATGTTCGTCCATTATAATTGGGGGTAACAAAGTCAATTTAATGTTTTCTTCCACCACTAGAGGGACAATTGACATTGTGTGTCTTATTGATCAATTTTTTTTTTTATCAAAAAGAGCCTTTTAATACACTTTAAGAAGGTCAGTTTTTATATTTACTTTCGTCCATTAATATTCGAGGTTACAAAGTCAATTTAATGTTTTCTTCCACCACTAGAGGGACAATTGACATTGTGTGTCTTATTGATCAATGACTTTTTATTTTTAATGTACATAGACCAATTGTCGTCTTAAACTAGTGTTGTATAAATCATTTCGTTCATTAATATTTGGGGTAACACAGTCAATTTAAAGTGTTAAGGTTTGGCAAACACTTCCCACACATCAGTTTTGTTCCATTACTTGATCACATATTTAGCATCCGGGAGGACATTGTCGTCCCGACAAAAATTGTCGTCCCTTCAAAAATTTAATGTTGTCTTCCATCATGATAGGGACAATTGCCATAGCGTGTCTTATTTACAAACTACTTTTTATTTCTATTGTACATAGACCAATCGTCATTTTTTTTGTATAAATCCTCAATTAATATTGGGGGTAACACAGTCAATTTAAAAGTGTTAAGGTTTGGCAAATACTCCCAGCACATCAGTTTTTGTTGCATTACTTGAGATCACATATTAAGCATCCGGGAGGACATTGTCGTCCCGACCAAAATTGTCGTCCCGAAAAGTTGATCGATCCGTATATGCGGGACGACGATGTATGCTTCCGCACGACAATTGTCCCATATATAAAGACAAATTTCAAACAGAAATCAAGAAGAGGCTTTTCATACACTGTGAGAAGGTCAGGTTTACATTTATTTTCGTCCATTATAATTCGGGGTAACAAAGTCAATTTCATGTTTTCTTCCACCACTAGAGGGACAATTGACATTGCGTGTCTTATTGGTCAATTATTTTTTATTTTTAATGTATATAGACCAATTGTCGTCTTAAACTAGTGTTGTATAAATCATTTCGTCCATTAATATTTTAGGTTTCACAGTCAATTTAAAGTGTTAAGGTTTGGCAAACACTTCCCACCCAATACATCAGTTTTGTTCCATTACTTGAGATCACATATTAAGCATCCGGGAGGACTATTCTTAAATTTTTTAACGAACTTCTCAGGAACAGTATTTTTAGACGAACAAGCCTATGGTGAAAACTGAATGTTTTTATCTTTTAGTTTAGGAGTTGAAGTTAATATCGGGCTAAGCCTTTACTCTCACACTGACTTTTCTTGATTGAGGTCGGAAATTGCTGCCGTACACCTCAGTGAAACTAATAAAATGCCGTCCTTAGATCGCCGTTTTCGCTATTAAGAACAGTTAACTCGAATCAATTCTTTTGTCTGAAAGTCAAAGGCAGTTTTCAGACACATACAGATTTTTAAGATTTTAATCATCGTCGGTTTATGTAAATAAAGGCAACAGTAGTATACCGCTGTTCAAAAAAAAAATTGGGGTAACAAACTAAAACTGAGGGAAACGCATTAAATATAAGAGGAGAACAACGACACAACATTAAAATGTAACACACACAGAAACGGACTATGCAGTAGACAAAATCCGATGATAATAACAAATATAACATCAAAACCAAATACATGAATTTGGGATAGAAAAGTACCGTGACAAGTCTTATAATTAAACCCATCATAGATACCAGGAATAAATTTAGTATACGCCAGACGCGCGTTTCGTCTACAAAAGACTCATCAGAGACGCTCGAATCCAAAAAAGTTTCAAAAAAGGCCAAATAAAGTACGAAGTTGAAGAGCATTGAGGACCAAAATTCCTACAAGTTTTGCCAATTACAGCTAAGGTAATCTATGCCTGAGGTAGAAAAGCCTTAGTATTTAAAAAATTCAAAAATGTGTAAACTGTAAATTCATAAATATAACCATATCAATAGTAATGTGAATTCACACTCAAATATAAGAGACAACAAACGACACAACGGAAACACAACGTCAGAATGTTACACACACAGAAACGAACTATGATTAAAACAATGGCCATTTTCCTGACTTGGTACAGGACATTTTTAAAGATAAAAATGGTGGGTTGAACCTGGTTTTGTGGCATGCCAAACCTCGCACTTTAATGGCAATGTTAAATATAACATTGAAATGACAACATAATTTTACAGGACTACAAGACGAATAAATAAGAGAACGTATTAAACAAAGAAACACATGATTAATTGATCACAAAAGGCATCAGGTTTAAAATTCAATACGCGCCTCGTCCACACAAGACTCACCAGTCGAAACGTGCGGCCGTACACTTCAATAAAACAGATAAGTTTCCATCCTCTAGATCGCCTTTTCATCTTTTTAGAACAGTTAACTTTAAGAAAATATCTCTATTCGAATCCATTCTACACCTGTTTGAAGGTTGAAGTTAAAGGCACTTTTCATACTCTGTACTTCGATATTTATTTTTGGAAATTTCTGACGCATGCGCAGTCACAAAAAGGCAAAACATTCGAAAAGATGAAAAAGTGCACCTCACTTACCCTCGTCAAAGTCCACTGCCCTTGTCAAAATTACTACCTTGAACCTAACATTAACATTTACCTTGACCCTAACCCAAAGACTGACCAAAAAAAAACCAAAAAAAAACCAGAAACGTGTCTTCAGAGAGGTCGGAAAGTGCGGCCGTACACTTCAGCCAATCCAATAAGCTTCTATCCTCTAGATTGCCTTTTCATCATTTCGGAACAGTTAACTTTAAGAAAATATCTCTACTCGAATCAATTCTACACCTGTTTGAAGATTGAAGTCAAAGGCACTTTTCATACTCTGTACCTAGAAATATTTTGGAAATTTCTGACGCATGCGTAGTCACAAAAAGGGCAAATATTCGCAGAGTTGAAAAAGGGCACCTCACTTACCCTTGTCAAAGTTACTTCCCTGAACCTAACCCTAACACTTAACCTTGACCCTAACCTAAAACCCTGACCAAAAAAAAAATATAATACAAACGTTTCTTCAGAGAGGTCGGAAAGTGCGGCCGTACACTTCAGTAAAACCAATAAGTTTCCATCCTCTAGATCGCCTTTTCATCTTTTCAGAACAGTTAACTTTAAGAAAATATCTCTATTTGAATCCATTCTACACCTGTGTGAAGATTGAAGTCAAAGGCACTTTTCATACTCTGTACATAGATATTTATTTTTGAAAATTTCTGACGCAGGCGCAGTCACAAAAAGGGCAAACATTCGAAAAGATGAAAAAGTGCACCTCAAAAACCCTCGTCAAAGTCCACTGCCCTCGTCGAAATTACTACCTTGAACCTAACCCTAACATTTACCTTGACCCTAACCCAAACACTGACCAAAAAACCAGAAACGTGTCTTCAGAGAGGTCGGAAAGTGCGGCCAGACACTTCAGTCAATCCAATAAGCTTCCATCCTTTAGATTGCCTTTTTATCATTTCGGAACAGTTAACTTTAAGAAAATATCTCTACTCGAATCAATTTTACACCTGTTTGAAGATTGAAGTCAAAGGCACTTTTCATACTCTGTACATAGATATTTATTTTTGGAAATTTCTGTAGCATGCGCAGTCACAAAAAGGGAAAACATTTGAATAGATGAAAAAGTGCACCTCCCTAACCCTCGTCAAAGTCCACTGCCCTCGTCGAAATTACTACCTTGAACCTAACATTAACATTTACCTTGACCCTAACCCAACCACTGACCAAAAAAAAACAAAAAAAAAACAGAAACGTGTCTTCAGAGAGGTCGGAAAGTGCGGCCGTACACTTCAGTCAATCCAATAAGCTGCCATCCTTTAGATTGCCTTTTCATCATTTCGGAACAGTTAACTTTAAGAAATTATCTCTACGCGAATCAATTTTACACCTGTTTGAAGATTGAAGTCAAAGGCACTTTTCATACTCTGTACATAGATATTTATTTTTGGAAATTTCTGACACAGGCGTACTCACAAAAAGGGCAAACATTCGAACAGATGAAAAAGTGCACCTCAAAACCCTCGTCAAAGTCCACTGCCCTCGTCAAAATTACTACCTTGAACCTAACCCCAACACTTACCTAGATCCTAATCCAAACACTGACAAAAAAAACCCCAAAAAAAACAGAAACATGTCTTCTGAGAGGTCGGAAAGTGCGTCCGTACACTTCAGTCAATCCAATAAGCTGCCATCCTTTAGATTGCCTTTTCATCATTTCGGAACAGTTAACTTTAAGAAATTATCTCTACTCGAATCAATTCTACACCTGTTTGAAGATTGAAGTCAAAGGCACTTTTCATACTCTGTACATAGATATTTATTTTTGGAAATTTCTGACGCATGCGCAGTCACAAAAAGGGAAAACATTCGAAAAGATGAAAAAATGCACCTCCCTAACCCTCGTCAAAGTCCACTGCCCTCGTCGAAATTACTACCTTGAACCTAACATTAACATTTACCTTGACCCTAACCCAACCACTGACCAAAAAAAACAAAAAAAAAACAGAAACGTGTCTTCAGAGAGGTCGGAAAGTGCGGCCGTACACTTCAGTCAATCCAATAAGCTTCCATCCTTTAGATTGCCTTTTCATCATTTCGGAACAGTTAACTTTAAGAAAATATCTCTACTCGAATCAATTCTACACCTGTTTGAAGATTGAAGTCAAAGGCACTTTTCATACTCTGTACATAGATATTTATTTTTGGAAATTTCTGACGCAGGCGTAGTCACAAAAAGGGCAAACATTCGAAAAGATGAAAAAGTGCACCTCAAAAACCCTCGTCAAAGTCCACTGCCCTCGTCAAAATTACTACCTTGAACCTAACCCTAACACTTACCTTGACCCTAATTCAAACACTGACCAAAAAAAAAACAGAAACGTGTCTTCAGAGAGGTCGGAAAGTGCGGCCGTACACTTTAGTCAATCCAATAAGCTTCCATCCTTTAGATTTCCTTTTCATTATTTCGGAACAGTTAACTTTAAGAAAATATCTCTACTCGAATCAATTCTACACCTGTTTGAAGATTGAAGTCAAAAGCACGTTTCATACTCTGTACCTAGAAATATTTTGGAAATTTCTGACGCATGCGTAGTCACAAAAAGGGCAAATATTCGCAGAGTTGAAAAAGGGCACCTCACTTACCCTTGTCAAAGTTACTTCCCTGAACCTAACCCTAACACTTAACCTTGACCCTAACCTAAAACCCTGACCAAAAAAAAAATATAATACAAACGTTTCTTCAGAGAGGTCGGAAAGTGCGGCCGTACACTTCAGTAAAACCAATAAGTTTCCATCCTGTAGATCGCCTTTTCATCTTTTCAGAACAGTTAACTTTAAGAAAATATCTCTATTCGAATCCATTCTACACCTGTGTGAAGATTGAAGTCAAAGGCACTTTTCATACTCTGTACATAGATATTTATTTTTGGAAATTTCTGACGCAGGCGTAGTCACAAAAAGGGCAAACATTCGAAAAGATGAAAAAGTGCACCTCGAAAACCCTCGTCAAAGTCCACTGCCCTCGTCAAAATTACTACCATGAACCTAACCCTAACACTTACCTTGACCCTAATCCAAACACTGAAAAAAAAAACAGAAACGTGTCTTCAGAGAGGTCGGAAAGTGCGGCCGTACACTCCAGTCAATCCAATAAGCTTCTATCCTCTAGATTGCCTTTTCATCATTTCGGAACAGTTAACTTTAAGAAAATATCTCTACTCGAATCAATTCTACACCTGTTTGAAGATTGAAGTCAAAGGCACTTTTCATACTCTGTACCTAGAAATATTTTGGAAATTTCTGACGCATGCGTAGTCACAAAAAGGGCAAATATTCGCAGAGTTGAAAAAGGGCACCTCACTTACCCTTGTCAAAGTTACTTCCCTGAACCTAACCCTAACACTTAACCTTGACCCTAACCTAAAACCCTGACCAAAAAAAAAATATAATACAAACGTTTCTTCAGAGAGGTCGGAAAGTGCGGCCGTACACTTCAGTAAAACCAATAAGTTTCCATCCTCTAGATCGCCTTTTCATCTTTTCAGAACAGTTAACTTTAAGAAAATATCTCTATTCGAATTCATTCTACACCTGTGTGAAGATTGAAGTCAAAGGCACTTTTCATACTCTGTACATAGATATTTATTTTTGGAAATTTCTGACGCAGGCGTACTCACAAAAAGGGCAAACATTCGAACAGATGAAAAAGTCCACCTCAAAAACCCTCGTCAAAGTCCACTGCCCTCGTCAAAATTACTACCTTGAACCTAACCCCAACACTTACCTAGATCCTAATCCAAACACTGACAAAAAAAACCAAAAAAAAACAGAAACATGTCTTCTGAGAGGTCGGAAAGTGCGTCCGTACACTTCAGTCAATCCAATAAGCTGCCATCCTTTAGATTGTCTTTTCATCTTTTCGGAACAGTTAACTTTAAGAAAATATCTCTACTCAAATCAATTCTACATCTGTTTGAAGATTGAAATCAAAGGCACTTTTCATACTCTGTACCTAGAAATATTTTGGAAATTTCTGACCCATGCGCAGTCACAAAAAGGGCAAACATTCGCAGAGTTGAAAAAGGGCACCTCACTTACCCTTGTCAAAGTTACTTCCCTGAACCTAACCCTAACACTTAACCTTGACCCTAACCTAAAACCCTGACAAAAAAAAAATATCATACAAACGTTTCCTCAGAGAGGTCGGAAACTGCAGCCGTACACTTCAGTAAAACCAAAATGATTCCATCCTCTAGATCGCCTTTTCATCTTTTCAGAACAGTTAACTTTAAGAAAATATCTCTATTCGAATCCATTCTACACCTATGTGAAGATTGAAGTCAAAGGCACTTTTCATACTCTGTACATAGATATTTATTTTTGGAAATTTCTGACGCAGGCGTAGTCACAAAAAGGGCAAACATTCGAACAGATGAAAAAGTGCACCTCAAAAACCCTCGTCAAAGTCCACTGCCCTCGTCAAAATTACTACCTTGAACCTAACCCCAACACTTACCTAGATCCTAATCCAAACACTGACAAAAAAAAAACAAAAAAAAACAGAAACATGTCTTCTGAGAGGTCGGAAAGTGCGTCCGTACACTTCAGTCAATCCAATAAGCTGCCATCCTTTAGATTGCCTTTTCATCTTTTCGGAACAGTTAACTTTAAGAAAATATCTCTACTCGAATCAATTCTACATCTGTGTGAAGATTGAAATCAAAGGCACTTTTCATACTCTGTACCTAGAAATATTTTGGAAATTTCTGACGCATGCGTAGTCACAAAAAAGGCAAATAATTGCAGAGTTGAAAAAGGGCACCTCACTTAACCTTGTCAAAGTTACTTCCCTGAACCTAACCCTAACACTTAACATTGACCCTAACCTAAAACCCTGACCAAAAAAAAATATAATACAAACGTTTCTTCAGAGAGGTCGGAAAGTGCGGCCGTACACTTCAGTAAAACCAATAAGTTTCCATCCTCTAGATCGCCTTTTCATCTTTTCAGAACAGTTAACTTTAAGAAAATATCTCTATTCGAATCCATTCTACACCTATGTGAAGATTGAAGTCAAAGGCACTTTTCATACTCTGTACATAGATATTTATTTTTGGAAATTTCTGACGCAGGCGTAGTCACAAAAAGGGCAAACATTCGAAAAGATGAAAAAGTGCACCTCGAAAACCCTCGTCGAAGTCCACTGCCCTCGTCAAAATTACTACCTTGAACCTAACCCTAACACTTACCTTGACCCTAATCCAAACACTGACAAAAAAAACAGAAACGTGTCTTCAGAGAGGTCGGAAAGTGCGGCCGTACACTCCAGTCAATCCAATAAGCTTCTATCCTCTAGATTGCCTTTTCATCATTTCGGAACAGTTAACTTTAAGAAAATATCTCTACTCGAATCAATTCTACACCTGTTTGAAGATTGAAGTCAAAGGCACTTTTCATACTCTGTACCTAGAAATATTTTGGAAATTTCTGACGCATGCGTAGTCACAAAAAGGGCAAATATTCGCAGAGTTGAAAAAGGGCACCTCACTTACCCTTGTCAAAGTTACTTCCCTAAACCTAACCCTAACACTTAACCTTGACCCTAACCTAAAACCCTGACAAAAAAAAAATATAATACAAACGTTTCTTCAGAGAGGTCGGAAAGTGCGGCCGTACACTTCAGTAAAACCAATAAGTTTCCATCCTCTAGATCGCCTTTTCATCTTTTCAGAACAGTTAACTTTAAGAAAATATCTCTATTCGAATCCATTCCACACCTGTGTGAAGATTGCAGTCAAAGGCACTTTTCATACTCTGTACATAGATATTTATTTTTGGAAATTTCTGACGCAGGCGTACTCACAAAAAAGGGCAAACATTCGAACAGATGAAAAAGTGCACCTCAAAAACCCTCGTCAAAATCCACTGCCCTCGTCAAAATTACTACCATGAACCTAACCCCAACACTTACCTAGATCCTAATCCAAACACTGACAAAAAAAACCCAAAAAAAACAGAAACATGTCTTCTGAGAGGTCGGAAAGTGCGTCCGTACAATTCAGTCAATCCAATAAGCTGCCATCCTTTAGATTGCCTTTTCATCATTTCGGAACAGTTAACTTTAAGAAATTATCTCTACTCGAATCAATTCTACACCTGTTTGAAGATTGAAGTCAAAGGCACTTTTCATACTCTGTACCTAGAAATATTTTGGAAATTTCTGACGCATGCGTAGTCACAAAAAGGGCAAATATTAGCAGAGTTGAAAAAGGGCACCTCACTTACCCTTGTCAAAGTTACTTCCCTGAACCTAACCCTAACACTTAACCTTGACCCTAACCTAAAACCCTGACCAAAAAAAAATATAATACAAACGTTTCTTCAGAGAGGTCGGAAAGTGCGGCCGTACACTTCAGTAAAACCAATAAGTTTCCATCCTCTAGATCGCCTTTTCATCTTTTCAGAACAGTTAACTTTAAGAAAATATCTCTATTCGAATCCATTCTACACCTGTGTGAAGATTGAAGTCAAAGGCATTTTTCATACTATGTACATAGATATTTATTTTTGGAAATTTCTGACGCAGGCGTAGTCACAAAAAGGGCAAACATTCGAAAAGATGAAAAAGTGCACCTCAAAAACCCTCGTCAAAGTCCACTGCCCTCGTCAAAATTACTACCTTGAACCTAACCCTAACACTTACCTTGACCCTAATCTAAACACTGACAAAAAAAAACAGAAACGTGTCTTCTGAGAGGTCGGAAAGTGCGGCCGTACACTTCAGTCAATCGAATAAGCTTCTATCCTCTAGATTGCCTTTTCATCATTTCGGAACAGTTAACTTTAAGAAAATATCTCTACTCGAATCAATTCTACACCTGTTTGAAGATTGAAGTCAAAGGCACTTTTCATACTCTGTACCTAGAAATATTTTGGAAATTTCTGACGCATGCGTAGTCACAAAAAGGGCAAATATTCGCAGAGTTGAAAAAGGGCACCTCACTTACCCTTGTCAAAGTTACTTCCCTGAACCTAACCCTAACACTTAACCTTGACCCTAACCTAAAACCCTCACCAAAAAAAAAATATAATACAAACGTTTCTTCAGAGAGGTCGGAAAGTGCGGCCGTACACTTCAGTAAAACCAATAAGTTTCCATCCTCTAGATCGCCTTTTCATCTTTTCAGAACAGTTATTTTTAAGAAAATATCTCTATTCGAATCCATTCTACACCTGTGTGAAGATTGAAGTCAAAGGCATTTTTCATACTCTGTACATAGATATTTATTTTTGGAAATTTCTGACGCAGGCGTAGTCACAAAAAGGGCAAACATTCGAACAGATGAAAAAGTGCACCTCAAAAACCCTCGTCAAAGTCCACTGCCCTCGTCAAAATTACTACCTTGAACCTAACCCCTACACTTACGTAGATCCTAATCCAAACACTGACAAAAAAAACCAAAATAAACAGAAACGTGTCTTCAGAGAGGTCGGAAAGTGCGTCCGTACACTTCAGTCAATCCAATAAGCTGCCATCCTTTAGATTGCCTTTTCATCTTTTCGGAACAGTTAACTTTAAGAAAATATCTCTACTCGAATCAATTCTACATCTGTGTGAAGATTGAAATCAAAGGCACTTTTCATACTCTGTACCTAGAAATATTTTGGAAATTTCTGACGCATGCGTAGTCACAAAAAGGGCAAATATTCGCAGAGTTGAAAAAGGGCACCTCACTTACCCTCGTCAAAGTTACTCCCCTGAACCTAACCCTAACACTTAACCTTGACCCTAACCTAAAACCCTGACCAAAAAAAAAATATAATACAAACGTTTCTTCAGAGAGGTCGGAAAGTGCGGCCGTACACTTCAGTAAAACCAATAAGTTTCCATCCTCTAGATCGCCTTTTCATCTTTTCAGAACAGTTAACTTTAAGAAAATATCTCTATTCGAATCCATTCTACACCTGTGTGAAGATTGAAGTCAAAGGCACTTTTCATACTCTGTACATAGATATTTATTTTTGGAAATTTCTGACGCAGGCGTAGTCACAAAAAGGGCAAACATTCGAACAGATGAAAAAGTGCACCTCAAAAACCCTCGTCAAAATCCACTGCCCTCGTCAAAATTACTACCTTGAACCTAACCCCAACACTTACCTAGATCCTAATCCAAACACTGACAAAAAAAACCAAAATAAACAGAAACGTGTCTTCAGAGAGGTCGGAAAGTGCGTCCGTACACTTCAGTCAATCCAATAAGTTGCCATCCTTTAGATTGCCTTTTCATCTTTTCGGAACAGTTAACTTTAAGAAAATATCTCTACTCGAATCAATTCTACATCTGTGTGAAGATTGAAATCAAAGGCACTTTTCATACTCTGTACCTAGAAATATTTTGGAAATTTCTGACGCATGCGTAGTCACAAAAAGGGCAAATATTCGCAGAGTTGAAAAAGGGCACCTCACTTACCCTCGTCAAAGTTACTTCCCTGAACCTAACCCTAACACTTAACCTTGACCCTAACCTAAAACCCTGACCAAAAAAAAAATATAATACAAACGTTTCTTCAGAGAGGTCGGAAAGTGCGGCCGTACACTTCAGTAAAACCAATAAGTTTCCATCCTCTAGATCGCCTTTTCATCTTTTCAGAACAGTTAACTTTAAGAAAATATCTCTATTCGAATCCATTCTACACCTGTGTGAAGATTGAAGTCAAAGGCACTTTTCATACTCTGTACATAGATATTTATTTTTGGAAATTTCTGACGCAGGCGTACTCACAAAAAGGGCAAACATTCGAACAGATGAAAAAGTGCACCTCAAAAACCCTCGTCAAAGTCCACTGCCCTCGTCAAAATTACTACCTTGAACCTAACCCCAACACTTTCCTAGATCCTAATCCAAACACTGACAAAAAAAACAAAAAAAAACAGAAACATGTCTTCTGAGAGGTCGGAAAGTGCGTCCGTACACTTCAGTCAATCCAATAAGCTGCCATCCTTTAGATTGCCTTTTCATCATTTCGGAACAGTTAACTTTAAGAAATTATCTCTACTCGAATCAATTCTACACCTGTTTGAAGATTGAAGTCAAAGGCACTTTTCATACTCTGTACCTAGAAATATTTTGGAAATTTCTGACGCATGCGTAGTCACAAAAAGGGCAAATATTCGCAGAGTTGAAAAAGGGCACCTCACTTACCCTTGTCAAAGTTACTTCCCTGAACCTAACCCTAACACTTAACTTTGACCTTAACCTAAAACCCTGACCAAAAAAAAAATATAATACAAACGTTTCTTCAGAGAGGTCGGAAAGTGCGGCCGTACACTTCAGTAAAACCAATAAGTTTCCATCCTCTAGATCGCCTTTTCATCTTTTCAGAACAGTTAACTTTAAGAAAATATCTCTATTCGAATCCATTCTACACCTATGTGAAGATTGAAGTCAAAGACACTTTTCATACTCTGTACATAGATATTTATTTTGGGAAATTTCTGACGCAGGCGTAGTCACAAAAAGGGCAAACATTCGAAAAGATGAAAAAGTGCACCTCAAAAACCCTCGTCAAAGTCCACTGCCCTCGTCAAAATTACTACCTTGAACCTAACCCTAACACTTACCTTGACCCTAATCTAAACACTGACAAAAAAAAACAGAAACGTGTCTTCAGAGAGGTCGGAAAGTGCGGCCGTACACTTCAGTCAATCCAATAAGCTTCTATCATCTAGATTGCCTTTTCATCATTTCGGAACAGTTAACTTTAAGAAAATATCTCTACTCGAATCAATTCTACACCTGTTTGAAGATTGAAGTCAAAGGCACTTTTCATACTCTGTACCTAGAAATATTTTGGAAATTTCTGACGCATGCGTAGTCACAAAAAGGGCAAATATTCGAACAGATGAAAAAGTGCACCTCAAAAACCCTTGTCAAAGTCCACTGCCCTCGTCAAAATTACTACCTTGAACCTAACCCCAACACTTACCTAGATCCTAATCCAAACACTGACAAAAAAAAACCAAAATAAACAGAAACGTGTCACAAAAAGGGCAAATATTCGCAGAGTTGAAAAAGGGCATCTCACTTACCCTTGTCAAAGTTACTTCCCTGAACCTAACCCTAACACTTAACCTTGACTCTAACCTAAAACCCTGACCAAAAAAAAATATAATACAAACGTTTCTTCAGAGAGGCCGTACACTTCAGTAAAACCAATAAGTTTCCATCCTCTAGATCGCCTTTTCATCTTTTCAGAACAGTTAACTTTAAGAAAATATCTCTATTCGAATCCATTCTACACCTATGTGAAGATTGAAGTCAAAGGCACTTTTCATACTCTGTACATAGATATTTATTTTGGGAAATTTCTGACGCAGGCGTAGTCACAAAAAGGGCAAACATTCGAAAAGATGAAAAAGTGCACCTCAAAAACCCTCGTCAAAGTCCACTGCCCTCGTCAAAATTACTACCTTGAACCTAACCCTAACACTTACCTTGACCCTAATCTAAACACTGACAAAAAAAACCAGAAACGTGTCTTCAGAGAGGTCGGAAAGTGCGGCCGTACACTTCAGTCAATCCAATAAGCTTCTATCCTCTAGATTGCCTTTTCATCATTTCGGAACAGTTAACTTTAAGAAAATATCTCTACTCGAATCAATTCTACACCTGTTTGAAGATTGAAGTCAAAGGCACTTTTCATACTCTGTACCTAGAAATATTTTGGAAATTTCTGACGCATGCGTAGTCACAAAAAGGGCAAATATTCGCAGAGTTGAAAAAGGGCACCTCACTTACCCTTGTCAAAGTTACTTCCCTGAACCTAACCCTAACACTTAACCTTGACCCTAACCTTAAACCCTGACCAAAAAAAAAAAATATAATACAAACGTTTCTTCAGAGAGGTCAGAAAGTGCGGCCGTACACTTCAGTAAAACCAATAAGTTTCCATCCTCTAGATCGCCTTTTCATCTTTTCAGAACAGTTAACTTTAAGAAAATATCTCTATTCGAATCCATTCTACACCTGTGTGAAGATTGAAGTCAAAGGCATTTTTCATACTCTGTACATAGATATTTATTTTTGGAAATTTCTGACGCAGGCGTACTCACAAAAAGGGCAAACATTCGAACAGATGAAAAAGTGCACCTCAAAAACCCTCGTCAAAGTCCACTGCCCTCGTCAAAATTACTACCTTGAACCTAACCCTAACACTTACCTTGACCCTAATCCAAACACTGACAAAAAAACAGAATTGTGTCTTCTGAGAGGTCGGAAAGTGCGTCCGTACACTTCAGTCAATCCAATACGCTGCCATCCTTTAGATTGCCTTTTCATCTATTCGGAACAGTTAACTTTAAGAAAATATCTCTACTCGAATCAATTCTACATCTGTTTGAAGATTGAAATCAAAGGCACTTTTCATACTCTGTACCTAGAAATATTTTGGAAATTTCTGACCCATGCGCAGTCACAAAAAGGGCAAACATTCGCAGAGTTGAAAAAGGGCACCTCACTTACCCTTGTCAAAGTTACTTCCCTGAACCTAACCCTAACACTTAACCTTGACCCTAACCTAAAACCCTGACAAAAAAAAATATCATACAAACGTTTCCTCAGAGAGGTCGGAAACTGCGGCCATACACTTCAGTAAAACCAATAAGTTTCCATCCTCTAGATCGCCTTTTCATCTTTTCAGAACAGTTAACTTTAAGAAAATATCTCTATTCGAATCCATTCTACACCTATGTGAAGATTGAAGTCAAAGGCACTTTTCATACTCTGTACATAGATATTTATTTTTGGAAATTTCTGACGCAGGCGTAGTCACAAAAAGGGCAAACATTCGAAAAGATGAAAAAGTGCACCTCGAAAACCCTCGTCAAAGTCCACTGCCCTCGTCAAAATTACTACCTTGAACTTAACCCTAACACTTACCTTGACCCTTATCCAAACACTGACAAAAAAAAACAGAAACGTGTCTTCAGAGAGGTCGGAAAGTGCGGCCGTACACTCCAGTCAATCCAATAAGCTTCTATCCTCTAGATTGCCTTTTCATCATTTCGGAACAGTTAATTTTAAGAAAATATCTCTACTCGAATCAATTCTACACCTGTTTGAAGATTGAAGTCAAAGGCACTTTTCATACTCTGTACCTAGAAATATTTTGGAAATTTCTGACGCATGCGTAGTCACAAAAAGGGCAAATATTCGCAGAGTTGAAAAAGGGCACCTCACTTACCCTTGTCAAAGTTACTTCCCTGAACCTAACCCTAACACTTAACCTTGACCCTAACCTAAAACCCTGACCAAAAAAAAATATAATACAAACGTTTCTTCGGAGAGGTCGGAAAATGCGGCCGTACACTTCAGTAAAACCAATAAGTTTCCATCCTCTAGATCGCCTTTTCATCTTTTCAGAACAGTTAACTTTAAGAAAATATCTCTATTCGAATCAATTCTACACCTGTGTAAAGATTGAAGTCAAAGGCACTTTTCATACTCTGTACATAGATATTTATTTTTGGAAATTTCTGACGCAGGCGTACTCACAAAAAGGGCAAACATTCGAACAGATGAAAAAGTGCACCTCAAAAACCCTCGTCAAAGTCCACTGCCCTCGTCAAAATTACTACCTTGAACCTAACCCCAACACTTACCTAGATCCTAATCCAAACACTGACAAAAAAAAACAAAAAAAACAGAAACGTGTCTTCTGAGAGGTCGGAAAGTGCGTCCGTACACTTCAGTCAATCCAATAAGCTGCCATCCTTTAGATTGCCTTTTCATCTTTTCGGAACAGTTAACTTTAAGAAAATATCTCTATTCGAATCAATTCTACACCTGTTTGAAGATTGAAATCAAAGGCACTTTTCATACTCTGTACCTAGAAATATTTTGGAAATTTCTGACGCATGCGCAGTCACAAAAAGGGCAAACATTCGCAGAGTTGAAAAGGGCACCTCACTTACCCTTGTCAAAGTTACTTCCCTGAACCTAACCCTAACACTTAACCCTAACCTAAAACCCTGACCAAAAAAAATATAATACAAACGTTTCCTCAGAGAGGTCGGAAAGTGCGGCCATACACTGCAGTAAAACCAATAAGTTTACATCCTCTAGATCGCCTTTTCATCTTTTCAGAACAGTTAACTTTTAGAAAATATCTCTATTCGAATCCATTCTACACCTATTTGAAGATTGAAGTCAAAGGCACTTTTCATACTCTGTACCTAAAAATATTTTGGAAATTTCTGACGCATGCGCAGTCACAAAAAGGGCAAACATTCGAAAAGGTGAAAAAGTGCACCTCACTTACCCTCGTCAAAGTCTACTTTCCTCGTCGAAATTACTACCTTGAACCTAACATTAACACTTACCTTGACCCAAACCCAAACACTGACAAAAAAAAAAAAAAAAAAAAAAACCAGAAACGTGTCTTCAGACAAGTCGGAAAGTGCGGCCGTACACTTAAGTCAATGCAATAAGCTTCCATCCTCTAGATTCCTTTTTCATCTTTTCGGAACAGTTAACTTTAAGAAAGTATCTCTACTCGAATCAATTCTACACCTATTTGAAGATTGAAGTCAAAGGCACTTTTCATACTCTGTACCTAGAAATATTTTGGAAATTTCTGACGCATGCGCAGTCACAAAAAGGGCAAACATTCGCAGAGTTGAAAGTAACATGAACCTAACCCTAACATATAACCTTGACCCTAACCTAAAACCTTGACCAAAAAAGAATAATAATACAAACGTTTCTTCAGAGAGGTCGGAAAGTGCGGCGTACACTTTAGTAAAACCAATAAGTTTCCATCCTCTAGATCGCCTTTTCATCTTTTCGGAACAGTTAACTTTAAGAAAATATCTCTACTCAAATCTATTCTACACCTGTTTTAAGATTGAAGTCAAAGGCACTTTTCATACTCTGTACTTTGAAATTTCTGACGCATGCGCAGTCACAAAAAGGGCAAACATTCGCAGAATTGAAAAAGGTCACCTCACTTACCCCCGTCAAAGTTACTTCCCTGAAGCTAACCCTAACATGTAACCTTGACCCTAACGTAAAACACTGACCGAAAAACAAAAATTTAAAAAACATCTTTCGATTCTTAAATTTTACAGCAATACAACAAAAAACAAAATGACCTGGGATTCAGTAAGCTTAGTATATATCTGAAATAGCTGCATAGTTTGATGAAAATCCAATCTGATTGGAAAAAGTTATTAAAAAAATTAGTGTACTATCTCTATTTTGTCCGACCTGCAAATTCTAGCTTTTTTTTTACCAAGATAATTTAATTCTAAAATTTGACAGCAATATAACAAAAAACAAAATGACAGTGGATTCAGTAAGCCTTATAGATATCTAAGATAGCTGCATAGTTTGATGAAAATCCAAGTTGATTTAAAAAAGTTGTAAAAAGTGAACTATTTATTTTCTTTAATTTATATTCAAAACATGTTGTCTAAAATTGTAATGTTAAATTCTGTTAGAATATTATACAACAGCATTATCATTCCGTTGTTTTTGGCACTAAGGATGAAAAAATTTACAAAAGATACAGCAATACAACAAAAAACTAAATGACATTGGATTCATTAAGCTTAATATATATCTAAGATACCTACATAGTTTGATGAAAATCAAAGTTGATTTGAAAAAGTTATTAAAAAAATTAAAGTGTACAATCTCTATTTTGTCCGAATTGCAAATCCTAGCTTTTTTTACCTAGAATAATGAAATTCTTAAATTTGACAGCAATACAACATAACACAAAATGACATGAGATACCGACAAATTTATTTTGTAAAGGTAGATAACTCCTATAAAATGTCATCGAATCTCTTTGATCCAAATTAGCCAAAAATTCCTGAGGATGTAACGAACAATATGTAAAAGGAATTTTGTTGCTATCTTTTTTTGTTACGAAGGAGATGCACACAGATGATAAACAGTGAATAGGGAGATAACTCTTACAAAGTAAATGGTTCCCCTTAGCAGGGTGAAATTTAAAAGCGCATAAACTATACGATACCATATTAGAAATATCTAAGCGACATATTGCGAAACAAATATTTATCGCAAGAACAAAATTTGGCGGAAAAAAAAATAAATAATAATTAAAAACCAATTGTTCAGAGAACAATTGAAAGTCTTTCCACACCAAAGAAATTTGGATAAGAAGGTAGTTTCTTCATACTGATGCGATAAATAATGGTTTAATTATCTTTTTCAGTGATATAAGGGAGATAATATGCTACTTCCGGTGAAATGAATGTCACATCCGGTCTCATATGATAGCTTCTTTCACACTGATTCCAAAAATATATAGTTTCTATATACTTTTGAATGTAGAATGGGAGATAATTGGCCACTTCCGGTTTGTTGGAAGTCATTTTTAGTCTTCAGTTATCTGTTCATGTATCTTTATGACAAAATATATGGATTCTGAGTACTTTTATGTGAAAAAATTGCAAAAAAAGCTACTTCCGGTTTTCCCAAGGTCACTTCCGGTAGCCATTTTTCAAGGTCATTTGTCACTTAACCTTTTGTATAAGGTCAAATGTCTTTATAATGAACTTAATTGAAGTTATTATCAAATAACCTCATATCAAGACATTTCAGGGGCATCAACTCCTATAAGATGCCATTTAATTGTATAAGACTAAATGTAGCATATCTTCACTACAATAAAGCTGACATTTTGCACTTGTTCTTTTATATGTATCTCTCAAAGTGTCAGAGAAAATGCAAAAACAAGCAAAAGTCACAATTGAGAACTTGACCTTGACCTTTGACCTTGACCTAATTTTCTAAGTTAGGACCCAGGGGACTCAAATAAAAACATTCCAGGGTTATACGGTTAACGGTTTATGAGTTAAAAAGACATACCGACAAATTTATTCCGTAAAGGTACATAACTCCTATAAAATTTCATCGAATCGCTTCGATCCAAATACGCCAAAAATTACTGAGGATGTAACGAACAATTTGTAAAAGAATTATGTCGCTATCTTGTTTTGTTACAAAGGAGATGCACACAGAGGATAAACAGTGAAAAGGGAGATAACTCTTACATAGAAAATGGTTCGCCTTAGCAGGGTGAAATTTAAAAGCGCATAAACTATACGATACCCTATGAGAAATATCTAAGCGACATATTGCGAAACAAACATTTTGCGCAAGAACAAAATTAGGCGGAAGAAAAAAAAAAAAAAAATAATAATCAGAACAAAAACAATAAGTCTTTCCACAGAAAAGTGGAAAGACTTAATAATAATAAATAAAGGGCTGCGCTTTAGCGCATGATACGCCCGCTGCTCTTTTAACTTGTCTTTTATGCTTTAAATGAATTTATATGATCAACTATAAATATATATACAAATCAAAAGGGATGTTACATTAATATATTCACCAAAGTTTCATAAAATCCCCCTTTTTTAAGTATAAAAATTCATAACTTAAGAAAACGTAAAATCTAAAATTTATAAAAACGGAAAGGGAGCTTATGTCAATAGATATAAACAATTCATCAAAGTTGCATAAAATTTTGTGAAAGTGTTAGTTATTGTCCCAAAATTGGAAAATCACCCCTTTTTTAAGCATAAAAATTCATAACACAGAAATGTAAAATCAGAAATTTATAAAAATTGAAAGGGAGCTTACATCAATAGATATAAACAATTCACCAGTTTCATGGACATTGGTGAAAGCCTTTTTGAGTTATTGTCCGAAGTGTTGAAAATACCCCTTTTTTTTATGAATAAAGCCCCATAAATCCAAAACTTAAAATCTGAAATTTATAAGAATTGAAAGGGAGCTTACATCAATAGATATAAACAATTCACCAAAGTTTCATGGACAACAATTTCAAGGTCATAAACCAAGGACCTCAAATCAAAAGACCATAGGTCTTAATTTTATTTGGTTAATGAGTTATATCACCATACGCATATTTTTTAATAACAGAGGGGAGAAAACTCACATTTACGTTCAACGTACCCTTGCAATCAAAATTTACGTGTTACTACATGTCACAACAAACAATTTAGAAAAAATAATTTGTCGATATCTTATACGGTTTCTGGAAATGAGTGGAAATGAGCCAAATTAAAATATTAGAATATGACCTTCACCTTTGACCTTGACCTAATTTTCATTTTTTTGGACCAAGGACCTCAAATCAAAAGATCCTAGGTCTCTATCACTTATGGTTTACAAGATAGAAATGCATATCACTTATATTAAATGCATAAGGGGAAATAACTTTCATATGGAGCGTTCATATCGCTTCGGTCAAAATAGGACAAATCATGTGAAGGATATAACAAGCAATTTTGTAAAATAAATTTGTCTTAATCTTTTACGGTTGCGAAGGAGTAGTGAACACAAGGAAAACAGTGTTTGGGGAGATAACTCCTATAAAGAAAAGTATTCGGTTACGCAGGGTAAATTTCAAAAGCGCATAAACTGTTCAATATCATATACCAAATATCTAAGCGACATATTGTGAAACAAATATTTATCGCAAGAACAAAATTAGGCGGAAGAAAAAAAAAAAAAAATCAGAAGAAAAACAACAAGTCTTTCCACAGAAAAGAAAAGTGGAAAGACTTAATAATCAGAACAAAAACAATAAGTCTTTCCACTGAAACAGAAAAGTGGAAAGACTTAATAATAATAATAATAATCAGAACAAATACAATAGGTCTTTCCACAGAAAAGTGGAAAGACCTAATTACTACACAAGAAACAACACAGAGAGACAAAGAATACCATGAGCTAGATTTTGAGGTGTTTTTTCATGATCTATTTCTCTGGAAATAAATGAATTGTTCATGGAGAAATAAGAACAAAACAGTAATGGATCTTTTATTTGTGGTGATATTCACAACAAAATATACATGTATGTATGCAGTTAACAAATACAACAAAAGTAAACACTAAAACGTACACTCTCATACAGTTAGCACTAAAAACCTTGCATTTCATTTCAAAACAAACACTCATGCCTTATAAATAACACATACAAACTACTCCACACTCACATAGCACAAAAAGTAGACCCAAAACACAAGCACTAAAAAAATAATATTTACATTTTTACATCAAACATTCTAACAAGTATACACTAACAAAAACAAAGATTGTAATTTTTTCAAAGAGAAAGTTTCATAAGAATGTTCCTTTTAAACTATGTAATGAAATTAAAGATTCATATATTTATCTTGGTCTGCTATGTAATTATAACGGAAACTTCTCTTAAGCTCGAAAAAAAAGTGGTAGACTGTATTTGATGCATTGGTGGTTATTTTTTTGACCTTCTACTCGGAAATATGGGGGTTTGAAAATAAAAATAATACTGGAAAAAATATATCTACAGTTAAATTATATTTACATTTTTACATCAAACATTCTAACAAGTATACACTAACAAAAACAAAGATTGTAATTTTTTCAAAGAGAAAGTTTCATAAGAATGTTCCTTTTAAACTATGTAATGAAATTATTGAAATTAAAGATTCATATGTTTATCTTGGTCTGCTATATAATTACAACGGAAACTTCTCTTAAGCTCGAAAAAAAAAAGTGGTAGACTGTATTTGATGCATTGGTGGTTATTTTTTTGACCTACTACTCGGAAATATGGGGGTTTGAAAATAAAAATAATACTGAAAAAAATATATCTACAGTTAAATTATATTTACATTTTTACATCAAACATTCTAACAAGTATACACTAACAAAAACAAAGATTGTAATTTTTTCAAAGATAAAGAATGTTCCTTTTAAACTATGTATTAGTGGTTATTTTGACCTACTCCTCAGACATATGGGGGATTGAAAATAAAAGAAATACTGAAGGCTCCATTTGCAGCAGATCTAAATGAGTGTCTATTACTAACATGTCGTTGAAGTCTACTATCTGAACTGCACCTGGAGTTGGTGACAGTGCTAGGGTTGGTGACACTGCTGGGGCAGGTGACACTGCTGGGGCAGGTGACACTGCTGGGGCAGGTGACACTGCTGGAGTTGAAGGTGGTCCAGCCTGTATAAATATGAAAATGAAATATAAGTTGTTATCTTAAAATATCTTGTATTGGTAATCAATTAATATATCTAATAAAATCTTACAAAAACAAATGTTCAACAACACGCCAATACATACGATTTTGAAATGTTTAAAAAGTAAAAACACAAAAATACTGAACTCTGAAAAAAATTCAAAAAGGAAAGTCCCAAATCAAATGGCAAAATCAAAAGTTCAAACACATCAAACGAATGGATAACAACTGTCACAATGCAATTGTCTACAGATCCCTACTTTTTTTAACTTATGACTTATAGTATATCACATATTTTCGTTTCTGTACAATAAGGTAAAATCCATAGTCGAAGAACTGAATAAAATTTAAACCATTATTGAAATTTGATAAATGATTGAACTTGAATAAACAGTTGATAAAGATAGGTGCAGATATCCCAGATGCAATCAGAACGATATCTCTCATTAACATTGTCGATAATAAAACCAGAAATCTCATTCTGCATTTGTATGAAACAAATTATATGATATAATTTCATTTCACTGTTACATTTGTATGACACAAATTACAATTATATAAAATCAACTCATGTTTGATACTGCTTAAAGATTTTGTACCATATAATTACCTTATGCACTAATCTCTCATGTCGTCGTAGAGCATATCTGGATTTAAAATCCTTTGTACAGATGACACACTTATAAGTCTGAAATATTAAAACAAAGCATTTAAAATATATGATCACATTTTTAGGGGACAATTATATATATAATATTTATATTAATCAGGATAAAAAGTGACAATACTTTTGTTTATTTTATTAACATTCATGAAATTGCTTCATATTTGGTTATTTTTTTTCACAGAAATGATTTTTAAAAATATAGGTAAAAAAATATAGGTTTACAATTGAATAATTTGAAGTCACTTGCCAAAATGTTTTTCTAATCTTGCTGGTAAATTATACAACAACATTTAAATGATGTTCTTTTTGTTCTCAAGGATGAACAACAAAAAGAGAGCTGTATAAGTCTAGAGTTAGCATCATGTCGATAATGATTAAAAGTGACAATATTTCCTTTTTTCATTAATATTTTTGTACTGGTCTGTTATTTGAGTCATTTTTATACTTCATGTTGGAAATTTACACATAAAAGTGAAGAATATTTACTTTCGAAATTGCAAAACATGTTGTTTCACAATATAAAAAAAATATCAATATTTTTAATTTTGTTAGAATATTTTACAAGAACATTAAAATTCTGTTCTTTTTGTCAGTAAGGATGAATAGTTCTGCAAAAATTGAGTATTCTAATACTGTAAAATCAGAAATCATTGCGTGCATTTATCATGGCAATTTTGTCATTTTAGACTTAAATGCGATTTTAATTTATACGATTTTGAGAAAAATCTTGTTTAATTGATATAAGATATTTCAAAATGCGAGTTTAAATTATTGCGTTTACAACTCTGTCGCATTTTTTACAATAATAAAAACCTCGCATTAATTTCTGAATTTACAGTAGTCTATAGTTACATATATTTATGTTGATAGCGTTAAATAATAACAATATGTCTTTGATTATTTATATAATTTGAACTAGTCTGCTAATTGGGTACTTTTCATAACTTAGATTGATTTATGTAGACATAAATGTGAAGTTTAAGTTTAGAAATTTAATAATTATTGTTGCATAAAACAAAGGTGCCATATGTTCCATTTTATTAAAATACTATACAACAGCATTACAAATCTGTTCTTTTTCTCCCTAAGGAAGAATAGTTTTACCAAAAAAAGAGAGATGTATAAGAGTAGGGTGTACATAAATAACAATAACAAGTGACGATACTTCTTTTTTTTTATATTCTTGTACTGCCACCATATTTTGGTAATTCTTACTCAACAACATGGATTTTAAGACAGGTATAGAAATTTAAGTCTAAAGTTGCAAATTTTGATGCCACACAAAAAAAATGTTGCCAATATGTATATTTGTTTCAGTATATCATATAAAAGCCTAAAAATTATGTTCTTTTTGTTCTGAAGGAAGAGTGGTTTTACAAAACTAGAGAGCTGAATAAGTATAAGGTTAGCATTAACTTTGTCAATAATGATTAAAGGTGACAATATTTCTTTTTCTCACTAATATCTTTGTACTGGTCTGATAATTGATTACTTTTTAAACCTCAGATTGGTCTGTTCAACCTAAATGTGAAAAAAATTAAAAAAAAAAAAAAATGATGTGACATTACAAAAAGATGCAGTTATTAATATGAATATCCATCACAATAAAAAGTTAAAGTTTCTTTTATTTCATTAATATTGTTGAACTGCCATCATATTTTGGTAATTCATACTCCACAGAATTGATTTTAAGACATAAAGGTAAAGAAATTTAAGTTTAAAATTGCAAAATTTATTGCCACACACAAAAAAAGTGCCAAGTTTTCATTTGTTTTAGAAAATTATACAAAGGGCATCTAAATTATGTTCTTTATGTCCATAAGGATGAGTGGTTTTACAAAAATAAAGAGCTTTATAAGTCAAATGTTAGCATTAATTATGTCGATAATGATAAAAAGTGACAATATTTCTTTTTTCAATAAAATTGCATAAAAGTTCTGTTCTTTTTTTTTTCTCTAAGGAGGAATAGTTTTACAAGACTGATAGCTCTATAAGTGTACTATTAGAAATATGCATATCCATAACAATTAAAAAGTGACAATACTTCTTTTATTTTATTATTATTTTTTACTGCCTTAATATTTGGGTATTTTTATTCCACTGAATAGATTTTATATATATAAAAAAGGTAGTTTTAAATGGCAAAATGAGTTGCCACATGCAAATGAAGTGCCTAAATTTTCATTTGTTTTAAAATCCTATACAACGTCATCTTAATTATGTTTAATTATGTAACGATGAATAGTTAAACAAAAAAAACAAGAGCTCTATGAGTCTATAATCTAAATTGATGTCCAAAATGATAAAAGATGATTGTAATTTTACTTGTGATTTTCCTTTTTACAATATTTTTGTACTGGCCTGACATTTGAGTATTTTTATACCTCAGATTTGCTACACATGAAAGTGAAGAATTTTTAGTTTTCAATTGCAAATATGTTGTCCCATTAATGGAAATAAGTAATATTTCAGTTAGTAATATTCATATCTATCACAATAAAAAGTGATGCCACTTCTTTTATTTTATTAATATAAATGTATGTTTAGAATTGCATTTTTTTTCCCTCAATTTTATTAGAATTTTATATGAAAACATCTAAATTAAGTTTTTTTTTATATTCAATAGCTTAAGAAGAGTCAGATGAGTAATAATTATATCAATCTCAATTAAAAGAGACACTACTTCTTTTATTTTATTAATATTCTTGCACTCTCATTATAGAAAAATGTTTAATTCTGTTAGAATATTATACAACGGCATTATCATTCTGTTATTGAAGCACTAAGGATGAAAATTAAAAAAAAATGAAAGTTCTAGTCATCTGTAAGTTACTTATTTTTATGCTAAAAGCATGAAATAGTGGTAAAATGTCTTTTGTTTCTATATATTCCTGACGTTTCTGATAACTGATTACTTTATAAACTTCAGATTGGTTTGTTAGACATTAATGAGAAGAAATCTAAGTTAAGAAATGAAAAAAAAATTGACATTGCATAAAACAAAGATGCTATTTTTTTCAATTTTATTAGAAAACTAAACAACATTAAATTCTGTTCTTTTTGCCAATACGGAGGAATAATTTTACTTAATTGATAGCTTTAAAAGAGTTAGGTGAGTAATATCTATATTGATCTCAATAAAAAGTGACACTATTTCTTTTATTTTATTAATATTCTTGAACTGGTTTCATATTTAGTTATTTCAAAACATGTAGTCTAAAATTGTAATGTTTAATTCTGTTAGAATATTATACAACGGCTTTATAATTCTGTTATTTTTGGTACTAAAGATGAAATGTTTTACAAAAAATGAAAATTCCAGTAGTCTAAAGCTACTTATATTTCTGCTAAAAGTATTAAATAGTGACAAAAGTTCTTTTGTTTCTATATATATTTTTGAACTGGTCTGATAATTGATTACTTTTTAAACTTCAGATTGGTTTGTTACATGGTCTTATTTGGGCCTATTATATCTGACTATGCAGTATGGGCTTTGCTCATTGTTGAAGGCTGTACAGTGACCTGTAGTTGTTAATGTTAGTGTCATTTTGGTCTCTTGTGGACAGTTGTCTCATTGGCAATCATACCACATCTTCTTTTTGATATATATGGTTAGACATTAATGAAAAGAAATTCAAACAAATGATGTCGCATACAATGAAGATGCTAATATTTTCTATTTTATTAAAAAATTATACAACGACATTTAAATTCTGTTCTTTTTGCCAATACGGATGAATTATTTTACTAAATTAATAGCTTTAAAAGAGTCAGGTGAGTAATATCTATATCGATCTCAATTAAAAGTGAACTATTTATTTTCTTTAATTTATATTCAAAACATGTTGTCTAAAATTGTAATGTTAAATTCTGTTAGAATATTATACAACAGCATTATCATTCCGTTGTTTTTGGCACTAAGGATGAAAAAATTTACAAAAGATACAGCAATACAACAAAAAACTAAATGACATTGGATTCATTAAGCTTAATATATATCTAAGATACCTACATAGTTTGATGAAAATCAAAGTTGATTTGAAAAAGTTATTAAAAAAATTAAAGTGTACTATCTCTATTTTGTCCGAATTGCAAATCCTAGCTTTTTTATACCAAGATAACTTTAAATTTTTAAATTTTTCATTTTCAGCAATACAACAAAAAACTAAATGACATTGGATTCATTAAGCTTAATATATATCTAAGATACCTACATAGTTTGATGAAAATCCAAGTTGATTTGAAAAAGTTATTAAAAAATTTAAAGTGTACTATCTCTATTTTGTTCGAACTGCAAATTCTAGCTTTTTTGACCTAGAGTAATTTAATTTTTAAATTTTTCAGCAATACAACAAAAAACTCAATGACATGGGATTCAGTAAGCTTAATATATATCTAAGATACCTACATAGTTTGATGAAAATTCAAGTTGATTTGAAAAAGTAATTAAAAAATTTAAAGTGTACTATCTTTATTTTGTCCGAATTGCAAATCCTAGCTTTTTTATACCAAGATAACTTTAAATTTTTAAATTTTTCATTTTCAGCAATACAACAAAAAACTAAATGACATTGGATTCATTAAGCTTAATATATATCTAAGATACCTACATAGTTTGATGAAAATCCAAGTTGATTTGAAAAAGTTATTAAAAAATTTAAAGTGTACTATCTCTATTTTGTCCGAATTGCAAATCCTAGCTTTTTTATACCAAGATAACTTAATTCTTTAATTTTACAGCAATACAACAAATAACTAATTGACATGGGATTCAGTAAGCTTAATATATATGTAAGATAGCTGCATAGTTTGATGATGATCCAAGTTGATTTGAAAAAGTTATTAAAAAAATTAAAGTGTACTATGTCCATTTTGTTCGAAATGCAAATTCTAGCTTTTTTGACCTAGATTAATTTAATTTTTAAATTTTTCAGCAATACAACAAAAAACTAAATGACATGGGATTCGGTAAGCTTTATATATATCTAAGATACCTACATAGTTTGATGAAAATCCAAGTTGATTTGAAAAAGTTATTAAGTTAGGGTTAGGGTTAGGGTTAACTATCTCTATTTTGTCCGAATTGCAAATCCTAGCTTTTTTATACCAAGATAACTTTAATTCTTAAATTTTACAGCAATACAACAAATAACTAATTGACATGGGATTCAGTAAGCTTAATATATATGTAAGATTGCTGCATAGTTTGATGAACATCCAAGTTGATTTGAAAAAGTTATTAAAAAAATTAAAGTGTACTATGTCCATTTTGTTCGAACTGCAAATTCTAGCTTTTTTGACCCAGAGTAATTTAATTTTTAAATTTTACAGCAATACAACAAAAAACTAAATGAAATGGGATTCATTAAGCTTAATATATATGTTAGATAGCTGCATAGTTTGATGAACATCCAAGTTGATTTGAAAAAGTTATTAAAAAAAATAAAGTGTACTATGTCCATTTTGTTCGAACTGCAAATTCTAGCTTTTTTGACCTAGAGTAATTTAATTTTAAAATTTTACAGCAATACAACAAAAAACTAAATGACATGGGATTCAGTAAGCTTAATATATATCTAAGATACCTACATAGTTTGATGAAAATCCAAGTTGATTTGAAAAAGTTATTAAAAAAATTAAAGTGTACTATCTCTATTTTGTCCGAATTGCAAATCCTAGCTTTTTTATACCAAGATAACTTTAAATTCTTAAATTTTTCAGCAATACAACAAATAACGAATTGACATGGGATTCAGTAAGCTTAATATATATGTAAGATAGCCGCATAGTTTGAAGAACATTCAAGTTGATTTGAAAAAGTTATTAAAAAAATTAAAGTGTACTATCTCTATTTTGTTCGAACTGCAAATTCTAGCTTTTTTGACCTAGAGTAATTTAATTTTTAAATTTTACAGCAATACAACAAAAAACTAAATGACATGGGATTCAGTAAGCTTAATATATATCTAAGATACCTACATAGTTTGATGAAAATCCAAGTTGATTTGAAAAAGTTATTAAAAAAATTAAAGTGTAATATCTCTATTTTGTCCGAATTGCAAATCCTAGCTTTTTTATACCAAGATAACTTTAATTCTTAAATTTTACAGCAATACAACAAATAACAAATTGACATGGGATTCAGTAAGCTTAATATATATGTAAGATAGCTGCATAGTTTGATGAACATCCAAGTTGATTTGAAAAAGTTATTAAAAAAATTAAAGTGTACTATCTCTATTTTGTTCGAACTGCAAATTCTAGCTTTTTTGACCTAGTTTAATTTAATTTTTAAATTTTACAGCAATACAACAAAAAACTCAATGACATGGGATTCAGTAAGCTTAATATATATCTAAGATACCTACATAGTTTGATGAAAATCCAAGTTGATTTGAAAAAGTTATTAAAAAAATTAAAGTGTAATATCTCTATTTTGTCCGAATTGCAAATTCTAGCTTTTTTGACCTAGATTAATTTAATTTTTAAATTTTTCATTTTCAGCAATACAACAAAAAACTAAATGACATTGGATTCATTAAGTTTAATATATATCTAAGATACCTACATAGTTTGATGAAAATCCAAGTTGATTTGAAAAAGTTATTAAAAAAATTAAAGTGTACTATCTCTATTTTGTTCGAACTGCAAATTCTAGCTTTTTTGACCTAGATTAATTTAATTTTTAAATTTTACAGCAATACAACAAAAAACTCAATGACATGGGATTCAGTAAGCTTAATATATATCTAAGATACCTACATAGTTTGATGAAAATCCAAGTTGATTTGAAAAAGTTATTAAAAAAATTAAAGTGTAATATCTCTATTTTGTCCGAATTGCAAATCCTAGCTTTTTTATACCAAGATAACTTTAATTCTTAAATTTTACAGCAATACAACAAATAACAAATTAACATGGGATTCAGTAAGCTTAATATATATGTAAGATAGCTGCATACTTTGATGAACATCCAAGTTGATTTGAAAAAGTTATTAAAAAAATTAAAGTGTACTATGTCCATTTTGAGACAGGTTAGTTTTACCCTACTGATGACAAGTCGTTGCAATGGTAATCCTGCTCAGTACGAGAGGAACCGCAGGTTCAGACATTTGGTTTCGAAATGCAAATTCTAGCTTTTTTGACCTAGATTAATTTAATTTTAAAATTTTTCAGCAATACAACAAAAAACTAAATGACATGGGATTCGGTAAGCTTTATATATATCTAAGATACCTACATAGTTTGATGAAAATCCAAGTTGATTTGAAAAAGTTATTAAAAAAATTAAAGTGTACTATCTCTATTTAGTTCGAACTGCAAATTCTAGCTTTTTTGACCTAGATTAATTTATTTTTTAAATTTTACAGCAATACAACAAAAAACTCAATGACATGGGATTCAGTAAGCTTAATATATATTTAAGATACCTACATAGTTTGATGAAAATCCAAGTTGATTTGAAAAAGTTATTAAAAAAATTAAAGTGTACTATGTCCATTTTGTTCGAAATGCAAATTCTAGCTTTTTTGACCTAGATTAATTTAATTTTAAAATTTTTCAGCAATACAACAAAAAACTAAATGACATGGGATTCGGTAAGCTTTATATATATCTAAGATACCTAAATAGTTTGATGAAAATCCAAGTTGATTTGAAAAAGTTATTAAAAAAATTAAAGTGTACTATCTCTATTTAGTTCGAACTGCAAATTCTAGCTTTTTTGACCTAGATTAATTTATTTTTTAAATTTTACAGCAATACAACAAAAAACTCAATGACATGGGATTCAGTAAGCTTAATATATATCTAAGATACCTACATAGTTTGATGAAAATCCAAGTTGATTTGAAAAAGTCATTAAAAAAATTAAAGTGTACTATGTCCATTTTGTTCGAAATGCAAATTCTAGCTTTTTTGACCTAGATTAATTTAATTTTAAAATTTTTCAGCAATACAACAAAAAACTAAATGACATGGGATTCAGTAAGCTTAATATATATCTAAGATACCTACATAGTTTGATGAAAATCCAAGTTGATTTGAAAAAGTTATTAAAAAAATTAAAGTGTAATATCTCTATTTTGTCCGAATTGCAAATTCTAGCTTTTTTGACCTAGATTAATTTAATTTTTAAATTTTTCATTTTCAGCAATACAACAAAAAACTAAATGACATTGGATTCATTAAGCTTAATATATATCTAAGATACCTACATAGTTTGATGAAAATCCAAGTTGATTTGAAAAAGTTATTAAACAAATTAAAGTGTACTATCTCTATTTTGTCCGAATTGCAAATCCTAGCTTTTTTATACCAAGATAACTTTAAATTCTTAAATTTTTCAGCAATACACCAAATAACGAATTGAAATGGGATTCAGTAAGCTTAATATATCTGTAAGATAGCCGCATTGTTTGAAGAACATTCAAGTTGATTTGAAAAAGTTATTAAAAAAATTAAAGTGTACTATCTCTATTTTGTTCGAACTGCAAATTCTAGCTTTTTTGACCTAGAGTAATTTAATTTTTAAATTTTTCAGCAATACAACAAAAAACTAAATGACATGGGATTCAGTAAACTTAATATATATCTAAGATACCTACATAGTTTGATGAAAATTCAAGTTGATTTGAAAAAGTAATTAAAAAAATGAAAGTGTACTATCTCTATTTTGTCCGAATTGCAAATCCTAGCTTTTTTATACCAAGATAACTTCATTTCTTAAATTTTACAGCAATACAACAAATAACTAATTGACATGGGATTCAGTAAGCTTAATATATATGTAAGATAGCTGCATACTTTGAAGAACATCCAAGTTGATTTGAAAAAGTTATTAAAAAAATTAAAGTGTACTATCTCTTTTTTGTTCGAACTGCAAATTCTAGCTTTTCTTACCTAGATTAATTTAATTTTTAAATTTTACAGCAAAACAACAAAAAACTCAATGACATGGGATTCAGTAAGCTTAATATATATCTAAGATACCTACATAGTTTGATGAAAATCCAAGTTGATTTGAAAAAGTTATTAAAAAAATTAAAGTGTAATATCTCTATTTTGTCCGAATTGCAAATTCTAGCTTTTTTGACCTAGATTAATTTAATTTTTAAATTTTTCATTTTCAGCAATACAACAAAAAACTAAATGACATGGGATTCGGTAAGCTTTATATATATCTAAGATACCTACATAGTTTGATGAAAATCCAAGTTGATTTGAAAAAGTTATTAAAAAAATTAAAGTGTACTATCTCTATTTAGTTCGAACTGCAAATTCTAGCTTTTTTGACCTAGATTAATTTATTTTTTAAATTTTACAGCAATACAACAAAAAACTCAATGACATGGGATTCAGTAAGCTTAATATATATTTAAGATACCTACATAGTTTGATGAAAATCCAAGTTGATTTGAAAAAGTTATTAAAAAAATTAAAGTGTACTATGTCCATTTTGTTCGAAATGCAAATTCTAGCTTTTTTGACCTAGATTAATTTAATTTTAAAATTTTTCAGCAATACAACAAAAAACTAAATGACATGGGATTCGGTAAGCTTTATATATATCTAAGATACCTACATAGTTTGATGAAAATCCAAGTTGATTTGAAAAAGTTATTAAAAAAATTAAAGTGTACTATCTCTATTTAGTTCGAACTGCAAATTCTAGCTTTTTTGACCTAGATTAATTTATTTTTTAAATTTTACAGCAATACAACAAAAAACTCAATGACATGGGATTCAGTAAGCTTAATATATATCTAAGATACCTACATAGTTTGATGAAAATCCAAGTTGATTTGAAAAAGTCATTAAAAAAATTAAAGTGTACTATGTCCATTTTGTTCGAAATGCAAATTCTAGCTTTTTTGACCTAGATTAATTTAATTTTAAAATTTTTCAGCAATACAACAAAAAACTAAATGACATGGGATTCAGTAAGCTTAATATATATCTAAGATACCTACATAGTTTGATGAAAATCCAAGTTGATTTGAAAAAGTTATTAAAAAAATTAAAGTGTAATATCTCTATTTTGTCCGAATTGCAAATTCTAGCTTTTTTGACCTAGATTAATTTAATTTTTAAATTTTTCATTTTCAGCAATACAACAAAAAACTAAATGACATTGGATTCATTAAGCTTAATATATATCTAAGATACCTACATAGTTTGATGAAAATCCAAGTTGATTTGAAAAAGTTATTAAACAAATTAAAGTGTACTATCTCTATTTTGTCCGAATTGCAAATCCTAGCTTTTTTATACCAAGATAACTTTAAATTCTTAAATTTTTCAGCAATACACCAAATAACGAATTGAAATGGGATTCAGTAAGCTTAATATATCTGTAAGATAGCCGCATTGTTTGAAGAACATTCAAGTTGATTTGAAAAAGTTATTAAAAAAATTAAAGTGTACTATCTCTATTTTGTTCGAACTGCAAATTCTAGCTTTTTTGACCTAGAGTAATTTAATTTTTAAATTTTTCAGCAATACAACAAAAAACTAAATGACATGGGATTCAGTAAACTTAATATATATCTAAGATACCTACATAGTTTGATGAAAATTCAAGTTGATTTGAAAAAGTAATTAAAAAAATGAAAGTGTACTATCTCTATTTTGTCCGAATTGCAAATCCTAGCTTTTTTATACCAAGATAACTTCATTTCTTAAATTTTACAGCAATACAACAAATAACTAATTGACATGGGATTCAGTAAGCTTAATATATATGTAAGATAGCTGCATACTTTGAAGAACATCCAAGTTGATTTGAAAAAGTTATTAAAAAAATCAAAGTGTACTATCTCTTTTTTGTTCGAACTCCAAATTCTAGCTTTTCTTACCTAGATTAATTTAATTTTTAAATTTTACAGCAAAACAACAAAAAACTCAATGACATGGGATTCAGTAAGCTTAATATATATCTAAGATACCTACATAGTTTGATGAAAATCCAAGTTGATTTGAAAAAGTTATTAAAAAAATTAAAGTGTACTATGTCCATTTTGTTCGAACTGCAAATTCTAGCTTTTTTGACCCAGAGTAATTTAATTTTTAAATTTTACAGCAATACAACAAAAAACTAAATGACATTGGATTCATTAAGCTTAACATATATCTAAGATACCTACATAGTTTGATGAAAATCCAAGTTGATTTGAAAAAGTTATTAAAAAAATTAAAGTGTACTATCTCTATTTTGTCCGAATTGCAAATCCTAGCTTTTTTATACCAAGATAACTTTAATTCTTAAATTTTACAGCAATACAACAAAAAAACTAATTGACATGGGATTCAGTAAGCTTAATATAAATGTAAGGTAGCTGCATAGTTTGATGAACATTCAAGTTGATTTGAAAAAGTTATTAAAAAAATTAAAGTGTACTATCTCTATTTTGTTCGAACTGCAAATTCTAGCTTTTTTTACCTAGATTAATTTAATTTTTAAATTTTTCAGCAATAAAAAAAAACAACTAAATGACATGGGATTCAGTAAGCTTAATATATATCTAAGATACTTACATAGTTTGATGAAAATCCAAGTTGATTTGAAAAAGTTATTAAAAAAATTAAAGTGTACTATCTCTATTTTGTTCAAACTGCAAATTCTAGCTTTTTTGACCTAGATTAATTTAATTTTTAAATTTTTCATTTTCAGCAATACAACAAAAAACTAAATGACATTGGATTCATTAAGCTTAATAAATATCTAAGATACCTACATAGTTTGATGAAAATCCAAGTTGATTTGAAAAAGTTATTAAAAAAATTAAAGTGTAATATCTCTATTTTGTCCGAATTGCAAATCCTACCTTTTTTATACCAAGATAACTTTAATTCTTAAATTTTACAGCAATACAACAAATAACTAATTGACATGGGATTCAGTAAGCTTAGGTTTACTTACTATTTTAATAGCTTAAGAGTAGAATAATATTGTAAATGAGTGGAAAACTGGTTTTCTAAATCTTAATCACAAAACACGACACAATTGGTAAATACAAAACTTACAATATGTTTATATTGCAGGTGTTTTAATTATAATTATAAATTATAATAAATTATAAATTAAAAAATCATTAAATTATAATCCTGGTACCTATTGATACCTATTTTAATATTATTATTTTTTTATATAAACACACCTGTTGGTGACCTTCTGCTGTTGTTTTTTTATTTGTCGGGTTGTTCTCTTTGACACATTCCCCATTTCCATTCTCAATTTTACATAATATTTTAAATATATAATATAGTATAGTTACAATAATGAAAAGTTTACCTTATCCATAGCTATTCTTTAATTCTTTTTTATTTTTCATATTAAAATGAACATTTTATATATATGCTTATGTGTTTATTTAACCTAATGAGTATGAGTATGAGTATGAGTTCTTCAACTCAAATAGCCCTTTTATCTCTTGATTAGCCATTTACAATCACAAAGATGCACAAATTACTTATCAAAACAAATAATCACTTAAAAGAATTTAATTATATTCCCTTTAATTTCATATGTTTTATTTTTAATCCAAATAATTATCTACCTTGATTTTTCATTCTTTTTGTGATTGTTTATGGCTAATTAAGAGATAAAAGGACCTTTGAGTAAATAAATTCACACTCATACTAATTGGGTTAAAATAACACATTTGAATATTTAAAAAAAGTTAATTATTGTATGAAACAAAAGAATTAAAGAATAGATCTATACATTTTTTAACTGGTCTAATAATTGATTACTTTCTAACTTCAGATTGGTTTGTTAGACATAAATGAGAAGAAATTTAAGTTCAGAAATTAATATATTGATGTGGCATAAAAAATACATGCTAATATTTTCTATTTTATTAGAAAATTATACAAAGACATTACAATTCTGTTTTTTTTTGGAAAATGCAGAGGAATACTTTTACAAAATTGAAAGTTTTACAAGAGTCAGGTGTGTATGATTTACATTGACCTCAATGAAAGTGACACTTCTTTTATTTTATTAATATTCTTGTCAAATCAAAAAACAAGAATTTGATGTGCCAACTAACCCATATAGTACACTTAAAAATTTAATTGATAACTTTTTTTAACAACCCTTTGATTTAAATCAAATTATACATCTCATGTAGTTTGTGTATTGCCTCAATTCAAAAATAAAAATAATCGTTGTCATAAAACCTAGAATTTGCATTTCAGATTGATTAAGATAGTAAATGTAGTACAATCTCCTGTCAATTCAAGAATTTAAATAATCTTGGTAAAAAAAATTTGCTGTCCGACTCAATTTTTTAGAAATAAATTGAGAATGGAAATGGGGAATGTGTCAAAGAGACAACAACCCGACCAAATAAAAAACAACAGCAGAAGGTCACCAACAGGTCTTCAATGTAGCGAGAAATTCCCGCACCCGGAGGCGTCCTTCAGCTGGCCCATAAACAAATATATACTAGTTCAGTGATAAATCGAGAGATTTGTCATTGCCGATCTATTTATATGAGACGTCCTAAAATTATACTCAATGCGCACTTAAATGAAACAGTTGCCACTTGACGTTTAACTATAAACAAAATCAATCAACCGACATAATAGATTCCAAGAAGAGAACCTCGTATACTTTTTTTTTATTAAATCATTGTAAATAGTACAAATGAATTCAGACATGTCAGTGTTGGTACGGATTCGTTGGTACTTTGATGATGTGGCATAATAGTTTTGTTTTACACGTACACCATCATGAACTCCTATATATGATGTGACTGTTATTATAAATAAAGAGATGAAATTCTGACATTCTCAATTTATTCAGAATATTTTTTGCATTAATGGTTTTCCAATATTATTGATTACGTCTACATTTACGGTCCTACTAAAATGTGAACAGGAGCGCCAGGAGAAGACATTAAGGCGCTCGGTACAATGGTATTCGGGTATATAGATTTGCAAATAAAAGTGCACATATGATCAGTTTTGGTCAAATAGTTTTGTTTTCCAAGTCAGCATGAGGTATTAAAACTACTGAAATTTTGTTACGTATCAATATTTTGAATAAAAGGAGGACACGCTGGTATCCTAAATTTATGCGAACAAAAATTTGTTGTTATTAAATTGCAATATTGCTGTCCATTGTCATGATTATATTATACAATGATTCCTGACATAAAAAATATGGCTGATTAATACTATGCGGGTATGCCATGGTGTATATAGATTTACAAATTAAAGTGCACATATGGTCAGTTTTGGTAATGCGGTCAAATAATTTTGTTGTACAAGTCAGCTGGAGGTATCAAAACTACTGAAATTTAGTTACGTATCAATATTTTGAATAAAATGAGGACATGCTGGTATTATAAATTTATGTGAACAAAAATTTGTTGTTATTATATTGCAATATTGCTGTCCATTGTCATGATTGTATTATACATTGATTCTGGCATAAAAAATATGGCTGATTAACTATGCGGGTATATAGATTTACAAATTAAAGTGCACAAATGGTCAGTTTTGGTGGATGTGGTCAAATAATTTTGTTGTACAAGTCAACTGGAGGTATCAAAACTACTGAAATTTTGATAAGATCAATATTTTGAATAAAATGAGGACATGCTGGTATCCTAAATTTATGCGAACCAAAATTTGTTGTTATTATATTGCAATATTGCTGTCCATTGTCATGATTGTATTATACATTGAATCCTGACATCAAAAATATGGCTGATTTACTATGCGGGTATATAGATTTACAAATTAAAGTGCATATATGGTCAGTTTTGGTGGATGCGGTCAAATAATTTTGTTGTACAAGTCAACTGGAGGCATTAAAACTTCTGAAATTTTGTTACGTATCAGTATTTTAAGTAAAAAGAGGACATGCTGGCACCCTTAATTTAGGTGAACAAAAATTTGTTGTTATTATATTGCAATATTGCTGTCCATTGTCATGATTGTATTATACATTGAATCCTGACATTAAAAATAAGGCTGATTTTCTATGCTGGTATATAGATTTACAATTTAAAGTTCACATATGGTCAGTTTTGGTAATGTGGTCAAATAATTTTGTTGTACAAGTCAGCTGGAGGTATCAAAACTACTGAAATTTTGTTACGTATCAATATTTTGAATAAAATGAGGACATGCTGGTATCCTAAATTTATGCAAACCAAAATTTTTTGTTATTATATTGCAATTTGGCTGTCCATTGTCATGATTGTATTATACATTGAATCCTGACATAAAAAATAGGGCTGATTAACTATGCGGGTATATAGATTTACAAATTAAAATGCACATATGGTCAGTTTTGGTGGATGCGGTCAAATAATTTTGTTGTACAAGTCAACTGGAGGTATCAAAACTACTGAAATTTTGTTACGTATCAGTATTTTAAGTAAAAAGAGGACATGCTGGTATCCTAAATTTATGCGAACCAAAATTTTTTGTTATTATATTGCAATTTTGCTGTCCATTGTCATGATTGTATTATACATTGAATCCTGACATAAAAAATATGGCTGATTAACGATGCGGGTATAAAGATTTACAAATTAAAGTGCACATATGGTCAGTTTTGGTGGATGCGGTCAAATAATTTTGTTGTACAAGTCAACTGGAGGTATCAAAACTACTGAAATTTTGTTACGTTTCAATATTTTGAATAAAATGAGGACATGCTGGTATCCTAAATTTATGCGAACCAAAATTTGTTGTTATTATATTGCAATATTGCTGTCCATTGTCATGATTGTATTATACATTGAATCCTGACATAAAAAATATGGCTGATTTACTATGCTGGTATAAAGATTTACAAATTAAAGTGCATATATGGTCAGTTTTGGTGGATGCGGTCAAATAATTTTGTTGTACAAGTCAACTGGAGGCATCAAAACTACTGAAATTTTGTTACGTATCAGTATTTTAAGTAAAAAGAGGACATGCTGGCACCCTTAATTTAATTAGGCTAACAAAAATTTGTTGTTATTATATTGCAATATTGCTGTCCATTGTCATGATTGTATTATACATTGAATCCTGACATTAAAAATAAGGCTGATTTTCTATGCTGGTATATAGATTTACAATTTAAAGTTCACATATGGTCAGTTTTGGTAATGTGGTCAAATAATTTTGTTGTACAAGTCAGCTGGAGGTATCAAAACTACTGAAATTTTGTTACGTATCAATATTTTGAATAAAATGAGGACATGCTGGTATCCTAAATTTATGCAAACCAAAATTTTTTGTTATTATATTGCAATTTGGCTGTCCATTGTCATGATTGTATTATACATTGAATCCTGACATAAAAAATAGGGCTGATTTACTATGCGGGTATATAGATTTACAAATTAAAATGCACATATGGTCAGTTTTGGTGGATGCGGTCAAATAATTTTGTTGTACAAGTCAACTGGAGGTATCAAAACTACTGAAATTTTGTTACGTATCAGTATTTTAAGTAAAAAGAGGACATGCTGGTATCCTAAATTTATGCGAACCAAAATTTTTTGTTATATTATATTGCAATTTTGCTGTCCATTGTCATGATTGTATTATACATTGAATCCTGACATAAAAAATATGGCTGATTAACGATGCGGGTATAAAGATTTACAAATTAAAGTGCACATATGGTCAGTTTTGGTGGATGCAGTCAAATAATTTTGTTGTACAAGTCAACTGGAGGTATCAAAACTACTGAAATTTTGTTACGTATCAATATTTTGAATAAAATGAGGACATGCTGGTATCCTAAATTTATGCAAACCAAAATTTTTTGTTATTATATTGCAATTTGGCTGTCCATTGTCATGATTGTATTATACATTGAATCCTGACATAAAAAATAGGGCTGATTAACTATGCGGGTATATAGATTTACAAATTAAAATGCACATATGGTCAGTTTTGGTGGATGCGGTCAAATAATTTTGTTGTACAAGTCAACTGGAGGTATCAAAACTACTGAAATTTTGTTACGTATCAGTATTTTAAGTAAAAAGAGGACATGCTGGTATCCTAAATTTATGCGAACCAAAATTTTTTGTTATTATATTGCAATTTTGCTGTCCATTGTCATGATTGTATTATACATTGAATCCTGACATAAAAAATATGGCTGATTAACGATGCGGGTATAAAGATTTACAAATTAAAGTGCACATATGGTCAGTTTTGGTGGATGCGGTCAAATAATTTTGTTGTACAAGTCAACTGGAGGTATCAAAACTACTGAAATTTTGTTACGTTTCAATATTTTGAATAAAATGAGGACATGCTGGTATCCTAAATTTATGCGAACCAAAATTTGTTGTTATATATTGCAATCTTGCGGTCCATTGTCATGATTGTATTATACATTGAATCCTGACATAAAAAATATGGCTGATTTACTATGCTGGTATAAAGATTTACAAATTAAAGTGCATATATGGTCAGTTTTGGTGGATGCGGTCAAATAATTTTGTTGTACAAGTCAACTGGAGGCATCAAAACTACTGAAATTTTGTTACGTATCAGTATTTTAAGTAAAAAGAGGACATGCTGGCACCCTTAATTTAATTAGGCTAACAAAAATTTGTTGTTATTATATTGCAATATTGCTGTCCATTGTCATGATTGTATTATACATTGAATCCTGACATTAAAAATAAGGCTGATTTTCTATGCTGGTATATAGATTTACAATTTAAAGTTCACATATGGTCAGTTTTGGTAATGTGGTCAAAAATTTTGTTGTACAAGTCAGCTGGAGGTATCAAAACTACTGAAATTTTGTTACGTATCAATATTTTGAATAAAATGAGGACATGCTGGTATCCTAAATTTATGCAAACCAAAATTTTTTGTTATTATATTGCAATTTGGCTGTCCATTGTCATGATTGTATTATACATTGAATCCTGACATAAAAAATAGGGCTGATTTACTATGCGGGTATATAGATTTACAAATTAAAATGCACATATGGTCAGTTTTGGTGGATGCGGTCAAATAATTTTGTTGTACAAGTCAACTGGAGGTATCAAAACTACTGAAATTTTGTTACGTATCAGTATTTAAGTAAAAAGAGGACATGCTGGTATCCTAAATTTATGCGAACCAAAATTTTTTGTTATATTATATTGCAATTTTGCTGTCCATTGTCATGATTGTATTATACATTGAATCCTGACATAAAAAATATGGCTGATTAACGATGCGGGTATAAAGATTTACAAATTAAAGTGCACATATGGTCAGTTTTGGTGGATGCAGTCAAATAATTTTGTTGTACAAGTCAACTGGAGGTATCAAAACTACTGAAATTTTGTTACGTTTCAATATTTTGAATAAAATGAGGACATGCTGGTATCCTAAATTTATGTGAACAAAAATTTGTTGTTATTATATTGCAATATTGCTGTCCATTGTCATGATCACATGTATTATACATTAAATCCTGACATAAAAAATATGGCTGATTTACTATGCTGGTATATAGATTTACAAATTAAAGTGCATATATGGTCAGTTTTGGTGGATGCGGTCAAATAATTTTGTTGTACAAGTCAACTGGAGGCATCAAAACTACTGAAATTTTGTTACGTATCAGTATTTTAAGTAAAAAGAGGACATGCTGGCACCCTTAATTTAGGCTAACAAAAATTTGTTGTTATTATATTGCAATATTGCTGTCCATTGTCATGATTGTATTATACATTGAATCCTGACATTAAAAATAAGGCTGATTTACTATGCTGGTATATAGATTTACAATTTAAAGTTCACATATGGTCAGTTTTGGTAATGCGGTCAAATAATTTTGTTGTACAAGTCAGCTGGAGGTATCAAAACTACTGAAATTTTGTTACGTATCAAAATTTTGAATAAAATGAGGACATGCTGGTATCCTAAATTTATGCGAACCAAAATTTTTTGTTATTATATTGCAATTTTGCTGTCCATTGTCAGGATTGTATTATACATTGAATCCTGACATAAAAAATATTGCTGATTTACTATGCTGGTATATAGATTTACAAATTGAAGTGCATATATGGTCAGTTTTGGTGGATGCGGTCAAATAATTTTGTTGTACAAGTCAACTGGAGGCATCAAAACTACTGAAATTTTGTTACGTATCACTATTTTGAGTAAAAAGAGGACATGCTTATACCCTTAATTTAGGCGAACACAAATTTGTTGTTATTATATTGCAATATTGCTGTCCATTGTCATGATTGTATTATACATTAAATCCTGACATTAAAAATAAGGCTGATTTTCTATGCTGGTATATAGATTTACAATTTAAAGTTCACATATGGTCAGTTTTGGTAATGTGGTCAAATAATTTTGTTGTACAAGTCAGCTGGAGGTATCAAAACTACTGAAATTTTGTTACGTATCAATATTTTAAATAAAATGAGGACATGCTGGTATCCTAAATTTATGCGAACCAAAATATTTTGTTATTATATTGCAATTTTGCTGTCCATTGTCATGATTGTATTATACATTGAATCCTGACATAAAAAATATGGCTGATTAACTATGCGGGTATATAGATTTACAAATTAAAGTGCACATATGGTCAGTTTTGGTGGATGCGGTCAAATAATTTTGTTGTACAAGTCAACTGGAGGTATCAAAACTACTGAAATTTTGTTACGTTTCAATATTTTGAATAAAATGAGGACATGCTGGTATCCTAAATTTATGCAAACCAAAATTTTTTGTTATTATATTGCAATTTTGCTGTCCATTGTCATGATTGTATTATACATTGAATCCTGACATAAAAAATAGGGCTGATTAACTATGCGGGTATATAGATTTACAAATTAAAATGCACATATGGTCAGTTTTGGTGGATGCGGTCAAATAATTTTGTTGTACAAGTCAACTGGAGGTATCAAAACTACTGAAATTTTGTTACGTATCAGTATTTTAAGTAAAAAGAGGACATGCTGGTATCCTAAATTTATGCGAACCAAAATTTTTTGTTATTATATTGCAATTTTGCTGTCCATTGTCATGATTGTATTATACATTGAATCCTGACATAAAAAATATGGCTGATTAACGATGCGGGTATATAGATTTACAAATTAAAGTGCACATATGGTCAGTTTTGGTGGATGCGGTCAAATAATTTTGTTGTACAAGTCAACTGGAGGTATCAAAACTACTGAAATTTTGTTACGTTTCAATATTTTGAATAAAATGAGGACATGCTGGTATCCTAAATTTATGCGAACAAAAATTTGTTGTTATTATATTGCAATATTGCTGTCCATTGTCATGATTGTATTATACATTGAATCCTGACATAAAAAATATGGCTGATTTACTATGCTGGTATAAAGATTTACAAATTAAAGTGCATATATGGTCAGTTTTGGTGGATGCGGTCAAATAATTTTGTTGTACAAGTCAACTGGAGGCATCAAAACTACTGAAATTTTGTTACGTATCAGTATTTTAAGTAAAAAGAGGACAAGCTGGCACCCTTAATTTAGGCTAACAAAAATTTGTTGTTATTATATTGCAATATTGCTGTCCATTGTCATGATTGTATTATACATTGAATCCTGACATTAAAAATAAGGCTGATTTACTATGCTGGTATATAGATTTACAATTTAAAGTTCACATATGGTCAGTTTTGGTAATGCGGTCAAATAATTTTGTTGTACAAGTCAGCTGGAGGTATCAAAACTACTGAAATTTTGTTACGTATCAAAATTTTGAATAAAATGAGGACATGCTGGTATCTTAAATTTATGCGAACCAAAATTTTTTGTTATTATATTGCAATTTTGCTGTCCATTGTCAGGATTGTATTATACATTGAATCCTGACATAAAAAATATTGCTGATTTACTATGCAGGTATATAGATTTACAAATTAAAGTGCATATATGGTCAGTTTTGGTGGATGCGGTCAAATAATTTTGTTGTACAAGTCAACTGGAGGTATCAAAACTACTGAAATTTTGTTACGTATCAGTATTTTGAGTAAAAAGAAGACATGCTGGCACCCTTAATTTAGGCGAACAAAAATTTGTAGTCATTATTTAAATGAATTAAACTATTGCTGATTGTAGCTGCATAGTTCAAGGATGTATAACTAACAAGGACGTATACACCTAACATCAAATATACTTATTTTCAAAAATATACATAATATGATTGAATTTGATATCGGAATATATATATATATTCAGTGCCTGTTATCATTGTAACCGAGATCGTTTTTATAATAGATAGATTGTCAGATCACAGATAAATTTGTGTTACGTTCTGTGCGTACTTATTTTCAATTATTTGTGTTTAATCCTGTTCATAAAACGGAAGTATTAATTTTCAAATTACTTTATTTTCGATGTTTCTACTACGAAACAAAGATATTAAAAATATATTTTTTTTTAAATCAACGAAGAGCGGTCCTGGTTACAAGTTAACTTAGTGTTGACCAGACCAGTCAAAAGTTAACTTGGGAACAGGTCTGGTTTTGATCGGATTTGTTCAAGCAGAAGTTAACTTTGTGGCAGGACCGGTTTCCAAGTTAACTTAGGTTAACTTTATGACAGGACTGGTTCCGAAGTTAACTTATGTTAACTTATGACAGGACTGGTTCGAAGTTAACTTATATCAATAGCGGACCTGTTTCCAAGTTAACTTTTTGGCAGACATAAAAACAGTCCTAGGTCCAAGTCCGCTTTTCAAGTTAACTAGATTGTGGTCCTAGGACTGGTCAGAGCAGTCCTACATTCGGTCACAGGTTAACTTTGACCAGTCCAAATGACTGGTTATCAAGTTAACTTGCTGTACAGGTTAGGAGTGCACCCATCTGTACATATATGTGCCTCAAAATCATTATTTTTTTAAATAAAATTAGTTATTATTCAATATTTATATTGAAACATTGCCTACCGGAAATGCATGTGTGCAGAGAAAATCATTCCACAAACATGGTTGATTTTTTATCCCTTGTACTTACAAACAGCCTCCGATCGATCATTAATGATGTTATTTGTTTGTTTTTATCAATGATAATCACATAATCTTACCTAAAAATGTTCACCGATTGTCCATAAAAAGTATTAAAACTGTTTTTTTACATCTTCCTGATCTTTGATCAACTTGTAACTTGTATTCCAGAACTTCCTCCAATAAAGGAGCACCTCAATCAATGAGTTTCCACCACCAGTTCAAAAGTACATATATCTGAAAGATTAAAATATAAAAGTCACACAGGTAGACATCAATCATCATTTAAAGGAATATTAAAAGTGTTTTGTTTATACATATGTATCGGCATAAAAATATGAGCTAATTCAATGTCCTGAAATTTAAAATTTAAAATATTTCCTCGATATTTACAGTTTATTTTCATGTGTATATATATATATGATCAGCAGAAATCGTTCTTCTGCATGTTTGCTGGTTTTACTTAAGATAGTTAACTTTTATCTGTATAACGCAGTGTAGTGTGGCCACGTACCCACACTTACTGCTTCATAGGACTTTATTGGGCTGAGTTGTAGTAAGTTTCAGTAAAGTGTGGCCAGATCCAGGCTTACTCTGTGATAAATGATGACATATATTTAGCCTGATGAAACCCTCTGGCGAGTTCCTTAGATGTCACCTATAAGTGCATGTTAAAGGAAGGGATGGGATCCCACTAACATGTTTAACCCCGCCACATTATTTATGTATGTGCCTGTTCCAAGTCAGGAGCCTGTAATTCAGTGGTTGTTTATGTGTTAAATATTTGTTTTTTCGTTCATATTTTTATACAAATAAGGTCGTTAGTTTTCTCGTTTTAATTTGTTTTACATTTCCATATCGGGGCCTTTTATAGCTGACTATGTTCATTGTTAAAGGTCGTACGGTGACCTATAGTTGTTAATGTCTGTGTCATGTTGGTCTCTTGTGGATAGTTGTGTCATTGGCAATCATATTTATACCACACCTTCTTTTTAAGTACACATGCAAAAAATATCGAAATAGAACAGCACAGACTGATATTGGACATACTGTTATGCCTAAGGGTAGGATTTAAGATTGGTAGGTTTTTATGTATCATGTTTCATTCTTTTCTTGTGTTGATCAGAGAATTCATTTCTACTTTCACTTTCATTTTCGTGTTCCAGAACTCTGAGCTGCACTGTTATATTTATGAACGGACTATGCATATGAACACTTTATATTTCAGGTATCGCGGCCGTATTGTATTGTATGTATTATATTATTGTTTATGGGAAATATTGATAGATCATAGGACAGGGTTCGTTCTCACTGTTTGACCAGAGGGGTACTTTGACAGGATCCCAGCTTTAGTTTGACCCGTATATCACTTGTCCCTTTTGCTCACCTGTTTTATTCAATCATGTTAAGGGTCTTTAATGTAACCAAGATACGTTTCCACTAAGGGTTATTCTTGATAAGCCCATACCTCCCCTTTTCCCTCGACAGTTGTGTATTTCTATTTGTTTTTGCGCCATGTTCTATAGTATTGCCGTGGGAACTTCCGGTTTTAAGGACCAATCGGAATGGACAGAGATAACCTAGTTTCCAGAACCCGGTATCATGTATATTTAGAATTAAAACCAATCGCTACGTTAATTGAGGGTGGTACTGAACACGGAAACACGTGAAATAAAAATTGGGAAAAATGAAGCACGAGAAATAAAATCGTAAATATTCAGAAAAAAAGTACCAGCAGTTATTACTAAGACGTTCTTGAAGACCATGTACTTACTTAGGTTTACTTAGGTTCGTTTACTGATGTATACAGGAACTACAGTCCCTCTTCAATCATCAGTCTCTATATCTAAATCTTCTCCACTTCCGGTGATTGGTGATTTATAGTCTTCGTACATCATTGTTTGGTTCTTCCAGTATTTGTCTAGTCTATTCTTAAATGTATTTGTGGTTGGTGATGTTACTATAATTTCGGGTAGTGTATTCCATGTTTTTACCACTCGTAGAGCAAAGGCATTCCTCCTTAATTCTGTTCTTGCTCTCTGTGGAAATATTTTCAGACTGTTGCCGCGTGACCCTGTTCGTGTTGTCATATCCTTCCATAATTTAACAAATTGTGCCGCCTCTTTATCATATTTTCCATTCAGTGTTTTATATAATTCAATCATGTCACCTCGGACTCGTCTAAAATTTAGAGATGGTAGTTTCAATTTTTGCAGTCTTTCTGAGTATGTTAAATTCTTTAATCCTGGTAGTTGTTTAGTTGCCCGGCGCTGCACATTTTCAATCATATCAACATATTTTATTTTATATGGATGCCATACTGAGCTTGCAAATTCTAAATGTGTTCTAACGAGTGTCTTGTATAGTGGTACAAAGGTATCTGTATCTAAATATTGAAAAGTTCTTCTCAGTAGTGCAAACATGGAATTTGCCTTATTAACTTTCTCACTTATATGTTTTTCGAAATTTAATTCAGAGTCAATAATTACTCCAATGTCTTTTTCTTCAGTAACTTTTTGTAGTATTGTCGATTTCAGTGTATATTTTGAGTCTGGTTCCGGTCCCGGTTTACCTATGTGCATATGTTTGCACTTGTCGGAGTGAAACTTTAATAGCCAGGTATCACTCCATTGCGATAGTTTATTTAAAGTCACTTTGTAATTGAGTTTTATCTTCTTTCTGACTAATTGTGTTAAAAATTTTAGTATCATCTGCAAAGAGGTATACGTCGGAATCAACCAGGTTTGGAAGGTCATTTATGAAAATTACAAAAAGTAGAGGCCCAAGCACAGATCCTTGAGGTATACCTGAGGTTACTTTTGTCCATGATGATGTTTTATTGTTTATTGAAACGTGTTGTATCCTGTCACTTAGAAAACTATCGACCCAATTCAGAACTGAAAGTTCTGTGCCATATGCTCTGAGTTTGTTCATTAGTCTTTTCTGCGGAACAGTGTCGAATGCTTTAGACATTGTTAATGGACATAAAGACCTTGTGGTCATCTTTAAGCGTCTGCTACTCGCATCTGATTTGAAAAAAAAATATTATCATGATGGACTTTATTACATGTATAGCATATACATATACAATAGATGTTGAATGGTAACAATGTATAAATTTCTATTATAGTACACAAGTTTCAAAAGTTACTATGCCTATACAAGGATTTCTAACTATACACATCCTTGGTCTATATGTCACCAGTTTACTTTGAGTTAGTTCCAGTTTACTTTTTAATCAAATGTGGAAAAGGCAAGAACGAGAAATTCGGAGCACCAACACGAAACACGGAAAATAAATAAGGGGAAATACGAAGCACGCACATCAAACCGAACAACGAGAAAACGAGAAATAAAACACCAAAACACGAAAACACTCGAAATTAAAAAGCTGAAAACGTTGCACGAAAATAACCCTTTACCACCCTCTTAATTTTACGGACACACTTATCGTTATAGTAACAGACACATATTATGTGTCCACGGACTTCCGGACGATGTAAACGGTTGGAGCAGAAGATTCTGAACCGCACAGCACACAGCTCACATTACCCTGACCATTTCGATAGCTAGACCATTATTACCAGAGCCTACCACTTGTGAACCATACCCATCACAAAGGGAGTATAAATAGTAAAACCATTTTATCATGTTTACACACGACGATTAACATCCAAGGGGGGCTCTGAACCGTTTTTGCTTTGGGATATTTATTCATAACATATTATAATATATTGATTTATGACTGATTAAATAGTCATTGCTAAACTTATAACTGTTTTTGTTATATTTTGTCTTGAAATGAATAAGAAACCAGTGTCTAAGACTCTTAAATTACTTAGTCCAGCTACCAAGGTTTGCAAGTTACCATTGCATGTTTCACAATTACCAGTGACAGATTATAAAAGGCCTACAACAAGGTTCTAGTGTTAAACAAGTAAACATACACACACACATTTAATTTAGCTTCGTAATGCTAGACCAGAGGCGTTACATACAAACAACGAAATATTAAGCTAGATAAAGTACCTTGACACATAAAACAAATATTGGACGAGGGTAAGGACTAAGCAGTTGCTATAAGCATGTGTATAAACTCTAATACTGAGACAAATATCCCCTATGGAAAGAATAATTGTCAACAAGACTGACAACCACACATACCATAGAGAACAGAGTTGGTCTTTTTAGAGATAATTTACCCATACTATAAAAAACGCATTCAAGTGTCGGAATAATGGGCTGTCGGAGTCATGGGTTGTCGGAGTAATGGGCTGTCGGAATAATGGTTGTCGGACTAATGGGATGTCACCAGCAGATGCTCCCAGCGCCATTGATGTGAAAATCCATGGATTTCGGGATATAAAGGCAACGCTCTAACCAATTGAGCCAAAGAAGATCTCCCCTAACTCAACTAGTTAGACTACCTTTATATCTCCAGATCTACAACATGATATTATGCGTGTCCAGATGTCTCAGTATGTTACTTAAACAATGTGTTCATGACAAGCAGATTGCATTTTTGTGTAAATAAAGGCAACAATAGTATACAACTGTTCTTAATATCAAAAATCGTTTTCAGAAGAAAACAAATCTGGGTGACAAACTATAACTGATGGAAATGTAGTAGGTGGTTTTCTATGCGTTAATGAATAACACCAACAAGAGCTAAGGGTTCTGATGCTTTATTGTACCAGTATGTAAATAACAAGTCTGAAATAGCAATACAACGTATATAAATAACACCATACTAAACGGCAACACACAGAAACGAACTATAGTATTACTATGGCAATTTTTCTGACTTGGGACAGGACATTTTAAGAAAAAAATTGTAAGGGTTTCGCGGAACCCAGTGTCTTGCCTACTTTTGCTGTAAATCGCAGGCCCATGAAAAATGAGGGAAAAAAATCAATAAAAATATTCCTCTTGATACTATCTTATGATTGTAAAAAGCTTCTGTTCAAGTTTGGTAAAAATCTAGGATAGTTGATGAATTTAATAAATGTTTAGAAAACTTTATCTGCAGACTGTATGTTATGTTAACTGGAAGAAAATCTAAGTCCGTTTAAAAGTAAAATACAGAAAAAATGGAGTTATCTTTTTACAAAACTTACTTCTGGATACTATCTTATGATCATAAATAGGCTTCTGTCCAAGTTTGGTACACACCAAGGATAGTTTTAAGAAAGTTATTAAAATTCTAAAAAATTTAACCACAGAGTGAATGTAATGTTTCACGCAGAAAAAACTAAGTCCATTTATAAGTAAAATACGGAAAAAAAGGAAATTTATTTTTACAATATTTACTTCTGGATACTATCTTATGATCATACACAAGCTTCTGTACAAGTTTGGTAGAAATCCAGTTTAGTTAAAGAAAGTTATTAAATTTTAAAAACTTTTACAACAGAGCTAGTGAATGTGGTGTTTCCCCACAGAAAAAATTAAGTCCATTTAAAAGTAAAATATGAAAAAAATAGATTTATCTTTTTACAAAATTTACTTCTGGATACTATCTTATGATCATAAACAAGCTTCTGTCCAAGTTTTGTTCTAACCCAGGATAGTTTGAGAAAGTTATTAAAATTTTATTGTGAACCCCATTAAACCTTTCCATAGATTCACCTGATAGTTACCTGTCCATTTAAACTTTTGGCAGTTCTATTGTCCCATTGAACAAATACAACAGGTATTGTTCTCTGTAAAGTTTATTCACCAGGACCTTTAAATTTCTTCTAAGAGAAATCTATCACTCATTGATTCATGTTTTCTTAAATTTGAGGATCGAGTGTATAATTAAATCTTAAGTGGAAAAAATAATATAGTACATGTATGATATAGGTAAAACATGAACAGGTATGATATAATGGTAAAAAATATTTGCAGGTATATGTGGCACAATTAATATCATCAAAATAAAAGAGATTGGCACAATTTTAATACTTTTCCAAAACTGCAATTGGCCCAAATTGATTCTGCCCGAATTTAGTAAGATTAATACATCACCAAGGTAGCTATATAGTTTGAAGAAAATCCAAGTTGATTTGAAAAACTTATTAAAAAAATTAAAGTGTACTATCTCTATTTTGTCCGAACTACAAATTCTAGCTTTTTTTACCTAGATTAATTTAATTCTTAAAATTTACAGCAATACAACAAAAACAAAATGACCTGAGATTCAGTAAGCTTAATATATATGTAAGATAGCTACATAGTTTGATGAAAATCCAAGTTGGTTTGAAAAAGTTATTAAAAAAATTAAAGTGTACTGTCTCTATTTCGTCTGAACTGTAAATTCTAACTTTTTTTACCTAGATTAAATTAATTCTTGAATTTCACAGCAATACAACAAAAAATTAAATGACCTGGGATTCAGTAACCTTAATTTATATGTAAGATAGCTACATAGTTTGATGAAAATCCAAGTTGTTTTGAAAAAGTTATTAAAAAAATTAAAGTGTACTGTCTCTATTTCGTCCAAACTGCAAATTCTAACTTTTTTTTTCCTAGATTAAATTAATTCTTGAATTTGACATCAATACAACAAAAAATAAAATGACCTGGGATTCAGTAACCTTAATATATATGTAAGATAGCTACATAGTTTGATGAAAATCCAAGTTGGTTTTGAAAAAGTAATAAACAAAATTAAAGTGTACTGTCTCTATTTCCGTCAGAACTGCAATTTCTAACTTTTTTTACCTAGATTAATTTAATTCTTGAATATGACAGAAATAAAACAAAAATTAAAATGACCTGGGATTCAGTAACCTTAATATATATGTAAGATAGCTACATAGTTTGATGAAAATCCAAGTTGTTTTGAAAAAGTTATTAAAAAAATTAAAGTGTACAGACTCTATTTCGTCCAAACTGCAAATTCTTGTTTTTTTTTCCTAGATTAAATTAATTCTTGAATTTGACAGCAATACAACAAAAAATAAAATGACCTGGGATTCAGTAAGCTTAATATATTTGTAAGATAGCTACATAGTTTGATGAAAATCCAAGTTGTTTTGAAAAAGAAATAAACAAAATTAAAGTGTACTGTCTCTATTTGTGTCGGAACTGCAATTTCTAACTTTTTTTACCTAGATTAATTGAATTCTTGAATATGACAGCAATAAAACAAAAAATAAAATGACCTGGGATTCAGTAACCTTAATATATATGTAAGATAGCTACATAGTTTGATGAAAATCCAAGTTGTTTTGAAAAAGTTATTAAAAAAAATAATGTGTACTGTCTCTATTTCGTTCGAACTGCAAATTCTAACTTTTTTTACCTAGATTAATTTAATTCTTGAATTTGACAGCAATAAAACAAAAAATAAAATGACCTGGGATTCAGTAACCTTAATATATATGTAAGATAGCTACATAGTTTGATGAAAATCCAAGTTGTTTTGAAAAAGTTATTAAAAAAATTAAAGTGTACTGTCTCTATTTCGTCCAAACTGCAAATTCTAACTTTTTTTTTCCTAGATTAAATTAATTCTTGAATTTGACATCAATACAACAAAAAATAAAATGACCTGGGATTCAGTAACCTTAATATATATGTAAGATAGCTACATAGTTTGATGAAAATCCAAGTTGTTTTGAAAAAGTAATAAACAAAATTAAAGTGTACTGTCTCTATTTCCGTCAGAACTGCAATTTCTAACTTTTTTTACCTAGATTAATTTAATTCTTGAATATGACAGCAATAAAACAAAAATTAAAATGACCTGGGATTCAGTAACCTTAATATATATGTAAGATAGCTACATAGTTTGATGAAAATCCAAGTTGTTTTGAAAAAGAAAAAAAACAAAATTAAAGTGTACAGACTCTATTTCGTCCAAACTGCAAATTCTTGTTTTTTTTTCCTAGATTAAATTAATTCTTGAATTTGACAGCAATACAACAAAAAATAAAATGACCTGGGATTCAGTAAGCTTAATATATTTGTAAGATAGCTACATAGTTTGATGAAAATCCAAGTTGTTTTGAAAAAGAAAAAAAACAAAATTAAAGTGTACTGTCTCTATTTGTGTCGGAACTGCAATTTCTAACTTTTTTTACCTAGATTAATTGAATTCTTGAATATGACAGCAATAAAACAAAAAATAAAATGACCTGGGATTCAGTAACCTTATTATATATGTAAGATAGCTACATAGTTTGATGAAAATCCAAGTTGTTTTGAAAAAGTTATTAAAAAAATTAAAGTGTACTGACTCTATTTCGTCCAAACTGCAAATTCTTGTTTTTTTTCCCTAGATTAAATTAATTCTTGCATTTGACAGCAATACAACAAAAAATATAATGACCTGGGATTCAGTAACCTTAATATATATGTAAGATAGCTACATAGTTTGATGAAAATCCAAGTTGTTTTGAAAAAGTTATTAAAAAAAATAATGTGTACTGTCTCTATTTCGTCCGAACTGCAAATTCTAACTTTTTTTACCTAGATTAATTTAATTCTTGAATTTGACAGCAATAAAACAAAAAATAAAATGACCTGGGATTCAGTAACCTTAATATATATGTAAGATAGCTACATAGTTTGATGAAAATCCAAGTTGTTTTGAAAAAGTTATTAAAACAATTAAAGTGTACTGTCTATTTCGTCCAAACTGCAAATTCTAACTTTTTTTTCCCTAGATTAAATTAATTCTTGAATTTGACTTCAATACAACAAAAAGTAAAATGACCTGGGATTCAGTAACCTTAATATATATGTAAGATAGCTACATAGTTTGATGAAAATCCAAGTTGTTTTGAAAAAGTTATTAAAAAAATTAAAGTGTACTGACTTTATTTCGTCCAAACTGCAAATTCTTGTTTTTTTTCCCTAGATTAAATTAATTCTTGAATTTGACAGCAATACAACATAAAATAAAATGACCTGGGATTCAGTAACCTTAATATATATGTAAGATAGCTACATAGTTTGATGAAAATCCAAGTTGTTTTGAAAAAGTTATTAAAAAAATTAAAGTGTACTGACTCTATTTCGTTCAAACTGCAAATTCTTGGTTTTTTTTCCTAGATTAAATTAATTCTTGAATTTGACAGCAATACAACAAAAATAAAATGACCTGGGATTCAGTAACCTTAATATATATGTAAGATAGCTACATAGTTTGATGAAAATCCAAGTTGTTTTGAAAAAGTTATTAAAAAAAATAATGTGTACTGTCTCTATTTCGTCCGAACTGCAAATTCTAACTTTTTTTACCTAGATTAATTTAATTCTTGAATTTGACAGCAATAAAACAAAAAATAAAATGACCTGGGATTCAGTAACCTTAATATATATGTAAGATAGCTACATAGTTTGATGAAAATCCAAGTTGTTTTGAAAAAGTTATTAAAAAAATTAAAGTGTACTGTCTCTATTTCGTCCAAACTGCAAATTCTAACTTTTATTTTCCTCGATTAAATTAATTCTTGAATTTGACATCAATAAAACAAAAAATAAAATGACCTGGGATTCAGTGACCTTAATATATATGTAAGATAGCTACATAGTTTGATGAAAATCCAAGTTGTTTTGAAAAAGTTATTAAAAAAATTAAAGTGTAATGTCTCTATTTCGTCCAAACTGCAAATTCTAACTTTTTTTACCTCGATTAAATTAATTCTTGAATTTGACAGCAATACAACAAAAAATAAAATGACCTGGGATTCAGTAAGCCTAATATATATGTAAGATAGCTACATAGTTTGATGAAAATCCAAGTTGTTTTGAAAAAGTTATTAAAAAAATTAAAGTGTACCATCTCTATTTTGTCCGAACTGCAAATTATAGCTTTTTTTTTTACCTAGATTGAATTAATTCTTGAATTTGACAGCAATACAACAAAAAATAAAATGACCTGGGATTCAGTAACCTTAATATATATGTAAGATAGCTGTATAGTTTGATGAAAATCCATGTTGATTTGAAAAAGTTATTAAAAAAATTAAAGTGTAATGTCTCTATTTCGTCCGAACTGCAAATTCTAACTTTTTTACCTCGATTAAATTAATTCTTGAATTTGACAGCAATACAACAAAAAATAAAATGACCTGGGATTCAGTAATCCTAATATATATGTAAGATAGCTACATAGTTTGATGAAAATCCAAGTTGTTTTGAAAAAGTTATTAAAAAAATTAAAGTGTACTGTCTCTATTTCCGTCCTAACTGCAAAATCTAGCTTTTTTTTACCTAGATTAATTTAATTCTAAAATTTGACAGCAATAAAACAAAAAATAAAGTGACCTGGGATTCAGTAATCTTAATATATATGTAAGATAGCTACATAGTTTGATGAAAATCCAAGTTGGTTTGAAAAAGTTATTAAAAAAATTAAGGCAGTGTCTGCGCTCACCCGCATGCGGGTACGAATAGTCAAATTGCCGTTCTAGGCGCGCGTACCCACATCCGGTTTTTTAATAAAATGCCATCGAATCAGGAATGAAACGTGAAATATGTACGAAAATTATTGATAGTATGGGAATTTCGTGTAGAACGAGTGAAGAATATGAAAAAATAATATTTTCAAATTATATTTATTATTTAAAATTAAAAGCACAATGATGGAAAATTAAACTGTACAGTCCCTGAAAAGAAAAAAAAGAAAAATAAAACTACTAAAATTAAAGCTGGAGTTTATAAAAATTAAAGAAGCAAGTTATAATATCAATTTAAACCAATTACAATAGATTCATGTCACTAATTAAGATTTGTAACATATGATTGTTTTGGCACAGATTTCAACCCCGGGCTGCACATTTCAAATGTTGCCAGCCTACGTTCACGTTTCATTATTCATTATTACTTGCTTCTTTAAATTTAAATTTTAATAAACTCATGCTTTAATTTTAGTAGTTTTATATATTTCAAAATTTTAGTTTCTGTGTTATATTTTACTTAAAGATTAATTTAAAATATCATATGGGTATATTTTTAATTTATAAAAAAAATATTCTTTAAATTTGCATTAAAATTTTGTAATAGTATTACTTTCTATCATGTTTTTCTTTTACAGGGACTATTTTCCATCATTGTGCATTTAATTTTGCAATGATTTCCATGTATCATTATTTAATAAATACAATTTGAAAATATTATTTTTCATACTTTTCACTCGTTCTTCCCCATTCTATCGATAATTTCCGTAGATATTTCACGTTTTATACCCGATCCAATGGCATTTTATTAGAAAACCGGATGTGGGTACGCGCAGCCTAGAACGGCAATTTGACTATTCGTACCCGCATGCGGGTACGCGCAGACACTGCCAAAAATTAAAGTGTACTGTCTCTATTTCGTCCGAACTGCAATTGCTATACATGTAATAAAGTCCATCATGATAATATTTTTTTTTCAAATCAGATGTGAGTAGCAGACGGTTAAAGATGACCACAAGGTCTTTTATGTCCATATTAACAACAGTGATTAATAATGTCTACATGGTCTTCAAGAACGTCTTAGTAATAACTGCTGGTACTTTTTTTCTGAATATTTACGATTTAATTTCTCGTGCTTCATTTTTCCCAATTTTTATTTTTCGTGCTACGTTTTTGCGATTTTTATTTCACATTTTCCTTGTTCAGTACCACCCTCAATTAACGTAGCGATTGGTTTTAATTCTAAATATACATGATACCGGGTTCTGGAAACTATGTTATCTCTGTCCATTCCGATTGGTCCTTAAAACCGGAAGTTCCCACGGCAATACTATAGAACATGGCGCAAAAACAAATAGAAATACACAACTGTCGAGGGAAAAGGGGAGGTATGGGCTTATCAAGAATAACCCTTAGTGGAAACGTATCTTGGTTACATTAAAGACCCTTAACATGATTGAATAAAACAGGTGAGCAAAAGGGACAAGTGATATACGGGTCAAACTAAAGCTGGGATCCTGTCAAAGTACCCCTCTGGTCAAACAGTGAGAACGAACCCTGTCCTATGATCTATCAATATTTCCCATAAACAATAATATAATACATACAATACAATACGGCCGCGATACCTGAAATATAAAGTGTTCATATGCATAGTCCGTTCATAAATATAACAGTGCAGCTCAGAGTTCTGGAACACAAAAATGAAAGTGAAAGTAGAAATGAATTCTCTGATCAACACAAGAAAAGAATGAAACATGATACATAAAAACCTACCAATCTTAAATCCTACCCTTAGGCATAACAGTATGTCCAATATCAGTCTGTGCTGTTCTATTTCGATATTTTTTGCATATGTACTTAAAAAGAAGGTGTGGTATAAATATGATTGCCAATGACACAACTATCCACAAGAGACCAACATGACACAGACATTAACAACTATAGGTCACCGTACGACCTTTAACAATGAACATAGTCAGCTATAAAAGGCCCCGATATGGAAATGTAAAACAAATTAAAACGAGAAAACTAACGACCTTATTTGTATAAAAATATGAACGAAAAAACAAATATTTAACACATAAACAACCACTGAATTACAGGCTCCTGACTTGGAACAGGCACATACATAAATAATGTGGCGGGGTTAAACATGTTAGTGGGATCCCATCCCTTCCTTTAACATGCACTTATAGGTGACATCTAAGGAACTCGCCAGAGGGTTTCCTCAGGCTAAATATATGTCATCATTTATCACAGAGTAAGCCTGGATCTGGCCACACTTTACTGAAACTTACTACAACTCAGCCCAATAAAGTCCTATGAAGCAGTAAGTGTGGGTACGTGGCCACACTACACTGCGTTATACAGATAAAAGTTAACTATCTTAAGTAAAACCAGCAAACATGCAGAAGAACGATTTCTGCTGATCATATATATATATACACATGAAAATAAACTGTAAATATCGAGGAAATATTTTAAATTTTAAATTTCAGGACATTGAATTAGCTCATATTTTTATGCCGATACATATGTATAAACAAAACACTTTTAATATTCCTTTAAATGATGATTGATGTCTACCTGTGTGACTTTTATATTTTAATCTTTCAGATATATGTACTTTTGAACTGGTGGTGGAAACTCATTGATTGAGGTGCTCCTTTATTGGAGGAAGTTCTGGAATACAAGTTACAAGTTGATCAAAGATCAGGAAGATGTAAAAAAACAGTTTTAATACTTTTTATGGACAATCGGTGAACATTTTTAGGTAAGATTATGTGATTATCATTGATAAAAACAAACAAATAACATCATTAATGATCGATCGGAGGCTGTTTGTAAGTACAAGGGATAAAAAATCAACCATGTTTGTGGAATGATTTTCTCTGCACACATGCATTTCCGGTAGGCAATGTTTCAATATAAATATTGAATAATAACTAATTTTATTTAAAAAAATAATGATTTTGAGGCACATATATGTACAGATGGGTGCACTCCTAACCTGTACAGCAAGTTAACTTGATAACCAGTCATTTGGACTGGTCAAAGTTAACCTGTGACCGAATGTAGGACTGCTCTGACCAGTCCTAGGACCAAAATCTAGTTAACTTGAAAAGCGGACTTGGACCTAGGACTGTTTTTATGTCTGCCAAAAAGTTAACTTGGAAACAGGTCCGCTATTGATATAAGTTAACTTCGAACCAGTCCTGTCATAAGTTAACATAAGTTAACTTCGGAACCAGTCCTGTCATAAAGTTAACCTAAGTTAACTTGGAAACCGGTCCTGCCACAAAGTTAACTTCTGCTTGAACAAATCCGATCAAAACCAGACCTGTTCCCAAGTTAACTTTTGACTGGTCTGGTCAACACTAAGTTAACTTGTAACCAGGACCGCTCTTCGTTGATTTAAAAAAAAATATATTTTTAATATCTTTGTTTCGTAGTAGAAACATCGAAAATAAAGTAATTTGAAAATTAATACTTCCGTTTTATGAACAGGATTAAACACAAATAATTGAAAATAAGTACGCACAGAACGTAACACAAATTTATCTGTGATCTGACAATCTATCTATTATAAAAACGATCTCGGTTACAATGATAACAGGCACTGAATATATATATATATTCCAATATCAAATTCAATCATATTATGTATATTTTTGAAAATAAGTATATTTGATGTTAGGTGTATACGTCCTTGTTAGTTATACATCCTTGAACTATGCAGCTACAATCAGCAATAGTTTAATTCATTTAAATAATGACTACAAATTTTTGTTCGCCTAAATTAAGGGTGCCAGCATGTCTTCTTTTTACTCAAAATACTGATACGTAACAAAATTTCAGTAGTTTTGATACCTCCAGTTGACTTGTACAACAAAATTATTTGACCGCATCCACCAAAACTGACCATATATGCACTTTAATTTGTAAATCTATATACCAGCATAGTAAATCAGCCTTATTTTTAATGTCAGGATTCAATGTATAATACAATCATGACAATGGATAGCAATATTGCAATATAATAACAAAAAATTTTGGTTCGCATAAATTTAGGATACCAGCATGTCCTCATTTTATTCAAAATTTTGATACGTAACAAAATTTCAGTAGTTTTGATACCTCCAGCTGACTTGTACAACAAAATTATTTGACCGCATTACCAAAACTGACCATATGTGAACTTTAAATTGTAAATCTATATACCAGCATAGTAAATCAGCCTTATTTTTAATGTCAGGATTCAATGTATAATACAATCATGACAATGGATAGCAATATTGCAATATAATAACAACAAATTTTTGTTAGCCTAAATTAAGGGTGCCAGCTTGTCCTCTTTTTACTTAAAATACTGATACGTAACAAAATTTCAGTAGTTTTGATGCCTCCAGTTGACTTGTACAACAAAATTATTTGACCGCATCCACCAAAACTGACCATATATGCACTTTAATTTGTAAATCTTTATACCAGCATAGTAAATCAGCCATATTTTTTATGTCAGGATTCAATGTATAATACAATCATGACAATGGACAGCAATATTGCAATATAATAACAACAAATTTTTGTTCGCATAAATTTAGGATACCAGCATGTCCTCATTTTATTCAAAATATTGAAACGTAACAAAATTTCAGTAGTTTTGATACCTCCAGTTGACTTGTACAACAAAATTATTTGACCGCATCCACCAAAACTGACCATATGTGCACTTTAATTTGTAAATCTATATACCCGCATCGTTAATCAGCCATATTTTTTATGTCAGGATTCAATGTATAATACAATCATGACAATGGACAGCAAAATTGCAATATAATAACAAAAAATTTTGGTTCGCATAAATTTAGGATACCAGCATGTCCTCTTTTTACTTAAAATACTGATACGTAACAAAATTTCAGTAGTTTTGATACCTCCAGTTGACTTGTACAACAAAATTATTTGACCGCATCCACAAAAACTGACCATATGTGCATTTTAATTTGTAAATCTATATACCCGCATAGTTAATCAGCCCTATTTTTTATGTCAGGATTCAATGTATAATACAATCATGACAATGGACAGCAAAATTGCAATATAATAACAAAAAATTTTGGTTTGCATAAATTTAGGATACCAGCATGTCCTCATTTTATTCAAAATATTGAAACGTAACAAAATTTCAGTAGTTTTGATACCTCCAGTTGACTTGTACAACAAAATTATTTGACCGCATCCACCAAAACTGACCATATGTGCACTTTAATTTGTAAATCTATATACCCGCATAGTTAATCAGCCATATTTTTTATGTCAGGATTCAATGTATAATACAATCATGACAATGGACAGCAAAATTGCAATATAATAACAAAATATTTTGGTTCGCATAAATTTAGGATACCAGCATGTCCTCATTTTATTTAAAATATTGATACGTAACAAAATTTCAGTAGTTTTGATACCTCCAGCTGACTTGTACAACAAAATTATTTGACCACATTACCAAAACTGACCATATGTGAACTTTAAATTGTAAATCTATATACCAGCATAGAAAATCAGCCTTATTTTTAATGTCAGGATTTAATGTATAATACAATCATGACAATGGACAGCAATATTGCAATATAATAACAACAAATTTGTGTTCGCCTAAATTAAGGGTATAAGCATGTCCTCTTTTTACTCAAAATACTGATACGTAACAAAATTTCAGTAGTTTTGATGCCTCCAGTTGACTTGTACAACAAAATTATTTGACCGCATCCACCAAAACTGACCATATATGCACTTCAATTTGTAAATCTATATACCAGCATAGTAAATCAGCAATATTTTTTATGTCAGGATTCAATGTATAATACAATCCTGACAATGGACAGCAAAATTGCAATATAATAACAAAAAATTTTGGTTCGCATAAATTTAGGATACCAGCATGTCCTCATTTTATTCAAAATTTTGATACGTAACAAAATTTCAGTAGTTTTGATACCTCCAGCTGACTTGTACAACAAAATTATTTGACCGCATTACCAAAACTGACCATATGTGAACTTTAAATTGTAAATCTATATACCAGCATAGTAAATCAGCCTTATTTTTAATGTCAGGATTCAATGTATAATACAATCATGACAATGGACAGCAATATTGCAATATAATAACAACAAATTTTTGTTAGCCTAAATTAAGGGTGCCAGCATGTCCTCTTTTTACTTAAAATACTGATACGTAACAAAATTTCAGTAGTTTTGATGCCTCCAGTTGACTTGTACAACAAAATTATTTGACCGCATCCACCAAAACTGACCATATATGCACTTTAATTTGTAAATCTATATACCAGCATAGTAAATCAGCCATATTTTTTATGTCAGGATTTAATGTATAATACATGTGATCATGACAATGGACAGCAATATTGCAATATAATAACAACAAATTTTTGTTCACATAAATTTAGGATACCAGCATGTCCTCATTTTATTCAAAATATTGAAACGTAACAAAATTTCAGTAGTTTTGATACCTCCAGTTGACTTGTACAACAAAATTATTTGACTGCATCCACCAAAACTGACCATATGTGCACTTTAATTTGTAAATCTTTATACCCGCATCGTTAATCAGCCATATTTTTTATGTCAGGATTCAATGTATAATACAATCATGACAATGGACAGCAAAATTGCAATATAATATAACAAAAAATTTTGGTTCGCATAAATTTAGGATACCAGCATGTCCTCTTTTTACTTAAAATACTGATACGTAACAAAATTTCAGTAGTTTTGATACCTCCAGTTGACTTGTACAACAAAATTATTTGACCGCATCCACCAAAACTGACCATATGTGCATTTTAATTTGTAAATCTATATACCCGCATAGTAAATCAGCCCTATTTTTTATGTCAGGATTCAATGTATAATACAATCATGACAATGGACAGCCAAATTGCAATATAATAACAAAAAATTTTGGTTTGCATAAATTTAGGATACCAGCATGTCCTCATTTTATTCAAAATATTGATACGTAACAAAATTTCAGTAGTTTTGATACCTCCAGCTGACTTGTACAACAAAATTTTTGACCACATTACCAAAACTGACCATATGTGAACTTTAAATTGTAAATCTATATACCAGCATAGAAAATCAGCCTTATTTTTAATGTCAGGATTCAATGTATAATACAATCATGACAATGGACAGCAATATTGCAATATAATAACAACAAATTTTTGTTAGCCTAATTAAATTAAGGGTGCCAGCATGTCCTCTTTTTACTTAAAATACTGATACGTAACAAAATTTCAGTAGTTTTGATGCCTCCAGTTGACTTGTACAACAAAATTATTTGACCGCATCCACCAAAACTGACCATATATGCACTTTAATTTGTAAATCTTTATACCAGCATAGTAAATCAGCCATATTTTTTATGTCAGGATTCAATGTATAATACAATCATGACAATGGACAGCAATATTGCAATATATAACAACAAATTTTGGTTCGCATAAATTTAGGATACCAGCATGTCCTCATTTTATTCAAAATATTGAAACGTAACAAAATTTCAGTAGTTTTGATACCTCCAGTTGACTTGTACAACAAAATTATTTGACCGCATCCACCAAAACTGACCATATGTGCACTTTAATTTGTAAATCTTTATACCCGCATCGTTAATCAGCCATATTTTTTATGTCAGGATTCAATGTATAATACAATCATGACAATGGACAGCAAAATTGCAATATAATAACAAAAAATTTTGGTTCGCATAAATTTAGGATACCAGCATGTCCTCTTTTTACTTAAAATACTGATACGTAACAAAATTTCAGTAGTTTTGATACCTCCAGTTGACTTGTACAACAAAATTATTTGACCGCATCCACCAAAACTGACCATATGTGCATTTTAATTTGTAAATCTATATACCCGCATAGTTAATCAGCCCTATTTTTTATGTCAGGATTCAATGTATAATACAATCATGACAATGGACAGCCAAATTGCAATATAATAACAAAAAATTTTGGTTTGCATAAATTTAGGATACCAGCATGTCCTCATTTTATTCAAAATATTGATACGTAACAAAATTTCAGTAGTTTTGATACCTCCAGTTGACTTGTACAACAAAATTATTTGACTGCATCCACCAAAACTGACCATATGTGCACTTTAATTTGTAAATCTTTATACCCGCATCGTTAATCAGCCATATTTTTTATGTCAGGATTCAATGTATAATACAATCATGACAATGGACAGCAAAATTGCAATATAATATAACAAAAAATTTTGGTTCGCATAAATTTAGGATACCAGCATGTCCTCTTTTTACTTAAAATACTGATACGTAACAAAATTTCAGTAGTTTTGATACCTCCAGTTGACTTGTACAACAAAATTATTTGACCGCATCCACCAAAACTGACCATATGTGCATTTTAATTTGTAAATCTATATACCCGCATAGTAAATCAGCCCTATTTTTTATGTCAGGATTCAATGTATAATACAATCATGACAATGGACAGCCAAATTGCAATATAATAACAAAAAATTTTGGTTTGCATAAATTTAGGATACCAGCATGTCCTCATTTTATTCAAAATATTGATACGTAACAAAATTTCAGTAGTTTTGATACCTCCAGCTGACTTGTACAACAAAATTATTTGACCACATTACCAAAACTGACCATATGTGAACTTTAAATTGTAAATCTATATACCAGCATAGAAAATCAGCCTTATTTTTAATGTCAGGATTCAATGTATAATACAATCATGACAATGGACAGCAATATTGCAATATAATAACAACAAATTTTTGTTAGCCTAATTAAATTAAGGGTGCCAGCATGTCCTCTTTTTACTTAAAATACTGATACGTAACAAAATTTCAGTAGTTTTGATGCCTCCAGTTGACTTGTACAACAAAATTATTTGACCGCATCCACCAAAACTGACCATATATGCACTTTAATTTGTAAATCTTTATACCAGCATAGTAAATCAGCCATATTTTTTATGTCAGGATTCAATGTATAATACAATCATGACAATGGACAGCAATATTGCAATATAATAACAACAAATTTTGGTTCGCATAAATTTAGGATACCAGCATGTCCTCATTTTATTCAAAATATTGAAACGTAACAAAATTTCAGTAGTTTTGATACCTCCAGTTGACTTGTACAACAAAATTTTTTGACCGCATCCACCAAAACTGACCATATGTGCACTTTAATTTGTAAATCTTTATACCCGCATCGTTAATCAGCCATATTTTTTATGTCAGGATTCAATGTATAATACAATCATGACAATGGACAGCAAAATTGCAATATAATAACAAAAAATTTTGGTTCGCATAAATTTAGGATACCAGCATGTCCTCTTTTTACTTAAAATACTGATACGTAACAAAATTTCAGTAGTTTTGATACCTCCAGTTGACTTGTACAACAAAATTATTTGACCGCATCCACCAAAACTGACCATATGTGCATTTTAATTTGTAAATCTATATACCCGCATAGTTAATCAGCCCTATTTTTTATGTCAGGATTCAATGTATAATACAATCATGACAATGGACAGCCAAATTGCAATATAATAACAAAAAATTTTGGTTTGCATAAATTTAGGATACCAGCATGTCCTCATTTTATTCAAAATATTGATACGTAACAAAATTTCAGTAGTTTTGATACCTCCAGCTGACTTGTACAACAAAATTATTTGACCACATTACCAAAACTGACCATATGTGAACTTTAAATTGTAAATCTATATACCAGCATAGAAAATCAGCCTTATTTTTAATGTCAGGATTCAATGTATAATACAATCATGACAATGGACAGCAATATTGCAATATAATAACAACAAATTTTTGTTCACCTAAATTAAGGGTGCCAGCATGTCCTCTTTTTACTTAAAATACTGATACGTAACAAAATTTCAGAAGTTTTAATGCCTCCAGTTGACTTGTACAACAAAATTATTTGACCGCATCCACCAAAACTGACCATATATGCACTTTAATTTGTAAATCTATATACCCGCATAGTAAATCAGCCATATTTTTGATGTCAGGATTCAATGTATAATACAATCATCACAATGGACAGCAATATTGCAATATAATAACAACAAATTTTGGTTCGCATAAATTTAGGATACCAGCATGTCCTCATTTTATTCAAAATATTGATCTTATCAAAATTTCAGTAGTTTTGATACCTCCAGTTGACTTGTACAACAAAATTATTTGACCACATCCACCAAAACTGACCATTTGTGCACTTTAATTTGTAAATCTATATACCCGCATAGTTAATCAGCCATATTTTTTATGCCAGAATCAATGTATAATACAATCATGACAATGGACAGCAATATTGCAATATAATAACAACAAATTTTTGTTCACATAAATTTATAATACCAGCATGTCCTCATTTTATTCAAAATATTGATACGTAACTAAATTTCAGTAGTTTTGATACCTCCAGCTGACTTGTACAACAAAATTATTTGACCGCATTACCAAAACTGACCATATGTGCACTTTAATTTGTAAATCTATATACACCATGGCATACCCGCATAGTATTAATCAGCCATATTTTTTATGTCAGGAATCATTGTATAATATAATCATGACAATGGACAGCAATATTGCAATTTAATAACAACAAATTTTTGTTCGCATAAATTTAGGATACCAGCGTGTCCTCCTTTTATTCAAAATATTGATACGTAACAAAATTTCAGTAGTTTTAATACCTCATGCTGACTTGGAAAACAAAACTATTTGACCAAAACTGATCATATGTGCACTTTTATTTGCAAATCTATATACCCGAATACCATTGTACCGAGCGCCTTAATGTCTTCTCCTGGCGCTCCTGTTCACATTTTAGTAGGACCGTAAATGTAGACGTAATCAATAATATTAGAAAACCATTAATGCAAAAAATATTCTGAATAAATTGAGAATGTCAGAATTTCATCTCTTTATTTATAATAACAGTCACATCATATATAGGAGTTCATGATGGTGTACGTGTAAAACAAAACTATTATGCCACATCATCAAAGTACCAACGAATCCGTACCAACACTGACATGTCTGAATTCATTTGTACTATTTACAATGATTTAATAAAAAAAAAGTATACGAGGTTCTCTTCTTGGAATCTATTATGTCGGTTGATTGATTTTGTTTATAGTTAAACGTCAAGTGGCAACTGTTTCATTTAAGTGCGCATTGAGTATAATTTTAGGACGTCTCATATAAATAGATCGGCAATGACAAATCTCTCGATTTATCACTGAACTAGTATATATTTGTTTATGGGCCAGCTGAAGGACGCCTCCGGGTGCGGGAATTTCTCGCTACATTGAAGACCTGTTGGTGACCTTCTGCTGTTGTTTTTTATTTGGTCGGGTTGTTGTCTCTTTGACACATTCCCCATTTCCATTCTCAATTTATTTCTAAAAAATTGAGTCGGACAGCAAATTTTTTTTACCAAGATTATTTAAATTCTTGAATTGACAGGAGATTGTACTACATTTACTATCTTAATCAATCTGAAATGCAAATTCTAGGTTTTATGACAACGATTATTTTTATTTTTGAACTGAGGCAATACACAAACTACATGAGATGTATAATTTGATTTAAATCAAAGGGTTGTTAAAAAAAGTTATAAATTAAATTTTTAAGTGTACTATATGGGTTAGTTGGAACATCAAATTCTTGTTTTTTGATTTGACAAGAATATTAATAAAATAAAAGAAGTGTCACTTTCATTGAGGTCAATGTAAATCATACACACCTGACTCTTGTAAAACTTTCAATTTTGTAAAAGTATTCCTCTGTATTTTCCACAAAAAAAACAGAATTGTAATGTCTTTGTATAATTTTCTAATAAAATAGAAAATATTAGCATGTATTTTTTATGCCACATCAATATATTAATTTCTGAACTTAAATTTCTTCTCATTTATGTCTAACAAACCAATCTGAAGTTAGAAAGTAATCAATTATTAGACCAGTTAAAAAATGTATAGATCTATTCTTTAATTCTTTTGTTTCATATAATAATTAACTTTTTTTAAATATTCAAATGTGTTATTTTAACCCAATTAGTATGAGTGTGAATTTATTTACTCAAAGGTCCTTTTATCTCTTAATTAGCCATAAACAATCACAAAAAGAATGAAAAATCAAGGTAGATAATTATTTGGATTAAAAATAAAACATATGAAATTAAAGGGAATATAATTAAATTCTTTTAAGTGATTATTTGTTTTGATAAGTAATTTGTGCATCTTTGTGATTGTAAATGGCTAATCAAGAGATAAAAGGGCTATTTGAGTTGAAGAACTCATACTCATACTCATACTCATTAGGTTAAATAAACACATAAGCATATATATAAAATGTTCATTTTAATATGAAAAATAAAAAAGAATTAAAGAATAGCTATGGATAAGGTAAACTTTTCATTATTGTAACTATACTATATTATATATTTAAAATATTATGTAAAATTGAGAATGGAAATGGGGAATGTGTCAAAGAGAACAACCCGACAAATAAAAAAACAACAGCAGAAGGTCACCAACAGGTGTGTTTATATAAAAAAATAATAATATTAAAATAGGTATCAATACGTACCAGGATTATAATTTAATGATTTTTTAATTTATGATTTAATGATTTTTTAATTTATAATTTATTATAATTTATAATTATAATTAAAACACCTGCAATATAAACATATTGTAAGTTTTGTATTTACCAATTGTGTCGTGTTTTGTGATTAAGATTTAGAAAACCAGTTTTCCACTCATTTACAATATTATTCTACTCTTAAGCTATTAAAATAGTAAGTAAACCTAAGCTTACTGAATCCCATGTCAATTAGTTATTTGTTGTATTGCTGTAAAATTTAAGAATTAAAGTTATCTTGGTATAAAAAAGGTAGGATTTGCAATTCGGACAAAATAGAGATATTACACTTTAATTTTTTTAATAACTTTTTCAAATCAACTTGGATTTTCATCAAACTATGTAGGTATCTTACATATATATTAAGCTTAATGAATCCAATGTCATTTAGTTTTTTGTTGTATTGCTGAAAATGAAAAATTTAAAAATTAAATTAATCTAGGTCAAAAAAGCTAGAATTTGCAGTTTGAACAAAATAGAGATAGTACACTTTAATTTTTTTAATAACTTTTTCAAATCAACTTGAATTTTCATCACACTACTTAAGTATCTTAGATATATATTAAGCTTACTGAATCCCATGTCATTTAGTTGTTTTTTTTTATTGCTGAAAAATTTAAAAATTAAATTAATCTAGGTAAAAAAAGCTAGAATTTGCAGTTCGAACAAAATAGAGATAGTACACTTTAATTTTTTTAATAACTTTTTCAAATCAACTTGAATGTTCATCAAACTATGCAGCTACCTTACATTTATATTAAGCTTACTGAATCCCATGTCAATTAGTTTTTTTGTTGTATTGCTGTAAAATTTAAGAATTAAAGTTATCTTGGTATAAAAAAGCTAGGATTTGCAATTCGGACAAAATAGAGATATTACACTTTAATTTTTTTAATAACTTTTTCAAATCAACTTGGATTTTTATCAAACTATGTAGGTATCTTAGATATATATTAAGCTTACTGAATCCCATGTCATTGAGTTTTTTGTTGTATTGCTGTAAAATTTAAAAATTAAATTAATCTAGGTCAAAAAAGCTAGAATTTGCAGTTCGAACAAAATAGAGATAGTACACTTTAATTTTTTTAATAACTTTTTCAAATCAACTTGGATTTTCATCAAACTATGTAGGTATCTTAGATATATATTAAGCTTACTGAATCCCATGTCATTTAGTTTTTTGTTGTATTGCTGTAAAATTTTAAAATTAAATTACTCTAGGTCAAAAAAGCTAGAATTTGCAGTTCGAACAAAATGGACATAGTACACTTTATTTTTTTTAATAACTTTTTCAAATCAACTTGGATGTTCATCAAACTATGCAGCTATCTAACATATATATTAAGCTTAATGAATCCCATTTCATTTAGTTTTTTGTTGTATTGCTGTAAAATTTAAAAATTAAATTACTCTGGGTCAAAAATGCTAGAATTTGCAGTTCGAACAAAATGGACATAGTACACTTTAATTTTTTTAATAACTTTTTCAAATCAACTTGGATGTTCATCAAACTATGCAGCAATCTTACATATATATTAAGCTTACTGAATCCCATGTCAATTTGTTATTTGTTGTATTGCTGTAAAATTTAAGAATTAAGGTTATCTTGATATAAAAAAGCTAGGATTTGCAATTCGGACAAAATAGAGATATTACACTTTAATTTTTTTAATAACTTTTTCAAATCAACTTGGATTTTTATCAAACTATGTAGGTATCTTAGATATATATTAAGCTTACTGAATCCCATGTCATTGAGTTTTTTGTTGTATTGCTGTAAAATTTAAAAATTAAATTAATCTAGGTCAAAAAAGCTAGAATTTGCAGTTCGAACAAAATAGAGATAGTACACTTTAATTTTTTTAATAACTTTTTCAAATCAACTTGGATTTTCATCAAACTATGTAGGTATCTTAGATATATATTAAACTTAATGAATCCAATGTCATTTAGTTTTTTGTTGTATTGCTGAAAATGAAAAATTTAAAAATTAAATTAATCTAGGTCAAAAAAGCTAGAATTTGCAATTCGGACAAAATAGAGATATTACACTTTAATTTTTTTAATAACTTTTTCAAATCAACTTGGATTTTCATCAAACTATGTAGGTATCTTAGATATATATTAAGCTTACTGAATCCCATGTCATTGAGTTTTTTGTTGTATTGCTGTAAAATTTAAAAATTAAATTAATCTAGGTCAAAAAAGCTAGAATTTGCAGTTCGAACAAAATAGAGATAGTACACTTTAATTTTTTTAATAACTTTTTCAAATCAACTTGGATGTTCATCAAACTATGCAGCTATCTTACATATATATTAAGCTTACTGAATCCCATGTCAATTAGTTATTTGTTGTATTGCTGTAAAATTTAAGAATTAAAGTTATCTTGGTATAAAAAAGGTAGGATTTGCAATTCGGACAAAATAGAGATATTACACTTTAATTTTTTTAATAACTTTTTCAAATCAACTTGGATTTTCATCAAACTATGTAGGTATCTTAGATATATATTAAGCTTACTGAATCCCATGTCATTTAGTTTTTTGTTGTATTGCTGTAAAATTTAAAAATTAAATTACTCTAGGTCAAAAAAGCTAGAATTTGCAGTTCGAACAAAATAGAGATAGTACACTTTAATTTTTTTAATAACTTTTTCAAATCAACTTGAATGTTCTTCAAACTATGCGGCTATCTTACATATATATTAAGCTTACTGAATCCCATGTCAATTCGTTATTTGTTGTATTGCTAAAAAATTTAAGAATTTAAAGTTATCTTGGTATAAAAAAGCTAGGATTTGCAATTTGAACAAAATAGAGATAGTACACTTTAATTTTTTTAATAACTTTTTCAAATCAACTTGGATTTTCATCAAACTATGTAGGTATCTTAGATATATATTAAGCTTACTGAATCCCATGTCATTTAGTTTTTTGTTGTATTGCTGTAAAATTTTAAAATTAAATTACTCTAGGTCAAAAAAGCTAGAATTTGCAGTTCGAACAAAATGGACATAGTACACTTTATTTTTTTTAATAACTTTTTCAAATCAACTTGGATGTTCATCAAACTATGCAGCTATCTAACATATATATTAAGCTTACTGAATCCCATGTCATTTAGTTTTTTGTTGTATTGCTGTAAAATTTAAAAATTAAATTACTCTAGGTCAAAAAAGCTAGAATTTGCAGTTCGAACAAAATAGAGATAGTACACTTTAATTTTTTTAATAACTTTTTCAAATCAACTTGAATGTTCTTCAAACTATGCGGCTATCTTACATATATATTAAGCTTACTGAATCCCATGTCAATTCGTTATTTGTTGTATTGCTGAAAAATTTAAGAATTTAAAGTTATCTTGGTATAAAAAAGCTAGGATTTGCAATTCGGACAAAATAGAGATAGTACACTTTAATTTTTTTAATAACTTTTTCAAATCAACTTGGATTTTCATCAAACTATGTAGGTATCTTAGATATATATTAAGCTTACTGAATCCCATGTCATTTAGTTTTTTGTTGTATTGCTGTAAAATTTTAAAATTAAATTACTCTAGGTCAAAAAAGCTAGAATTTGCAGTTCGAACAAAATGGACATAGTACACTTTATTTTTTTAATAACTTTTTCAAATCAACTTGGATGTTCATCAAACTATGCAGCTATCTAACATATATATTAAGCTTAATGAATCCCATTTCATTTAGTTTTTTGTTGTATTGCTGTAAAATTTAAAAATTAAATTACTCTGGGTCAAAAAAGCTAGAATTTGCAGTTCGAACAAAATGGACATAGTACACTTTAATTTTTTTAATAACTTTTTCAAATCAACTTGGATGTTCATCAAACTATCCAGCAATCTTACATATATATTAAGCTTACTGAATCCCATGTCAATTTGTTATTTGTTGTATTGTTGTAAAATTTAAGAATTAAAGTTATCTTGGTATAAAAAAGCTAGGATTTGCAATTCGGACAAAATAGAGATAGTACACTTTAATTTTTTTAATAACTTTTTCAAATCAACTTGGATTTTCATCAAACTATGTAGGTATCTTAGATATATATTAAGCTTAATGAATCCAATGTCATTTAGTTTTTTGTTGTATTGCTGAAAATGAAAAATTTAAAAATTAAATTAATCTAGGTCAAAAAAGCTAGAATTTGCAATTCGGACAAAATAGAGATATTACACTTTAATTTTTTATTAACTTTTTCAAATCAACTTGGATTTTCATCAAACTATGTAGGTATCTTAGATATATATTAAGCTTACTGAATCCCATGTCATTTAGTTTTTTGTTGTATTGCTGTAAAATTTAAAAGTTAAATTACTCTAGGTCAAAAAAGCTAGAATTTGCAGTTCGAACAAAATAGAGATAGTACACTTTAATTTTTTTAATAACTTTTTCAAATCAACTTGGATGTTCTTCAAAGTATGCAGCTATCTTACATATATATTAAGCTTACTGAATCCCATGTCAATTAGTTATTTGTTGTATTGCTGTAAAATTTAAGAATTGAAGTTATCTTGGTATAAAAAAGCTAGGATTTGCAATTCGGACAAAATAGAGATAGTACACTTTCATTTTTTTAATTACTTTTTCAAATCAACTTGAATTTTCATCAAACTATGTAGGTATCTTAGATATATATTAAGCTTACTGAATCCCATGTCATTTAGTTTTTTGTTGTATTGCTGAAAAATTTAAAAATTAAATTACTCTAGGTCAAAAAAGCTAGAATTTGCAGTTCGAACAAAATAGAGATAGTACACTTTAATTTTTTTAATAACTTTTTCAAATCAACGTGAATGTTCTTCAAACTATGCGGCTATCTTACATATATATTAAGCTTACTGAATCCCATGTCAATTCGTTATTTGTTGTATTGCTGAAAAATTTAAGAATTTAAAGTTATCTTGGTATACAAAAGCTAGGATTTGCAATTCGGACAAAATAGAGATAGTACACTTTAATTTGTTTAATAACTTTTTCAAATCAACTTGGATTTTCATCAAACTATGTAGGTATCTTAGATATATATTAAGCTTAATGAATCCAATGTCATTTAGTTTTTTGTTGTATTGCTGAAAATGAAAAATTTAAAAATTAGATTAATCTAGGTCAAAAAAGCTAGAATTTGCAATTCGGACAAAATAGAGATATTACACTTTAATTTTTTTAATAACTTTTTCAAATCAACTTGGATTTTCATCAAACTATGTAGGTATCTTAGATATATATTAAGCTTACTGAATCCCATGTCATTGAGTTTTTTGTTGTATTGCTGTAAAATTTAAAAAATAAATTAATCTAGGTCAAAAAAGCTAGAATTTGCAGTTCGAACTAAATAGAGATAGTACACTTTAATTTTTTTAATAACTTTTTCAAATCAACTTGGATGTTCTTCTAAGTATGCAGCTAGCTTACATATATATTAAGCTTACTGAATCCCATGTCAATTAGTTATTTGTTGTATTGCTGTAAAATTTAAGAATTAAAGTTATCATGGTATAAAAAAGCTAGGATTTGCAATTCGGACAAAATAGAGATAGTTACCCTAACCCTAACCCTAACTTAATAACTTTTTCAAATCAACTTGGATTTTCATCAAACTATGTAGGTATCTTAGATATATATAAAGCTTACGGAATCCCATGTCATTTAGTTTTTTGTTGTATTGCTGAAAAATTTTAAAATTAAATTAATCTAGGTCAAAAAAGCTAGAATTTGCATTTCGAACAAAATGGACATAGTACACTTTAATTTTTTTAATAACTTTTTCAAATCAACTTGGATTTTCATCAAACTATGTAGGTATCTTAAATATATATTAAGCTTACTGAATCCCATGTCATTGAGTTTTTTGTTGTATTGCTGTAAAATTTAAAAAATAAATTAATCTAGGTCAAAAAAGCTAGAATTTGCAGTTCGAACTAAATAGAGATAGTACACTTTAATTTTTTTAATAACTTTTTCAAATCAACTTGGATGTTCTTCTAAGTATGCAGCTAGCTTACATATATATTAAGCTTACTGAATCCCATGTCAATTAGTTATTTGTTGTATTGCTGTAAAATTTAAGAATTAAAGTTATCTTGGTATAAAAAAGCTAGGATTTGCAATTTGGACAAAATAGAGATAGTTACCCTAACCCTAACCCTAACTTAATAACTTTTTCAAATCAACTTGGATTTTCATCAAACTATGTAGGTATCTTAGATATATATAAAGCTTACGGAATCCCATGTCATTTAGTTTTTTGTTGTATTGCTGAAAAATTTTAAAATTAAATTAATCTAGGTCAAAAAAGCTAGAATTTGCATTTCGAACAAAATGGACATAGTACACTTTAATTTTTTTAATAACTTTTTCAAATCAACTTGGATTTTCATCAAACTATGTAGGTATCTTAAATATATATTAAGCTTACTGAATCCCATGTCAATTAGTTATTTGTTGTATTGCTGTAAAATTAAAGAATTAAGTTATCTTGGTATAAAAAAGCTAGGATTTGCAATTCGGACAAAATAGAGATAGTACACTTTAAATTTTTTAATAACTTTTTCAAATCAACTTGGATTTTCATCAAACTATGTAGGTATCTTAGATATATATTAAGCTTACTGAATCCCATGTCATTGAGTTTTTTGTTGTATTGCTGTAAAATTTAAAAATTAAATTAATCTAGGTCAAAAAAGCTAGAATTTGCAGTTCGAACAAAATAGAGATAGTACACTTTAATTTTTTTAATAACTTTTTCAAATCAACTTGGATGTTCATCAAACTATGCAGCTATCTTACATATATATTAAGCTTACTGAATCCCATGTCAATTTGTTATTTGTTGTATTGCTGTAAAATTTAAGAATTAAAGTTATCTTGGTATAAAAAAGGTAGAATTTGCAATTCGGACAAAATAGAGATATTACACTTTAATTTTTTTAATAACTTTTTCAAATCAACTTGGATTTTCATCAAACTATGTAGGTATCTTAGATATATATTAAGCTTAATGAATCCAATGTCATTTAGTTTTTTGTTGTATTGCTGTAAAATTTAAAAAATTAAATTACTCTAGGTCAAAAAAGCTAGAATTTGCAGTTCGAACAAAATAGAGATAGTACACTTTAATTTTTTTAATAACTTTTTCAAATCAACTTGAATGTTCTTCAAACTATGCGGCTATCTTACATATATATTAAGCTTACTGAATCCCATGTCAATTAGTTATTTGTTGTATTGCTGTAAAATTTAAGAATTGAAGTTATCTTGGTATAAAAAAGCTAGGATTTGCAATTCGGACAAAATAGAGATAGTACACTTTCATTTTTTTAATTACTTTTTCAAATCAACTTGAATTTTCATCAAACTATGTAGGTATCTTAGATATATATTAAGCTTACTGAATCCCATGTCATTTAGTTTTTTGTTGTATTGCTGAAAAATTTAAAAATTAAATTACTCTAGGTCAAAAAAGCTAGAATTTGCAGTTCGAACAAAATAGAGATAGTACACTTTAATTTTTTTAATAACTTTTTCAAATCAACGTGAATGTTCTTCAAACTATGCGGCTATCTTACATATATATTAAGCTTACTGAATCCCATGTCAATTCGTTATTTGTTGTATTGCTGAAAAATTTAAGAATTTAAAGTTATCTTGGTATACAAAAGCTAGGATTTGCAATTCGGACAAAATAGAGATAGTACACTTTAATTTGTTTAATAACTTTTTCAAATCAACTTGGATTTTCATCAAACTATGTAGGTATCTTAGATATATATTAAGCTTAATGAATCCAATGTCATTTAGTTTTTTGTTGTATTGCTGAAAATGAAAAATTTAAAAATTAGATTAATCTAGGTCAAAAAAGCTAGAATTTGCAATTCGGACAAAATAGAGATATTACACTTTAATTTTTTTAATAACTTTTTCAAATCAACTTGGATTTTCATCAAACTATGTAGGTATCTTAGATATATATTAAGCTTACTGAATCCCATGTCATTGAGTTTTTTGTTGTATTGCTGTAAAATTTAAAAAATAAATTAATCTAGGTCAAAAAAGCTAGAATTTGCAGTTCGAACTAAATAGAGATAGTACACTTTAATTTTTTTAATAACTTTTTCAAATCAACTTGGATGTTCTTCTAAGTATGCAGCTAGCTTACATATATATTAAGCTTACTGAATCCCATGTCAATTAGTTATTTGTTGTATTGCTGTAAAATTTAAGAATTAAAGTTATCATGGTATAAAAAAGCTAGGATTTGCAATTCGGACAAAATAGAGATAGTTACCCTAACCCTAACCCTAACTTAATAACTTTTTCAAATCAACTTGGATTTTCATCAAACTATGTAGGTATCTTAGATATATATAAAGCTTACGGAATCCCATGTCATTTAGTTTTTTGTTGTATTGCTGAAAAATTTTAAAATTAAATTAATCTAGGTCAAAAAAGCTAGAATTTGCATTTCGAACAAAATGGACATAGTACACTTTAATTTTTTTAATAACTTTTTCAAATCAACTTGGATTTTCATCAAACTATGTAGGTATCTTAAATATATATTAAGCTTACTGAATCCCATGTCATTGAGTTTTTTGTTGTATTGCTGTAAAATTTAAAAAATAAATTAATCTAGGTCAAAAAAGCTAGAATTTGCAGTTCGAACTAAATAGAGATAGTACACTTTAATTTTTTTAATAACTTTTTCAAATCAACTTGGATGTTCTTCTAAGTATGCAGCTAGCTTACATATATATTAAGCTTACTGAATCCCATGTCAATTAGTTATTTGTTGTATTGCTGTAAAATTTAAGAATTAAAGTTATCTTGGTATAAAAAAGCTAGGATTTGCAATTTGGACAAAATAGAGATAGTTACCCTAACCCTAACCCTAACTTAATAACTTTTTCAAATCAACTTGGATTTTCATCAAACTATGTAGGTATCTTAGATATATATAAAGCTTACGGAATCCCATGTCATTTAGTTTTTTGTTGTATTGCTGAAAAATTTTAAAATTAAATTAATCTAGGTCAAAAAAGCTAGAATTTGCATTTCGAACAAAATGGACATAGTACACTTTAATTTTTTTAATAACTTTTTCAAATCAACTTGGATTTTCATCAAACTATGTAGGTATCTTAAATATATATTAAGCTTACTGAATCCCATGTCAATTAGTTATTTGTTGTATTGCTGTAAAATTAAAGAATTAAGTTATCTTGGTATAAAAAAGCTAGGATTTGCAATTCGGACAAAATAGAGATAGTACACTTTAAATTTTTTAATAACTTTTTCAAATCAACTTGGATTTTCATCAAACTATGTAGGTATCTTAGATATATATTAAGCTTACTGAATCCCATGTCATTGAGTTTTTTGTTGTATTGCTGTAAAATTTAAAAATTAAATTAATCTAGGTCAAAAAAGCTAGAATTTGCAGTTCGAACAAAATAGAGATAGTACACTTTAATTTTTTTAATAACTTTTTCAAATCAACTTGGATGTTCATCAAACTATGCAGCTATCTTACATATATATTAAGCTTACTGAATCCCATGTCAATTTGTTATTTGTTGTATTGCTGTAAAATTTAAGAATTAAAGTTATCTTGGTATAAAAAAGGTAGAATTTGCAATTCGGACAAAATAGAGATATTACACTTTAATTTTTTTAATAACTTTTTCAAATCAACTTGGATTTTCATCAAACTATGTAGGTATCTTAGATATATATTAAGCTTAATGAATCCAATGTCATTTAGTTTTTTGTTGTATTGCTGTAAAATTTAAAAAATTAAATTACTCTAGGTCAAAAAAGCTAGAATTTGCAGTTCGAACAAAATAGAGATAGTACACTTTAATTTTTTTAATAACTTTTTCAAATCAACTTGAATGTTCTTCAAACTATGCGGCTATCTTACATATATATTAAGCTTACTGAATCCCATGTCAATTCGTTATTTGTTGTATTGCTGAAAAATTTAAGAATTTAAAGTTATCTTGGTATAAAAAAGCTAGGATTTGCAATTCGGACAAAATAGAGATAGTACACTTTAATTTTTTTAATAACTTTTTCAAATCAACTTGGATTTTCATCAAACTATGTAGGTATCTTAGATATATATTAAGCTTACTGAATCCCATGTCATTTAGTTTTTTGTTGTATTGCTGTAAAATTTTAAAATTAAATTACTCTAGGTCAAAAAAGCTAGAATTTGCAGTTCGAACAAAATGGACATAGTACACTTTATTTTTTTTAATAACTTTTTCAAATCAACTTGGATGTTCTTCAAAGTATGCAGCTATCTTACATATATATTAAGCTTACTGAATCCCATGTCAATTAGTTATTTGTTGTATTGCTGTAAAATTTAAGAATTAAAGTTATCTTGGTATAAAAAAGCTAGGATTTGCAATTCGGACAAAATAGAGATAGTTACCCTAACCCTAACCCTAACTTAATAACTTTTTCAAATCAACTTGGATTTTCATCAAACTATGTAGGTATCTTAGATATATATAAAGCTTACGGAATCCCATGTCATTTAGTTTTTTGTTGTATTGCTGAAAATGTAAAATTTAAAAATTAAATTAATCTAGGTAAAAAAAGCTAGAATTTGCAATTCGGACAAAATAGAGATATTACACTTTAATTTTTTTAATAACTTTTTCAAATCAACTTGGATTTTCATCAAACTATGTAGGTATCTTAGATATATATTAAGCTTACTGAATCCCATGTCATTGAGTTTTTTGTTGTATTGCTGTAAAATTTAAAAAATAAATTAATCTAGGTCAAAAAAGCTAGAATTTGCAGTTCGAACAAAAGAGATAGTACACTTTAATTTTTTTAATAACTTTTTCAAATCAACTTGGATGTTCTTCAAAGTATGCAGCTATCTTACATATATATTAAGCTTACTGAATCCCATGTCAATTAGTTATTTGTTGTATTGCTGTAAAATTTAAGAATTGATTTTATCTTGGTATAAAAAAGCTAGGATTTGCAATTCGGACAAAATAGAGATAGTACACTTTCATTTTTTTAATTACTTTTTCAAATCAACTTGAATTTTCATCAAACTATGTAGGTATCTTAGATATATATTAAGCTTACTGAATCCCATGTCATTTAGTTTTTTGTTGTATTGCTGAAAAATTTAAGAATTTAAAGTTATCTTGGTATAAAAAAGCTAGGATTTACAATTCGGACAAAATAGAGATAGTACACTTTAATTTTTTTAATAACTTTTTCAAATCAACTTGGATTTTCATCAAACTATGTAGGTATCTTAGATATATATTAAGCTTACTGAATCCCATGTCATTTAGTTTTTTGTTGTATTGCTGAAAAATTAAAAAATTAAATTACTCTAGGTCAAAAAAGCTAGAATTTGCAGTTCGAACAAAATAGAGATAGTACACTTTAATTTTTTTAATTACTTTTTCAAATCAACTTGGATGTTCATCAAACTATGCAGCTATCTTACATATATATTAAGCTTACTGAATCCCATGTCAATTAGTTATTTGTTGTATTGCTGAAAAATTTAAGAATTTAAAGTTATCTTGGTATAAAAAAGCTAGGATTTACAATTCGGACAAAATAGAGATAGTACACTTTAATTTTTTTAATAACTTTTTCAAATCAACTTGGATTTTCATCAAACTATGTAGGTATCTTAGATATATATTAAGCTTACTGAATCCCATGTCATTTAGTTTTTTGTTGTATTGCTGTAAAATTTTAAAATTAAATGACTCTAGGTCAAAAAAGCTAGAATTTGCAGTTCGAACAAAATAGAGATTATGATAGTAAGCTATTAAAATAGTAAGTAAACCTACAAATCAAGAGTTACAAAATATTGTTAAAATATACCAAGGAAATACAAAATCAACCCCGAAAATTTCAATTTTTTAAAGTACCACCTATATCTTTAAATTTATCACAAATTTATTTGCAGAATAAAATTTTTTTAATTTTTGGGATACGATTGCTTTCAAGCAATCGGTAGACTTATACCGGTGTCTCAGAGCTTTGCCCTCACATCAATCGCTTTATTCTAAACATAAAGGAATATCTCAGATTCTTATAAAAAAAAAAAAATATTGATATTTTTTTTTAAGACAACTTCTTATTTTTTTGCATGAAACTTAAAATCTTCATTGTATATGTTATAAATTAAAACTGAAGTATACACAGTAGGTCCAAGGACATAGTTATCGTCCTTTGGTTTTTGTTGTCTACGAATATAGTCCCTAGTGTAAACAGTGTATAACTTGCATGTTTTATTTAAGACACTTTTCCAATTTATTTATTTATATTAAATGCTTGAAATATTTAAGTAGGGGAATGAAATTACATGTCAAAAAAATTTGGGTGCTGAAACTTTATGTTAAGTAGTGAATGGGTCCAGTTCTAAAAGGTCAAATTTATCACGTTTGAAGCTGTCAAACTGAATTTTTCACCCCCTTAACACAGAATTGTCTTTATTTTGAGTTAAAGCAAGTAGAAGTTTCTATAATTTTGATATTATTTGTCTCACTGGTAGTACACTACATTGTAAAAATATTTTTGAGAAAGAGCAGGTGCGATTTTTTTAATTTGAATTTTTTGTCTAAAAGAAATGCACTACAAAACAATTGTGTTCTCGGGCCAGTACTCAAATCTGGCCAGTATAAAAATGTAAATGAAAAAAAATATATTTTCACTTTATTGCACTGTCAACATAAATACTAGTAACCGTAAACTTAAGCATCTCTTGATGTTTAAAATTAGGGCAACAGTAGTTTATTGCTGTGCAAAAAAACTTTTCAGCCTTACGCACAAAAAGAACATAATTTAGATGCTGTTTTATCATATTCTAACATAAGTGAAGAGACCAGTTCAAGATTACATATAGAAAAATATATATTGTCATTTTTTAAGGCTATCAGCATTAATATTTGTAATGTAAGACTGTTAGAACTCTCAATTTTTGTAAAACTATTCATCCTTAAGGACACAAGGAATAGAATTTTAAATGCTGTTTTATGATATTTAAAAAATAACAACATACAAATATTTCTATTTTTCTTTAAATGAAACAACATGTTTTGATATTAAGAACTAAAAATCCTTCATTTATCTGACTAACTTATTGCCTGTTAAAATAAATTTTGCAATTTTGCAATTAAATTTATTTACCATTGTTCAACATATGTTCAAATATTCATTCTATGAAAGAAAAAATAATTAAATATGCAGCCAGTACAAAGCTAAGAAAATAAAAAATAAAAAAGTAGTGTCACATTCTATTGAGATTGTTATAAATTTATATTACACACCTGACTCTTCTAAAGCCATCAATTTAGTAAATTCATTCTTCTGTATTTCCACAAAGAACAGAATTTTAATGTCGTTGTATAATTTTCTAATAAAATAGATCTTTATTTTATGCAGCAACATTTTCTAAATTTCTTAATTTAAATTTTTACTCATTAATGTCTAACAAACCAAGTTGAAGTTTAAAAAAAGTAATCAATTATCAGACCAGTTTAAGATTACATAGAAACAAAAGAAATTTATCACTATTTATCGCTTTTTAATGCCTTTAGCATAAATATAAGTAAATTAAGACTACTAAAACTTTCATTTTTTGTAAAACTTTTCATCCTTAGTGCCAAAAATAACAGAATGATAATGCTGTTGTATAATATTCTAGCATAATACATTTGTAATAAAACCAGTTTAAGATTATATAGAAACAAAAGAAATTTTATCACCCTTTAATGCCTTTAGCATAAATATAAGTAAGTTAAAACTACTAAAACTTTCATTTTTTGTAAAACTTTTCATCCTTAGAACCAAAAATAACAGAATGATAATGCCGTTGTATAATATTCTAACAGAATTAATCATTACAATTTTCTATAAAGAGACAACATGTTTTGAAATAACTAAATATGAAACCAGTACAAGAATATTAATAAAATACAAGAAGTAGTGTCATTTTTTATTGAGATCAATATCAATTTTACTCCCCTCACTCTTCTGAGGTTATCAATTTATTAAAATCATTCCTACATATTGGTAAAAAGAACAGAATTTAAATGTTGTTGTGTAATTTTCTAATTAAATAGAAAATAATAGCATCTTTATTTTATGCGACATAATATTTTTAATTTCTTAACTTAAATTTCTTCCATTTATGTCAAACAAACCAATCTGAAGTTTAAAAAGTAATCAATTATTAGACCAGTTCAAGAATATATAGAATCAAAAGAAATTTTGTCACTATTACATGATTTTAGTATAACTAGAAGTAATTTTAGATTACTAGAACTTTCATTTTTTTAAATTTTCTCCCTTAGTGCTTCAATAACAGAATGATAATGATGTTTGGGGAGAGTTTGGATCCCACTAACATGTTTTGCCCAACCACATTATTTATATATGTGCCTGTCCCAAGTTAGGAGCCTGTAATTCAGTGGTTGTCGTCTGTTTATGTGTTACATATTTGTTTTCGATCATTTTTTTTTACTTAAATAAGGCTGTTAATTTTCTGGTTTGAATTGTTTAACATTCTCTTATCGGGGCCTTTTATAGCTGACTATGCGGTATGGGCTTTGCTCATTGTTGAAGGCCATACAGTGACCTATAGTTGTTAATATTTGTGTCATTTAAAAAAAAGTAATCAATTATCAGACAAGTTTAAGATTATATAGAAACAAAAGAAATGTATCACTATTTATCGCTCTTTAATGCCTTTAGCATAAATATAAGTAAATTAAGACTACTAAAACTTTCATTTTTTGTAAAACTTTTCATCCTTAGTACCAAAAATAACAGAATGATAATGCTGTTGTATAATATTCTAACAGAATTAAGCATAACAATTTTAGACAACATGTTTTGCAATAACTAAATATGAAACCAGTACAAGAATATTAATAAAATACAAGAAGTAGTGTCACTTTTTATTGAGATCAATATTTATATTACTCACCTGACTCTTCTAAAGCTGTCAATTTTAGTAAATTTATTTCTCTGTATTGGGTTAAAGAACAGAATTTTAATGTCATTGTATTATTTTCTAATAAAATAGAAAATATGAGCTTTTTATTTTATGCGACACTTAACTTAACTTTCTGCTCATTAATTTCTAACAAACCAATTTGAAGATAAAAAGTAATCAATTATCAGACCAGTTTAAGATTATATAGAAACAAAAGAAATTTTATCACTCTTTAACGCCTTTAGCATAAATATAAGTAAGTTAAGACTACTAAAACTTTCATTTTTTGTAAAACTTTTCATCCTTAGTACCAAAAATAACAGAACGATAATGCCGTTGTATAGTATTCTAACAGAATTAAACATTACAATTTTCTATAAAGAGACAACATGTTTTGCAATAACTAAATATGAAACCAGTACAAGAATATTAATAAAATACAAGAAGTAGTGTCACTTTTTATTCGAGCGTCACTGATGAGTCTTTTGTAGACGAAACACGCGTCTGGCGGATATACAAATTTTAGTCCTGGTATCTATGATGAGTTTATTTTTATTAAGATCAATATTAATATTACTCACCTGACTCTTCTAAAGCTGTCAATTTCAGTAAATTTATTTCTCTGTATTGGGTAAAAGAACAGAATTTTAATGTCGTTGTATTATTTTCTAAAAAAATAGAAAATATAAGCTTTTTATTTTATGCGACAACATTTTTTTCAATTTCTTAACTTAAATTTCTTCTCATTAATTTCTAACAAACCAATTTGAAGTTAAAAAGTAATCAATTATCAGACCAGTTTAAGATTATATAGAAATAATAGAAATTTTGTCACTATTTAATGCCTTTTGCATAAATATAAGAAAATTAAGACTACAAGAACTTTCTTTTTTTGTAAAACTTTTCATCCTTAGTGCCAAAAATGACACAATGGTAATGCCATGGTATAATATTCTAACATAATTAAACATTACAATTTGAAACAGCATGTTTTGAAATAAGTAAATGCATGAAACATGAAATCAGTGCAAGAATATTAATTAAAAAAATAAAAGTAGTGTCACATTCTATTGAGATTGTTATAAATATTACACACCTGACTCTTCTAAAGCAATCAATTTAGTAAATTCATTCCTCTGTATTTCCACAAAGAACAGAATTTTAATGTCGTTGTATAATTTTCTAATAAAATAGATCTTTATTTTATGCAGCAACATTTTCTAAATTTCTTAATTTAAATTTTTACTCATTAATGTCTAACAAACCAAGTTGAAGTTTAAAAAAAGTAATCAATTATCAGACCAGTTTAAGATTACATAGAAACAAAATAAATTTATCACTATTTATCGCTCTTTAATGCCTTTAGCATAAATATAAGTAAATTAAGACTACTAAAACTTTCATTTTTTGTAAAACTTTTCATCCTTAGTGCCAAAAATAACAGAATGATAATGCTGTTGTATAATATTCTAACATAATACATTTGTAATAAAACCAGTTTAAGATTATGTAGAAACAAAAGAAATTTTATCACCCTTTAATGCCTTTAGCATAAATATAAGTAAGTTAAAACTACTAAAACTTTCATTTTTTGTAAAACTTTTCATCCTTAGTACCAAAAATAACAGAACGATAATGCTGTTGTATAATATTCTAACAGAATGAATCATTACAATTTTCTATAATGAGACAACATGTTTTGAAATAACTAAATATGAAACCAGTACAAGAATATAAATAAAATACAAGAAGTAGTGTCATTTTTTATTGAGATCAATATCAATTTTACTCCCCTCACTCTTCTGAGGTTATCAATTTATTAAAATCATTCCTACATATTGGTAAAAAGAACAGAATTTAAATGTTGTTGTATAATTTTCTAATTAAATAGAAAATAATAGCATCTTTATTTTATGCAAAATAATATTTTTAATTTATTAACTTCAATGTCTTCCATTTATGTCAAACAAACCAATCTGAAGTTTAAAAAGTAATCAATTATTAGACCAGTTCAAGAATATATAGAATCAAAAGAAATTTTGTCACTATTAAATGATTTTAGTATAAATAGAAGTAATTTTAGATTACTAGAACTTTCATTTTTTTTAATTTTCTTCCTTAGTGCTTCAATAACAGAATGATAATGATGTTTGGGGAGAGTTTGGATTCCAGTAACATGTTTTACCCCACCACATTATTTATTTATGTGCCTGTCCCAAGTTAGGGACGACATCAAAAGTTCAATGAAGGATAAAAAACTTAATTCACATAGTTTTTTCACTGACCCCCACACCCCCCTCTTAACTTAATTTGGAAAAAATTGATTGACCAATAGGGATATATGTAAAATCGATTTCAGATTAACAAAACTTGCATCAATGTTGACCCTCCCACCCCCAAACTATTTGATTTAAGTTTTTTATCCTACATCGATCTTTTGATGTCGTCCCTTAGGAGCCTGTAATTCAGTGGTTGTCGTTTGTTTATGTGTTACATATTTGTTTTTGATCATTTTTTTTACTTAAATAAGGCTGTTAGTTTTCTGGTTTGAATTGTTTAACATTCTCTTATCGGGGCCTTTCATAGCTGACTATGCGGTATGGGCTTTGCTCATTGTTGAAGGCCATACAGTGACCTATAGTTGTTAATATTTGTGTCATTTTAAAAAAAGTAATCAATTATCAGACAAGTTTAAGATTATATAGAAACAAAAGAAATTTATCACTATTTATCGCTCTTTAATGCCTTTAGCATAAATATAAGTAAATTAAGACTACTAAAACTTTCATTTTTTGTAAAACTTTTCATCCTTAGTGCCAAAAATAACAGAATGATAATGCTGTTGTATAACATTCTAACATAATACATTTGTATAAAACCAGTTTAAGATTATATAGAAACAAAAGAAATTTTATCACTCTTTAATGCTTTAGCATAAATATAAGTAAAAACTACTAAAACTTTCATTTTTTGTTAAACTTTTTATCTTTAGTGCCAAAAATGACACAATGGTAATGCAATTGTATAAAATTCTAACATAATTAAACATCACAATTTGAAACAGCATATTTTGAAATAAGTAAATACATAAAATATGAAACCAGTACAAGCATATTAATAAAATAAAATAGGTAGTGTCATTTTTAATTGAGATTGATATAAATATCACTCACCTCACTCTTCTAAAGCTAACAATTTAGAATAATTATTCTTTTGTCTTGGCAAAAAGAACAAAATTTTAATGTCGTTGTACAATTTTCTAATAGAATAGAAAAAATAAGCATCTTTGTTTTATGCAACATCATTTTGTTTTAATTTCTTAACTTAAATTTCTTCTTATTAATGTCTAATAAACCAATCATCCTTAGTACCAAAAACAACAGAATGATAATGTGTTGTATATTATTTTGATATGAGCGTCACTGATGAGTCTTATGCAGATGAAACGCGCGCGTCTGGCGTATAAAATTGTAATCCTGGTACTTTTGATAACTATTGTATAATATTATAACAGAATTAAATATTACAATTTGATATAATGAGACAACATTTTTTGAAATGTTGAAATATGAAACAAATACAAGAATAATAAAAGAAAAGAAATAGTTCACTTTTTATTTAGATCGATATAGATATTACTCACCTGACTCTTTTAAAGCTATCAGTTTAATAAAATTATTCATCCGTATTGGCCAAAAAGAACAGAATTTAAATGTCTTTATATGATTTTTTAATAAAATAGAAAATATTAGCTTTTTTAATTTATGCAACATCATTTGTTTGAATTTCTTTTCATTAATGTGTAACCATATATATCAAAAAGATGTGGTATGATTGCCAATGAGACAACTGTCTGCAAGAGACCAAAATGACACTACCATTAACAACTATTAGTCACCGTACAGCCTTCAACAATGAGCAAAGCCCATCCTGCATAGTCAAGATATAAAAGGCCCAGATAAGACCATGTAACAAACCAATCTGTAGTTTGAAAAGTAATCAATTATCAGAACAGTTCAAGAATATATAGAAACAAAAGAAATTTTGTCACTATTTGATGCTTTTAGCAGAAATATCAGTAACTTTAGACTACTAGAACTTCAATTGCTTGTAAAAAAAATTCATCCTTAGTGCCAAAAATAACAGAATGCTAATGCCATTGTATAATATTCTTACAGAATTAAGAATAACAATTTTAGACAACATGTTTTGAAATAACTCAATATAAAACCAGTACAAGAATATTAAAAGAATTATAAAAGTAGTGTCAGTTTTTATTGAGATCAATATAAATATTACTCACCTGACTCTTCTAAAGCTATTAATTTTAGTAAATTTATGTCTCTGTATTGGCTAAAAGAACAGAGTTTTAATGTCGTTGTATTATTTTCTAATAATATTGAAAATATTAGCATCTTTATTTTATGCAACAACATTTTTTAAAATTTCTTAACTTAAATTTCTTCTCATTAATGTCTAACAAACCAATTTGAAGTTTAAAAAGTAATCAATTATCAGAACAGTTCAAGAATATATAGAAACAAAAGACATTTTGTCACTATTTGATGCTTTTATCATAAATATAAGTAACTTTAGACTACTAGAACTTCAATTGCTTGTAAAAAAAATTCATCCTTAGTGCCAAAAATAACAGAATGATAATGCCATTGTATAATATTCTTACAGAATTAAGAATAACAATTTTAGACAACATGTTTTGAAATAACTCAATATAAAACCAGTACAAGAATATTAAAAGAATTATAGAAGTAGTGTCACTTTTTATTGAGATCAATATAAATATTACTCACCTGACTCTTCTAAAGCTATTAATTTTAGTAAATTTATGTCTCTGTATTGGCTAAAAGAACAGAGTTTTAATGTCGTTGTATTATTTTCTAATAATATTGAAAATATTAGCATCTTTATTTTATGCAACAACATTTTTTAAAATTTCTTAACTTAAATTTCTTCTCATTAATGTCTAACAAACCAATTTGAAGTTTAAAAAGTAATCAATTATTAGACCAGTTCAAGAATATATAGAAACAAAAGAAATTGTGTCACTATTTGATGCTTTTAGCAGAAAAATAAGTAACTTTAGACTACTAGAACTTTAATTTTTTGTAAAATTGTTCATCCTTTAAGTGCCAAAAATAACAGAATGATAATGCCGTTGTATGATATTCTAACAGAATTTAGCATAACAATTTTAGACAACATGTTTAGAGATAACTGAATATGACACCAGTACAAGAATATTAATAGAATACAAGAAGTAGTGTCACTTTTTATTGAGATCAATATCAATATTACTCACCTCACTCTTTTGAGGCTATCAATTTAGTGAAAACATTCCTCCATATTGGTAAAAAGAACAGTATTTAAATGTTGTTGTATAATTTTCTAATTTAATAGAAAATAATAGCATCTTTATTTTATGCGACATCAATTTTTTATTTCTTTACTTAAATTTCTTCGGTCTAACAAACCAATCTGAAGTTTAAAAAGTAATCAATTATTAGACCAGTTCAAGAATATATAGAAACAAAAGAAATGTTGTCACTATTTAATGATTTTAGCATAAATAGAAGTAACTTTAGATTACTAGAACTTTCATTTTTTTTAAATTTTCTTCCTTAGTGCTTCAATAACAGAATGATAATGCTGTTGTATAATATTCTAACAGAATTGAACATTACAATTTGAGACAGCATGTTTTAAAATATCTGAATATGAAACCAGTACAAGAATATTAATAAAATACAAGAAGTAGTGTCACTTTTTATTGAGATCAATATCAATATTACTCACCTCACTCCTTTTGAGGCTATCAATTTAGTGAAAACATTCCTCCATATTGGTAAAAAGAACAGTATTTAAATGTTGTTGTATAATTGTCTAATTTAATAGAAAATAATAGCATCTTTATTTTATGCGACATCAATTTTTTATTTCTTAACTTAAATTTCTTCGATTAATGTCTAACAAACAAATCTGAAGTTTAAAAAGTAATCAATTATTAGACCAGTTCAAGAATATATAGAAACAAAAGAAATTTTGTCACTATTTAATGATTTTAGCATAAATAGAAGTAACTTTAGATTACTAGAACTTTCATTTTTTTTAATTTTCTTCCTTAGTGCTTCAATAACAGAATGATAATGCTGTTGTATAATATTCTAACAGAATTGAACATTACAATTTGAGACAGCATGTTTTAAAATATCTGAATATGAAACCAGTACAAGAATATTAATAAAATACAAGAAGTAGTGTCACTTTTTATTGAGATCAATATTAATATTACTCACCTGACTCTTCTAAATCTATCAGTTTTAGTAAATTTATTTCTCTGTATTGGGTAAAAGAACAGAATTTTGATGTCTTTGTATTATTTTCTAATAAAATAGAAAATATAAGCATCTTTATTTTATGCGACAACATTTTTTAAAAATTTCTTAACTTAAATTTCTTCTAATTAATGTCTAACAAACCAATTTGAAGTTTAAAAAGTAATCAATTATCAGACCAGTTTAAGATTATATAGAAACGAAAGAAATTCTGTCACTATTTAATGCCTTTAGCATGAATATGAGTAAATTAAGACTACTAGAACTTTCTTTTTTTGTAAAACTTTTCATCCTTAGTGGCAAAAATAACAGAATAATAATGCTGTGGTATAACATTCTAACAGAATTAAGCATAACAATTTTAGACAACATGTTTTGAAATAACTGAATAAGAAACCAGTACAAGAATATTAATAAAATACAAGAAGTAGTGTCACCTTTTATTGAGATCAATATCAAAATCATATGACTTTAGTACAGGGCTCTGCAGGCCATTTATGCATGCTAATAAGTCGATGTTATTTCTTTTAAATATTTCTTCCATGGTTATATTAATCTAAAGATCTGTATACTTTTTGTTTTGATTCAAAATTTTATTTTTGTGATATTTAGTTTTTTATAAAAAAAAAAACAGGGTGAGGGGTTTCCCTCTGTGTCTCAAAAACTATATATGGTTATTGCTTAAAACTTTCTCAGAAACTATTGATGATTATTGCATATAATTTCCACATAAGACGACAGGCGTATCATGCGCTCATGGCTCAGCTGTTTATTACCAATATTTTTAAAAATCATTTCTGTGAAAAAAAATAACCAAATATGAAACAATTTCATGAATATTAATAAAATAAAAAAAAAGTATTGTCACTTTTTATCGTAATTAATATAAATATTATATATATAAATGTCCCCTAAAATGTGATCATATATATTTTAAATGCTTTGTTTTAATATTTCAGACTTATAATTGTGATATTTGTGCAAAAGTATTAAAATCCAGATCTGGTCTTCGGAGACACAAGTTATATTTCCACACAGAAAGCAAAATAAGTTGTGGAATATGCCCAAAATTCTTCAAATCAAAAGATGCTCTACGGAAACATGAGAAAACTGTTCATCAGGTAATTATATGGTACAAAATCTTTAAGCAGTATCAAACATGAGTCGATTTTATATAATTGTAATTTGTTTCATACAAATGTAACAGTGAAATGGAATTACATCATATAATTGTTTCATACAAATGCAGAATGAGATTTCTGGTTTTATTATCGACAATGTTAATGAGAGATATTGTTCTGATTGCATCTGGGATATCTTCACCTATCTTTATCAACTGTTTATTCAAGTTCAATAGTTATCAAAAGTACCAGGATTATAATTTATTCGCCAGATGCGCGTTTCCACCGCATAAGACTCATCAGTGACCAGTCAGGGATATAAGTCTATAGGGTTATTACAGAAAATAATATACATTAGTTATTGTGGACTAAAAAATCAAAGAACTCTGATAACATATGTATGTTACATGTTTCAAAGGGACAATATACATCATATGTTTAGTTAAATGGTATTCAAGTTCTGTTTTTACTATTGTCTTTATGTATACTTAACTATTGAAAGATGTAACAGTTCATAGAATAGTACACTTATATCTTATTAAGGATTTTACCTTATTGTACAGAAACGAAAATATGTGATATACTATAAGTCATAAGTTAATAAGTAGGGATCTGTAGACATCACCATTGTTTTTTTTTTATAGAAAGACAGTCAAAAGACATACCAAGGTGTAGGCAAGTTTCCTTGTGCTACATGCAAATCAGTTTACCGTAGAAATGAAGACTTACAAATTCATCTTGCCAGGTACCATCAGGTAATAATATGTACACTCAATGACATACAGTTCAATATAGTAGCCAACAAAAACTGGTTACTTTAGGTAACACAGAATATGGCACTACTTTTACAGAAAATGCCTGTACTAAGTCAGGAATATGACAGTTGTTATCCTTTCGTTTGATGTGTTTGAACTTTTGATTTTGCCATTTGATTTGGGACTTTCCTTTTTGAATTTTTCTCAGAGTTCAGTATTTTTGTGTTTTTACTTTTTAAACATTTCAAAATCGTATGTACTGGCGTGTTGTTGAACATTTGTTTTTGTAAGATTCTAATAGATATGAGCCAGTCCATACGAAAAGGTACATAGTTTTATCAAGATTTTTAGTGAATTATTTCATATATTGCAATCATTTTCAAAGTACAGTTGAAATTGCTTGATTTGCCAATTGATAATGTTAACCCCTGTAGCAGTGGGGATAAGGCTCTCGCTTACGATGCGGATACCAATGCAATCAAACGGAGCAACAGTTCGAATCCCCGTGCAACTGAGGTTGATTTATATTTTATTAAATAACTTAACTTAACTTGAATTTCAAATTTCTAAAACACAAGATGTCATAGTTTTTGTAATTTCCCTCATGTTTTTATGTTGTCTTACTTTTTTTAAACCTGTAGAACTGACAGAAATTATTGACTTTTGTCTCTGTAGTGTCATAAATTTTTAAGTTTCTGGTCGGTATAGCATTAGTCCGGGGAACAAATGATTTTACACTTGCTCAAATACCAAAAATTCAGATATTTCTACGTCTTTTTCTGTTTTGGTTGACAAATTCGGGATAGAATTGACAATCTTATGAATGTTTACATTAATGTAAAAAAAATTTCAAATAAAATCTTTTTTCAGAAAAACAATAACAAACTTTGATAACGTTTCCTGTAAAGTTTACCAAAAGGACTTTTTGTACCTTTTCGCATGGACTGGCTCATATATTAATTGATTACCAATACAAAATTTTTTAAGATAACAACTTATATTTCATTTTCATATTTATACAGGCTGGACCACCTTCAACTCCAGCAGTGTCACCAGCAGTGTCACCAGCAGTGTCACCAGCACTGTCACCAGCACTGTCACCAGCACTGCCACCAGTAGCACTGTCACCAGCACCAACTCCAGCTGTTCTTCAAGTTATAGACTTCGAAGACATGATGGTCATTGACAATAATCTCGATTTACTGGAATTGGAGCCATTTCGTTTTTTTGAATCTTAACCTTTATGTTTATACAGTTTTAACCGATAGTTGTGTATATAATTTGTTGCTATCTTTTGCCAAAAATATTCCAATTTTAACTTGATTTGTAGTTCAAGTGGAAATCTTCAAAGTTCCCCATACACCTTAATATTTGGCGTAGACGATCACACCCCCAAAATGCCCTTACAAAACTGTAGATATATTTTTTTCAGTATTATTTTTATTTTCAAACCCCCATATTTCCAAAGAGTAGGTCAAAATAGTAACCACCAATGCATCAAATACAGTCTACCAGCTTTTTTTCGAGCTTAAGAGAATTTTCCGTTATAATTACATAGCAAACAGAGATTAAAATATGAACCTTTAATTTCTTTACATTTAAAAGTAACATTCTTATTAAACTTTCTCTTTGAAAATATTTCAATCTTTTGTTTTTGTTAGTGTATACTTGTTAGAATGTTTGATGTAAAAATGTAAATATACTTTAACTGCAGATATATTTTTTTTCAGTATTATTTTTATTTTCAAACCCCCATATTTCCAAAGAGTAGGTCAAAATAACCACCAATGCATCAAATACAGTCTACCATTTTTTTTCGAGCTTAAGAGAAGTTTCCGTTATAATTACATAGCAGACCAAGATAAACATATCAATTTTTAATTTCAATAATGTCATTACATTTAAAAGTAACTTCCTTATGAAACATTCTCTTTGAAAAAATTACAATCTTTGTTTTTGTCAGTGTATAGTTGTTAGAATGTTCGATGTAAAAATGTAAATATTATTTTTTCAGTGCTTGCTTTTTGAGTCTACATATTGTGCTATGTGAGTGTGTAGTAGTTTGTGTGTGTTATTTATAAGGCATGAGTGTTTGTTGTGAAATGAAATGCAAGGTTTTTAGTGCTAACTGTATGAGAGTGTATGTTTTAGTGTTTACTTTTGTTGTATTTGTTAACTGCATACATACATGTATATTTTATTGTGAATATCACACCACAAATAAAAGATCCATTACTGTTTTGTTCTTATTTCTCCATGAACAACTCATCTGTTTCCAGAAAAATAGATCATAAAAAAACACCTCAAAATCTAGTTCATGGTATTCTTTGTCTCTCTGTGTTGTTTCTTGTGTAGTAATTTTACATATTTTTATAATGATTAAATGCCGTACATATCCTATTGCATATAACATTGGCTTAAACTAAATGCAAACAGAAGAAATCAGTATATAATTATTTTCTTAATTAAAATACCTATAATTGGCATTGAAAGCATCTCTGAAGAGTGAATTTATATATAATTATACATGAGGAAACTCCTGAACTAAGTCAGGGTCAGGGTAAGAAGAAGTGAACTTGAGCGAATATTTGACAACTGAAGTGCCATTTGTCAATTCCACACATACGTGACATTTCCCCAAAAGTACAGTGTTTAAAAAGTGACTTCACTATTCAATCATGTGTTAAATTCATTTGCACAGAGATATTTTCTTAAAATTAACTGTTCTTAAAAACAGAAAAAAATATGATCTAGAGAACTAAAACTTATGAGTAACACTGAGGTGTACGACCTCACTTTCCGACTTGAAAAGTACCAAAAACCATAACCTGACCCCCTGACCCCAACCCATCAGAAACCCTGACCTTTGAGACGTTCATGAAAATTCTTTATAAAAAAAAAAAAAATCGGATACCCCCAAGACTACTTATCCTTATTCGTAGAGATAAAGTAAGGCTTTCAAAATACTGAATTTAACTAATTCTGGGTTTGCATTACCTTCTCACAGTGTCTGGTAAACCTAATATGTATGCTTTTAATCTTAATCAAAGTAACAAATAGCGGGAGGAAGCATAATAGGTTAAAAAGTTAGAAATTGCAGTTCCGACGGAAATAGAGACATTACACTTTAATTTTGTTAATATCTTTTTCAAAACAACTTGGATTTTCATCAAACTATATAGCTATCTTAAATGTATATTAAGGTTACTGAATCCCAGGTCATTTTATTTTTTGTTGTATTGCTGTGAAATTCAAGAATTAATTTAATCTAGGTAAAAAAAGTTAGAATTTGCAGTTCAGACGAAATAGAGACAGTACACTTTAATTTTTTTAATAACTTTTTCAAAACAACTTGGATTTTCATCAAACTATGTAGCTATCTTACATATACATTAAGGTTACTGAATCCATGGTCATTTTATTTTTTGTTGTATTGCTGTCAAATTCAAGAAATAATTTAATCTAGGTAAAAAAAGTTAGAATTTGCAGTTCGGACAAAATAGAGACATTACACTTAAATTTTTTTAATAACTTTTTCAAAACAACTTGGATTTTCATCAAACTATGTAGCTATCTTACATATATATTAAGGTTACTGAATCCCAGGTCATTTTATTTTTTGTTGTATTGCTGTCAAATTCAAGAATTAATTCAATCTAGGTAAAAAAAAAGCTAGAATTTGCAGTTCGGACGAAATAGAGACAGTACACTTTAATTCTTTTAATAACTTTTTCAAAACAACTTGGATTTTCATCAAACTAAGTAGCTATCTTACATATATATTAAGGTTACTTAATCCCAGGTCATTTTATTTTTTGTTGTATTGCTGTCAAATTCAAGAATTAATTCAATCTAGGTTAAAAAAAGCTAGAATTTGCAGTTCGGACGAAATAGAGACATTACACTTTATTTTTTTTAATAACTTTTTCAAAACAACTTGGATTTTCATCAAACTATGTAGCTATCTTACATATATATTAAGCTTACTGAATCCCAGGTCATTTAATTTTTTGTTTTATTGCTGTCAAATTCAAGAATTAATTTAATCTAGGTAAAAAAAGTTAGAAATTGCAGTTCGGACGAAATAGAGACATAAAATTGAGAATGGAAATAGTACACTTTAATTTTTTTAATATCTTTTTCAAAACAACTTGGATTTTCATCAAACTATATAGCTATCTTACAAATATATTAAGCTTACTGAATCCGAGGTCATTTAATTTTTTGTTTTATTGCTGTCAAATTCAAGAATTAATTTAATCTAGGTAAAAAAAGTTAGAATTTGCAGTTTGGACGAAATAGAGACAGTACACTTTAATTTTTTTAATAACTTTTTTCAAAACAACTGATTTTCATCAAACTATGTAGCTATCTTACATATATATTAAGGTTACTGAATCCCAGGTCATTTTATTTTTTGTTTTATTGCTGTCAAATTCAAGAATTAAATTAATCTAGGTAAAAAAAGTTAGAATTTGCAGTTCGGACGAAATAGAGACAGTACACATTATTTTTTTTAATAACATTTTTTAAAACAACTTGGATTTTCATCAAACTATGTAGCTATCTTACATATATATTAAGGTTAATGAATCCCAGGTCATTTTATTTTTTGTTGTATTGCTGTCAAATTCAAGAATTAATTTAATCTAGGAAAAAAAAACAAGAATTTGCAGTTTGGACGAAATAGAGTCAGTACACTTTAATTTTTTTAATAACTTTTTCAAAACAACTTGGATTTTCATCAAACTATGTAGCTATCTTACAAATATATTAAGCTTACTGAATCCCAGGTCATTTTATTTTTTGTTTTATTGCTGTCATATTCAAGAATTAAATTAATCTAGGTAAAAAAAGTTAGAAATTGCAGTTCCGACGGAAATAGAGACAGTACACTTTAATTTTATTTATTACTTTTTCAAAACAACTTGGATTTTCATCAAACTATGTAGCTATCTTACATATATATTAAGGTTACTGAATCCCAGGTCATTTTATTTTTTGTTGTATTGCTGTGAAATTCAAGAATTAATTTAATCTAGGTAAAAAAAGTGAGAATTTGCAGTTCAGACGAAATAGAGACAGTACACTTTAATTTTTTTAATAACTTTTTCAAAACAACTTGGATTTTCATCAAACTATGTAGCTATCTTACATATACATTAAGGTTACTGAATCCTAGGTCATTTTATTTTTTGTTGTATTGCTGTCAAATTCAAGAAATAATTTAATCTAGGTAAAAAAAGTTAGAATTTGCAGTTCGGACAAAATAGAGACATTACACTTAAATTTTTTTAATAACTTTTTCAAAACAACTTGGATTTTCATCAAACTATGTAGCTATCTTACATATATATTAAGGTTACTGAATCCCAGGTCATTTTATTTTTTGTTGTATTGCTGTCAAATTCAAGAATTAATTCAATCTAGGTAAAAAAAAAGCTAGAATTTGCAGTTCGGACGAAATAGAGACAGTACACTTTAATTCTTTTAATAACTTTTTCAAAACAACTTGGATTTTCATCAAACTAAGTAGCTATCTTACATATATATTAAGGTTACTTAATCCCAGGTCATTTTATTTTTTGTTGTATTGCTGTCAAATTCAAAAATTAATTCAATCTAGGTAAAAAAAAGCTAGAATTTGCAGTTCAGACGAAATAGAGACATTACACTTTAATTTTTTTAATAACTTTTTCAAAACAACTTGGATTTTCATCAAACTATGTAGCTATCTTACATATATATTAAGCTTACTGAATCCCAGGTCATTTAATTTTTTGTTTTATTGCTGTCAAATTCAAGAATTAATTTAATCTAGTTAAAAAAAGTTAGAATTTGCAGTTTGGACGAAATAGAGACAGTACACTTTAATTTTTTTAATAACTTTTTCAAAACAACTTGGATTTTCATCAAACTATGTAGCTATCTTACATATATATTAAGGTTACTGAATCCCAGGTCATTTTATTTTTTGTTTTATTGCTGTCAAATTCAAGAATTAAATTAATCTAGGTAAAAAAAGTTAGAATTTGCAGTTCGGACGAAATAGAGACAGTACACATTATTTTTTTTAATAACATTTTTTAAAACAACTTGGATTTTCATCAAACTATGTAGCTATCTTACATATATATTAAGGTTAATGAATCCCAGGTCATTTTATTTTTTGTTGTATTGCTGTCAAATTCAAGAATTAATTTAATCTAGGAAAAAAAAACAAGAATTTGCAGTTTGGACGAAATAGAGTCAGTACACTTTAATTTTTGTAATTACTTTTTCAAAACAACTTGGATTTTCATCAAACTATGTAGCTATCTTACATATATATTAAGCTTACTGAATCCCAGGTCATTTTATTTTTTGTTTTATTGCTGTCATATTCAAGAATTAAATTAATCTAGGTAAAAAAAGTTAGAAATTGCAGTTCCGACGGAAATAGAGACAGTACACTTTAATTTTGTTTATTACTTTTTCAAAACAACTTGGATTTTCATCAAACTATGTAGCTATCTTACATATATATTAAGGTTACTGAATCCCAGGTCATTTTATTTTTTGTTGTATTGCTGTGAAATTCAAGAATTAATTTAATCTAGGTAAAAAAAGTTAGAATTTGCAGTTCAGACGAAATAGAGACAGTACACTTTAATTTTTTTAATAACTTTTTCAAAACAACTTGGATTTTCATCAAACTATGTAGCTATCTTACATATACATTAAGGTTACTGAATCCCAGGTCATTTTATTTTTTGTTGTATTGCTGTCAAATTCAAGAAATAATTTAATCTAGGTAAAAAAAGTTAGAATTTGCAGTTCGGACAAAATAGAGACATTACACTTAAATTTTTTTAATAACTTTTTCAAAACAACTTGGATTTTCATCAAACTATGTATCTATCTTACATATATATTAAGCTTACTGAATCGCAGGTAATTTTATTTTATTTGTATTGCTGTCAAATTCAAGAATTAATTTAATCTAGGGAAAAAAAAAAAAAATTTGCAGTTTGGACGAAATAGAGACAGTACACTTTAATTTTTTTAATAACTTTTTCAAAACAACTTGGATATTCATCAAACTATGTAGCTATCTTAAATGTATATTAAGGTAACTGAATCCCAGGTCATTTTATTTTTTGTTGTATTGCTGTCAAATTCAAGAATTAAATTAATCTAGGTAAAAAAAAGTTAGAAATTTGCAGTTCTGACGGAAATAGAGACAGTACACTTTAATTTTGTCAATAACTTTTTCAAAACAACTTAGATTTTCATCAAACTATATAGCTATCTTACAAATATATTAAGCTTACTGAATCTGAGGTTATTTTATTTTTTGTTCTATTGCTGTCAAATTCAAGAATTAATTTAATCTAGGTAAAAAAAGTTAGAAATTGCAGTTCGGACGAAATAGAGACATAAAATTGAGAATGGAAATAGTACACTTTAATTTTTTTAATAACTTTTTCAAAACAACATGGATTTTCATCAAACTATACAGCTATCTTACATATATATTAAGGTTACTGAATCCCAGGTCATTTTATTTTTTGTTGTATTGCTGTCAAATTCAAGAATTAATTCAATCTAGGTAAAAAAAAAGCTATAATTTACAGTTCGGACAAAATAGAGATGGTACACTTTAATTTTTTTAATAACTTTTTCAAAACAACTTGGATTTTCATCAAACTATGTAGCTATCTTACATATATATTAAAGTAACTGAATCCCAGGTCATTTTATTTTTTGTTTTATTGCTGTCATATTCAAGAATTAAATTAATCTAGGTAAAAAAAGTTAGAATTTGCAGTTTGGACGAAATAGAGACAGTACACTTTAATTTTTTTAATAACTTTTTCAAAACAACTTGGATTTTCATCAAACTATGTAGCTATCTTACATATATATTAAGGTTACTGAATCCCAGGTCATTTTATTTTTTGTTGTATTGCTGTCAAATTCAAGAATTAATTCAATCTAGGTAAAAAAAAAGCTAGAATTTGCAGTTCGGACGAAATAGAGACAGTACACTTTAATTCTTTTAATAACTTTTTCAAAACAACTTGGATTTTCATCAAACTAAGTAGCTATCTTACATATATATTAAGGTTACTTAATCCCAGGTCATTTTATTTTTTGTTGTATTGCTGTCAAATTCAAAAATTAATTCAATCTAGGTAAAAAAAAGCTAGAATTTGCAGTTCAGACGAAATAGAGACATTACACTTTAATTTTTTTAATAACTTTTTCAAAACAACTTGGATTTTCATCAAACTATGTAGCTATCTTACATATATATTAAGCTTACTGAATCCCAGGTCATTTAATTTTTTGTTTTATTGCTGTCAAATTCAAGAATTAATTTAATCTAGTTAAAAAAAGTTAGAATTTGCAGTTTGGACGAAATAGAGACAGTACACTTTAATTTTTTTAATAACTTTTTCAAAACAACTTGGATTTTCATCAAACTATGTAGCTATCTTACATATATATTAAGGTTACTGAATCCCAGGTCATTTTATTTTTTGTTTTATTGCTGTCAAATTCAAGAATTAAATTAATCTAGGTAAAAAAAGTTAGAATTTGCAGTTCGGACGAAATAGAGACAGTACACATTATTTTTTTTAATAACATTTTTTAAAACAACTTGGATTTTCATCAAACTATGTAGCTATCTTACATATATATTAAGGTTAATGAATCCCAGGTCATTTTATTTTTTGTTGTATTGCTGTCAAATTCAAGAATTAATTTAATCTAGGAAAAAAAAACAAGAATTTGCAGTTTGGACGAAATAGAGTCAGTACACTTTAATTTTTGTAATTACTTTTTCAAAACAACTTGGATTTTCATCAAACTATGTAGCTATCTTACATATATATTAAGCTTACTGAATCCCAGGTCATTTTATTTTTTGTTTTATTGCTGTCATATTCAAGAATTAAATTAATCTAGGTAAAAAAAGTTAGAAATTGCAGTTCCGACGGAAATAGAGACAGTACACTTTAATTTTGTTTATTACTTTTTCAAAACAACTTGGATTTTCATCAAACTATGTAGCTATCTTACATATATATTAAGGTTACTGAATCCCAGGTCATTTTATTTTTTGTTGTATTGCTGTGAAATTCAAGAATTAATTTAATCTAGGTAAAAAAAGTTAGAATTTGCAGTTCAGACGAAATAGAGACAGTACACTTTAATTTTTTTAATAACTTTTTCAAAACAACTTGGATTTTCATCAAACTATGTAGCTATCTTACATATACATTAAGGTTACTGAATCCCAGGTCATTTTATTTTTTGTTGTATTGCTGTCAAATTCAAGAAATAATTTAATCTAGGTAAAAAAAGTTAGAATTTGCAGTTCGGACAAAATAGAGACATTACACTTAAATTTTTTTAATAACTTTTTCAAAACAACTTGGATTTTCATCAAACTATGTATCTATCTTACATATATATTAAGCTTACTGAATCGCAGGTAATTTTATTTTATTTGTATTGCTGTCAAATTCAAGAATTAATTTAATCTAGGGAAAAAAAAAAAAAATTTGCAGTTTGGACGAAATAGAGACAGTACACTTTAATTTTTTTAATAACTTTTTCAAAACAACTTGGATATTCATCAAACTATGTAGCTATCTTAAATGTATATTAAGGTAACTGAATCCCAGGTCATTTTATTTTTTGTTGTATTGCTGTCAAATTCAAGAATTAAATTAATCTAGGTAAAAAAAAGTTAGAAATTTGCAGTTCTGACGGAAATAGAGACAGTACACTTTAATTTTGTCAATAACTTTTTCAAAACAACTTAGATTTTCATCAAACTATATAGCTATCTTACAAATATATTAAGCTTACTGAATCTGAGGTTATTTTATTTTTTGTTCTATTGCTGTCAAATTCAAGAATTAATTTAATCTAGGTAAAAAAAGTTAGAAATTGCAGTTCGGACGAAATAGAGACATAAAATTGAGAATGGAAATAGTACACTTTAATTTTTTTAATAACTTTTTCAAAACAACATGGATTTTCATCAAACTATACAGCTATCTTACATATATATTAAGGTTACTGAATCCCAGGTCATTTTATTTTTTGTTGTATTGCTGTCAAATTCAAGAATTAATTCAATCTAGGTAAAAAAAAAGCTATAATTTACAGTTCGGACAAAATAGAGATGGTACACTTTAATTTTTTTAATAACTTTTTCAAAACAACTTGGATTTTCATCAAACTATGTAGCTATCTTACATATATATTAAAGTAACTGAATCCCAGGTCATTTTATTTTTTGTTTTATTGCTGTCATATTCAAGAATTAAATTAATCTAGGTAAAAAAAGTTAGAATTTGCAGTTTGGACGAAATAGAGACAGTACACTTTAATTTTTTTAATAACTTTTTCAAAACAACTTGGATTTTCATCAAACTATGTAGCTATCTTACATATATATTAAGGTTACTGAATCCCAGGTCATTTTATTTTTTGTTGTATTGCTGTCAAATTCAAGAATTAATTTAATCTAGGGAAAAAAAACAAGAATTTGCAGTTTGGACGAAATAGAGTCAGTACACTTCAATTTTGTTTATTACTTTTTCAAAACAACTTGGATTTTCATCAAACTATGTAGCTATCTTACATATATATTAAGGTTACTGAATCCCAGGTCATTTTATTTTTTGTTGTATTGCTGTCAAATTCAAGACTTAATTTAATCTAGGTAAAAAAAGTTAGAATTTGCAGTTTGGACGAAATAGAGACAGTACACTTTAATTTTTTTAATAACTTTTTCAAAACAACTTGGATTTTCATCAAACTATGTAGCTATCTTACATATATATTAAGGTTACTGAATCCCAGGTCATTTTATTTTTTGTTGTATTGATGTCAAATTCAAGAATTAATTTAATCTAGGAAAAAAAAAGTTAGAATTTGCAGTTTGGACGAAATAGAGACAGTACACTTTAATTTTTTTAATAACTTTTTCAAAACAACTTGGATTTTCATCAAACTATGTAGCTATCTTACATATATATTAAGGTTACTGAATCCCAGGTCATTTTATTTTTTGTTTTATTGCTGTCAAATTCAAGAATTAAATTAATCTAGGTAAAAAAAGTTAGAATTTGCAGTTCAGACGAAATAGAGACAGTACACATTATTTTTTTTAATAACATTTTTTAAAACAACTTGGATTTTCATCAAACTATGTAGCTATCTTACATATATATTAAGGTTAATGAATCCCAGGTCATTTTATTTTTTGTTGTATTGCTGTCAAATTCAAGAATTAATTTAATCTAGGAAAAAAAAACAAGAATTTGCAGTTTGGACGAAATAGAGTCAGTACACTTTAATTTTTTTAATTACTTTTTCAAAACAACTTGGATTTTCATCAAACTATGTAGCTATCTTACATATATATTAAGCTTACTGAATCCCAGGTCATTTTATTTTTTGTTTTATTGCTGTTATATTCAAGAATTAAATTAATCTAGGTAAAAAAAGTTAGAAATTGCAGTTCCAAGGGAAATAGAGACAGTACACTTTAATTTTGTTTATTACTTTTTCAAAACAACTTGGATTTTCATCAAACTATATAGCTATCTTACATATATATTAAGGTTACTGAATCCCAGGTCATTTTATTTTTTGTTGTATTGCTGTGAAATTCAAGAATTAATTTAATCTAGGTAAAAAAAGTTAGAATTTGCAGTTCAGACGAAATAGAGACAGTACACTTTAATTTTTTTAATAACTTTTTCAAAACAACTTGGATTTTCATCAAACTATGTAGCTATCTTACATATACATTAAGGTTACTATATCCCAGGTCATTTTATTTTTTGTTGTATTGCTGTCAAATTCAAGAAATAATTTAATCTAGGTAAAAAAAGTTAGAATTTGCAGTTCGGACAAAATAGAGACATTACACTTAAATTTTTTTAATAACTTTTTCAAAACAACTTGGATTTTCATCAAACTATGTAGCTATCTTACATATATATTAAGGTTAATGAATCGCAGGTAATTTTATTTTATTTGTATTGCTGTGAAATTCAAGAATGAATTTAATCTAGGGAAAAAAAAAAAAAATTTGCAATTTGGACGAAATAGAGACAGTACACTTTAATTTTTTTAATAACTTTTTCAAAACAACTTGGATATTCATCAAACTATGTAGCTATCTTAAATGTATATTAAGGTAACTGAATCCCAGGTCATTTTATTTTTTGTTGTATTGCTGTCAAATTCAAGAATTAAATTAATCTAGGTAAAGAAAAGTTAGAAATTTGCAGTTCTGACGGAAATAGAGACAGTACACTTTAATTTTGTCAATAACTTTTTCAAAACAACTTAGATTTTCATCAAACTATATAGCTATCTTACAAATATATTAAGCTTACTGAATCTGAGGTTATTTTATTTTTTGTTCTATTGCTGTCAAATTCAAGAATTAATTTAATCTAGGTAAAAAAAGTTAGAAATTGCAGTTCGGACGAAATAGAGACATAAAATTGAGAATGGAAATAGTACACTTTAATTTTTTTAATAACTTTTTCAAAACAACATGGATTTTCATCAAACTATACAGCTATCTTACATATATATTAAGGTTACTGAATCCCAGGTCATTTTATTTTTTGTGGTATTGCTGTCAAATTCAAGAATTAATTCAATCTAGGTAAAAAAAAAGCTATAATTTACAATTCGGACAAAATAGAGATGGTACACTTTAATTTTTTTAATAACTTTTTCAAAACAACTTGGATTTTCATCAAACTATGTAGCTATCTTACATATATATTAAAGTAACTGAATCCCAGGTCATTTTATTTTTTGTTTTATTGCTGTCATATTCAAGAATTAAATTAATCTAGGTAAAAAAAGTTAGAATTTGCAGTTTGGACGAAATAGAGACAGTACACTTTAATTTTTTTAATAACTTTTTCAAAACAACTTGTATTTTCATCAAACTATGTAGCTATCTTACATATATATAAAGGTTACTGAATCCCAGGTCATTTTATTTTTTGTTGTATTGCTGTCAAATTCAAGAATTAATTTAATCTAGGGAAAAAAAACAAGAATTTGCAGTTTGGACGAAATAGAGTCAGTACACTTCAATTTTGTTTATTACTTTTTCAAAACAACTTGGATTTTCATCAAACTATGTAGCTATCTTACATATATATTAAGGTTACTGAATCCCAGGTCATTTTATTTTTTGTTGTATTGCTGTCAAATTCAAGACTTAATTTAATCTAGGTAAAAAAAGTTAGAATTTGCAGTTTGGACGAAATAGAGACAGTACACTTTAATTTTTTTGATAACTTTTTCAAAACAACTTGGATTTTCATCAAACTATGTAGCTATCTTACATATATATTAAGGTTACTGAATCCCAGGTCATTTTATTTTTTGTTGTATTGATGTCAAATTCAAGAATTAATTTAATCTAGGAAAAAAAAAGTTAGAATTTGCAGTTTGGACGAAATAGAGACAGTACACTTTAATTTTTTTAATAACTTTTTCAAAACAACTTGGATTTTCATCAAACTATGTAGCTATCTTACATATATATTAAGGTTACTGAATCCCAGGTCATTTTATTTTTTGTTTTATTGCTGTCAAATTCAAGACTTAAATTAATCTAGGTAAAAAAAGTTAGAATTTGCAGTTTGGACGAAATAGAGACAGTACACATTATTTTTTTTAATAACTTTTTCAAAACAACTTGGATTTTCATCAAACTATGTAGCTATCTTACATATATATTAAGGTTAATGAATCCCAGGTCATTTTATTTTTTGTTGTATTGCTGTCAAATTCAAGAATTAATTTAATCTAGGAAAAAAAACCAAGAATTTGCAGTTTGGACGAAATAGAGTCAGTACACTTTAATTTTTTTAATAACTTTTTCAAAACAACTTGGATTTTCATCAAACTATGTAGCTATCTTACATATATATTAAGGTTACTGAATCCCAGGTCATTTTATTTTTTGTTTTATTGCTGTCATATTCAAGAATTAAATTAATCTAGGTAAAAAAAGTTAGAATTTGCAGTTCGGACGAAATAGAGACAGTACACATTATTTTTTTTAATAACTTTTTCAAAACAACTTGGATTTTCATCAAACTATGTAGCTATCTTACATATATATTAAGGTTACTGAATCCCAGGTCATTTTATTTTTTGTTGTATTGCTGTCAAATTCAAGACTTAATTTAATCTAGGTAAAAAAAGTTAGAATTTGCAGTTTGGACGAAATAGAGACGGTACACTTTAATTTTTTTAATAACTTTTTCAAAACAACTTGGATTTTCATCAAACTATGTAGCTATCTTACATATATATTAAGGTTACTGAATCCCAGGTCATTTTATTTTTTGTTTTATTGCTGTCAAATTCAAGAATTAAATTAATCTAGGTAAAAAAAGTTAGAATTTGCAGTTCGGACGAAATAGAGACAGTACACATTATTTTTTTTAATAACTTTTTCAAAACAACTTGGATTTTCATCAAACTATGTAGCTATCTTACATATATATTAAGGTTAATGAATCCCAGGTCATTTTTTTTTTGTTGTATTGCTGTCAAATTCAAGAATTAATTTAATCTAGGAAAAAAAAGTTAGAATTTGCAGTTTGGACGAAATAGAGACAGTACACTTTAATTTTTTTAATAACTTTTTCAAAACAACTTGTATTTTCATCAAACTATGTAGCTATCTTACATATATATAAAGGTTACTGAATCCCAGGTCATTTTATTTTTTGTTGTATTGCTGTCAAATTCAAGAATTAATTTAATCTAGGGAAAAAAAACAAGAATTTGCAGTTTGGACGAAATAGAGTCAGTACACTTCAATTTTGTTTATTACTTTTTCAAAACAACTTGGATTTTCATCAAACTATGTAGCTATCTTACATATATATTAAGGTTACTGAATCCCAGGTCATTTTATTTTTTGTTGTATTGCTGTCAAATTCAAGACTTAATTTAATCTAGGTAAAAAAAGTTAGAATTTGCAGTTTGGACGAAATAGAGACAGTACACTTTAATTTTTTTGATAACTTTTTCAAAACAACTTGGATTTTCATCAAACTATGTAGCTATCTTACATATATATTAAGGTTACTGAATCCCAGGTCATTTTATTTTTTGTTGTATTGATGTCAAATTCAAGAATTAATTTAATCTAGGAAAAAAAAAGTTAGAATTTGCAGTTTGGACGAAATAGAGACAGTACACTTTAATTTTTTTAATAACTTTTTCAAAACAACTTGGATTTTCATCAAACTATGTAGCTATCTTACATATATATTAAGGTTACTGAATCCCAGGTCATTTTATTTTTTGTTTTATTGCTGTCAAATTCAAGACTTAAATTAATCTAGGTAAAAAAAGTTAGAATTTGCAGTTTGGACGAAATAGAGACAGTACACATTATTTTTTTTAATAACTTTTTTAAAACAACTTGGATTTTCATCAAACTATGTAGCTATCTTACATATATATTAAGGTTAATGAATCCCAGGTCATTTTATTTTTTGTTGTATTGCTGTCAAATTCAAGAATTAATTTAATCTAGGAAAAAAAACCAAGAATTTGCAGTTTGGACGAAATAGAGTCAGTACACTTTAATTTTTTTAATAACTTTTTCAAAACAACTTGGATTTTCATCAAACTATGTAGCTATCTTACATATATATTAAGGTTACTGAATCCCAGGTCATTTTATTTTTTGTTTTATTGCTGTCATATTCAAGAATTAAATTAATCTAGGTAAAAAAAGTTAGAATTTGCAGTTCGGACGAAATAGAGACAGTACACATTATTTTTTTTAATAACTTTTTCAAAACAACTTGGATTTTCATCAAACTATGTAGCTATCTTACATATATATTAAGGTTACTGAATCCCAGGTCATTTTATTTTTTGTTGTATTGCTGTCAAATTCAAGACTTAATTTAATCTAGGTAAAAAAAGTTAGAATTTGCAGTTTGGACGAAATAGAGACGGTACACTTTAATTTTTTTAATAACTTTTTCAAAACAACTTGGATTTTCATCAAACTATGTAGCTATCTTACATATATATTAAGGTTACTGAATCCCAGGTCATTTTATTTTTTGTTTTATTGCTGTCAAATTCAAGAATTAAATTAATCTAGGTAAAAAAAGTTAGAATTTGCAGTTCGGACGAAATAGAGACAGTACACATTATTTTTTTTAATAACTTTTTCAAAACAACTTGGATTTTCATCAAACTATGTAGCTATCTTACATATATATTAAGGTTAATGAATCCCAGGTCATTTTTTTTTTGTTGTATTGCTGTCAAATTCAAGAATTAATTTAATCTAGGAAAAAAAAACAAGAATTTGCAGTTTGGACGAAATAGAGTCAGTACACTTTAATTTTTTTAATAACTTTTTCAAAACAACTTGGATTTTCATCAAACTATGTAGCTATCTTACATATATATTAAGCTTACTGAATCCCAGGTCATTTTATTTTTTGTTGTATTGCTGTGAAATTCAAGAATTAATTTAATCTAGGTAAAAAAAGTTAGAATTTGCAGTTCAGACGAAATAGAGACAGTACACTTTAATTTTTTTAATAACTTTTTCAAAACAACTTGGATTTTCATCAAACTATGTAGCTATCTTACATATACATTAAGGTTACTGAATCCAAGGTCATTTTATTTTTTGTTGTATTGCTGTCAAATTCAAGAAATAATTTAATCTAGGTAAAAAAAGTTAGAATTTGCAGTTCGGACGAAATAGAGACAGTACACTTTAATTCTTTTAACAACTTTTTCAAAACAACTTGGATTTTCATCAAACTATGTAGCTATCTTACATATATATTAAGGTTACTGAATCCAAGGTCATTTTATTTTTTGTTTTATTGCTGTCAAATTCAAGAATTAAATTAATCTAGGTAAAAAAAGTTAGAATTTGCAGTTCGGACGAAATAGAGACAGTACACATTATTTTTTTTAATAACTTTTTCAAAACAACTTGGATTTTCATCAAACTATGTAGCTATCTTACATATATATTAAGGTTAATGAATCCCAGGTCATTTTTTTGTTGTTGTATTGCTGTCAAATTCAAGAATTAATTTAATCTAGGAAAAAAAAACAAGAATTTGCAGTTTGGACGAAATAGAGTCAGTACACTTTAATTCTTTTAACAACTTTTTCAAAACAACTTGGATTTTCATCAAACTATGTAGCTATCTTACATATATATTAAGGTTACTGAATCCCAGGTCATTTTATTTTTTGTTTTATTGCTGTCAAATTCAAGAATTAAATTAATCTAGGTAAAAAAAGTTAGAATTTGCAGTTCGGACAAAATAGAGACAGTACACATTATTTTTTTTAATAACTTTTTCAAAACAACTTGGATTTTCATCAAACTATGTAGCTATCTTACATATATATTAAGGTTAATGAATCCCAGGTCATTTTTTTGTTGTTGTATTGCTGTCAAATTCAAGAATTAATTTAATCTAGGAAAAAAAAACAAGAATTTGCAGTTTGGACGAAATAGAGTCAGTACACTTTAATTTTTTTAATAACTTTTTTAAAACAACTTGGATTTTCATCAAACTATGTAGCTATCTTACATATATATTAAGCTTACTGAATCCCAGGTCATTTTATTTTTTGTTGTATTGATGTCAAATTCAAGAATTAATTTAATCTAGGAAAAAAAAAGTTAGAATTTGCAGTTTGGACGAAATAGAGACAGTACACTTTAATTTTTTTAATAACTTTTTCAAAACAACTTGGATTTTCATCAAACTATGTAGCTATCTTACATATATATTAAGGTTACTGAATCCCAGGTCATTTTATTTTTTGTTTTATTGCTGTCAAATTCAAGACTTAAATTAATCTAGGTAAAAAAAGTTAGAATTTGCAGTTTGGACGAAATAGAGACAGTACACATTATTTTTTTTAATAACTTTTTTAAAACAACTTGGATTTTCATCAAACTATGTAGCTATCTTACATATATATTAAGGTTAATGAATCCCAGGTCATTTTATTTTTTGTTGTATTGCTGTCAAATTCAAGAATTAATTTAATCTAGGAAAAAAAACCAAGAATTTGCAGTTTGGACGAAATAGAGTCAGTACACTTTAATTTTTTTAATAACTTTTTCAAAACAACTTGGATTTTCATCAAACTATGTAGCTATCTTACATATATATTAAGGTTACTGAATCCCAGGTCATTTTATTTTTTGTTTTATTGCTGTCATATTCAAGAATTAAATTAATCTAGGTAAAAAAAGTTAGAATTTGCAGTTCGGACGAAATAGAGACAGTACACATTATTTTTTTTAATAACTTTTTCAAAACAACTTGGATTTTCATCAAACTATGTAGCTATCTTACATATATATTAAGGTTACTGAATCCCAGGTCATTTTATTTTTTGTTGTATTGCTGTCAAATTCAAGACTTAATTTAATCTAGGTAAAAAAAGTTAGAATTTGCAGTTTGGACGAAATAGAGACGGTACACTTTAATTTTTTTAATAACTTTTTCAAAACAACTTGGATTTTCATCAAACTATGTAGCTATCTTACATATATATTAAGGTTACTGAATCCCAGGTCATTTTATTTTTTGTTTTATTGCTGTCAAATTCAAGAATTAAATTAATCTAGGTAAAAAAAGTTAGAATTTGCAGTTCGGACGAAATAGAGACAGTACACATTATTTTTTTTAATAACTTTTTCAAAACAACTTGGATTTTCATCAAACTATGTAGCTATCTTACATATATATTAAGGTTAATGAATCCCAGGTCATTTTTTTTTTGTTGTATTGCTGTCAAATTCAAGAATTAATTTAATCTAGGAAAAAAAAACAAGAATTTGCAGTTTGGACGAAATAGAGTCAGTACACTTTAATTTTTTTAATAACTTTTTCAAAACAACTTGGATTTTCATCAAACTATGTAGCTATCTTACATATATATTAAGCTTACTGAATCCCAGGTCATTTTATTTTTTGTTGTATTGCTGTGAAATTCAAGAATTAATTTAATCTAGGTAAAAAAAGTTAGAATTTGCAGTTCAGACGAAATAGAGACAGTACACTTTAATTTTTTTAATAACTTTTTCAAAACAACTTGGATTTTCATCAAACTATGTAGCTATCTTACATATACATTAAGGTTACTGAATCCATGGTCATTTTATTTTTTGTTGTATTGCTGTCAAATTCAAGAAATAATTTAATCTAGGTAAAAAAAGTTAGAATTTGCAGTTCGGACGAAATAGAGACAGTACACTTTAATTCTTTTAACAACTTTTTCAAAACAACTTGGATTTTCATCAAACTATGTAGCTATCTTACATATATATTAAGGTTACTGAATCCAAGGTCATTTTATTTTTTGTTTTATTGCTGTCAAATTCAAGAATTAAATTAATCTAGGTAAAAAAAGTTAGAATTTGCAGTTCGGACGAAATAGAGACAGTACACATTATTTTTTTTAATAACTTTTTCAAAACAACTTGGATTTTCATCAAACTATGTAGCTATCTTACATATATATTAAGGTTAATGAATCCCAGGTCATTTTTTTGTTGTTGTATTGCTGTCAAATTCAAGAATTAATTTAATCTAGGAAAAAAAAACAAGAATTTGCAGTTTGGACGAAATAGAGTCAGTACACTTTAATTCTTTTAACAACTTTTTCAAAACAACTTGGATTTTCATCAAACTATGTAGCTATCTTACATATATATTAAGGTTACTGAATCCCAGGTCATTTTATTTTTTGTTTTATTGCTGTCAAATTCAAGAATTAAATTAATCTAGGTAAAAAAAGTTAGAATTTGCAGTTCGGACGAAATAGAGACAGTACACATTATTTTTTTTAATAACTTTTTCAAAACAACTTGGATTTTCATCAAACTATGTAGCTATCTTACATATATATTAAGGTTAATGAATCCCAGGTCATTTTTTTGTTGTTGTATTGCTGTCAAATTCAAGAATTAATTTAATCTAGGAAAAAAAAACAAGAATTTGCAGTTTGGACGAAATAGAGTCAGTACACTTTAATTTTTTTAATAACTTTTTTAAAACAACTTGGATTTTCATCAAACTATGTAGCTATCTTACATATATATTAAGCTTACTGAATCCCAGGTCATTTTATTTTTTGTTGTATTGCTGTGAAATTCAAGAATTAATTTAATCTAGGTAAAAAAAGTTAGAATTTGCAGTTCAGACGAAATAGAGACAGTACACTTTAATTTTGTTAATAACTTTTTCAAAACAACTTGGATTTTCATCAAACTATGTAGCTATCTTACATATACATTAAGGTTACTGAATCCCAGGTCATTTTATTTTTTGTTGTATTGCTGTCAAATTCAAGAAATAATTTAATCTAGGTAAAAAAAGTTAGAATTTGCAGTTCGGACGAAATAGAGACAGTACACTTTAATTCTTTTAATAACTTTTTCAAAACAACTTGGATTTTCATCAAACTATGTAGCTATCTTACATATACATTAAGGTTACTGAATCCCAGGTCATTTTATTTTTTGTTGTATTGCTGTCAAATTCAAGAAATAATTTAATCTAGGTAAAAAAAGTTAGAATTTGCAGTTCGGACAAAATAGAGACATTACACTTAAATTTTTTTAATAACTTTTTCAAAACAACTTGGATTTTCATCAAACTATGTAGCTATCTAACATATATATTAAGCTTACTGAATCCCAGGTCATTTTATTTTTTGTTGTATTGCTGTCAAATTTTAGAAAAAGATACTTCCCTGAACCTAACCCTAACACTTAACCTTGACCCCAACCTAAAACCCTGACAAAAAAAAATTATAGTACAACATTTCCTTCAGAGAGGTTGGAAAGTCCGGCAGTACACTTGAGTAAAACCAATAAGTTTCTATTCTCTCTATTGCATTTTTATCTTTTCAGAACAGTTCACATTAAGAAAATATCTCTACTCGAATCCATTATACACCTGTTTGAAGATTGAAATGAAAAGCACTTTTAATACTTTGTACCTTAAAATATTTTGGAAATTTCTGACGCATGCGCAGTCACAAAAACGACAAATATTCGCAGAGTTGAAATTGGCACCTCACTTACCCTTGTCAAAGTGATTCCCTGAACCTAACTCTTACATTGAACCATGACCCTAACCTAAAACCCCGACTTAAAAAAAAAATACAAATACAAAAAAGAAGATCTGGTATGATTGCCAATGAGACAGCTATCCACAAAGGAATGAAATGACACACTCATGAACAACTGTAAGTAACCGTACGGCCTTCAACAATGAGCAAAACACATACCGTATAGTCAGCTATAAAACGCTCCAATAAGACAATGTGAAACAATTCTAAGGAAAAACGGTTTCTTCAGAGTGGTCTGAAAAGTGCGGCCGTACACTGCAGTGATACCAATAAGGATCCACCCTCTAAATCGCCTTTAAGTCTTTTCGGAACAGTTTACTTTCAGGAAATATCTCTCTTCAAATCCATTTTATACCTGTTAGAAGATTGAAGTCTGAGGCACTCTTCATTCTTTGTACTTAGATATATTTTTGGAAATTTCTGACGCATGCGCAGTCCAAGAAAAAGGCAGACATGCACAGAAATTAAACAGGACACCTAACTAACAGTCGTCAAGACAACTTCCCTCGTCAAAGTTACTTTCCTAAACCTAGCCCTAAGACTTAACCTTGACCCTAACCTAAAACCGTGACAAAAAGACAAAAAAATATATACTACAAACGTTTCTTCAGAGAGGTCGGAAAGTGCGGCCGTACACTTTTGTAAAACCAATAAGTTTCCATCCTCTATATCGCCTTTTCGTCTTTTCGGAACAGTTAACTTTAAGAAAATATCTCTATTCGAATCCATTCTACACCTGATTGAAGGTTGAATTCAAAGGCACTTTTCATACTCTGTACTTTGAAATATTTTTTGGAAATTTCTGACGCATACGCATACGCATACGCATACGCAAATAGGGCAAATATTGGAAGAGATAAAAAGGTGCACCTCACTCACCCTCTTCAAAATCCACTGCCCTCGTCAAAGTTACTACCCTGACCCTTACCCTATCACTAACCTTGATCCTAACCCAAACACTGACCAAAAAAAACCCCAAAAAAACCAGAAACGTGTCTTCAGAGAAGTCTGAAAGTGCGGCTTTACACTTAAGTAAATCCAATAAGTTTACATCCTTTACTCTGTCTTTGCATCTTTTCGGAACAGTCAACATTAAGAAAATATCTCTATTCGAATCCATTCTACACCTGTTTGAAGATTGAAGTCTGAGGCACTTTTCATTTTCTGTACTTAAATATATTTTTATAAATTTCTGACGCATGCGCAGTCACAAGAAAAAGGCAGACATGCGCAAAGTTCAAAAGGACACCTCACTTACACTCGTCAACTTCCCTCGTCAAAGATACTTCCCTGAACCTAACCCTTACACTTAACCTTGACCCAAACCTTAAACCCTGACAAAAAATATATTACAACCGTTTCTTCAGAGAGGTCGGAAAGTGCGGCAGTCCACTTGAGTAAAAACAATAAGTTTCCATCCTCTATACTGCATTTTTATTTTTTCAGAACAGTTAGCATTAAGAAAATATCTCTACTCGAATCCATTATACACCTGTTTGAAGATTGAAATGAAAGGCACTTTTAATACTTTGTACCTGGAAATATTTTGGAAATTTCTGACGCATGCGCAGTCATAAAAAGGACAAACATTTGCAGAGTTGAAAAGGGCACCTCACTTACCCTTGTCAAAGTCACTTCCCTGAACCTAACTCAAACATTGAACCTTGACCCTAACCTAAAACCCTGACTTAATTTTTTTTTTATAAAAATACAAAAAAGAAGATCTGGTATGATTGCCTATGAGACAACTATCCACAAAAGAACAAAATGACACAGACATGAACAACTGTAAGTCACTGTACGGCCTTCAACAATGAGCAAAACACATACCGCATAGTCAGCTATAAAACGCCCCAATAAGACAATGTAAAACAATTCTAAGGAGAAACTTTTTTTCAGAGAGGTCGGAAAGTGCGGCTGTACACTGCAGTGATACCAATAAGGTTTCACCCTCTAGATCACCTTTTAGTCTTTTCGGAACAGTTTACTTTCAGGAAATATCTCTCTTCAAATCTATTTTATACCTGTTAGAAGATTGAAGTCTGAGGCACTCTTCATTCTCTGTACTTAGATATATTTTTGGAAATTTCTGACGCATGCGCAGTCCAAGAAAAAGGCAGACATGCACAGAAATTAAACAGGACACCTTACAAACAGTCGTCAACTTCCCTCGTCAAAGTTACTTTCCTAAACCTAGCCCTAAGACGTAACCTAGCCCTAAGACTTAACCTTGACCCTAACCTAAAACCCTGACAAAAAGACAAAAAAATATATACTACAAACGTTTCTTCAGAGAGGTCGGAAAGTGCGGCCGTACACTTTTGTAAAACCAATAAGTTTCCATCCTCTATATCGCCTTTTCGTCTTTTCGGAACAGTTAACTTTAAGAAAATATCTCTATTCGAATCCATTCTACACCTAATTGAAGGTTGAATTCAAAGGCACTTTTCATACTCTGTACTTGAATATATTTTTGGAAATTTCTGACGCATGCGCAGTTACAAGAAAAAGGCAGACATGTACAGAAGTTAAAAAGGACACCTCACTCACACTCGTCAACTTCCCTCGTCAAAGATACTTCCCTGAACCTAATCCTTACACTTAACCTTGACCCCAACCTAAAACCCTGACAAAAAATATATTACAACCGTTTCTTCAGAGAGGTCGGAAAGTGAGGCAGTCCATTTGAGTAAAAACAATAAGTTTCCATCCTCTATATTGCATTTTTATCTTTTCAGAACAGTTAACATTAAGAAAATATCTCTACTCGAATCCATTATACACCTGTTTGAAGATTGAAATGAAAGGCACTTTTAATACTTTGTACCTGGAAATATTTTGGAAATTTCTGACGCATGCGCAGTCATAAAAAGGACAAAAATTCGCAGAGTTGAAAAGGGCACCTCACCTACCCTTGTCAAAGTCACTTCCCTGAACTTACTCAAACATTGAACCTTGACCCTAACCTAAAACCCTGACTTAATTTTTTTTTTTTTATAAAAATACAAAAAAGAAGACCTGGTATGATTGCCTATGAGACAACTATCCACAAAAGAACAAAATGACACAGACATGAACAACTGTAAGTCACTGTACGGCCTTAACAATGAGCAAAACACATACCGCATAGTCAGCTATAAAACGCCCCAATAAGACAATGTAAAACAATTCTAAGGAGAAACTTTTTTTCAGAGAGGTCGGAAAGTGCGGCTGTACACTGCAGTGATACCAATAAGGTTCCACCCTCTAGATCACCTTTTAGTCTTTTCGGAACAGTTTACTTTCAGGAAATATCTCTCTTCAAATCTATTTTATACCTGTTAGAAGATTGAAGTCTGAGGCACTCTTCATTCTCTGTACTTAGATATATTTTTGGAAATTTCTGACGCATGCGCAGTCCAAGAAAAAGGCAGACATGCACAGAAATTAAACAGGACACCTTACAAACAGTCGTCAACTTCCCTCGTCAAAGTTACTCTCCTAAACCTAGCCCTAAGACGTAACCTAGCCCTAAGACTTAACCTTGACCCTAACCTAAAACCCTGACAAAAAGACAAAAAAATATATACTACAAACGTTTCTTCAGAGAGGTCGGAAAGTGCGGCCGTACACTTTTGTAAAACCAATAAGTTTCCATCCTCTATATCGCCTTTTCGTCTTTCCGAAACAGTTAACTTTAAGAAAATATCACTATTCGAATCCATTCTACACCTAATTGAAGGTTGAATTCAAAGGCACTTTTCATACTCTGTACTTGAATATATTTTTGGAAATTTCTGACGCATGCGCAGTTACAAGAAAAAGGCAGACATGTACAGAAGTTAAAAAGGACACCTCACTCACACTCGTCAACTTCCCTCGTCAAAGATACTTCCCTGAACCTAACCCTTACACTTAACCTTGACCCCAACCTAAAACCCTGACAAAAAATATATTACAACCGTTTCTTCAGAGAGGTCGGAAAGTGAGGCAGTCCATTTGAGTAAAAACAATAAGTTTCCATCCTCTATATTGCATTTTTATCTTTTCAGAACAGATTACATTAAGAAAATATCTCTACTCGAATCCATTATACACCTGTTTGAAGATTGAAATGAGAGGCACTTTTAATACTTTGTACCTGGAAATATTTTGGAAATTTCTGACGCATGCGCAGTCATAAAAAGGACAAAAATTCGCAGAGTTGAAAAGGGCACCTCACTTACCCTTGTCAAAGTCACTTCCCTGAACCTAACTCAAACATTGAACCTTGACCCTAACCTAAAACCCTGACTTAATTTTTTTTTTCATAAAAATACAAAAAAGAAGATCTGGTATGATTGCCTATGAGACAACTATCCACAAAAGAACAAAATGACACAGACATGAACAACTGTAAGTCACTGTACGGCCTTCAACAATGAGCAAAACACATACCGCATAGTCAGCTATAAAACGCCCCAATAAGACAATGTAAAACAATTCTAAGGAGAAACTTTTTTTCAGAGAGGTCGAAAAGTACGGCCGTACACTGCAGTGATACCAATAAGGTTCCACCCTCTAGATCGCCTTTTAGTCTTTTCGGAACAGTTTGCTTTCAGGAAATATCTCTCTTCAAATTCATTTTATACCTGTTAGAAGATTGAAGTCTGAGGCACTCTTCATTCTCTGTACTTAGATATATTTTTGGAAATTTCTGACGCATGCGCAGTCCAAGAAAAAGGCAGACATGCACAGAAATTAAAGAGGACACCTGACTAACAGTCGTCAACTTCCCTCGTCAAAGTTACTTTCCAAAACCTAGCCCTAAGACTTAACCTTGACCCTAACCTAAAACCCTGACAAAAAGACAAAAAAATATATACTACAAACGTTTCTTCGGAGAGGTCAGAAAGTGCGACCGTACACTTTTGTAAAACCAATAAGTTTACATCCTCTATATCGCCTTTTCGTTTTTTCGGAACAGTTAACTTTAAGAAAATATCTCTATTCGAATCCATTCTACACCTAATTGAAGGTTGAATTCAAAGGCACTTTTCATACTCTGTACCTAAAAGCATTAAAAAGTGATAAAATTATGTGTTTCTATATATTCTTGAACTGGTCTGATAATTGATTACTTTAGAAGAGTCAGGTGAGTAATATTTATATCGATCTAAATAAAAAGTGACACTACTTCTTTAATTTTATTAATATTCTTGTACTGATTTCACATTTCATGTATTTACTTATTTCAAAACATGCTGTTTCAAATTGTAATGTTTAATAATGTTAGAATATTATGCAACGGCTTTACCATTGTGTCAGTTTTGGCACTAAGGATGAAAAGTTTTACAAAAAAGGAAAGTTCTAGTAGTCTTAATTTACTTATATTTATGCTAAAGGCATTAAATAGTGACAAAATTTCTTTTGTTTCTAAATAATCTTAAACTGGTCTGATAATTGATTACTTTTTTAAACTTCAAATTGGTTTGTTAGACATTAATGACAAGAAATTTAAGTTAAGAAATTTTAAACAATGTTGTCGCATAAAATAAAGATGCTAATATTTTCTATTTATTAGAAAATAATACAACGACATTAAAATTCTGTTCTTTTAGCCAATACAGAGAAATAAATTTACTAAAATTGATAGCTTTAGAAGAGTCAGGTGAGTAATATTTATATCGATCTCAATAAAAAGTGACACTACTTCTTGTATTTTATTAATATTCTTGTACTGGTTTCATATTCAGATATTTTAAAACATGCTGTCTCAAATTGTAATGTTTAATTCTGTTAGAATATTATACAACAGCATTATCATTCTGTTATTGAAGCACTTAGGAAGAAAAGATTTACAAAAAATGAAAGTTCTAGTAGTCTTATGTTACTTATATTTAAGCTAAAAGCATTAAAAAGTGATAAAATTATGTGTTTCTTTATATTCTTGAACTGGTCTGATAATTGACTACTTTTTAAACTTCAGATTGGTTTGTTAGACATTAATCGAAGAAATTTAAGTTAAGAAAAAAAAAATTGATGTCGCATAAAATAAAGATGCTATTATTTTCTATTTAATTAGAAAATTATACAACAACATTTAAATTCTGTTCTTTTTGCCAATATGGATGAATAATTTCACTAAATTGATAGCTTTAGAAGAGTCAGGTTAGTAATATTGATATTGATCTCGATAAAAAGTGACACTACTTCTTGTATTTTATTAATATTCTTCTACTGGTTTCATATTCAGATATTTTAAAACATGCTGTCTCAAATACCTACATAGTTTGATGAAAATTCCAGTTGATTTGAAAAAGTTATTAAAAAATTTAAAGTGTACTATCTCTATTGTGTCCGAATTGCAAATCCTAGCTTTTTTATACCAAGCTAACTTTAAATTCTTAAATTTTACAGCAATACAACAAATAACTAATTGACATGGGATTCAGTAAGCTTAATATATATATAGGATAGCCGCATAGTTCGAAGAACATCCAAGTTGTTTGAAAAAGTTATTAAAAAAATTAAAGTGTACTATGTCCATTTTGTTCAAACTGCAAATTCTAGCTTTTTTGACCTAGAGTAATTTAATTTTTAAATTTTTCAGCAATACAACAAAAAACTAAATGACATGGGATTCAGTAAGCTTAATATATATCTAAGATACCTACATAGTTTGATGAAAATTCAAGTTGATTTGAAAAAGTTATTAAAAAAATTAAAGTGTACTATCTCTATTTTGTCCGAATTGCAAATCCTAGCTTTTTTATACCAAGATAACTTTAATTCTTAAATTTTACAGCAATACAACAAATAACTAATTGACATGGGATTCAGTAAGCTTAATATATATGTAAGATAGCTGCAAAGTTTGAAGAACATCCAAGTTGATTTGAAAAAGTTATCAAAAAAATTAAAGTGTACTATCTCTATTTTGTTCGAACTGCAAATTCTAGCTTTTTTGACCTAGATTAATTTAATTTTTAAATTTTACAGCAATACAACAAAAAATTCAATGACATGGGATTCAGTAAGCTTAATATATATCTAAGATACCTACATAGTTTAATGAAAATTCAAGTTGATTTGAAAAAGTTATTAAAAAATTTAAAGTGTACTATCTCTATTTTGTCCGAATTGCAAATCCTAGCTTTTTTATACCAAGATAACTTTAATTCTTAAATTTTACAGCAATACAACAAATAACTAATTGACATGGGATTCAGTAAGCTTAATATATATGTAAGATAGCTGCAAAGTTTGAAGAACATCCAAGTTGATTTGAAAAAGTTATCAAAAAAATTAAAGTGTACTATCTCTATTTTGTTCGAACTGCAAATTCTAGCTTTTTTTGACCTAGATTAATTTAATTTTTAAATTTTACAGCAATACAACAAAAAACTCAATGACATGGGATTCAGTAAGCTTAATATATATCTAAGATACCTACATAGTTTGATGAAAATCCAAGTTGATTTGAAAAAGTTATTAAAAAATTTAAAGTGTACTATCTCTATTTTGTCCGAATTGCAAATCCTAGCTTTTTTATACCAAGATAACTTTAATTCTTAAATTTTACAGCAATACAACAAATAACGAATTGACATCATAGTTTGATGAACATCCAAGTTGATTTGAAAAAGTTATTAAAAAAATTAAAGAGGACTATGTCCATTTTGTTCGAACTGAAAATTCTAGCTTTTTTGACCCAGAGTAATTTAATTTTTAAATTTTACAGCAATACAACAAAAAACTAAATGACATGGAATTCAGTAAGCTTAATAAATATCTAAGATACCTACATAGTTTGATGAAAATCCAAGTTGATTTGAAAAAGTTATTAAAAAATTTAAAGTGTACTATCTCTATTTTGTCCGAATTGCAAATCCTAGCTTTTTTATACCAAGATAACTTTAAATTCTTAAATTTTACAGCAATACAACAAATAACTAATTGACATGGGATTCAGTAAGCTTAATATATATATAGGATAGCCGCATAGTTTGAAGAACATCCAAGTTGTTTGAAAAAGTTATTAAAAAAATTAAAGTGTACTATGTCCATTTTGTTCAAACTGCAAATTCTAGCTTTTTTGACCTAGAGTAATTTAATTTTTAAATTTTTCAGCAATACAACAAAAAACTAAATGACATGGGATTCAGTAAGCTTAATATATATCTAAGATACCTACATAGTTTGATGAAAATTCAAGTTGATTTGAAAAAGTTATTAAAAAAATTAAAGTGTACTATCTCTATTTTGTCCGAATTGCAAATCCTAGCTTTTTTATACCAAGATAACTTTAATTTTTAAATTTTACAGCAATACAACAAATAACTAATTGACATGGGATTCAGTAAGCTTAATATATATGTAAGATAGCTGCAAAGTTTGAAGAACATCCAAGTTGATTTGAAAAAGTTATCAAAAAAATTAAAGTGTACTATCTCTATTTTGTTCGAACTGCAAATTCTAGCTTTTTTCACCTAGATTAATTTAATTTTTAAATTTTACAGCAATACAACAAAAAACTCAATGACATGGGATTCAGTAAGCTTAATATATATCTAAGATACCTACATAGTTTGATGAAAATTCAAGTTGATTTGAAAAAGTTATTAAAAAATTTAAAGTGTACTATCTCTATTTTGTCTGAATTGCAAATCCTAGCTTTTTTATACCAAGATAACTTTAATTCTTAAATTTTACAGCAATACAACAAATAACGAATTGACATGGGATTCAGTAAGCTTAATATTTATGTAAGATAGTTGCATAGTTTGATGAACATCCAAGTTGATTTGAAAAAGTTATTAAAAAATTTAAAGTGTACTATCTCTATTTTGTCCGAATTGCAAATCCTAGCTTTTTTATACCAAGATAACTTTAATTCTTAAATTTTACAGCAATACAACAAATAACGAATTGACATCATAGTTTGATGAACATCCAAGTTGATTTGAAAAAGTTATTAAAAAAATTAAAGAGGACTATGTCCATTTTGTTCGAACTGAAAATTCTAGCTTTTTTGACCCAGAGTAATTTAATTTTTAAATTTTACAGCAATACAACAAAAAACTAAATGACATGGAATTCAGTAAGCTTAATAAATATCTAAGATACCTACATAGTTTGATGAAAATCCAAGTTGATTTGAAAAAGTTATTAAAAAATTTAAAGTGTACTATCTCTATTTTGTCCGAATTGCAAATCCTAGCTTTTTTATACCAAGATAACTTTAAATTCTTAAATTTTACAGCAATACAACAAATAACTAATTGACATGGGATTCAGTAAGCTTAATATATATATAGGATAGCCGCATAGTTTGAAGAACATCCAAGTTGTTTGAAAAAGTTATTAAAAAAATTAAAGTGTACTATGTCCATTTTGTTCAAACTGCAAATTCTAGCTTTTTTGACCTAGAGTAATTTAATTTTTAAATTTTTCAGCAATACAACAAAAAACTAAATGACATGGGATTCAGTAAGCTTAATATATATCTAAGATACCTACATAGTTTGATGAAAATTCAAGTTGATTTGAAAAAGTTATTAAAAAAATTAAAGTGTACTATCTCTATTTTGTCCGAATTGCAAATCCTAGCTTTTTTATACCAAGATAACTTTAATTTTTAAATTTTACAGCAATACAACAAATAACTAATTGACATGGGATTCAGTAAGCTTAATATATATGTAAGATAGCTGCAAAGTTTGAAGAACATCCAAGTTGATTTGAAAAAGTTATCAAAAAAATTAAAGTGTACTATCTCTATTTTGTTCGAACTGCAAATTCTAGCTTTTTTCACCTAGATTAATTTAATTTTTAAATTTTACAGCAATACAACAAAAAACTCAATGACATGGGATTCAGTAAGCTTAATATATATCTAAGATACCTACATAGTTTGATGAAAATTCAAGTTGATTTGAAAAAGTTATTAAAAAATTTAAAGTGTACTATCTCTATTTTGTCTGAATTGCAAATCCTAGCTTTTTTATACCAAGATAACTTTAATTCTTAAATTTTACAGCAATACAACAAATAACGAATTGACATGGGATTCAGTAAGCTTAATATTTATGTAAGATAGTTGCATAGTTTGATGAACATCCAAGTTGATTTGAAAAAGTTATTAAAAAAATTAAGGTGTACTATGTCCATTTTGTTCGAACTGAAAATTCTAGCTTTTTTGACCCAGAGTAATTTAATTTTTAAATTTTACAGCAATACAACAAAAAACTAAATGACATGGAATTCAGTAAGCTTAATATATATCTAAGATACCTACATAGTTTGATGAAAATCCAAGTTGATTTGAAAAAGTTATTAAAAAATTTAAAGTGTACTATCTCTATTTTGTCCGAATTGCAAATCCTAGCTTTTTTATACCAAGATAACTTTAAATTCTTAAATTTTACAGCAATACAACAAATAACTAATTGACATGGGATTCAGTAAGCTTAATATATATATAGGATAGCCGCATAGTTTGAAGAACATCCAAGTTGTTTGAAAAAGTTATTAAAAAAATTAAAGTGTACTATGTCCATTTTGTTCAAACTGCAAATTCTAGCTTTTTTGACCTAGAGTAATTTAATTTTTAAATTTTTCAGCAATACAACAAAAAACTAAATGACATTGGATTCAGTAAGCTTAATTTATGTCTAAGATACCTACATAGTTTGATGAAAATTCAAGTTGATTTGAAAAAGTTATTAAAAAAATTAAAGTGTACTATCTCTATTTTGTCCGAATTGCAAATCCTAGCTTTTTTATACCAAGATAACTTTAATTTTTAAATTTTACAGCAATACAACAAATAACTAATTGACATGGGATTCAGTAAGCTTAATATATATGTAAGATAGCTGCAAAGTTTGAAGAACATCCAAGTTGATTTGAAAAAGTTATCAAAAAAATTAAAGTGTACTATCTCTATTTTGTTCGAACTGCAAATTCTAGCTTTTTTATACCAAGATAACTTTAATTCTTAAATTTTACAGCAATACAACAAATAACGAATTGACATGGGATTCAGTAAGCTTAATATTTATGTAAGATAGTTGCATAGTTTGATGAACATCCAAGTTGATTTGAAAAAGTTATTAAAAAAATTAAAGTGTACTATGTCCATTTTGTTCGAACTGAAATTTCTAGCTTTTTTGACCCAGAGTAATTTAATTTTTAAATTTTACAGCAATACAACAAAAAACTAAATGACATGGAATTCAGTAAGCTTAATAAATATCTAAGACACCTACATAGTTTGATGAAAATCCAAGTTGATTTGAAAAAGTTATTAAAAAATTTAAAGTGTACTATCTCTATTTTGTCCTAATTGCAAATCCTAGCTTTTTTATACCAAGATAACTTTAAATTCTTAAATTTTACAGCAATACAACAAATAACTAATTGACATGGGATTCAGTAAGCTTAATATATATATAGGATAGCCGCATAGTTTGAAGAACATCCAAGTTGTTTGAAAAAGTTATTAAAAAAATTAAAGTGTACTACATGTATGTCCATTTTGTTCAAACTGCAAATTCTAGCTTTTTTGACCTAGAGTAATTTAATTTTTAAATTTTTCAGCAATACAACAAAAAACTAAATGACATGGGATTCAGTAAGCTTAATATATATCTAAGATACCTACATAGTTTGATGAAAATTCAAGTTGATTTGAAAAAGTTATTAAAAAAATTAAAGTGTACTATCTCTATTTTGTCTGAATTGCAAATCCTAGCTTTTTTATACCAAGATAACTTTAATTCTTAAATTTTACAGCAATACAACAAATAACTAATTGACATGGGATTCAGTAAGCTTAATATATATGTAAGATAGCTGCAAAGTTTGAAGAACATCCAAGTTGATTTGAAAAAGTTATTAAAAATTTAAAGTGTACTATCTCTATTTTGTCCGAATTGCAAATCCTAGCTTTTTTATACCAAGATAACTTTTTAATTCTTAAATTTTACAGCAATACAACAAATAACGAATTGACATGGGATTCAGTAAGCTTAATATTTATGTAAGATAGTTGCATAGTTTGATGAACATCCAAGTTGATTTGAAAAAGTTATTAAAAATTTAAAGTGTACTATCTCTATTTTGTCCGAATTGCAAATCCTAGCTTTTTTATACCAAGATAACTTTTTAATTCTTGAATTTTACAGCAATACAACAAATAACGAATTGACACGGGATTCAGTAAGCTTTATATTTATGTAAGATAGTTGCATAGTTTGATGAACATCCAAGTTGATTTGAAAAAGTTATTAAAAAAATTAAAGTGTACTATGTCCATTTTGTTCGAACTAAAAATTCTAGCTTTTTTGACCCAGAGTAATTTAATTTTTAAACTTTACAGCAATACAACAAAAAACTAAATGACATGGAATTCAGTAAGCTTAATAAATATCTAAGATACCTACATAGTTTGATGAAAATCCAAGTTGATTTGAAAAAGTTATTAAAAAATTTAAAGTGTACTATCTCTATTTTGTCCGAATTGCAAATCCTAGCTTTTTTATACCAAGATAACTTAATTCTTAAATTTTACAGCAATACAACAAATAACTAATTGACCTGGGATTCAATAAGCTTAATATATATGTAAGATAGCTGCATAGTTTGATGAACATCCAAGTTGATTTGAAAAAGTTAATAAAAAAATTAAAGTGTACTATCTCTATTTTCTCCGAATTGCAAATCCTAGCTTTTTTTATACCAAGATAACTTTAAATTCTTAAATTTTACAGCAATACAACAAATAACTAATTGACATGGGATTCAGTAAGCTTAATATATATGTAAGATAGCTGCAAAGTTTGAAGAACATCCAAGTTGATTTGAAAAAGTTATCAAAAAAATTAAAGTGTACTATCTCTATTTTGTTCAGTTTGTTTCACCCTCAGCTGCCACTATATGTAATGCTAAAATTGAAAGAAAAAAATTGTTTTTGACTTGTCGCGAAAAAAATAGATTGTTTTTCGCCATTGGTGAAAAAAAAAATTGTCCAGAAAAAAAAACCATGGCCCCCCCCCAGAAAATCAAATGGTTGCTGCCTTATTGACATAATTTAGAATGAAAAAATAACATTTTATAAAAAGGAATATATCGAGCAACAATTAAAATAAAGAAATGAATAAATAGATTAATGAATAACTTGATAAATAAAGAAAAGAAAGAATTTTAAAAAATCGGAACGCCTATATGTGCAATAAATTTATATAGTACTTAATGCATAAGACACGTAATGTAAGTTGACCTTTTTGCGGTGTATGACAAGATTCAAATAACATACGTCCATTTATGTTAGGGTACTCTTTGTAACAGTAAGTCAATTGATATATGTTCTTACATTGCAAGCAAAACAGTTTTTATTGCGTGTGTTGAGTATTTACTGCTTAATATTTCTTATTCTGCATAAGCCAATTGACCTCTCGAAGGAGTATTTGAATATCTAAAAGATGGATGATTTGTATCAATAAAGAGTGTTGAAGTTTGTCATACACTGTGCGAAGAAATTTTTTTGTTAATCTTCATAGAATCCAGGGGACATTGTCGTCCCGAACCAGCTGGTCGTCCCGATTACGATTGTCGTCCCGAACCAGCTGGTCGTCCCGATTACGAATGTCGTCCCGAAAAAGATGATCGTCCAGCATCTGCGGGACGACGACTTATGCTTCCGTACGATAATTGTCACATAAAAAGGAAAATTTTAAAAAAGTCTTCAGTATAAGTTTGTCAAGCACAAAGATAAGGTCAGTTTTATTTATATATGTTCTTGTCCAATTATGTTAGGGTAAACTTTGAAATAGCAAGCCAGTTGCAATTGCATATGTTATACACTGTAAGAAAGACAGTTTACATTGCGTGTCTTCTTTCTAAACTATACCATATTTCGTATTGTATATAGGCCAATTGCCGTCTCGAACAATTATTTGCCCATCACAGTAGATTGTGTTTCAATAAAGCGTGTTGAGGTTTGTCACTGTCCGAAGATAATTTTTTGATGCATTACTTATTCACTCATCTGACATTGCGTGTCTTATTTACAAACTACTTTTTATTTCTATTGTACATAGACCAATCGTCATTTTTTGGTATAAATCCTTAATTAATATTGGGGATAACACAGTTATTTAAAAGTGTTAAGGTTTGGCAAACACTCCCAGCACATCAGTTTTTGTTCCATTACTTGCGATCACATATTAAGCATCCGGGAGGACATTGTCGTCCCGACCAAAATTGTCGTCCCGAAAAGTTGATCGATCCGTATCTGCGGGACGACGATTGATGCTTCCGCACGAAAATTGTCACATATAGAAAGACAAATTTCAAAATGATATCAAAAAGATTCTTTTCATACACTTTAAGAAAGTCAGTTTTTATATTAACTTTCGTCCATTAATATTCGGGGTTACAAAGTCAATTTGAGGGACAATTAACATTGTGTGTCTTATTGATCAATTACTGTTGTATTTTTAATGTACATATACCAATTGTTGTCTTAAACTAGTGTTGTATAAATCATTTCGTTCATTAATATTTGGGGTAACACAGTCAATTTAAAGTGTTAAGGTTTGGCAAACACTTCCCATTCATCAGTTTTGTTCCATTACTTGATCACATATTTAGCATCCGGGAGGACATTGTCGTCCCGACAAAAATTGTCGTCCCTTCAAAAATTTAATGTTGTCTTCCATCATGATAGGGACAATTGCCATAGCGTGTCTTATTTACAAACTACTTTTTTATTTCTATTGTACATAGACCAATCGTCATTTTTTTGTATAAATCCTTAATTAATATTGGTGTTAACACAGTTATTAAAAAGTGTTAAGGTTTGGCAAATACTCCCAGCACATCAGTTTTTGTTGCATTACTTGAGATCACATATTAAGCATCCGGGAGGACATTGTCGTCCCGAAAAGTTGATCGATCCGTAGAAAATGTCGTCTTAAACTAGTGTTGTAATAATCATTTCGTCCATTAATATTTGGGGTAACACAGGGCTAGGATTATACCTACCAGTTATACCAGAAGAAAATGATCAACCCGCACCTTCGGCGCGATGTCTATGCTTCTGCACGAAAATTAACACATAAAAGGGAAAATTTATAAAAGTATTCACTATAGGCTTGTCATACTCTGTAATAAGATCAGTTTCAATATGATTTTTGTTCAATTTATTTTAAAGGAAATGTTTAAACATTAAGTCCATCAAATGTTGTCATCCCCCAAGAGACAGCCAGTTAACATTGCGTGTCTTATTTATAAACTACATCATATTTTTATTGTATAGATGCCAATAGACATCTTGAACAATATTTTATTTAATTAATTCGTCCTTTTATGTTAGAGAAAACTGTGTTATATTAAATGTTTTCATACAACGCGAGAAAGATATATTACATTCCGCGTCTTATTTATTAAGTACTTCCTAATTTGTTTGTGCATTAGTCAATTGATGTCTTGAACGATTATTCTTAAACAAAATATCGCCCATTTATGTTGGGGTTAACAGTAAGTCAGTCAAAAATGTTCTCATACACCGTGAAAAAGATTGATGACATTTCGCGTTTTATCTTTTAACTCTATTAATTCTAAATTTCAGATTGTCACTTAGAAGATCTATCATTTCAATTATTTAGTGCTAGCAACTACAATCATGAAAGCTATCGTACAAATAAGTAACTTCAACAAGAGGTTTAAACTGGTTGAGAATGAACGTCGATTCAAGAGAGCATGTGAACAGATTGTCCATTTGAATCACTCTTTAGACGCACTTGGAAACAGATACAAAAAAGCCATGACTGACAACAAGTCTTTCCAATACTCTCTACGTCTACGTATAGCAGTTGTTGAAGGAGTGCGCAACATGTTCTACGGCTACGCTTACCAGAAAGCAGAATCCGTGGCCGAAATTAGGCAAGAACTGTTCGATGAAGTAGTTGACATTATTTCAGAAGATCATTAAGCAGACACTGAGATGTATGCTTGAAGACGGTAGAATAGATGGAAAAAAGTGATATTTTGTGTATCGATTATTCATGCAAAAGTCTTTTTCTTTTTTATTTTTCTTTGATTTTTCAAAGGAAATACATGTGTAGTTGAAATAAAATATTACAATACACGAGCTACATTTATTCAATTGTAAGATGATTTAATCAAATTCATGATTTGATTACAATAAATCATGATTAATAAAGAGATATGTTTGACAATATCTCTACTGACTCGTGCCTTAACTACTAGGTTTGGCTTTGTACTAGTTTTAGATTTCAAACCTTTTTCATCTGGTCGTCGATGGTTGGTTTTGTGTGGACGTGGCGCACGTCAGCCGTATTATTTTTTTTACCTAGGTTTCTTTTGTTGGCTATTAATTGTTTGTTTCTCTGTCGTATATTTTCTCCAATTTATTTGTATTGTAGTCCTGACATGTAGTGTTATCATTTTAATGTTATATTTAATATTGCCATAAAAGCAGGAGGTTTGGCATGCAACAAAGCCAGGTTCAATCCGCCATTTTTTGTCTTAGTCAGGACAATGTCCATTGTTAAATCATAGTTCGTTTCTGTGTGTATTATATTTTAATGGGGTTCGTGTTGTTTATTCTTAGGTTTTCTATGGTGTTTCATATGTACTATTGCTTTTCTGTTTGTCTTTTTCATTTTTAGCCATGGCGTTGTCAGTTTGTTTTAGATTTATGAGTTTGACTGTCCCTTTGGTATCTTTCGTCCCTCTTTTAATTATGTGTTTCTGTTGTATCGTAGTCCACCTCTTATATTTGATGTGTTTCCCTCAGATTTAGTTTGTAACCCGGATTTGATGTTTTCTCAATCGATTTATGAATTTCGAACAGCGGTATACTACTGTTACCTTTATTTTCCCCAAAGACTAGTAATATATATCCCTGCCGAGATAAAGTAAGACCTTCAACATATTTATTTTAAAGAATTTTTTGTTTGGGTCTTTATTCCTAAATGATGTGACAATTATTGAAACATAAGTCGTCGTTTCGAGGATACTTGTCCAGCATCTTTTTCGGGACGACCATCTTAAGCGGGAAGATCATCTGTTTCGGGACGACAATGTATTTGAATAGAGAGATTTTTTTTTAAAGTTAACTGTTAATAAAGATAAAAAAAAAAGCGATCTAGAGGCCGGAAAGTCATTTAATCCGATCCACTGATAAAGTAAGACCTCCAAAATAACAGTTTATAGTTAGAATTACCGTTAGGGTAAGGGTAATAGTAAGGGTCAATGTTAAGGTTTGCGATAAGGTTCATCACCTTTTTCGGGACGACCATCGTAATCGGGACGAGCATCTCTTTCGTAACGACAATGGATTTAAATTATTTTTTTTTTTTGAAAGTTAACTTTTCCGAAATGATATTTTGTGTATCGTTTATTCATGCAAAGTCTTTTTCTTTTTTTATTTTTCTTTGATTTTTCAAAGGAAATACATGTGTACTTGAAATGAAATATTACAATACACGAGCTACATTATTCAATTGTAAGATGATTTAATCTAATTCATGATTTGATTACAATAAATCATGATTAATAAAGAGATATGTTTGACAATATCTCTATTGACTCGTGCCTTAACTACTAGGTTTGGCTTTGTACTTGTTTTAGATTTCAAACCTTTTTCATCTGGTCGTCGATGGTTGGTTTTGTGTGGACGTGGCGCACGTCAGCCGTATTATTTTTTTTACCTAGGTTTCTTTTGTTGGCTATTAATTGTTTGTTGCTCTGTCGTATATTTTCTCCAATTTATTTGTATTGTAGTCCTGACATGTAGTGTTATCATTTTAATGTTATATTTAATATTGCCATAAAAGCAGGAGGTTTGGCATGCAACAAAGCCAGGTTTAATCCGCCATTTTTTCTCTTAGTCAGGACAATGTCCATTGTTAAATCATAGTTCGTTTCTGTGTGTATTATATTTTAATGGGGTTCGTGTTGTTTATTCTTAGGTTTTCTATGGTGTTTCATATGTACTATTGCTTTTCTGTTTGTCTTTTTCATTTTTAGCCATGGCGTTGTCAGTTTGTTTTAGATTTATGAGTTTGACTGTCCCTTTGGTATCTTTCGTCCCTCTTTTAATTATGTGTTTCTGTTGTATCGTAGTCCACCTCTTATATTTGATGTGTTTCCCTCAGATTTAGTTTGTAACCCGGATTTGATGTTTTCTCAATCGATTTATGAATTTCGAACAGCGGTATACTACTGTTACCTTTATTTTCCCCAAAGACTAGTAATATATATCCCTGCCGAGATAAAGTAAGGCCTTCAACATATTTATTTTAAAGAATTTTTTGTTTGGGTCTTTATTCCTAAATGATGTGACAATTATTGAAACATAAGTCGTCGTTTCGAGGATACTTGTCCAGCATCTTTTTCGGGACGACCATCTTAAACGGGAAGATCATCTGTTTCGGGACGACAATGTATTTGAATAGAGAAATTTTTTTTAAAGTAAACTGTTAATAAAGATAAAAAAAAAGCGGTCTAGAGGCCGGAAACTCATTTAATCCGATCCACAAGACCTCCAAAATAACAGTTTATAGTTAGAATTACCGTTAGGGTAAGGGTAATAGTAAGGGTCAATGTTAAGGTTTGCGATAAGATTCATCACCTTTTTCGGGACGAGCATCTCTTTCGTAACGACAATGGATTTAAATATAGATATTTTTTTTGAAAGTTAACTTTTCCGAAAAGATAAATAGAAAATCTACAGGACGGAAATTTATTGTTATGTTGGCCCTTTGAGGTCATATTTTAATTATTTCAATCCGATCAGACCAAGTAAGACCTTCAACATAACAATTTAGAGATAGGGTAAGGGTTAGAATAAGGGTTTAGGTCAGGATTAAGTTTAACGTTTGCGTTAATTAGAATATCTAAACCAAGACTACGGCAAAGATTATCGTTATATTTTGTATAGGTGTTTGGGTTAATGTTGGCGATAGGCTTTAATCTCAAACAAACATTTCTTAAGTGAGGTCGGAAAGTGCAGCCGTACACTTTAGTAAAACCAATAAGTTGCTATCCTCTAGATCGTCTTTTCAACTTTAAGAAAATATCTCTATTCGAATTCATTCTACACCTGTTTGACGATTGAAGTCAAAGGCACTTTTCATACTTTGTACATAGATATAATTTTTTGAAATTTCTGACGCATGCGCAGTCACAAAAAGGGCAAACATTCGAAAAGATGAAACAGTGCACCTTACTAACCCTCGTCAAAGTCCACTGCCCACGTTAACACACTGACCAAAAAAAAAAACAAAAAAAAAACAAACAGAGAAGACGAAAAGTGCGGCCGTACACTTCAGTCAATCCAATAACCATAACCTGACCCTCTACCCTCCTTAGTGAAAAACTCAATAACCTACCCATTCCAAGATAAAGCAAGGCCGTAAATACAACGATTTCAACACATATATGGATATGTTTCAAACCCCTGTCCTTTTCATGAAAGTGACCTACCAAATAAGAATTTGTGCTGGGTTTTTAATAACATGAGCGACACGAATGGTGCCATATGTAGAGTTGAATCTGCTAACCCTCGTCAAAGTCCACTGCCCTCGTTAAAATTACTACCTTGAACCTAACACTAACACTTACCTTGACCCTAACCCAAACGCTGACCAAAAAAAAACAAAAAAAAACAAATAGAAACGTGTTTACAGAGAGGTCGGAAAGTGCGGCCGTACACTTCAGTCAATCCAATAACCATAACCTGACCCTCTACCCTCCAAAACACGAAGTTTTAGTGAAAAACTCAGTTCAGTATTTCATACACGGTGATAAGACAAATTACATTCCATGTCTTATCGTACCAGGGATACGGGTTGATCAGCCTTTTCGAGATGACCATCTTAATCGGTACAAACATGTTTGAACTTAATTGTTATATATACAATAAACAATTGATGTATTTTCCTCTTTTTTTTCTTTATTTGTTCTACAAAATATAAATACTAACACAACATTTTTAACAGAATATAATAGTGTAACCCGTTTAAACAAAAACAAAAATAGACATGCCTCATAGAAAAAAAAGTTCAAAAATATAACCGCTCTGAAATCATTCATTGTCCATATTCGTTGAATAACAATTTCGACTCAATTGCAACGTCTCATACACTTGTTCGTGTTCCCACTTCTCATTCAGTGTTAATATGCTCCTCTCTGTCATGTCTTCTCTCCTGAAAGGTATATAAAAGGGCTAATGTTATTTTATATAATTGTTTTATTTATTATGGAATGAAACCTATTTTTGTCCTTTGCATTACTATATTAAACAATTGTTACAACTATATCTGATGACGTCTTCGAGCCGTTATTGTCTGTAATATAACATTTATCTGCGAAACAATGTCATTTGCTATTTTGGTGCATTCTTCTTTAAAAGAATACATTTTTATCGATTATTATTATAATACTAACCATCCATTAAGTTTCTGTCTTTTCTGTTTTGATAGTGCTTTCGTTAAACTTTGGTACTGCAAAAGGAATGCTGTGTTGTTAAGCAGAAAATGACATTTTGTTCAAAACGTGATGCAAGTATGTTTGTTTTGTTCATACTTTTAACGACAAAATTATTTTTATGTCTACCTGTACGAATTTCAAACGCGCATTTTTACACCAGCAATGAAAACCTTCTTTCCTTGACGGGTAGACTTTATATACATAAATTAAGTGGTACAAGAAAAGCAAAATGAGTATGTTAATTTTGATGTATGCCTTTTTGTGATTCTTCGTTACATTTGTTGTTTTTATAGTGATATTAAGATGATAACACAATAATGACTGCTGTACCCCTATTTTTGACATTTTTACTCTTTGAGTATGTTTGTTTTGTTCATACATCGTTGACAATGTAATGGAATTTGATGCGACTGTCATACAAGTGAGAGGTTTAGCTAGCAATAAAACCAGGTTCAATCCACCATTTTCTACATTAGAAAATGCCTGTACCAAGTCAGGAATATGACAGTTGTTATCCATTCGTTTGATGTGTTTGGACTTTTGATTCTGCCTTTTGATTTTGGATTTTCCTTTTGAATTTTCCTCGGAGTTCGGTATTTTTGTGTTTTTACTTTTTTCTTTCTAATAGCATCTGTATATGAGATGAATTGAAAAAGACAAATTTGGTATACGTATAAATTTGTTTGCAATTAAGATGAGAAGTTCGCAGGTATATATTTAAAACTGATTTTGACATTCATGTGGGTTATCAGTAAATCTTCTGTTTATAAAAAAACTCTAAGCATTTGTCAAATATCACGATCACCACTTGATCCAAAAGACAGCTATTTTTTCAAAATATACTATACGTACTTTTAATATCTTTTATAACCTCTGTTGAATTTCTTCCTATAAAAAAAAGCGAAGTTGTTAGTATCTTGTATTGTTTTATACACGTCAAGTTAATATACGGGTCATGTACTACAGGTATATTTCATATGTACTTACTTTTTAGTTTCCTTTTTTCTGGTATAATTTGATGCGAGTGACTGTTCTGCCTGGGCGAAATTGGTGACCAATTGGTGGGGTCAAGGCAGAGCTTGGCAATAACTGTAGAAATAAAGTAAAATATAAGAATAAGGAATAAAACGTACGATGGTAACGATAAAGAATTGATTTTTGTAAACAGTTTCTTCAAAACAAGTACATAAAAAAGTAAGCCAAATAACGAAATATGTATGGATTTTCTATTAAAGGCTCATAAACATACGTAGACATATATGCAATTCAAGTTTACCTGAAGATGCTGTAGGGGTTAATCCTAACTCTTCGAGTTCTATTTCCATCTCTTGCAATTCATTCTCATTACCATAATAATCATTTTCATCCATAAGTTCTGTGCGCATTCTACTTATTTGCATATGCTCACTTTTTGTTTTGCCTCTTAATTCACCTGCCTGAAAGAACATATAGTGTTTATTATATCACATACTTATAGTATATAAGGAGTATGTTCTTTGGATTGTTTTATGATTTGAGTACATATGATATTTTTTTCCTTTAGTTATATATTTTTCATTTTACAGATAAAATGTTAAATATAATATAAATAAACCCAGAATTCTTCCTCTGACTTTCCGTATGTTACCGCCTTTTTTCACTTACCATCTTTGTCAACTGTGTTAAACTTAATGTCTTAGGTGCGCCTTCATTTTTGTCATCAGTCAGATTGCCATATTCATTATATTTCTTATCATTTTCGATTTGTCTATCATCAGATCTTTTGACAACACTTTCGTTCACGGTTCGATGATATATCTGGCCTTTAATCTCACTGTTTACTTCTCCTCCTATTTCATGTATCTGAATAAAAATAATATATGTTTTTTTTTATCACTTCATCCAATATATTAAGTACTTTTGTTTTGTTTAACCAACTATATTATGTTTTATAAATATAAAAAGCTGAAATCTGTCAATAAGTATTCTGCAATGTCTGACTCAACTGTTTAGTTAACTATATTTTCATCCAATTTTCAATATATCCATAAGATTTCTGTTCCTTAACCTCATTTGTCTGCAAGAGATGAAACTTATTATGTTTAGCCGCCTTATCTGAGGTTAGGGTTAGGGTTTTATGTGTGTGATTGTAGTTTTTCATGATGTAAGAAGGGAATGAGTGCAAATAAGAAAACTCTCCTTAGATTTTTTAAACTAAACCATTATATGTCACAAAGAATGGTCTTGAACACGAAATAGCCTGTGCTCATACTGAACATTAACAGAAACAGTCTTATCTACAAAATAACACTTTTTTGGACCACATCAACAATCATAAAGAACCAAACATCAGGTTCCTGACATAGGACTGGTACATATACAACGTTTATTAGAATATGAATAAACCCATTACTGTCCGTATGTTTCTGCGTTTGACCTACCATGTTTAATGACGTCTCAAGTGTTTCTAATTTTTTGCCACCATTCAGATTGCCATGTTCACTATCTTTCTTTTCATTTACGTTTTGCTTAACGTCTTTCTCATCAGATCTTTTGTCAGCACTTTCATATACTGTTTCATGAGATATATGGTCTTTGTTAGCTGCAAAGAAATCATCTTAATCAAACTCGAACAAACAAGGCATATAAAAACACAACATAAAAAACTTACAAGTTAACCTCGCAATGCTTGTCACAACATTTCTTCACATTTTATTAAGACATTTCAACTAACAAGCTGAGGTTATGAAGAATTTTGTGTCGTGTCCACTTATATTTTATATGAAATTAGAGATAACTTTTCCACAGTATTATTACTATAAGTTCTTAAATTTAAAAGTTTGCTATTACAATACTTATTAATATAACACAAGTATTATTATTATAAGTTCTTCAATTCAAAACTGAGTAATGCAACAGAAAGAAACGAACTTATTTACCATTCTTTAATTCTGAAATAGTTCTTTGCAAATTGATATTCCCAGTGTTTATATCTCCTTTTAGTTCATGTACCTGAAAGAAAAAAAAACACACGTTATGTGTTATCACTTCATTCTATATGCTATCTGCTTTTACTCTACGTATTTTTCAATTTTTACCTTACAACTTGTTGTAAATGTGTTTTCATATATTTTCAATATTTACATAAGTTGTCTCTCTTTTTAATTTCATCGCCTGCAGGAGACTTATTATGTTCAACCACCTTATCTATTTTTTTTATCGTAGTAGTTCCCAGATTATTTTCCCTGTTTTACTTACCACTTGTGCCAACTGCGTTTTCATCCCATTTTCCATTTCTTAAAAAGATATTCAGTACATTTATGATTGAAAGAATAACATAATGTACGACTTTTTTTACAAATAAATGGATGAAAAGAAATATAAAAACTGACCTTCTCACAGTGTCTGATTACTTTTATAAATTTTCCTTTTGATGTGAAATGTGTCGTGCAGAAGCAAAAAGTCTTCGTCCCGAAGATGAGGATTGATGAACTGTTTGGGATGTATCTAAACATTTAATAAGTAACTGTTGTAAAGTTTACACTGATATAAAAGAACAAATGTTCGTACAAAAAATGGTTCGAGACGTCCATTGGCTTATGTACAATGGTACAATATCTTGGTGTTGGAAGTGTTAAGCCATTAAAGTACTTAATAATATAAAATTGCGGTAGTAATTGGTTAATTATATATATTATCTAACTGTGTAGGTACAAGACGCGAAATGTAAATTGTCTTTCTTCCGATGTATGAAAATATTGTACTGCCTTACTGTTACAAAGCTTACCCTTACATAAATGACCGATTTTGTATACAAATAATCGTTCAAGATGTCAATAGGCGTATGTACAATGGTACAATATGTTGGTGTTGGAAGTTTGCCATTACAATACTTATTAATATAACACATGTATTATTATTATAAGTTCTTCAATTTAAAACGAAAATCTGAGTAATGCAACAAGAAGAAACCAACTTATTTACCATCCTTTAATTCTGAAATAATTCTTTGCAAATTGATATTCCCAGTGTTTATATCTCCTCTTAATTCATGTACCTGAAAGAAAAAAATACACGTTATGTGTTATCACTTTATCATATATACTATCTGCTTATACTCTACGTATTTTTCAATGTCTATCTTACAACTTGTTTTAAATGTGTTTTCATCTAATTTTCAATATATACATAAGTTGTCTCTCTTTTTAATTTCACCTGCCTGCAGGAGACTTATTATGTTCAACCATCTTATCTAATTTTGTTTATCGTAGTAGTTCCCAGATTATTTTCCCTGTTTTACTTACCACTTGTGCCAACTGCGTTTTCATCCAATTTTCCATTTCTTAAAAAGATATCCAGTAAATTTATGATTGAAAGAATAACATAATGTACGAATTTTTATACAAATAAATGGATGAAAAGAAATATAAAAACTGACCTTCTCACAGTGTCTGATTACTTTTATAAATTTTCCTTTTTATGTGAAATGTGTCGTGCAGAAGCAACAAGTCTTCGTCCCGAAGAAGAGGATTGATCAACTGTTTGGGATGTATCAAAACATTTAATAAGTAACTGTTGTAAAGTTTACACTGACATACAAGAACAAATGTTCGTACAAAAAATGGTTCGAGACGTCCATTGGCTTATGTACAATGGTACAATATTTTGGTGTTGCAAGTGTTAAGCCATTAAAGTACTTATTAATATAAAATTGTGGTAGTAATTGGTTAATTATATGTATTATCTAACTGTGAAGGTACAAGTCGCGAAACGTAAACTGTCTTTATCGTGGTGCATGAAAACACTTTACGGCCTTACTGTTACAAAGCTTATACTAACCTAAAATGAACGATTTTGTATACAAATAATCGTTCGAGACGTCAATAGGCTTATGTACAATGGGACAATATATTGGTGTTGGAATTGGAAGTGTTTGCCATCACAATATTTATTGATATACAATAGTAATTAAATAATTATATGTACATTGATTTTTTGTCGGGATGACAATGTCCTCCCGGATGCTTAATATGAGATCAAGTAATGGAATAAAACTATTGTGTTGGGTGGGAAGTTTTTTCCAAACCTTCACACTTTAAATTGACTGTGTTACCCCAAATATTAATGGACGAGATGATTTATACAACACTAGTTTAAGACGACAATTGGTCTATGCACATTAAAAATAACAAGTAATTGATCAATAAGACACACAATGTCAATTGTCCATCTAGTGGTGGAAGAAAACATTAAATTGACTTTGTAACCCCGAATATTAATGGACGAAAGTAAATATAAAAACTGACCTTCTTAAAGTGTATGAAAAGCCTCTTTTTTATATCTTTTTGAAATTTGTCTTTATATTTGTGACAAGTTTCGCGCGAAAGCATAAATCGTCGTCCCGCAGATACGGATCGATCAACTTTTCGGGACGACAATTTTGGTCGGGACGACAATGTCCTCCTTGATGCTAACTATGTGATCTCAAGTAATGGAACAAAACTGATGTATGGGGTGGGAAGTGTTTGCCAAACCTTAACACTTTAAATTGACTGTGTTACCCCAAATATTAATGGACGAAATGAATACAACACTAGTTTAAGACGACAATTAGTCTATGCACATCTATGTACATTAAAAATAAAAAGTAATTGATCAATAAGACACACAATTTCAATTGTCCCTCTAGTGGTGGAAGAAAACATTAAATTGACTTTGTAACCCCGAATATTAATGGACGAAAGTAAATATAAAAACTGACCTTCTTAAAGTGTATGAAAAGCCTCTTTTTGATATCTTTTTGAAATTTGTCTTTATATTTGTGACAAGTTTCGCGCGAAAGCATAAATCGTCGTCCCGCAGATACGGATCGATCAACTTTTCGGGACGACAATTTTAGTCGGGTCGACAATGTCCTCCTTGATGCTAAATATGTGATCTCAAGTAATGGAACAAAACTGATGTATGGGGTTGGAAGTGTTTGCCAAACCTTAACACTTTAAACTGACTGTGTTACCCCAAATATTAATGGACGAAATGATTTATACAACACTAGTTTAAGACGCCAATTGGTCTATGCACATTAAAAATAAATAGTAATTGATCAATAAGACACACAATGTCAATTGTCCCTATCATGATGGAAGACAACATTAAATTTTTGTCGGGACGACAATGTCCTCCCGGATGCTAAATATGTGATCAAGTAATTGAACAAAACTGATGTATGGGGTGGGAAGTGTTTGCCAAACCTTAACACTTTAAATTGACTGTGTTACCCCAAATATTAATGGACGAAATGATTTATACAACACTAGTTTAAGACGCCAATTGGTCTATGCACATTAAAAATAAAAAGTAATTGATCAATAAGACACACAATGTCAATTGTCCCTCTAGTGGTGGAAGAAAACATTAAATTGACTTTGTAACCCCGAATATTAATGGACGAAAGTAAATATAAAAACTGACCTTCTTAAAGTGTATGAAAAGCCTCTTTTTGATATCTTTTTGAAATTTGTCTTTATATATGTGACAATTTTCGCGCGGAAGCATAAATCGTCGTCCCGCAGATACGGCTCGATCAACTTTTCGGGACGACAATTTTGGTCGGGACGACAATGTCCTCCTTGATGCTAAATATGTGATCCCAAGTAATGGAACAAAACTGATGTATGGGGTGGGAAGTGTTTGCCAAACCTTAACACTTTAAATTGACTGTGTTACCCCAAATATTAATGGACGAAATGATTTATACAACACTAGTTTAAGACGCCAATTGGTCTATGCACATTAAAAATAACAAATAATTGATCAATAAGACACACAATGTCAATTGTCCCTCTAGTGGTGGAAGAAAACATTAAATTGACTTGGTAACCCCGAATATTAATGGACGAAAGTAAATATAAAAACTGACCTTCTTAAAGTGTATGAAAAGCCTCTTTTTGATATCTTTTTGAAATTTGTCTTTCTATATGTGACAATTTTCGCGCGAAAGCATAAATCGTCGTCCCGCAGATACGGATCGATCAACTTTTCGGGACGACAATTTTGGTCGGGACGACAATGTCCTCCCGGATGCTAAATATGTGATCAAGTAATGGAACAAAACTGATGTATGGGGTGGGAAGTGTTTGCCAAACCTTAACACTTTAAGACTATGTTACCCAAAATATTAATGGACGAAATGATTTATACAACACTAGTTTAAGACGCCAATTGGTCTATGCACATTAAAAATAAAAAGTAATTGATCAATGAGACACACTATGTCAATTGTCCCTCTATTGGTGGAAGAAAACATAATTGACTTTGTAACCCCGAATATTAATGGACGAAAGTAAATATAAAAACTGACCTTCTTAAAGTGTATGAAAAGCCTCTTTTTGATATCTTTTTTAAAATTTGTCTTTATATATGTGACAATTTTCGCGCGGAAGCATAAATCGTCGTCCCGCAGATACGGATCGATCAACTTTTCGGGACGACAATGTCCTTTCGGATGCTTAATATGTGATCTCAAGTAATGGAACAAAACTGATGTATGGGATGGGAAGTGTTTGCCAAACCTTAACACTTTAAATTGACTGTGTTACCCCAAATATTAATGGACGAAATGATTTATACAACACTAGTTTAAGACGCCAATTGGTCTATGCACATTAAAAATAAAAAGTAATTGATCAATAAGACACACAATGTCAATTGTCCCTCTAGTGGTGGAAGAAAACATTAAATTGACTTTGTAACCCCGAATATTAATGGACGAAAGTAAATATAAAAACTGACCTTCTTAAAGTGTATGAAAAGCCTCTTTTTGATATCTTTTTGAAATTTGTCTTTATATATGTGACAATTTTCGCACGGAAGCATAAATCGTCGTCCCGCAGATACGGATCGATCAACTTTTCGGGACGACAATTTTTGTCGGGACGACAATGTCCTTCCGGATGTTTAATATGTGATCTCAAGTAATGGAACAAAAACTGATGTGCTGGGAGTGTTTGCCAAACCCTAACACTTTTAAATAACTGTGTTACCCCCAATATTATTTAAGGATTTATACTAAAAAATGACGATTGGTCTATGTACAATAGAAATAAAAAGTAGTTTAAAGACACGCAATGTCAGATGAGTGAATAAGTAATGCATCAAAAAATTATCTTCGGACAGCGACAAACCTCAATACGCTTTATTGAAACACAATCTACTGTGATGGGCAAATAATTGTTCGAGACGGCAATTGGCCTATATACAATACGAAATATCGTATAGTTTAGAAAAAAGACACGCAATGTAAACTGTCTTTCTTACAGTGTGTAACATATGCAACTGGCTTGCTATTTCAAAGTTTACCCTAACATAATTGGACAAGAACATATATAAATAAAACTGACCTTATCTTTGTGCTGGACAAACTTATACTGAAAACTTTTTTAAAATTTTCCTTTTTATGTGACAATTATCGTACGGAAGCATAAGTCGTCGTCCCGCAGATGCTGGACGATCAGCTTTTTCGGGACGACAATCGTAATCGGGACGACCAGCTGGTTCGGGACGACAATCGTAATCGGGACGACCAGCTGGTTCGGGACGACAATCGTAATCGGGACGACCAGCTGGTTCGGGACGACAATGTCCCCTGGATTCTATGAAGATTAACAAAAAAATTTCTTCGCACAGTGTATGACAAACTTCAACACTCTTTATTGAAACAAATCATCCATCTTTTAGATATTCAAATACTCCTTCGAGAGGTCAATTGGCTTATACAGAATAAGAAATATTAAGCAGTAAATACTCAACACACGCAATAAAAACTGTTTTGCTTGCAATGTAAGAACATATATCAATTGACTTACTGTTACAAAGAGTACCCTAACATAAATGGACGTATGTTATTTGAATCTTGTCATACACCGCAAAAAGGTCAACTTACATTACGTGTCTTATTCATTAAGTACTATATAAATTTATTGCACATAAATTATAGGCGTTCCGAATTTTTAAAATTCTTTCTTTTCTTTATTTATCAAGTTATTTATTAATCTATTTATTCATTTCTTTATTTTAATTGTTGCGCTATATATTCCTTTTTATAAAATGTTATTTTTTCATTCTAAATTATGTCAATAAGGCAGCAACCATTTGATTTTCTGGGGGGGGCCATGGGTTTTTTTTCTGGACAATTTTTTTTTTCGCCAGTGGCGAAAAACAATCTATTTTTTTCGCGACAAGTCAAAAACAATTTTTTTCTTTCAATTTTAGCATTACATATAGTGGCAGCTGAGGGTGAAACAAACTGAACAAAATAGAGATAGTACACTTTAATTTTTTTGATAACTTTTTCAAATCAACTTGGATGTTCTTCAAACTTTGCAGCTATCTTACATATATATTAAGCTTACTGAATCCCATGTCAATTAGTTATTTGTTGTATTGCTGTAAAATTTAAGAATTTAAAGTTATCTTGGTATAAAAAAAGCTAGGATTTGCAATTCGGAGAAAATAGAGATAGTACACTTTAATTTTTTTATTAACTTTTTCAAATCAACTTGGATGTTCATCAAACTATGCAGCTATCTTACATATATATTAAGCTTATTGAATCCCATGTCAATTAGTTATTTGTTGTATTGCTGTAAAATTTAAGAATTAAGTTATCTTGGTATAAAAAAGCTAGGATTTGCAATTCGGACAAAATAGAGATAGTACACTTTAAATTTTTTAATACCTTTTTCAAATCAACTTGGATTTTCATCAAACTATGTAGGTATCTTAGATATTTATTAAGCTTACTGAATTCCATGTCATTTAGTTTTTTGTTGTATTGCTGTAAAATTTAAAAATTAAATTACTCTGGATCAAAAAAGCTAGAATTTTCAGTTCGAACAAAATGGACATAGTACACTTTAATTTTTTTAATAACTTTTTCAAATCAACTTGGATGTTCATCAAACTATGCAACTATCTTACATAAATATTAAGCTTACTGAATCCCATGTCAATTCGTTATTTGTTGTATTGCTGTAAAATTTAAGAATTAAAAAGTTATCTTGGTATAAAAAAGCTAGGATTTGCAATTCGGACAAAATAGAGATAGTACACTTTAAATTTTTAATAACTTTTTCAAATCAACTTGGATGTTCATCAAACTATGCAACTATCTTACATAAATATTAAGCTTACTGAATCCCATGTCAATTCGTTATTTGTTGTATTGCTGTAAAATTTAAGAATTAAAAAGTTATCTTGGTATAAAAAAGCTAGAATTTGCAATTCGGACAAAATAGAGATAGTACACTTTAAATTTTTAATAACTTTTTCAAATCAACTTGGATGTTCTTCAAACTTTGCAGCTATCTTACATATATATTAAGCTTACCGAATCCCATGTCAATTAGTTATTTGTTGTATTGCTGTAAAATTTAAGAATTAAAGTTATCTTGGTATAAAAAAGCTAGGATTTGCAATTCGGACAAAATAGAGATAGTACACTTTAATTTTTTTAATAACTTTTTCAAATCAACTTGAATTTTCATCAAACTATGTAGGTATCTTAGATATATATTAAGCTTACTAAATCCCATGTCATTTAGTTTTTTGTTGTATTGCTGAAAAATTTAAAAATTAAATTACTCTAGGTCAAAAAAGCTAGAATTTGCAGTTTGAACAAAATGGACATACATGTAGTACACTTTAATTTTTTTAATAACTTTTTCAAACAACTTGGATGTTCTTCAAACTATGCGGCTAACCTATATATATATTAAGCTTACTGAATCCCATGTCAATTAGTTATTTGTTGTATTGCTGTAAAATTTAAGAATTTAAAGTTATCTTGGTATAAAAAAGCTAGGATTTGCAATTAGGACAAAATAGAGATAGTACACTTTAAATTTTTTAATAACTTTTTCAAATCAACTTGGATTTTCATCAAACTATGTAGGTATCTTAGATATTTATTAAGCTTACTGAATTCCATGTCATTTAGTTTTTTGTTGTATTGCTGTAAAATTTAAAAATTAAATTACTCTGGGTCAAAAAAGCTAGAATTTTCAGTTCGAACAAAATGGACATAGTACACTTTAATTTTTTTAATAACTTTTTCAAATCAACTTGGATGTTCATCAAACTATGCAACTATCTTACATAAATATTAAGCTTACTGAATCCCATGTCAATTAGTTATTTGTTGTATTGCTGTAAAATTTAAGAATTAAAGTTATCTTGGTATAAAAAAGCTAGAATTTGCAGTTCGAATAAAATAGAGATAGTACACTTTAATTTTTTTGATAACTTTTTCAAATCAACTTGGATGTTCTTCAAACTTTGCAGCTATCTTACATATATATTAAGCTTACTGAATCCCATGTCAATTAGTTATTTGTTGTATTGCTGTAAAATTTAAAAATTAAAGTTATCTTGGTATAAAAAAGCTAGGATTTGCAATTCAGACAAAATAGAGATAGTACACTTTAATTTTTTTAATAACTTTTTCAAATCAACTTGAATTTTCATCAAACTATGTAGGTATCTTAGACATATATTAAGCTTACTGAATCCCATGTCATTTAGTTTTTTGTTGTATTGCTGAAAAATTTAAAAATTAAATTACTCTAGGTCAAAAAAGCTAGAATTTGCAGTTTGAACAAAATGGACATAGTACACTTTAATTTTTTTAATAACTTTTTCAAACAACTTGGATGTTCTTCAAACTATGCGGCTATCCTATATATATATTAAGCTTACTGAATCCCATGTCAATTAGTTATTTGTTGTATTGCTGTAAAATTTAAGAATTTAAAGTTATCTTGGTATAAAAAAGCTAGGATTTGCAATTCGGACAAAATAGAGATAGTACACTTTAAATTTTTTAATAACTTTTTCAAATCAACTTGGATTTTCATCAAACTATGTAGGTGTCTTAGATATTTATTAAGCTTACTGAATTCCATGTCATTTAGTTTTTTGTTGTATTGCTGTAAAATTTAAAAATTAAATTACTCTGGGTCAAAAAAGCTAGAATTTTCAGTTCGAACAAAATGGACATAGTACACTTTAATTTTTTTAATAACTTTTTCAAATCAACTTGGATGTTCATCAAACTATGCAACTATCTTACATAAATATTAAGCTTACTGAATCCAATGTCAATTCGTTATTTGTTGTATTGCTGTAAAATTTAAGAATTAAAGTTATCTTGGTATAAAAAAGCTAGAATTTGCAGTTCGAACAAAATAGAGATAGTACACTTTAATTTTTTTGATAACTTTTTCAAATCAACTTGGATGTTCTTCAAACTTTGCAGCTATCTTACATATATATTAAGCTTACTGAATCCCATGTCAATTAGTTATTTGTTGTATTGCTGTAAAATTTAAAAATTAAAGTTATCTTGGTATAAAAAAGCTAGGATTTGCAATTCAGACAAAATAGAGATAGTACACTTTAATTTTTTTAATAACTTTTTCAAATCAACTTGAATTTTCATCAAACTATGTAGGTATCTTAGACATATATTAAGCTTACTGAATCCCATGTCATTTAGTTTTTTGTTGTATTGCTGAAAAATTTAAAAATTAAATTACTCTAGGTCAAAAAAGCTAGAATTTGCAGTTTGAACAAAATGGACATAGTACACTTTAATTTTTTTAATAACTTTTTCAAGCAACTTGGATGTTCTTCAAACTATGCGGCTATCCTATATATATATTAAGCTTACTGAATCCCATGTCAATTAGTTATTTGTTGTATTGCTGTAAAATTTAAGAATTTAAAGTTATCTTGGTATAAAAAAGCTAGGATTTGCAATTCGGACAAAATAGAGATAGTACACTTTAAATTTTTTAATAACTTTTTCAAATCAACTTGGATTTTCATCAAACTATGTAGGTATCTTAGATATTTATTAAGCTTACTGAATTCCATGTCATTTAGTTTTTTGTTGTATTGCTGTAAAATTTAAAGATTAAATTACTCTGGGTCAAAAAAGCTAGAATTTTCAGTTCGAACAAAATGGACATAGTACACTTTAATTTGTTTAATAACTTTTTCAAATCAACTTGGATGTTCATCAAACTATGCAACTATCTTACATAAATATTAAGCTTACTGAATCCCATGTCAATTAGTTATTTGTTGTATTGCTGTAAAATTTAAGAATTAAAGTTATCTTGGTATAAAAAAGCTAGGATTTGCAATTCGGACAAAATAGAGATAGTACACTTTAAATTTTTTAATAACTTTTTCAAATCAACTTGAATTTTCATCAAACTATGTAGGTATCTTAGATATATATTAAGCTTACTGAATCCCATGTCATTGAGTTTTTTGTTGTATTGCTGTAAAATTTAAAAATTAAATTAATCTAGGTCAAAAAAGCTAGAATTTGCAGTTCGAACAAAATAGAGATAGTACACTTTAATTTTTTTGATAACTTTTTCAAATCAACTTGGATGTTCTTCAAACTTTGCAGCTATCTAACATATATATTAAGCTTACTGAATCCCATGTCAATTAGTTATTTGTTGTATTGCTGTAAAATTTAAGAATTAAAGTTATCTTGGTATAAAAAAGCTAGGATTTGCAATTCGGACAAAATAGAGATAGTACACTTTAAATTTTTTAATAACTTTTTCAATTAATTTGAATTTTCATTAAACTATGTAGGTATCTTAGATATATATTAAGCTTACTGAATCCCATGTCATTGAGTTTTTTGTTGTATTGCTGTAAAATTTAAAAATTAAATTAATCTAGGTGAAAAAAGCTAGAATTTGCAGTTCGAACAAAATAGAGATAGTACACTTTAATTTTTTTGATAACTTTTTCAAATCAACTTGGATGTTCTTCAAACTTTGCAGCTATCTTACATATATATTAAGCTTACTGAATCCCATGTCAATTAGTTATTTGTTGTATTGCTGTAAAATTTAAAAATTAAAGTTATCTTGGTATAAAAAAGCTAGGATTTGCAATTCGGACAAAATAGAGATAGTACACTTTAAATTTTTTAATAACTTTTTCAATTAACTTGAATTTTCATTAAACTATGTAGGTATCTTAGATATATATTAAGCTTACTGAATCCCATGTCATTGAGTTTTTTGTTGTATTGCTGTAAAATTTAAAAATTAAATTAATCTAGGTGAAAAAAGCTAGAATTTGCAGTTCGAACAAAATAGAGATAGTACACTTTAATTTTTTTGATAACTTTTTCAAATCAACTTGGATGTTCTTCAAACTTTGCAGCTATCTTACATATATATTAAGCTTACTGAATCCCATGTCAATTAGTTATTTGTTGTATTGCTGTAAAATTTAAAAATTAAAGTTATCTTGGTATAAAAAAGCTAGGATTTGCAATTCGGACAAAATAGAGATAGTACACTTTAATTTTTTTAATAACTTTTTCAAATCAACTTGAATTTTCATCAAACTATGTAGGTATCTTAGATATATATTAAGCTTACTGAATCCCATGTCATTTAGTTTTTTGTTGTATTGCTGAAAAATTTAAAAATTAAATTACTCTAGGTCAAAAAAGCTAGAATTTGCAGTTTGAACAAAATGGACATAGTACACTTTAATTTTTTTAATAACTTTTTCAAACAACTTGGATGTTCTTCAAACTATGCGGCTATCCTATATATATATTAAGCTTACTGAATCCCATGTCAATTAGTTATTTGTTGTATTGCTGTAAAATTTAAGAATTTAAAGTTATCTTGGTATAAAAAAGCTAGGATTTGCAATTCGGACAAAATAGAGATAGTACACTTTAAATTTTTTAATAACTTTTTCAAATCAACTTGGATTTTCATCAAACTATGTAGGTATCTTAGATATTTATTAAGCTTACTGAATTCCATGTCATTTAGTTTTTTGTTGTATTGCTGTAAAATTTAAAAATTAAATTACTCTGGGTCAAAAAAGCTAGAATTTTCAGTTCGAACAAAATGGACATAGTACACTTTAATTTTTTTAATAACTTTTTCAAATCAACTTGGATGTTCATCAAACTATGCAACTATCTTACATATATATTAAGCTTACTGAATCCCATGTCAATTCGTTATTTGTTGTATTGCTGTAAAATTTAAGAATTAAAGTTATCTTGGTATAAAAAAGCTAGGATTTGCAATTCGGACAAAATAGAGATAGTACACTTTAAATTTTTTAATAACTTTTTCAAATCAACTTGAATTTTCATCAAACTATGTAGGTATCTTAGATATATATTAAGCTTACTGAATCCCATGTCATTGAGTTTTTTGTTGTATTGCTGTAAAATTTAAAAATTAAATTAATCTAGGTCAAAAAAGCTAGAATTTGCAGTTCGAACAAAATAGAGATAGTACACTTTAATTTTTTTGATAACTTTTTCAAATCAACTTGGATGTTCTTCAAACTTTGCAGCTATCTTACATATATATTAAGCTTACTGAATCCCATGTCAATTAGTTATTTGTTGTATTGCTGTAAAATTTAAAAATTAAAGTTATCTTGGTATAAAAAAGCTAGGATTTGCAATTCGGACAAAATAGAGATAGTACACTTTAATTTTTTTAATAACTTTTTCAAATCAACTTGAATTTTCATCAAACTATGTAGGTATCTTAGATATATATTAAGCTTACTGAATCCCATGTCATTTAGTTTTTTGTTGTATTGCTGAAAAATTTAAAAATTAAATTACTCTAGGTCAAAAAAGCTAGAATTTGCAGTTTGAACAAAATGGACATAGTACACTTTAATTTTTTTAATAACTTTTTCAAACAACTTGGATGTTCTTCAAACTATGCGGCTATCCTATATATATATTAAGCTTACTGAATCCCATGTCAATTAGTTATTTGTTGTATTGCTGTAAAATTTAAGAATTAAAGTTATCTTGGTATAAAAAAGCTAGGATTTGCAATTCGGACAAAATAGAGATAGTACACTTTAAATTTTTTAATAACTTTTTCAAATCAACTTGGATTTTCATCAAACTATGTAGGTATCTTAGATATTTATTAAGCTTACTGAATTCCATGTCATTTAGTTTTTTGTTGTATTGCTGTAAAATTTAAAAATTAAATTACTCTGGGTCAAAAAAGCTAGAATTTTCAGTTCGAACAAAATGGACATAGTACACTTTAATTTTTTTAATAACTTTTTCAAATCAACTTGGATGTTCATCAAACTATGCAACTATCTTACATATATATTAAGCTTACTGAATCCCATGTCAATTCGTTATTTGTTGTATTGCTGTAAAATTTAAGAATTAAAGTTATCTTGGTATAAAAAAGCTAGGATTTGCAATTCGGACAAAATAGAGATAGTACACTTTAAATTTTTTAATAACTTTTTCAAATCAACTTGAATTTTCATCAAACTATGTAGGTATCTTAGATATATATTAAGCTTACTGAATCCCATGTCATTGAGTTTTTTGTTGTATTGCTGTAAAATTTAAAAATTAAATTAATCTAGGTCAAAAAAGCTAGAATTTGCAGTTCGAACAAAATAGAGATAGTACACTTTAATTTTTTTGATAACTTTTTCAAATCAACTTGGATGTTCTTCAAACTTTGCAGCTATCTTACATATATATTAAGCTTACTGAATCCCATGTCAATTAGTTATTTGTTGTATTGCTGTAAAATTTAAGAATTAAAGTTATCTTGGTATAAAAAAGCTAGGATTTGCAATTCGGACAAAATAGAGATAGTACACTTTAAATTTTTTAATAACTTTTTCAAATCAACTTGAATTTTCATTAAACTATGTAGGTATCTTAGATATATATTAAGCTTACTGAATCCCATGTCATTGAGTTTTTTGTTGTATTGCTGTAAAATTTAAAAATTAAATTAATCTAGGTCAAAAAAGCTAGAATTTGCAGTTCGAACAAAATAGAGATAGTACACTTTAATTTTTTTGATAACTTTTTCAAATCAACTTGGATGTTCTTCAAACTTTGCAGCTATCTTACATATATATTAAGCTTACTGAATCCCATGTCAATTAGTTATTTGTTGTATTGCTGTAAAATTTAAGAATTAAAGTTATCTTGGTATAAAAAAGCTAGGATTTGCAATTCGGACAAAATAGACATAGTACACTTTAATTTTTTTAATAACTTTTTCAAATCAACTTGAATTTTCATCAAACTATGTAGGTATCTTAGATATATATTAAGCTTACTGAATCCCATGTCATTTAGTTTTTTGTTGTATTGCTGAAAAATTTTAAAATTAAATTACTCTAGGTCAAAAAAGCTAGAATTTGCAGTTTGAACAAAATGGACATAGTACACTTTAATTTTTTTAATAACTTTTTCAAACAACTTGGATGTTCTTCAAACTATGCGGCTATCCTATATATATATTAAGCTTACTGAATCCCATGTCAATTAGTTATTTGTTGTATTGCTGTAAAATTTAAGAATTTAAAGTTATCTTGGTATAAAAAAAGCTAGGATTTGCAATTCGGAAAAAATAGAGATAGTACACTTTAAATTTTTTAATAACTTTTTCAAATCAACTTGGATTTTCATCAAACTATGTAGGTATCTTAGATATTTATTAAGCTTACTGAATTCCATGTCATTTAGTTTTTTGTTGTATTGCTGTAAAATTTAAAAATTAAATTACTCTGGGTCAAAAAAGCTAGAATTTTCAGTTCGAACAAAATGGACATAGTACACTTTAATTTTTTTAATAACTTTTTCAAATCAACTTGGATGTTCATCAAACTATGCAACTATCTTACATATATATTAAGCTTACTGAATCCCATGTCAATTCGTTATTTGTTGTATTGCTGTAAAATTTAAAAATTAAAGTTATCTTGGTATAAAAAAGCTAGGATTTGCAATTCGGACAAAATAGAGATAGTACACTTTAAATTTTTTAATAACTTTTTCAAATCAACTTGGATTTTCATCAAACTATGTAGGTATCTTAGATATATATTAAGCTTACTGAATCCCATGTCATTGAGTTTTTTGTTGTATTGCTGTAAAATTTAAAAATTAAATTAATCTAGGTCAAAAAAAGCTAGAATTTGCAGTTCGAACAAAATAGAGATAGTACACTTTAATTTTTTTGATAACTTTTTCAAATCAACTTGGATGTTCTTCAAACTTTGCAGCTATCTTACATATATATTAAGCTTACTGAATCCCATGTCAATTAGTTATTTGTTGTATTGCTGTAAAATTTAAGAATTAAAGTTATCTTGGTATAAAAAAGCTAGGATTTGCAATTCGGACAAAATAGAGATAGTACACTTTAAATTTTTTAATAACTTTTTCAAATCAACTTGAATTTTCATTAAACTATGTAGGTATCTTAGATATATATTAAGCTTACTGAATCCCATGTCATTGAATTTTTTGTTGTATTGCTGTAAAATTTAAAAATTAAATTAATCTAGGTCAAAAAAGCTAGAATTTGCAGTTCGAACAAAATAGAGATAGTACACTTTAATTTTTTTGATAACTTTTTCAAATCAACTTGGATGTTCTTCAAACTTTGCAGCTATCTTACATATATATTAAGCTTACTGAATCCCATGTCAATTAGTTATTTGTTGTATTGCTGTAAAATTTAAGAATTAAAGTTATCTTGGTATAAAAAAGCTAGGATTTGCAATTCGGACAAAATAGAGATAGTACACTTTAATTTTTTTAATAACTTTTTCAAATCAACTTGAATTTTCATCAAACTATGTAGGTATCTTAGATATATATTAAGCTTACTGAATCCCATGTCATTTAGTTTTTTGTTGTATTGCTGAAAAATTTAAAAATTAAATTACTCTAGGTCAAAAAAGCTAGAATTTGCAGTTTGAACAAAATGGACATAGTACACTTTAATTTTTTTAATAACTTTTTCAAACAACTTGGATGTTCTTCAAACTATGCGGCTATCCTATATATATATTAAGCTTACTGAATCCCATGTCAATTAGTTATTTGTTGTATTGCTGTAAAATTTAAGAATTTAAAGTTATCTTGGTATAAAAAAGCTAGGATTTGCAATTCGGACAAAATAGAGATAGTACACTTTAAATTTTTTAATAACTTTTTCAAATCAACTGGAATTTTCATCAAACTATGTAGGTATTTGAGACAGCATGTTTTAAAATATCTGAATATGAAACCAGTAGAAGAATATTAATAAAATACAAGAAGTAGTGTCACTTTTTATCGAGATCAATATCAATATTACTAACCTGACTCTTCTAAAGCTATCAATTTAGTGAAATTATTCATCCATATTGGCAAAAAGAACAGAATTTAAATGTTGTTGTATAATTTTCTAGTTAAATAGAAAATAATAGCATCTTTATTTTATGCGACATCAATTTTTTTTTTCTTAACTTAAATTTCTTCGATTAATGTCTAACAAACCAATCTGAAGTTTAAAAAGTAGTCAATTATCAGACCAGTTCAAGAATATAAAGAAACACATAATTTTATCACTTTTTAATGCTTTTAGCTTAAATATAAGTAACATAAGACTACTAGAACTTTCATTTTTTGTAAATCTTTTCTTCCTAAGTGCTTCAATAACAGAATGATAATGCTGTTGTATAATATTCTAACAGAATTAAACATTACAATTTGAGACAGCATGTTTTAAAATATCTGAATATGAAACCAGTACAAGAATATTAATAAAATACAAGAAGTAGTGTCACTTTTTATTGAGATCGATATAAATATTACTCACCTGACTCTTCTAAAGCTATCAATTTTAGTAAATTTATTTCTCTGTATTGGCTAAAAGAACAGAATTTTAATGTCGTTGTATTATTTTCTAATAAATAGAAAATATTAGCATCTTTATTTTATGCGACAACATTGTTTAAAATTTCTTAACTTAAATTTCTTGTCATTAATGTCTAACAAACCAATTTGAAGTTTAAAAAAGTAATCAATTATCAGACCAGTTTAAGATTATTTAGAAACAAAAGAAATTTTGTCACTATTTAATGCCTTTAGCATAAATATAAGTAAATTAAGACTACTAGAACTTTCCTTTTTTGTAAAACTTTTCATACTTAGTGCCAAAACTGACACAATGGTAAAGCCGTTGCATAATATTCTAACATTATTAAACATTACAATTTGAAACAGCATGTTTTGAAATAAGTAAATACATGAAATGTGAAATCAGTACAAGAATATTAATAAAATTAAAGAAGTAGTGTCACTTTTTATTTAGATCGATATAAATATTACTCACCTGACTCTTCTAAAGTAATCAATTATCAGACCAGTTCAAGAATATATAGAAACACATAATTTTATCACTTTTTAATGCTTTTAGGTACAGAGTATGAAAAGTGCCTTTGAATTCAACCTTCAATTAGGTGTAGAATGGATTCGAATAGAGATATTTTCTTAAAGTTAACTGTTCCGAAAAAACGAAAAGGCGATATAGAGGATGTAAACTTATTGGTTTTACAAAAGTGTACGGTCGCACTTTCTGACCTCTCCGAAGAAACGTTTGTAGTATATATTTTTTTGTCTTTTTGTCAGGGTTTTAGGTTAGGGTCAAGGTTAAGTCTTAGGGCTAGGTTTTGGAAAGTAACTTTGACGAGGGAAGTTGACGACTGTTAGTCAGGTGTCCTCTTTAATTTCTGTGCATGTCTGCCTTTTTCTTGGACTGCGCATGCGTCAGAAATTTCCAAAAATATATCTAAGTACAGAGAATGAAGAGTGCCTCAGACTTCAATCTTCTAACAGGTATAAAATGAATTTGAAGAGAGATATTTCCTGAAAGCAAACTGTTCCGAAAAGACTAAAAGGCGATCTAGAGGGTGGAACCTTATTGGTATCACTGCAGTGTACGGCCGCACTTTTCGACCTCTCTGAAAAAAAGTTTCTCCTTAGAATTGTTTTACATTGTCGTATTGGGGCGTTTTATAGCTGACTATGCGGTATGTGTTTTGCTCATTGTTGAAGGCCGTACAGTGACTTACAGTTGTTCATGTCTGTGTCATTTTGTTCTTTTGTGGATAGTTGTCTCATAGGCAATCATACCAGATCTTCTTTTTTGTATTTTTATGAAAAAAAAAATTAAGTCAGGGTTTTAGGTTAGGGTCAAGGTTCAATGTTTGAGTTAGGTTCAGGGAAGTGACTTTGACAAGGGTAAGTGAGGTGCCCTTTTCAACTCTGCGAATTTTTGTCCTTTTTATGACTGCGCATGCGTCAGAAATTTCCAAAATATTTCCAGGTACAAAGTATTAAAAGTGCCTCTCATTTCAATCTTCAAACAGGTGTATAATGGATTCGAGTAGAGATATTTTCTTAATGTAATCTGTTCTGAAAAGATAAAAATGCAATATAGAGGATGGAAACTTATTGTTTTTACTCAAATGGACTGCCTCACTTTCCGACCTCTCTGAAGAAACGGTTGTAATATATTTTTTGTCAGGGTTTTAGGTTGGGGTCAAGGTTAAGTGTAAGGGTTAGGTTCAGGGAAGTATCTTTGACGAGGGAAGTTGACGAGTGTGAGTGAGGTGTCCTTTTTAACTTCTGTACATGTCTGCCTTTTTCTTGTAACTGCGCATGCGTCAGAAATTTCCAAAAATATATTCAAGTACAGAGTATGAAAAGTGCCTTTGAATTCAACCTTCAATTAGGTGTAGAATGGATTCGAATAGTGATATTTTCTTAAAGTTAACTGTTTCGGAAAGACGAAAAGGCGATATAGAGGATGGAAACTTATTGGTTTTACAAAAGTGTACGGCCGCACTTTCCGACCTCTCTGAAGAAACGTTTGTAGTATATATTTTTTTGTCTTTTTGTCAGGGTTTTAGGTTAGGGTCAAGGTTAAGTCTTAGGGCTAGGTTACGTCTTAGGGCTAGGTTTAGGAGAGTAACTTTGACGAGGGAAGTTGACGACTGTTTGTAAGGTGTCCTGTTTAATTTCTGTGCATGTCTGCCTTTTTCTTGGACTGCGCATGCGTCAGAAATTTCCAAAAATATATCTAAGTACAGAGAATGAAGAGTGCCTCAGACTTCAATCTTCTAACAGGTATAAAATAGATTTGAAGAGAGATATTTCCTGAAAGTAAACTGTTCCGAAAAGACTAAAAGGTGATCTAGAGGGTGGAACCTTATTGGTATCACTGCAGTGTACAGCCGCACTTTCCGACCTCTCTGAAAAAAAGTTTCTCCTTAGAATTGTTTTACATTGTCTTATTGGGGCGTTTTATAGCTGACTATGCGGTATGTGTTTTGCTCATTGTTAAGGCCGTACAGTGACTTACAGTTGTTCATGTCTGTGTCATTTTGTTCTTTTGTGGATAGTTGTCTCATAGGCAATCATACCAGGTCTTCTTTTTTGTATTTTTATAAAAAAAAAAAAATTAAGTCAGGGTTTTAGGTTAGGGTCAAGGTTCAATGTTTGAGTAAGTTCAGGGAAGTGACTTTGACAAGGGTAGGTGAGGTGCCCTTTTCAACTCTGCGAATTTTTGTCCTTTTTATGACTGCGCATGCGTCAGAAATTTCCAAAATATTTCCAGGTACAAAGTATTAAAAGTGCCTTTCATTTCAATCTTCAAACAGGTGTATAATGGATTCGAGTAGAGATATTTTCTTAATGTTAACTGTTCTGAAAAGATAAAAATGCAATATAGAGGATGGAAACTTATTGTTTTTACTCAAATGGACTGCCTCACTTTCCGACCTCTCTGAAGAAACGGTTGTAATATATTTTTTGTCAGGGTTTTAGGTTGGGGTCAAGGTTAAGTGTAAGGATTAGGTTCAGGGAAGTATCTTTGACGAGGGAAGTTGACGAGTGTGAGTGAGGTGTCCTTTTTAACTTCTGTACATGTCTGCCTTTTTCTTGTAACTGCGCATGCGTCAGAAATTTCCAAAAATATATTCAAGTACAGAGTATGAAAAGTGCCTTTGAATTCAACCTTCAATTAGGTGTAGAATGGATTCGAATAGAGATATTTTCTTAAAGTTAACTGTTCCGAAAAGACGAAAAGGCGATATAGAGGATGGAAACTTATTGGTTTTACAAAAGTGTACGGCCGCACTTTCCGACCTCTCTGAAGAAACGTTTGTAGTATATATTTTTTTGTCTTTTTGTCAGGGTTTTAGGTTAGGGTCAAGGTTAAGTCTTAGGGCTAGGTTACGTCTTAGGGCTAGGTTTAGGAAAGTAACTTTGACGAGGGAAGTTGACGACTGTTTGTAAGGTGTCCTGTTTAATTTCTGTGCATGTCTGCCTTTTTCTTGGACTGCGCATGCGTCAGAAATTTCCAAAAATATATTTAAGTTCATTCTAAGTACAGAGAATGAAGAGTGCCTCAGACTTCAATCTTCTAACAGGTATAAAATGGATTTGAAGAGAGATATTTCCTGAAAGTAAACTGTTCCGAAAAGACTAAAAGGCGATCTAGAGGGTGAAACCTTATTGGTATCACTGCAGTGTACGGCCGCACTTTCCGACCTCTCTGAAAAAAAGTTTCTCCTTAGAATTGTTTTACATTGTCTTATTGGGGCGTTTTATAGCTGACTATGCGGTATGTGTTTTGCTCATTGTTGAAGGCCGTACAGTGACTTACAGTTGTTCATGTCTGTGTCATTTTGTTCTTTTGTGGATAGTTGTCTCATAGGCAATCATACCAGATCTTCTTTTTTGTATTTTTATAAAAAAAAAATTAAGTCAGGGTTTTAGGTTAGGGTCAAGGTTCAATGTTTGAGTTAGGTTCAGGGAAGTGACTTTGACAAGGGTAAGTGAGGTGCCCTTTTCAACTCTGCAAATGTTTGTCCTTTTTATGACTGCGCATGCGTCAGAAATTTCCAAAATATTTCCAGGTACAAAGTATTAAAAGTGCCTTTCATTTCAATCTTCAAACAGGTGTATAATGGATTCGAGTAGAGATATTTTCTTAATGCTAACTGTTCTGAAAAAATAAAAATGCAGTATAGAGGATGGAAACTTATTGTTTTTACTCAAGTGGACTGCCGCACTTTCCGACCTCTCTGAAGAAACGGTTGTAATATATTTTTTGTCAGGGTTTAAGGTTTGGGTCAAGGTTAAGTGTAAGGGTTAGGTTCAGGGAAGTATCTTTGACGAGGGAAGTTGACGAGTGTAAGTGAGGTGTCCTTTTGAACTTTGCGCATGTCTGCCTTTTTCTTGTGACTGCGCATGCGTCAGAAATTTATAAAAATATATTTAAGTACAGAAAATGAAAAGTGCCTCAGACTTCAATCTTCAAACAGGTGTAGAATGGATTCGAATAGAGATATTTTCTTAATGTTGACTGTTCCGAAAAGATGCAAAGACAGAGTAAAGGATGTAAACTTATTGGATTTACTTAAGTGTAAAGCCGCACTTTCAGACTTCTCTGAAGACACGTTTCTGGTTTTTTTGGGGTTTTTTTTGGTCAGTGTTTGGGTTAGGATCAAGGTTAGTGATAGGGTAAGGGTCAGGGTAGTAACTTTGACGAGGGCAGTGGATTTTGAAGAGGGTGAGTGAGGTGCACCTTTTTATCTCTTCCAATATTTGCCCTATTTGCGTATGCGTATGCGTATGCGTATGCGTCAGAAATTTCCAAAAAATATTTCAAAGTACAGAGTATGAAAAGTGCCTTTGAATTCAACCTTCAATCAGGTGTAGAATGGATTCGAATAGAGATATTTTCTTAAAGTTAACTGTTCCGAAAAGACGAAAAGGCGATATAGAGGATGGAAACTTATTGGTTTTACAAAAGTGTACGGCCGCACTTTCCGACCTCTCTGAAGAAACGTTTGTAGTATATATTTTTTTGTCTTTTTGTCACGGTTTTAGGTTAGGGTCAAGGTTAAGTCTTAGGGCTAGGTTTAGGAAAGTAACTTTGACGAGGGAAGTTGTCTTGACGACTGTTAGTTAGGTGTCCTGTTTAATTTCTGTGCATGTCTGCCTTTTTCTTGGACTGCGCATGCGTCAGAAATTTCCAAAAATATATCTAAGTACAAAGAATGAAGAGTGCCTCAGACTTCAATCTTCTAACAGGTATAAAATGGATTTGAAGAGAGATATTTCCTGAAAGTAAACTGTTCCGAAAAGACTTAAAGGCGATTTAGAGGGTGGATCCTTATTGGTATCACTGCAGTGTACGGCCGCACTTTTCAGACCACTCTGAAGAAACCGTTTTTCCTTAGAATTGTTTCACATTGTCTTATTGGAGCGTTTTATAGCTGACTATGCGGTATGTGTTTTGCTCATTGTTGAAGGCCGTACGGTTACTTACAGTTGTTCATGAGTGTGTCATTTCATTCCTTTGTGGATAGCTGTCTCATTGGCAATCATACCAGATCTTCTTTTTTGTATTTGTATTTTTTTTTTAAGTCGGGGTTTTAGGTTAGGGTCATGGTTCAATGTAAGAGTTAGGTTCAGGGAATCACTTTGACAAGGGTAAGTGAGGTGCCAATTTCAACTCTGCGAATATTTGTCGTTTTTGTGACTGCGCATGCGTCAGAAATTTCCAAAATATTTTAAGGTACAAAGTATTAAAAGTGCTTTTCATTTCAATCTTCAAACAGGTGTATAATGGATTCGAGTAGAGATATTTTCTTAATGTGAACTGTTCTGAAAAGATAAAAATGCAATAGAGAGGATAGAAACTTATTGGTTTTACTCAAGTGTACTGCCGGACTTTCCAACCTCTCTGAAGGAAATGTTGTACTATAATTTTTTTTTGTCAGGGTTTTAGGTTGGGGTCAAGGTTAAGTGTTAGGGTTAGGTTCAGGGAAGTATCTTTTTCTAAAATTTGACAGCAATACAACAAAAAATAAAATGACCTGGGATTCAGTAAGCTTAATATATATGTTAGATAGCTACATAGTTTGATGAAAATCCAAGTTGTTTTGAAAAAGTTATTAAAAAAATTTAAGTGTAATGTCTCTATTTTGTCCGAACTGCAAATTCTAACTTTTTTTACCTAGATTAAATTATTTCTTGAATTTGACAGCAATACAACAAAAAATAAAATGACCTGGGATTCAGTAACCTTAATGTATATGTAAGATAGCTACATAGTTTGATGAAAATCCAAGTTGTTTTGAAAAAGTTATTAAAAGAATTAAAGTGTACTGTCTCTATTTCGTCCGAACTGCAAATTCTAACTTTTTTTACCTAGATTAAATTATTTCTTGAATTTGACAGCAATACAACAAAAAATAAAATGACCTGGGATTCAGTAACCTTAATGTATATGTAAGATAGCTACATAGTTTGATGAAAATCCAAGTTGTTTTGAAAAAGTTATTAAAAAAATTAAAGTGTACTGTCTCTATTTCGTCTGAACTGCAAATTCTAACTTTTTTTACCTAGATTAAATTAATTCTTGAATTTCACAGCAATACAACAAAAAATAAAATGACCTGGGATTCAGTAAGCTTAATATATATGTATAATAGCTACATAGTTTGATGAAAATCCAAGTTGTTTTAAAAAAGTTATTAAAAAAATTAAAGTGTACTGACTCTATTTCGTCCAAACTGCAAATTCTTGTTTTTTTTTCCTAGATTAAATTAATTCTTGAATTTGACAGCAATACAACAACAAAAAAATGACCTGGGATTCATTAACCTTAATATATATGTAAGATAGCTACATAGTTTGATGAAAATCCAAGTTGTTTTGAAAAAGTTATTAAAAAAAAATAATGTGTACTGTCTCTATTTCGTCCGAACTGCAAATTCTAACTTTTTTTACCTAGATTAATTTAATTCTTGAATTTGACAGCAATAAAACAAAAAATAAAATGACCTGGGATTCAGTAACCTTAATATATATGTAAGATAGCTACATAGTTTGATGAAAATCCAAGTTGTTTTGAAAAAGTTGTTAAAAGAATTAAAGTGTACTGACTCTATTTCGTCCAAACTGCAAATTCTTGTTTTTTTTTCCTAGATTAAATTAATTCTTGAATTTGACAGCAATACAACAACAAAAAAATGACCTGGGATTCATTAACCTTAATATATATGTAAGATAGCTACATAGTTTGATGAAAATCCAAGTTGTTTTGAAAAAGTTATTAAAAAAAATAATGTGTACTGTCTCTATTTCGTCCGAACTGCAAATTCTAACTTTTTTTACCTAGATTAATTTAATTCTTGAATTTGACAGCAATAAAACAAAAAATAAAATGACCTTGGATTCAGTAACCTTAATATATATGTAAGATAGCTACATAGTTTGATGAAAATCCAAGTTGTTTTGAAAAAGTTGTTAAAAGAATTAAAGTGTACTGTCTCTATTTCGTCCGAACTGCAAATTCTAACTTTTTTTTACCTAGATTAAATTATTTCTTGAATTTGAAAGCAATACAACAAAAAATAAAATGACCTTGGATTCAGTAACCTTAATGTATATGTAAGATAGCTACATAGTTTGATGAAAATCCAAGTTGTTTTGAAAAAGTTATTAAAAAAATTAAAGTGTACTGTCTCTATTTCGTCTGAACTGCAAATTCTAACTTTTTTTACCTAGATTAAATTAATTCTTGAATTTCACAGCAATACAACAAAAAATAAAATGACCTGGGATTCAGTAAGCTTAATATATATGTAAGATAGCTACATAGTTTGATGAAAATCCAAGTTGTTTTGAAAAAGTTATTAAAAAAATTAAAGTGTACTGACTCTATTTCGTCCAAACTGCAAATTCTTGTTTTTTTTTCCTAGATTAAATTAATTCTTGAATTTGACAGCAATACAACAAAAAAAAAATGACCTGGGATTCATTAACCTTAATATATATGTAAGATAGCTACATAGTTTGATGAAAATCCAAGTTGTTTTGAAAAAGTTATTAAAAAAAATAATGTGTACTGTCTCTATTTCGTCCGAACTGCAAATTCTAACTTTTTTTACCTAGATTAATTTAATTCTTGAATTTGACAGCAATAAAACAAAAAATAAAATGACCTGGGATTCAGTAACCTTAATATATATGTAAGATAGCTACATAGTTTGATGAAAATCCAAGTTGTTTTGAAAAAGTTATTAAAAAAATTAAAGTGTACCGTCTCTATTTCGTCCAAACTGCAAATTCTAACTTTTTTTACCTAGAATAAATTAAGTCTTGAATTTGACAGCAATACAACAAAAAATAAAATGACCTGGGATTCAGTAACCTTAATATATATGTAAGATAGCTACATAGTTTGATGAAAATCCAAGTTGTTTTGAAAAAGTTATTAAAAAAAATAATGTGTACTGTCTCTATTTCGTCCGAACTGCAAATTCTAACTTTTTTTACCTAGATTAATTTAATTCTTGAATATGACAGCAATAAAACAAAAAATAAAATGACCTGGGATTCAGTAACCTTAATATATATGTAAGATAGCTACATAGTTTGATGAAAATCCAAGTTGTTTTGAAAAAGTTATTAAAAAAATTAAAGTGTACTGACTCTATTTCGTCCAAACTGCAAATTCTTGGTTTTTTTTCCTAGATTAAATTAATTCTTGAATTTGACAGCAATACAACAAAAAATAAAATGACCTGGGATTCATTAACCTTAATATATATGTAAGATAGCTACATAGTTTGATGAAAATCCAAGTTGTTTTGAAAAAGTTATTAAAAAAATTAAAGTGTACTGTCTCTATTTCGTCTGAACTGCAAATTCTAACTTTTTTTACCAAGATTAAATTAATTCTTGAATTTCACAGCAATACAACAAAAAATAAAATGACCTGGGATTCAGTAACCTTAATATATATGTAAGATAGCTACATAGTTTGATGAAAATCCAAGTTGTTTTGAAAAAGTAATAAACAAAATTAAAGTGTACTGTCTCTATTTCCCTTGGAACTGCAATTTCTAACTTTTTTTACCTAGATTAATTTAATTCTTGAATATAACAGCAATAAAACAAAAAATAAAATGACCTGGGATTCAGTAAGCTTAATATATATGTAAGATAGCTACATAGTTTGATGAAAATCCAAGTTGTTTTGAAAAAGTAATTAAAAAAATTAAAGTGTACTGACTCTATTTCGTCCAAACTGCAAATTCTTGTTTTTTTTTCCTAGATTAAATTAATTCTTGAATTTGACAGCAATACAACAAAAAATAAAATGACCTGGGATTCATTAACCTTAATATATATGTAAGATAGCTACATAGTTTGATGAAAATCCAAGTTGTTTTAAAAAATGTTATTAAAAAAAATAATGTGTACTGTCTCTATTTCGTCTGAACTGCAAATTCTAACTTTTTTTACCTAGATTAATTTAATTCTTGAATTTGACAGCAATAAAACAAAAAATAAAATGACCTGGGATTCAGTAACCTTAATATATATGTAAGATAGCTACATAGTTTGATGAAAATCCAAGTTGTTTTGAAAAAGTTATTAAAAAAATTAAAGTGTACTGTCTCTATTTCGTCCAAACTGCAAATTCTAACTTTTTTTTTCCTAGATTAAATTAATTCTTGAATTTGACATCAATACAACAAAAAATAAAATGACCTGGGATTCAGTAACCTTAATATATATGTAAGATAGCTACATAGTTTGATGAAAATCCAAGTTGTTTTGAAAAAGTTATTAAAAAAATTAAAGTGTACTGTCTCTATTTCGTCCAAACTGCAAATTCTAACTTTTTTTACCTAGATTAAATTAAGTCTTGAATTTGACAGCAATACAACAAAAAATAAAATGACCTGGGATTCAGTAACCTTAATATATATGTAAGATAGCTACATAGTTTGATGAAAATCCAAGTTGTTTTGAAAAAGTAATAAACAAAATTGAAGTGTACTGACTCTATTTCGTCCAAACTGCAAATTCTTGTTTTTTTTCCCTAGATTAAATTAATTCTTGAATTTGACAGCAATACAACAAAAAATAAAATGACCTGGGATTCAGTAACCTTTATATATATGTAAGATAGCTACATAGTTTGATGAAAATCCAAGTTGTTTTGAAAAAGTTATTAAAAAAATTAAAGTGTACTGTCTCTATTTCGTCCAAACTGCAAATTCTAACTTTTTTTACCTAGATTAATTTAATTCTTGAATATGACAGCAATAAAACAAAAAATAAAATGACCTGGGATTCAGTTACTTTAATATATATGTAAGATAGCAACATAGTTTGATGAAAATCCAAGTTGTTTTGAAAAAGTTATTAAAAAAATTAAAGTGTACCATCTCTATTTTGTCCGAACTGTAAATTATAGCTTTTTTTTTACCTAGATTGAATTAATTCTTGAATTTGACAGCAATACAACAAAAAATAAAATGACCTGGGATTCAGTAACCTTAATATATATGTAAGATAGCTGTATAGTTTGATGAAAATCCATGTTGTTTTGAAAAAGTTATTAAAAAAATTAAAGTGTACTATTTCCATTCTCAATTTTATGTCTCTATTTCGTCCGAACTGCAATTTCTAACTTTTTTTACCTAGATTAAATTAATTCTTGAATTTGACAGCAATAGAACAAAAAATAAAATAACCTCAGATTCAGTAAGCTTAATATATTTGTAAGATAGCTATATAGTTTGATGAAAATCTAAGTTGTTTTGAAAAAGTTATTGACAAAATTAAAGTGTACTGTCTCTATTTCCGTCAGAACTGCAAATTTCTAACTTTTTTTTACCTAGATTAATTTAATTCTTGAATTTGACAGCAATACAACAAAAAATAAAATGACCTGGGATTCAGTTACCTTAATATACATTTAAGATAGCTACATAGTTTGATGAATATCCAAGTTGTTTTGAAAAAGTTATTAAAAAAATTAAAGTGTACTGTCTCTATTTCGTCCAAACTGCAAATTTTTTTTTTTTTTCCCTAGATTAAATTAATTCTTGAATTTGACAGCAATACAAATAAAATAAAATTACCTGCGATTCAGTAAGCTTAATATATATGTAAGATAGATACATAGTTTGATGAAAATCCAAGTTGTTTTGAAAAAGTTATTAAAAAAATTTAAGTGTAATGTCTCTATTTTGTCCGAACTGCAAATTCTAACTTTTTTTTACCTAGATTAAATTATTTCTTGAATTTGACAGCAATACAACAAAAAATAAAATGACCTGGGATTCAGTAACCTTAATGTATATGTAAGATAGCTACATAGTTTGATGAAAATCCAAGTTGTTTTGAAAAAGTTATTAAAAAAATTAAAGTGTACTGTCTCTATTTCGTCTGAACTGCAAATTCTAACTTTTTTTACCTAGATTAAATTAATTCTTGAATTTCACAGCAATACAACAAAAAATAAAATGACCTGGGATTCAGTAACCTTAATATATATGTAAGATAGCTACATAGTTTGATGAAAATCCAAGTTGTTTTGAAAAAGTAATAAACAAAATTAAAGTGTACTGTCTCTATTTCCGTCGGAACTGCAATTTCTAACTTTTTTTACCTAGATTAATTTAATTCTTGAATATGACAGCAATAAAACAAAAAATAAAATGACCTGGGATTCAGTAAGCTTAATATATATGTAAGATAGCTACATAGTTTGATGAAAATCCAAGTTGTTTTGAAAAAGTAATTACAAAAATTAAAGTGTACTGACTCTATTTCGTCCAAACTGCAAATTCTTGTTTTTTTTTCCTAGATTAAATTAATTCTTGAATTTCACAGCAATACAACAAAAAATAAAATGACCTGGGATTCATTAACCTTAATATATATGTAAGATAGCTACATAGTTTGATGAAAATCCAAGTTGTTTTAAAAAATGTTATTAAAAAAAATAATGTGTACTGTCTCTATTTCGTCCGAACTGCAAATTCTAACTTTTTTTACCTAGATTAATTTAATTCTTGAATTTGACAGCAATAAAACAAAAAATAAAATGACCTGGGATTCAGTAACCTTAATATATATGTAAGATAGCTACATAGTTTGATGAAAATCCAAGTTGTTTTGAAAAAGTTATTAAAAAAATTAAAGTGTACTGTCTCTATTTCGTCCAAACTGCAAATTCTAACTTTTTTTAACTAGATTAAATTAATTCTTGAATTTGACAGCAATAAAACAAAAAATTAAATGACCTGGGATTCAGTAAGCTTAATATATATGTAAGATAGCTACATAGTTTGATGAAAATCCAAGTTGTTTTGAAAAAGTTATTAAAAAAATTAAAGTGTAATGTCTCTATTTCGTCTGAACTGCAAATTCTAGCTTTTTTTTACCTAGATTGAATTAATTTTTGAATTTGACAGCAATACAACAAAAAATAAAATGACCTGGGATTAAGTAACCTTAATATATATGTAAGATAGCTACTTAGTTTGATGAAAATCCAAGTTGTTTTGAAAAAGTTATTAAAAGAATTAAAGTGTACTGTCTCTATTTCGTCCGAACTGCAAATTCTAGCTTTTTTTTTACCTAGATTGAATTAATTCTTGAATTTGACAGCAATACAACAAAAAATAAAATGACCTGGGATTCAGTAACCTTAATATATATGTAAGATAGCTACATAGTTTGATGAAAATCCAAGTTGTTTTGAAAAAGTTATTAAAAAACATTTAAGTGTAATGTCTCTATTTTGTCCGAACTGCAAATTCTAACTTTTTTTACCTAGATTAAATTATTTCTTGAATTTGACAGCAATACAACAAAAAATAAAATGACCTAGGATTCAGTAACCTTAATGTATATGTAAGATAGCTACATAGTTTGATGAAAATCCAAGTTGTTTTGAAAAAGTTATTAAAAAAATTAAAGTGTACTGTCTCTATTTCGTCTGAACTGCAAATTCTCACTTTTTTTACCTAGATTAAATTAATTCTTGAATTTCACAGCAATACAACAAAAAATAAAATGACCTGGGATTCAGTAACCTTAATATATATGTAAGATAGCTACATAGTTTGATGAAAATCCAAGTTGTTTTGAAAAAGTAATAAATAAAATTAAAGTGTACTGTCTCTATTTCCGTCGGAACTGCAATTTCTAACTTTTTTTACCTAGATTAATTTAATTCTTGAATATGACAGCAATAAAACAAAAAATAAAATGACCTGGGATTCAGTAAGCTTAATATATTTGTAAGATAGCTACATAGTTTGATGAAAATCCAAGTTGTTTTGAAAAAGTTATTAAAAAAATTAAAGTGTACTGACTCTATTTCGTCCAAACTGCAAATTCTTGTTTTTTTTTCCTAGATTAAATTAATTCTTGAATTTGACAGCAATACAACAAAAAATAAAATGACCTGGGATTCATTAACCTTAATATATATGTAAGATAGCTACATAGTTTGATGAAAATCCAAGTTGTTTTAAAAAATGTTATTAAAAAAAATAATGTGTACTGTCTCTATTTCGTCCGAACTGCAAATTCTAACTTTTTTTACCTAGATTAATTTAATTCTTGAATTTGACAGCAATAAAACAAAAAATAAAATGACCTGGGATTCAGTAACCTTAATATATATGTAAGATAGCTACATAGTTTGATGAAAATCAGTTGTTTTGAAAAAGTTATTAAAAAAATTAAAGTGTACTGTCTCTATTTCGTCCAAACTGCAAATTCTAACTTTTTTTACCTAGATTAAATTAATTCTTGAATTTGACAGCAATAAAACAAAAAATTAAATGACCTCGGATTCAGTAAGCTTAATATATTTGTAAGATAGCTATATAGTTTGATGAAAATCCAAGTTGTTTTGAAAAAGATATTAAAAAAATTAAAGTGTACTATTTCCATTCTCAATTTTATGTCTCTATTTCGTCCGAACTGCAATTTCTAACTTTTTTTACCTAGATTAAATTAATTCTTGAATTTGACAGCAATAAAACAAAAAATTAAATGACCTGGGATTCAGTAAGCTTAATATATATGTAAGATAGCTACATAGTTTGATGAAAATCCAAGTTGTTTTGAAAAAGTTATTAAAAAAAATAAAGTGTAATGTCTCTATTTCGTCCGAACTGCAAATTCTAGCTTTTTTTTACCTAGATTGAATTAATTCTTGAATTTGACAGCAATACAACAAAAAATAAAATGACCTGGGATTAAGTAACCTTAATATATATGTAAGATAGCTACTTAGTTTGATGAAAATCCAAGTTGTTTTGAAAAAGTTATTAAAAGAATTAAAGTGTACTGTCTCTATTTTGTCCGAACTGCAAATTCTAGCTTTTTTTTTACCTAGATTGAATTAATTCTTGAATTTGACAGCAATACAACAAAAAATAAAATGACCTGGGATTCAGTAACCTTAATATATATGTAAGATAGCTACATAGTTTGATGAAAATCCAAGTTGTTTTGAAAAAGTTATTAAAAAAATTTAAGTGTAATGTCTCTATTTTGTCCGAACTGCAAATTCTAACTTTTTTTACCTAGATTAAATTATTTCTTGAATTTGACAGCAATACAACAAAAAATAAAATGACCATGGATTCAGTAACCTTAATGTATATGTAAGATAGCTACATAGTTTGATGAAAATCCAAGTTGTTTTGAAAAAGTTATTAAAAAAATTAAAGTGTACTGTCTCTATTTCGTCTGAACTGCAAATTCTAACTTTTTTTACCTAGATTAAATTAATTCTTGAATTTCACAGCAATACAACAAAAAATAAAATGACCTGGGATTCAGTAACCTTAATATACATTTAAGATAGCTATATAGTTTGATGAAAATCCAAGTTGTTTTGAAAAAGATATTAACAAAATTAAAGTGTAATGTCTCTATTTCCGTCGGAACTGCAATTTCTAACTTTTTAACCTATTATGCTTCCTCCCGCTATTTGTTACTTTGATTAAGATTAAAAGCATACATATTAGGTTTACCAGACACTGTGAGAAGGTAATGCAAACCCAGAATTAGTTAAATTCAGTATTTTGAAAGCCTTACTTTATCTCTACGAATAAGGATAAGTAGTCTTGGGGGTATCCGATTTTTTTTTTTTTTATAAAGAATTTTCATGAACGTCTCAAAGGTCAGGGTTTCTGATGGGTTGGGGTCAGGGGGTCAGGTTATGGTTTTTGGTACTTTTCAAGTCGGAAAGTGAGGTCGTACACCTCAGTGTTACTCAGAAGTTTTAGTTCTCTAGATCATATTTTTTTCTGTTTTTAAGAACAGTTAATTTTAAGAAAATATCTCTGTGCAAATGAATTTAACACATGATTGAATAGTGAAGTCACTTTTTAAACACTGTACTTTTGGGGAAATGTCACGTATGTGTGGAATTGACAAATGGCACTTCAGTTGTCAAATATTCGCTCAAGTTCACTTCTTCTTACCCTGACCCTGACTTAGTTCAGGAGTTTCCTCATGTATAATTATATATAAATTCACTCTTCAGAGATGCTTTCAATGCCAATTATAGGTATTTTAATTAAGAAAATAATTATATACTGATTTCTTCTGTTTGCATTTAGTTTAAGCCAATGTTATATGCAATAGGATATGTACGGCATTTAATCATTATAAAAATATGTAAAATTACTACACAAGAAACAACACAGAGAGACAAAGAATACCATGAACTAGATTTTGAGGTGTTTTTTTATGATCTATTTTTCTGGAAACAGATGAGTTGTTCATGGAGAAATAAGAACAAAACAGTAATGGATCTTTTATTTGTGGTGTGATATTCACAATAAAATATACATGTATGTATGCAGTTAACAAATACAACAAAAGTAAACACTAAAACATACACTCTCATACAGTTAGCACTAAAAACCTTGCATTTCATTTCACAACAAACACTCATGCCTTATAAATAACACACACAAACTACTACACACTCACATAGCACAATATGTAGACTCAAAAAGCAAGCACTGAAAAAATAATATTTACATTTTTACATCGAACATTCTAACAACTATACACTGACAAAAACAAAGATTGTAATTTTTTCAAAGAGAATGTTTCATAAGGAAGTTACTTTTAAATGTAATGACATTATTGAAATTAAAAATTGATATGTTTATCTTGGTCTGCTATGTAATTATAACGGAAACTTCTCTTAAGCTCGAAAAAAAATGGTAGACTGTATTTGATGCATTGGTGGTTATTTTGACCTACTCTTTGGAAATATGGGGGTTTGAAAATAAAAATAATACTGAAAAAAAATATATCTGCAGTTAAAGTATATTTACATTTTTACATCAAACATTCTAACAAGTATACACTAACAAAAACAAAAGATTGAAATATTTTCAAAGAGAAAGTTTAATAAGAATGTTACTTTTAAATGTAAAGAAATTAAAGGTTCATATTTTAATCTCTGTTTGCTATGTAATTATAACGGAAAATTCTCTTAAGCTCGAAAAAAAGCTGGTAGACTGTATTTGATGCATTGGTGGTTACTATTTTGACCTACTCTTTGGAAATATGGGGGTTTGAAAATAAAAATAATACTTAAAAAAATATATCTACAGTTTTGTAAGGGCATTTTGGGGGTGTGATCGTCTACGCCAAATATTAAGGTGTATGGGGAACTTTGAAGATTTCCACTTGAACTACAAATCAAGTTAAAATTGGAATATTTTTGGGACAAGATAGCAACAAATTATATACACAACTATCGGTTAAAACTGTATAAACATAAAGGTTAAGATTCAAAAAAACGAAATGGCTCCAATTCCAGTAAATCGAGATTATTGTCAATGACCATCATGTCTTCGAAGTCTATAACTTGAAGAACAGCTGGAGTTGGTGCTGGTGACAGTGCTACTGGTGGCAGTGCTGGTGACAGTGCTGGTGACAGTGCTGGTGACACTGCTTGTGACACTGCTGGTGACACTGCTGGAGTTGAAGGTGGTCCAGCCTGTATAAATATGAAAATGAAATATAAGTTGTTATCTTAAAAAATTTTGTATTGGTAATCAATTAATATATGAGCCAGTCCATGCGAAAAGGTACAAAAAGTCCTTTTGGTAAACTTTACAGGAAACGTTATCAAAGTTTGTTATTGTTTTTTTGAAAAAAGATTTTATTTGAAATTTTTTTTACATTAATGTAAACATTCATAAGATTGTCAATTCTATCCCGAATTTGTCAACCAAAACAGAAAAAGACGTAGAAATATCTGAATTTTTGGTATTTGAGCAAGTGTAAAATCATTTGTTCCCCGGATTAATGCTATACCGACCAGAAACTTAAAAATTTATGACACTACAGAGACAAAAGTCAATAATTTCTGTCAGTTCTACAGGTTTAAAAAAAGTAAGACAACATAAAAACATGAGGGAAATTACAAAAACTATGACATCTTGTGTTTTAGAAATTTGAAATTCAAGTTAAGTTAAGTTATTTAATAAAATATAAATCAACCTCAGTTGCACGGGGATTCGAACTGTTGCTCCGTTTGATTGCATTGGTATCCGCATCGTAAGCGAGAGCCTTATCCCCACTGCTACAGGGGTTAACATTATCAATTGGCAAATCAAGCAATTTCAACTGTACTTTGAAAATGATTGCAATATATGAAATAATTCACTAAAAATCTTGATAAAACTATGTACCTTTTCGTATGGACTGGCTCATATCTATTAGAATCTTACAAAAACAAATGTTCAACAACACGCCAGTACATACGATTTTGAAATGTTTAAAAAGTAAAAACACAAAAATACTGAACTCTGAGAAAAATTCAAAAAGGAAAGTCCCAAATCAAATGGCAAAATCAAAAGTTCAAACACATCAAACGAAAGGATAACAACTGTCATATTCCTGACTTAGTACAGGCATTTTCTGTAAAAGTAGTGCCATATTCTGTGTTACCTAAAGTAACCAGTTTTTGTTGGCTACTATATTGAACTGTATGTCATTGAGTGTACATATTATTACCTGATGGTACCTGGCAAGATGAATTTGTAAGTCTTCATTTCTACGGTAAACTGATTTGCATGTAGCACAAGGAAACTTGCCTACACCTTGGTATGTCTTTTGACTGTCTTTCTATAAAAAAAAAACAATGGTGATGTCTACAGATCCCTACTTATTAACTTATGACTTATAGTATATCACATATTTTCGTTTCTGTACAATAAGGTAAAATCCTTAATAAGATATAAGTGTACTATTCTATGAACTGTTACATCTTTCAATAGTTAAGTATACATAAAGACAATAGTAAAAACAGAACTTGAATACCATTTAACTAAACATATGATGTATATTGTCCCTTTGAAACATGTAACATACATATGTTATCAGAGTTCTTTGATTTTTTAGTCCACAATAACTAATGTATATTATTTTCTGTAATAACCCTATAGACTTATATCCCTGACTGGTCACTGATGAGTCTTATGCGGTGGAAACGCGCATCTGGCGAATAAATTATAATCCTGGTACTTTTGATAACTATTGAACTTGAATAAACAGTTGATAAAGATAGGTGAAGATATCCCAGATGCAATCAGAACAATATCTCTCATTAACATTGTCGATAATAAAACCAGAAATCTCATTCTGCATTTGTATGAAACAATTATATGATGTAATTCCATTTCACTGTTACATTTGTATGAAACAAATTACAATTATATAAAATCGACTCATGTTTGATACTGCTTAAAGATTTTGTACCATATAATTACCTGATGAACAGTTTTCTCATGTTTCCGTAGAGCATCTTTTGATTTGAAGAATTTTGGGCATATTCCACAACTTATTTTGCTTTCTGTGTGGAAATATAACTTGTGTCTCCTAAGACCAGATCTGGATTTTAATACTTTTGCACAAATATCACAATTATAAGTCTGAAATATTAAAACAAAGCATTTAAAATATATATGATCACATTTTAGGGGACATTTATATATATAATATTTATATTAATTACGATAAAAAGTGACAATACTTTTTTTTTATTTTATTAATATTCATGAAATTGTTTCATATTTGGTTATTTTTTTTCACAGAAATGATTTTTAAAAATATTGGTAATAAACAGCTGAGCCATGAGCGCATGATACGCCTGTCGTCTTATGTGGAAATTATATGCAATAATCATCAATAGTTTCTGAGAAAGTTTTAAGCAATAACCATATATAGTTTTTGAGACACAGAGGGAAACCCCTCACCCTGTTTTTTTTTTTAATAAAAAACTAAATATCACAAAAATAAAATTTTGAATCAAAACCAAAAAGTATACAGATCTTTAGATTAATATAACCATGGAAGAAATATTTAAAAGAAATAACATCGACTTATTAGCATGCATAAATGGCCTGCAGAGCCCTGTACTAAAGTCATATGATTTTGATATTGATCTCAATAAAAGGTGACACTACTTCTTGTATTTTATTAATATTCTTGTACTGGTTTCTTATTCAGTTATTTCAAAACATGTTGTCTAAAATTGTTATGCTTAATTCTGTTAGAATGTTATACCACAGCATTATTATTCTGTTATTTTTGCCACTAAGGATGAAAAGTTTTACAAAAAAAGAAAGTTCTAGTAGTCTTAATTTACTCATATTCATGCTAAAGGCATTAAATAGTGACAGAATTTCTTTCGTTTCTATATAATCTTAAACTGGTCTGATAATTGATTACTTTTTAAACTTCAAATTGGTTTGTTAGACATTAATTAGAAGAAATTTAAGTTAAGAAATTTTTAAAAAATGTTGTCGCATAAAATAAAGATGCTTATATTTTCTATTTTATTAGAAAATAATACAAAGACATCAAAATTCTGTTCTTTTACCCAATACAGAGAAATAAATTTACTAAAACTGATAGATTTAGAAGAGTCAGGTGAGTAATATTAATATTGATCTCAATAAAAAGTGACACTACTTCTTGTATTTTATTAATATTCTTGTACTGGTTTCATATTCAGATATTTTAAAACATGCTGTCTCAAATTGTAATGTTCAATTCTGTTAGAATATTATACAACAGCATTATCATTCTGTTATTGAAGCACTAAGGAAGAAAATTAAAAAAAATGAAAGTTCTAGTAATCTAAAGTTACTTCTATTTATGCTAAAATCATTAAATAGTGACAAAATTTCTTTTGTTTCTATATATTCTTGAACTGGTCTAATAATTGATTACTTTTTAAACTTCAGATTTGTTTGTTAGACATTAATCGAAGAAATTTAAGTTAAGAAATAAAAAATTGATGTCGCATAAAATAAAGATGCTATTATTTTCTATTAAATTAGACAATTATACAACAACATTTAAATACTGTTCTTTTTACCAATATGGAGGAATGTTTTCACTAAATTGATAGCCTCAAAAGGAGTGAGGTGAGTAATATTGATATTGATCTCAATAAAAAGTGACACTACTTCTTGTATTTTATTAATATTCTTGTACTGGTTTCATATTCAGATATTTTAAAACATGCTGTCTCAAATTGTAATGTTCAATTCTGTTAGAATATTATACAACAGCATTATCATTCTGTTATTGAAGCACTAAGGAAGAAAATTTAAAAAAAATGAAAGTTCTAGTAATCTAAAGTTACTTCTATTTATGCTAAAATCATTAAATAGTGACAACATTTCTTTTGTTTCTATATATTCTTGAACTGGTCTAATAATTGATTACTTTTTAAACTTCAGATTGGTTTGTTAGACATTAATCGAAGAAATTTAAGTAAAGAAATAAAAAATTGATGTCGCATAAAATAAAGATGCTATTATTTTCTATTAAATTAGAAAATTATACAACAACATTTAAATACTGTTCTTTTTACCAATTTGGAGGAATGTTTTCACTAAATTGATAGCCTCAAAAGAGTGAGGTGAGTAATATTGATATTGATCTCAATAAAAAGTGACACTACTTCTTGTATTCTATTAATATTCTTGTACTGGTGTCATATTCAGTTATCTCTAAACATGTTGTCTAAAATTGTTATGCTAAATTCTGTTAGAATATCATACAACGGCATTATCATTCTGTTATTTTTGGCACTTAAAGGATGAACAATTTTACAAAAAATTAAAGTTCTAGTAGTCTAAAGTTACTTATTTTTCTGCTAAAAGCATCAAATAGTGACACAATTTCTTTTGTTTCTATATATTCTTGAACTGGTCTAATAATTGATTACTTTTTAAACTTCAAATTGGTTTGTTAGACATTAATGAGAAGAAATTTAAGTTAAGAAATTTTAAAAAATGTTGTTGCATAAAATAAAGATGCTAATATTTTCAATATTATTAGAAAATAATACAACGACATTAAAACTCTGTTCTTTTAGCCAATACAGAGACATAAATTTACTAAAATTAATAGCTTTAGAAGAGTCAGGTGAGTAATATTTATATTGATCTCAATAAAAAGTGACACTACTTCTATAATTCTTTTAATATTCTTGTACTGGTTTTATATTGAGTTATTTCAAAACATGTTGTCTAAAATTGTTATTCTTAATTCTGTAAGAATATTATACAATGGCATTATCATTCTGTTATTTTTGGCACTAAGGATGAATTTTTTTTACAAGCAATTGAAGTTCTAGTAGTCTAAAGTTACTTATATTTATGATAAAAGCATCAAATAGTGACAAAATGTCTTTTGTTTCTATATATTCTTGAACTGTTCTGATAATTGATTACTTTTTAAACTTCAAATTGGTTTGTTAGACATTAATGAGAAGAAATTTAAGTTAAGAAATTTTAAAAAATGTTGTTGCATAAAATAAAGATGCTAATATTTTCAATATTATTAGAAAATAATACAACGACATTAAAACTCTGTTCTTTTAGCCAATACAGAGACATAAATTTACTAAAATTAATAGCTTTAGAAGAGTCAGGTGAGTAATATTTATATTGATCTCAATAAAAACTGACACTACTTTTATAATTCTTTTAATATTCTTGTACTGGTTTTATATTGAGTTATTTCAAAACATGTTGTCTAAAATTGTTATTCTTAATTCTGTAAGAATATTATACAATGGCATTAGCATTCTGTTATTTTTGGCACTAAGGATGAATTTTTTTTACAAGCAATTGAAGTTCTAGTAGTCTAAAGTTACTTATATTTCTGCTAAAAGCATCAAATAGTGACAAAATTTCTTTTGTTTCTATATATTCTTGAACTGTTCTGATAATTGATTACTTTTCAAACTACAGATTGGTTTGTTACATGGTCTTATCTGGGCCTTTTATATCTTGACTATGCAGGATGGGCTTTGCTCATTGTTGAAGGCTGTACGGTGACTAATAGTTGTTAATGGTAGTGTCATTTTGGTCTCTTGCAGACAGTTGTCTCATTGGCAATCATACCACATCTTTTTGATATATATGGTTACACATTAATGAAAAGAAATTCAAACAAATGATGTTGCATAAATTAAAAAAGCTAATATTTTCTATTTTATTAAAAAATCATATAAAGACATTTAAATTCTGTTCTTTTTGGCCAATACGGATGAATAATTTTATTAAACTGATAGCTTTAAAAGAGTCAGGTGAGTAATATCTATATCGATCTAAATAAAAAGTGAACTATTTCTTTTCTTTTATTATTCTTGTATTTGTTTCATATTTCAACATTTCAAAAAATGTTGTCTCATTATATCAAATTGTAATATTTAATTCTGTTATAATATTATACAATAGTTATCAAAAGTACCAGGATTACAATTTTATACGCCAGACGCGCGCGTTTCATCTGCATAAGACTCATCAGTGACGCTCATATCAAAATAATATACAACACATTATCATTCTGTTGTTTTTGGTACTAAGGATGATTGGTTTATTAGACATTAATAAGAAGAAATTTAAGTTAAGAAATTAAAACAAAATGATGTTGCATAAAACAAAGATGCTTATTTTTTCTATTCTATTAGAAAATTGTACAACGACATTAAAATTTTGTTCTTTTTGCCAAGACAAAAGAATAATTATTCTAAATTGTTAGCTTTAGAAGAGTGAGGTGAGTGATATTTATATCAATCTCAATTAAAAATGACACTACCTATTTTATTTTATTAATATGCTTGTACTGGTTTCATATTTTATGTATTTACTTATTTCAAAATATGCTGTTTCAAATTGTGATGTTTAATTATGTTAGAATTTTATACAATTGCATTACCATTGTGTCATTTTTGGCACTAAAGATAAAAAGTTTAACAAAAAATGAAAGTTTTAGTAGTTTTTACTTATATTTATGCTAAAGCATTAAAGAGTGATAAAATTTCTTTTGTTTCTATATAATCTTAAACTGGTTTTATACAAATGTATTATGTTAGAATGTTATACAACAGCATTATCATTCTGTTATTTTTGGCACTAAGGATGAAAAGTTTTACAAAAAATGAAAGTTTTAGTAGTCTTAATTTACTTATATTTATGCTAAAGGCATTAAAGAGCGATAAATAGTGATAAATTTCTTTTGTTTCTATATAATCTTAAACTTGTCTGATAATTGATTACTTTTTTTAAAATGACACAAATATTAACAACTATAGGTCACTGTATGGCCTTCAACAATGAGCAAAGCCCATACCGCATAGTCAGCTATAAAAGGCCCCGATAAGAGAATGTTAAACAATTCAAACCAGAAAATTAACAGCCTTATTTAAGTAAAAAAAAATGATCGAAAACAAATATGTAACACATAAACAGACGACAACCACTGAATTACAGGCTCCTAACTTGGGACAGGCACATATATAAATAATGTGGTTGGGCAAAACATGTTAGTGGGATCCAAACTCTCCCCAAACATCATTATCATTCTGTTATTGAAGCACTAAGGGAGAAAATTTAAAAAAATGAAAGTTCTAGTAATCTAAAATTACTTCTAGTTATACTAAAATCATGTAATAGTGACAAAATTTCTTTTGATTCTATATATTCTTGAACTGGTCTAATAATTGATTACTTTTTAAACTTCAGATTGGTTTGTTTGACATAAATGGAAGAAATTTAAGTTAAGAAATTAAAAATATTATGTCGCATAAAATAAAGATGCTATTATTTTCTATTTAATTAGAAAATTACACAACAACATTTAAATTCTGTTCTTTTTACCAATATGTAGGAATGATTTTAATAAATTGATAACCTCAGAAGAGTGAGGGGAGTAAAATTGATATTGATCTCAATAAAAAATGACACTACTTCTTGTATTTTATTAATATTCTTGTACTGGTTTCATATTTAGTTATTTCAAAACATGTTGTCTCTTTATAGAAAATTGTAATGATTAATTCTGTTAGAATATTATACAACGGCATTATCATTCTGTTATTTTTGGTTCTAAGGATGAAAAGTTTTACAAAAAATGAAAGTTTTAGTAGTTTTAACTTACTTATATTTATGCTAAAGGCATTAAAGGGTGATAAAATTTCTTTTGTTTCTATATAATCTTAAACTGGTTTTATTACAAATGTATTATGCTAGAATATTATACAACAGCATTATCATTCTGTTATTTTTGGCACTAAGGATGAAAAGTTTTACAAAAAATGAAAGTTTTAGTAGTCTTAATTTACTTATATTTATGCTAAAGGCATTAAAAAGCGATAAATAGTGATAAATTTCTTTTGTTTCTATGTAATCTTAAACTGGTCTGATAATTGATTACTTTTTTTAAACTTCAACTTGGTTTGTTAGACATTAATGAGTAAAAATTTAAATTAAGAAATTTAGAAAATGTTGCTGCATAAAATAAAGATCTATTTTATTAGAAAATTATACAACGACATTAAAATTCTGTTCTTTGTGGAAATACAGAAGAATGAATTTACTAAATTGATGGCTTTAGAAGAGTCAGGTGTGTAATATAAATTTATAACAATCTCAATAGAATGTGACACTACTTTTTTATTTTTTATTTTCTTAGCTTTGTACTGGCTGCATATTTAATTATTTTTTCTTTCATAGAATGAATATTTGAACATATGTTGAACAATGGTAAATAAATTTAATTGCAAAATTGCAAAATTTATTTTAACAGGCAATAAGTTAGTCAGATAAATGAAGGATTTTTAGTTCTTAATATCAAAACATGTTGTTTCATTTAAAGAAAAATAGAAATATTTGTATGTTGTTATTTTTTAAATATCATAAAACAGCATTTAAAATTCTATTCCTTGTGTCCTTAAGGATGAATAGTTTTACAAAAATTGAGAGTTCTAACAGTCTTACATTACAAATATTAATGCTGATAGCCTTAAAAAATGACAATATATATTTTTCTATATGTAATCTTGAACTGGTCTCTTCACTTATGTTAGAATATGATAAAACAGCATCTAAATTATGTTCTTTTTGTGCGTAAGGCTGAAAAGTTTTTTTGCACAGCAATAAACTACTGTTGCCCTAATTTTAAACATCAAGAGATGCTTAAGTTTACGGTTACTAGTATTTATGTTGACAGTGCAATAAAGTGAAAATATATTTTTTTTCATTTACATTTTTATACTGGCCAGATTTGAGTACTGGCCCGAGAACACAATTGTTTTGTAGTGCATTTCTTTTAGACAAAAAATTCAAATTAAAAAAATCGCACCTGCTCTTTCTCAAAAATATTTTTACAATGTAGTGTACTACCAGTGAGACAAATAATATCAAAATTATAGAAACTTCTACTTGCTTTAACTCAAAATAAAGACAATTCTGTGTTAAGGGGGTGAAAAATTCAGTTTGACAGCTTCAAACGTGATCAATTTGACCTTTTAGAACTGGACCCATTCACTACTTAACATAAAGTTTCAGCACCCAAATTTTTTTGACATGTAATTTCATTCCCCTACTTAAATATTTCAAGCATTTAATATAAATAAATAAATTGGAAAAGTGTCTTAAATAAAACATGCAAGTTATACACTGTTTACACTAGGGACTATATTCGTAGACAACAAAAACCAAAGGACGATAACTATGTCCTTGGACCTACTGTGTATACTTCAGTTTTAATTTATAACATATACAATGAAGATTTTAAGTTTCATGCAAAAAAATAAGAAGTTGTCTTAAAAAAAAATATCAATATTTTTTTTTTTTTATAAGAATCTGAGATATTCCTTTATGTTTAGAATAAAGCGATTGATGTGAGGGCAAAGCTCTGAGACACCGGTATAAGTCTACCGATTGCTTGAAAGCAATCGTATCCCAAAAATTAAAAAAATTTTATTCTGCAAATAAATTTGTGATAAATTTAAAGATATAGGTGGTACTTTAAAAAATTGAAATTTTCGGGGTTGATTTTGTATTTCCTTGGTATATTTTAACAATATTTTGTAACTCTTGATTTGTAGGTTTACTTACTATTTTAATAGCTTACTATCATAATCTCTATTTTGTTCGAACTGCAAATTCTAGCTTTTTTGACCTAGAGTAATTTAATTTTAAAATTTTACAGCAATACAACAAAAAACTAAATGACATGGGATTCAGTAAGCTTAATATATATCTAAGATACCTACATAGTTTGATGAAAATCCAAGTTGATTTGAAAAAGTTATTAAAAAAATTAAAGTGTACTATCTCTATTTTGTCCGAATTGTAAATCCTAGCTTTTTTATACCAAGATAACTTTAAATTCTTAAATTTTTCAGCAATACAACAAATAACTAATTGACATGGGATTCAGTAAGCTTAATATATATGTAAGATAGCTGCATAGTTTGATGAACATCCAAGTTGATTTGAAAAAGTAATTAAAAAAATTAAAGTGTACTATCTCTATTTTGTTCGAACTGCAAATTCTAGCTTTTTTGACCTAGAGTAATTTAATTTTTTAATTTTTCAGCAATACAACAAAAAACTAAATGACATGGGATTCAGTAAGCTTAATATATATCTAAGATACCTACATAGTTTGATGAAAATCCAAGTTGATTTGAAAAAGTTATTAAAAAAATTAAAGTGTACTATCTCTATTTTGTCCGAATTGTAAATCCTAGCTTTTTTATACCAAGATAACTTTAAATTCTTAAATTTTTCAGCAATACAACAAAAAACTAAATGACATGGGATTCAGTAAGCTTAATATATATCTAAGATACCTACATAGTTTGATGAAAATTCAAGTTGATTTGAAAAAGTAATTAAAAAAATGAAAGTGTACTATCTCTATTTTGTCCGAATTGCAAATCCTAGCTTTTTTATACCAAGATAAAATCAATTCTTAAATTTTACAGCAATACAACAAATAACTAATTGACATGGGATTCAGTAAGCTTAATATATATGTAAGATAGCTGCATACTTTGAAGAACATCCAAGTTGATTTGAAAAAGTTATTAAAAAAATTAAAGTGTACTATCTCTATTTAGTTCGAACTGCAAATTCTAGCTTTTTTGACCTAGATTAATTTATTTTTTAAATTTTACAGCAATACAACAAAAAACTCAATGACATGGGATTCAGTAAGCTTAATATATATCTAAGATACCTACATAGTTTGATGAAAATCCAAGTTGATTTCAAAAAGTTATTAAAAAAATTAAAGTGTAATATCTCTATTTTGTCCGAATTGCAAATTCTAGCTTTTTTGACCTAGATTAATTTAATTTTTAAATTTTTCATTTTCAGCAATACAACAAAAAACTAAATGACATGGGATTCCGTAAGCTTTATATATATCTAAGATACCTACATAGTTTGATGAAAATCCAAGTTGATTTGAAAAAGTTATTAAGTTAGGGTTAGGGTTAGGGTAACTATCTCTATTTTGTCCGAATTGCAAATCCTAGCTTTTTTATACCAAGATAACTTTAATTCTTAAATTTTACAGCAATACAACAAATAACTAATTGACATGGGATTCAGTAAGCTTAATATATATGTAAGATAGCTGCATACTTTGAAGAACATCCAAGTTGATTTGAAAAAGTTATTAAAAAAAATAAAGTGTACTATGTCCATTTTGTTCGAACTGCAAATTCTAGCTTTTTTGACCTAGAGTAATTTAATTTTAAAATTTTACAGCAATACAACAAAAAACTAAATGACATGGGATTCAGTAAGCTTAATATATATCTAAGATACCTACATAGTTTGATGAAAATCCAAGTTGATTTGAAAAAGTTATTAAAAAAATTAAAGTGTACTATCTCTATTTTGTCCGAATTGCAAATCCTAGCTTTTTTATACCAAGATAACTTTAAATTCTTAAATTTTTCAGCAATACAACAAATAACGAATTGACATGGGATTCAGTAAGCTTAATATATATGTAAGATAGCCGCATAGTTTGAAGAACATTCAAGTTGATTTGAAAAAGTTATTAAAAAAATTAAAGTGTACTATCTCTATTTTGTTCGAACTGCAAATTCTAGCTTTTTTGACCTAGAGTAATTTAATTTTTTAAATTTTACAGCAATACAACAAAAAACTAAATGACATTGGATTCATTAAGCTTAATATATATCTAAGATACCTACATAGTTTGATGAAAATCCAAGTTGATTTGAAAAAGTTATTAAAAAAATTAAAGTGTAATATCTCTATTTTGTCCGAATTGCAAATCCTACCATTTTTATACCAAGATAACTTTAATTCTTAAATTTTACAGCAATACAACAAATAACAAATTGACATGGGATTCAGTAAGCTTAATATATATGTAAGATAGCTGCATAGTTTGATGAACATCCAAGTTGATTTGAAAAAGTTATTAAAAAAATTAAAGTGTACTATCTCTATTTTGTTCGAACTGCAAATTCTAGCTTTTTTGACCTAGATTAATTTAATTTTTAAATTTTACAGCAATACAACAAAAAACTCAATGACATGGGATTCAGTAAGCTTAATATATATCTAAGATACCTACATAGTTTGATGAAAATCCAAGTTGATTTGAAAAAGTTATTAAAAAATTTAAAGTGTACTATCTCTATTTTGTCCGAATTGCAAATCCTAGCTTTTTTATACCAAGATAACTTAATTCTTTAATTTTACAGCAATACAACAAATAACTAATTGACATGGGATTCAGTAAGCTTAATATATATTTAAGATACCTACATAGTTTGATGAAAATCCAAGTTGATTTGAAAAAGTTATTAAAAAAATTAAAGTGTACTATGTCCATTTTGTTCGAAATGCAAATTCTAGCTTTTTTGACCTAGATTAATTTAATTTTAAAATTTTTCAGCAATACAACAAAAAACTAAATGACATGGGATTCCGTAAGCTTTATATATATCTAAGATACCTACATAGTTTGATGAAAATCCAAGTTGATTTGAAAAAGTTATTAAGTTAGGGTTAGGGTTAGGGTAACTATCTCTATTTTGTCCGAATTGCAAATCCTAGCTTTTTTATACCAAGATAACTTTAATTCTTAAATTTTACAGCAATACAACAAATAACTAATTGACATGGGATTCAGTAAGCTTAATATATATGTAAGCTAGCTGCATACTTAGAAGAACATCCAAGTTGATTTGAAAAAGTTATTAAAAAAATTAAAGTGTACTATCTCTATTTAGTTCGAACTGCAAATTCTAGCTTTTTTGACCTAGATTAATTTATTTTTTAAATTTTACAGCAATACAACAAAAAACTCAATGACATGGGATTCAGTAAGCTTAATATATATTTAAGATACCTACATAGTTTGATGAAAATCCAAGTTGATTTGAAAAAGTTATTAAAAAAATTAAAGTGTACTATGTCCATTTTGTTCGAAATGCAAATTCTAGCTTTTTTGACCTAGATTAATTTAATTTTAAAATTTTTCAGCAATACAACAAAAAACTAAATGACATGGGATTCCGTAAGCTTTATATATATCTAAGATACCTACATAGTTTGATGAAAATCCAAGTTGATTTGAAAAAGTTATTAAGTTAGGGTTAGGGTTAGGGTAACTATCTCTATTTTGTCCGAATTGCAAATCCTAGCTTTTTTATACCATGATAACTTTAATTCTTAAATTTTACAGCAATACAACAAATAACTAATTGACATGGGATTCAGTAAGCTTAATATATATGTAAGCTAGCTGCATACTTAGAAGAACATCCAAGTTGATTTGAAAAAGTTATTAAAAAAATTAAAGTGTACTATCTCTATTTAGTTCGAACTGCAAATTCTAGCTTTTTTGACCTAGATTAATTTATTTTTTAAATTTTACAGCAATACAACAAAAAACTCAATGACATGGGATTCAGTAAGCTTAATATATATCTAAGATACCTACATAGTTTGATGAAAATCCAAGTTGATTTGAAAAAGTTATTAAAAAAATTAAAGTGTAATATCTCTATTTTGTCCGAATTGCAAATTCTAGCTTTTTTGACCTAGATTAATTTAATTTTAAAATTTTTCATTTTCAGCAATACAACAAAAAACTAAATGACATTGGATTCATTAAGCTTAATATATATCTAAGATACCTACATAGTTTGATGAAAATCCAAGTTGATTTGAAAAAGTTATTAAACAAATTAAAGTGTACTATCTCTATTTTGTCCGAATTGCAAATCCTAGCTTTTGTATACCAAGATAACTTTAAATTCTTAAATTTTTCAGCAATACAACAAATAACGAATTGACATGGGATTCAGTAAGCTTAATATATATGTAAGATAGCCGCATAGTTTGAAGAACATTCACGTTGATTTGAAAAAGTTATTAAAAAAATTAAAGTGTACTATCTCTATTTTGTTCGAACTGCAAATTCTAGCTTTTTTGACCTAGAGTAATTTAATTTTTAAATTTTTCAGCAATACAACAAAAAACTAAATGACATGGGATTCAGTAAGCTTAATATATATCTAAGATACCTACATAGTTTGATGAAAATTCAAGTTGATTTGAAAAAGTAATTAAAAAAATGAAAGTGTACTATCTCTATTTTGTCCGAATTGCAAATCCTAGCTTTTTTATACCAAGATAACTTCAATTCTTAAATTTTACAGCAATACAACAAATAACTAATTGACATGGGATTCAGTAAGCTTAATATATATGTAAGATAGCTGCATACTTTGAAGAACATCCAAGTTGATTTGAAAAAGTTATTAAAAAAATTAAAGTGTACTATCTCTATTTTGTTCGAACTGCAAATTCTAGCTTTTTTGACCTAGAGTAATTTAACTTTTAAATTTTACAGCAATACAACAAAAAACTAAATGACATGGGATTCAGTAAGCTTAATATATATCTAAGATACCTACATAGTTTGATGAAAATCCAAGTTGATTTGAAAAAGTTATTAAAAAATTAAAGTGTAATATCTCTATTTTGTCCGAATTGCAAATTCTAGCTTTTTTGACCTAGATTAATTTAATTTTTAAATTTTTCATTTTCAGCAATACAACAAAAAACTAAATGACATTGGATTCATTAAGCTTAATATATATCTAAGATACCTACATAGTTTGATGAAAATCCAAGTTGATTTGAAAAAGTTATTAAAAAAATTAAAGTGTACTATCTCTATTTTGTCCGAATTGCAAATCCTAGCTTTTTTATACCAAGATAACTTTAATTCTTAAATTTTACAACAATACAACAAATAACAAATTGGCATGGGATTCAGTAAGCTTAATATATATGTAAGATTGCTGCATAGTTTGATGAACATCCAAGTTGATTTGAAAAAGTTATTAAAAAAATTAAAGTGTACTATGTCCATTTTGTTCGAACTGCAAATTCTAGCTTTTTTGACCCAGAGTAATTTAATTTTTAAATTTTACAGCAATACAACAAAAAACTAAATGAAATGGGATTCATTAAGCTTAATATATATGTTAGATAGCTGCATAGTTTGATGAACATCCAAGTTGATTTGAAAAAGTTATTAAAAAAATAAAGTGTACTATGTCCATTTTGTTCGAACTGCAAATTCTAGCTTTTTTGACCTAGAGTAATTTAATTCTTGAATTTGACAGCAATAAAACAAAAAACTAAATGACATGGGATTCAGTAAGCTTAATATATATCTAAGATACCTACATAGTTTGATGAAAATCCAAGTTGATTTGAAAAAGTTATTAAAAAAATTAAAGTGTACTATCTCTATTTTGTTCAAATTGCAAATCCTAGCTTTTTTATACCAAGATAACTTTAAATTCTTAAATTTTTCAGCAATACAACAAATAACGAATTGACATGGGATTCAGTAAGCTTAATATATATGTAAGATAGCCGCATAGTTTGAAGAACATTCAAGTTGATTTGAAAAAGTTATTAAAAAAATTAAAGTGTACTATCTCTATTTTGTTCGAACTGCAAATTCTAGCTTTTTTGACCTAGAGTAATTTAATTTTTAAATTTTACAGCAATACAACAAAAAACTAAATGACATGGGATTCAGTAAGCTTAATATATATCTAAGATACCTACATAGTTTGATGAAAATCCAAGTTGATTTGAAAAAGTTATTAAAAAAATTAAAGTGTAATATCTCTATTTTGTCCGAATTGCAAATTCTAGCTTTTTTGACCTAGATTAATTTAATTTTTAAATTTTTCATTTTCAGCAATACAACAAAAAACTAAATGACATTGGATTCATTAAGTTTAATATATATCTAAGATACCTACATAGTTTGATGAAAATCCAAGTTGATTTGAAAAAGTTATTAAAAAAATTAAAGTGTACTATCTCTATTTTGTTCGAACTGCAAATTCTAGCTTTTTTGACCTAGATTAATTTAATTTTTAAATTTTACAGCAATACAACAAAAAACTCAATGACATGGGATTCAGTAAGCTTAATATATATCTAAGATACCTACATAGTTTGATAAAAATCCAAGTTGATTTGAAAAAGTTATTAAAAAAATTAAAGTGTAATATCTCTATTTTGTCCGAATTGCAAATCCTAGCTTTTTTATATCAAGATAACCTTAATTCTTAAATTTTACAGCAATACAACAAATAACAAATTGACATGGGATTCAGTAAGCTTAATATATATGTAAGATAGCTGCATAGTTTGATGAACATCCAAGTTGATTTGAAAAAGTTATTAAAAAAATTAAAGTGTACTATCTCTATTTTGTTCGAACTGCAAATTCTAGCTTTTTTGACCTAGATTAATTTAATTTTTAAATTTTACAGCAATACAACAAAAAACTCAATGACATGGGATTCAGTAAGCTTAATATATATCTAAGATACCTACATAGTTTGATGAAAATCCAAGTTGATTTGAAAAAGTTATTAAAAAAATTAAAGTGTACTATCTCTATTTTGTCCGAATTGCAAATTCTAGCTTTTTTGACCTAGATTAATTTAATTTTTAAATTTTTCATTTTCACCAATACAACAAAAAACTAAATGACATTGGATTCATTAAGTTTAACATATATCTAAGATACCTACATAGTTTGATGAAAATCCAAGTTGATTTGAAAAAGTTATTAAAAAAATTAAAGTGTACTATCTCTATTTTGTTCGAACTGCAAATTCTAGCTTTTTTGACCTAGATTAATTTAATTTTTAAATTTTACAGCAATACAACAAAAAACTCAATGACATGGGATTCAGTAAGCTTAATATATATCTAAGATACCTACATAGTTTGATAAAAATCCAAGTTGATTTGAAAAAGTTATTAAAAAAATTAAAGTGTAATATCTCTATTTTGTCCGAATTGCAAATCCTAGCTTTTTTATATCAAGATAACCTTAATTCTTAAATTTTACAGCAATACAACAAATAACAAATTGACATGGGATTCAGTAAGCTTAATATATATGTAAGATTGCTGCATAGTTTGATGAACATCCAAGTTGATTTGAAAAAGTTATTAAAAAAATTAAAGTGTACTATGTCCATTTTGTTCGAACTGCAAATTCTAGCATTTTTGACCCAGAGTAATTTAATTTTTAAATTTTACAGCAATACAACAAAAAACTAAATGAAATGGGATTCATTAAGCTTAATATATATGTTAGATAGCTGCATAGTTTGATGAACATCCAAGTTGATTTGAAAAAGTTATTAAAAAAAATAAAGTGTACTATGTCCATTTTGTTCGAACTGCAAATTCTAGCTTTTTTGACCTAGAGTAATTTAATTTTAAAATTTTACAGCAATACAACAAAAAACTAAATGACATGGGATTCAGTAAGCTTAATATATATCTAAGATACCTACATAGTTTGATGAAAATCCAAGTTGATTTGAAAAAGTTATTAAAAAAATTAAAGTGTACTATCTCTATTTTGTCCGAATTGCAAATCCTAGCTTTTTTATACCAAGATAACTTTAAATTCTTAAATTTTTCAGCAATACAACAAATAACGAATTGACATGGGATTCAGTAAGCTTAATATATATGTAAGATAGCCGCATAGTTTGAAGAACATTCAAGTTGATTTGAAAAAGTTATTAAAAAAATTAAAGTGTACTATCTCTATTTTGTTCGAACTGCAAATTCTAGCTTTTTTGACCTAGAGTAATTTAATTTTTAAATTTTACAGCAATACAACAAAAACTCAATGAGATGGGATTCAGTAAGCTTAATATATATCTAAGATACCTACATAGTTTGATGAAAATCCAAGTTGATTTGAAAAAGTTATTAAAAAAATTAAAGTGTAATATCTCTATTTTGTCCGAATTGTAAATTCTAGCTTTTTTGACCTAGATTAATTTAATTTTTAAATTTTTCATTTTCAGCAATACAACAAAAAACTAAATGACATTGGATTCATTAAGTTTAATATATATCTAAGATACCTACATAGTTTGATGAAAATCCAAGTTGATTTGAAAAAGTTATTAAAAAAATTAAAGTGTACTATCTCTATTTTGTTCGAACTGCAAATTCTAGCTTTTTTGACCTAGATTAATTTAATTTTTAAATTTTACAGCAATACAACAAAAAACTCAATGACATGGGATTCAGTAAGCTTAATATATATCTAAGATACCTACATAGTTTGATAAAAATCCAAGTTGATTTGAAAAAGTTATTAAAAAAATTAAAGTGTAATATCTCTATTTTGTCCGAATTGCAAATCCTAGCTTTTTTATACCAAGATAACTTTAATTCTTAAATTTTACAGCAATACAACAAAAAAACTAATTGACATGGGATTCAGTAAGCTTAATATAAATGTAAGGTAGCTGCATAGTTTGATGAACATTCAAGTTGATTTGAAAAAGTTATTAAAAAAATTAAAGTGTACTATCTCTATTTTGTTCGAACTGCAAATTCTAGCTTTTTTTACCTAGATTAATTTAATTTTTAAATTTTTCAGCAATAAAAAAAAACAACTAAATGACATGGGATTCAGTAAGCTTAATATATATCTAAGATACTTAAGTAGTGTGATGAAAATTCAAGTTGATTTGAAAAAGTTATTAAAAAAATTAAAGTGTACTATCTCTATTTTGTTCAAACTGCAAATTCTAGCTTTTTTGACCTAGATTAATTTAATTTTTAAATTTTTCATTTTCAGCAATACAACAAAAAACTAAATGACATTGGATTCATTAAGCTTAATATATATGTAAGATACCTACATAGTTTGATGAAAATCCAAGTTGATTTGAAAAAGTTATTAAAAAAATTAAAGTGTAATATCTCTATTTTGTCCGAATTGCAAATCCTACCTTTTTTATACCAAGATAACTTTAATTCTTAAATTTTACAGCAATACAACAAATAACTAATTGACATGGGATTCAGTAAGCTTAGGTTTACTTACTATTTTAATAGCTTAAGAGTAGAATAATATTGTAAATGAGTGGAAAACTGGTTTTCTTTATCTTAATCACAAAACACGACACAATTGGTAAATACAAAACTTACAATATGTTTATATTGCAGGTGTTTTAATTATAATTATAAATTATGATAAATTATAAATTAAAAAATCATTAAATTATAAATTAAAAAATCATTAAATTATAATCCTGGTACGTATTGATACCTATTTTAATATTATTATTTTTTTATATAAACACACCTGTTGGTGACCTTCTGCTGTTGTTTTTTTATTTGTCGGGTTGTTCTCTTTGACACATTCCCCATTTCCATTCTCAATTTTACATAATATTTTAAATATATAATATAGTATAGTTACAATAATGAAAAGTTTACCTTATCCATAGCTATTCTTTAATTCTTTTTTATTTTTCATATTAAAATGAACATTTTATATATATGCTTATGTGTTTATTTAACCTAATGAGTATGAGTATGAGTATGAGTTCTTCAACTCAAATAGCCCTTTTATCTCTTGATTAGCCATTTACAATCACAAAGATGCACAAATTACTTATCAAAACAAATAATCACTTAAAAGAATTTAATTATATTCCCTTTAATTTCATATGTTTTATTTTTAATCCAAATAATTATCTACCTTGATTTTTCATTCTTTTTGTGATTGTTTATGGCTAATTAAGAGATAAAAGGACCTTTGAGTAAATAAATTCACACTCATACTAATTGGGTTAAAATAACACATTTGAATATTTAAAAAAAGTTAATTATTATATGAAACAAAAGAATTAAAGAATAGATCTATACATTTTTTAACTGGTCTAATAATTGATTACTTTCTAACTTCAGATTGGTTTGTTAGACATAAATGAGAAGAAATTTAAGTTCAGAAATTAATATATTGATGTGGCATAAAAAATACATGCTAATATTTTCTATTTTATTAGAAAATTATACAAAGACATTACAATTCTGTTTTTTTTGTGGAAGATACAGAGGAATACTTTTACAAAATTGAAAGTTTTACAAGAGTCAGGTGTGTATGATTTACATTGACCTCAATGAAAGTGACACTTCTTTTATTTTATTAATATTCTTGTCAAATCAAAAAACAAGAATTTGATGTTCCAACTAACCCATATAGTACACTTAAAAATTTAATTTATAACTTTTTTTAACAACCCTTTGATTTAAATCAAATTATACATCTCATGTAGTTTGTGTATTGCCTCAGTTCAAAAATAAAAATAATCGTTGTCATAAAACCTAGAATTTGCATTTCAGATTGATTAAGATAGTAAATGTAGTACAATCTCCTGTCAATTCAAGAATTTAAATAATCTTGGTAAAAAAAATTTGCTGTCCGACTCAATTTTTTAGAAATAAATTGAGAATGGAAATGGGGAATGTGTCAAAGAGACAACAACCCGACCAAATAAAAAACAACAGCAGAAGGTCACCAACAGGTCTTCAATGTAGCGAGAAATTCCCGCACCCGGAGGCGTCCTTCAGCTGGCCCATAAACAAATATATACTAGTTCAGTGATAAATCGAGAGATTTGTCATTGCCGATCTATTTATATGAGACGTCCTAAAATTATACTCAATGCGCACTTAAATGAAACAGTTGCCACTTGACGTTTAACTATAAACAAAATCAATCAACCGACATAATAGATTCCAAGAAGAGAACCTCGTATACTTTTTTTTTATTAAATCATTGTAAATAGTACAAATGAATTCAGACATGTCAGTGTTGGTACGGATTCGTTGGTACTTTGATGATGTGGCATAATAGTTTTGTTTTACACGTACACCATCATGAACTCCTATATATGATGTGACTGTTATTATAAATAAAGAGATGAAATTCTGACATTCTCAATTTATTCAGAATATTTTTTGCATTAATGGTTTTCCAATATTATTGATTACGTCTACATTTACGGTCCTACTAAAATGTGAACAGGAGCGCCAGGAGAAGACATTAAGGCGCTCGGTACAATGGTATTCGGGTATATAGATTTGCAAATAAAAGTGCACATATGATCAGTTTTGGTCAAATAGTTTTGTTTTCCAAGTCAGCATGAGGTATTAAAACTACTGAAATTTTGTTACGTATCAATATTTTGAATAAAAGGAGGACACGCTGGTATCCTAAATTTATGCGAACAAAAATTTGTTGTTATTAAATTGCAATATTGCTGTCCATTGTCATGATTATATTATACAATGATTCCTGACATAAAAAATATGGCTGATTAATACTATGCGGGTATGCCATGGTGTATATAGATTTACAAATTAAAGTGCACATATGGTCAGTTTTGGTAATGCGGTCAAATAATTTTGTTGTACAAGTCAGCTGGAGGTATCAAAACTACTGAAATTTAGTTACGTATCAATATTTTGAATAAAATGAGGACATGCTGGTATTATAAATTTATGTGAACAAAAATTTGTTGTTATTATATTGCAATATTGCTGTCCATTGTCATGATTGTATTATACATTGATTCTGGCATAAAAAATATGGCTGATTAACTATGCGGGTATATAGATTTACAAATTAAAGTGCACAAATGGTCAGTTTTGGTGGATGTGGTCAAATAATTTTGTTGTACAAGTCAACTGGAGGTATCAAAACTACTGAAATTTTGATAAGATCAATATTTTGAATAAAATGAGGACATGCTGGTATCCTAAATTTATGCGAACCAAAATTTGTTGTTATTATATTGCAATATTGCTGTCCATTGTGATGATTGTATTATACATTGAATCCTGACATCAAAAATATGGCTGATTTACTATGCGGGTATATAGATTTACAAATTAAAGTGCATATATGGTCAGTTTTGGTGGATGCGGTCAAATAATTTTGTTGTACAAGTCAACTGGAGGCATTAAAACTTCTGAAATTTTGTTACGTATCAGTATTTTAAGTAAAAAGAGGACATGCTGGCACCCTTAATTTAGGTGAACAAAAATTTGTTGTTATTATATTGCAATATTGCTGTCCATTGTCATGATTGTATTATACATTGAATCCTGACATTAAAAATAAGGCTGATTTTCTATGCTGGTATATAGATTTACAATTTAAAGTTCACATATGGTCAGTTTTGGTAATGTGGTCAAATAATTTTGTTGTACAAGTCAGCTGGAGGTATCAAAACTACTGAAATTTTGTTACGTATCAATATTTTGAATAAAATGAGGACATGCTGGTATCCTAAATTTATGCAAACCAAAATTTTTTGTTATTATATTGCAATTTGGCTGTCCATTGTCATGATTGTATTATACATTGAATCCTGACATAAAAAATAGGGCTGATTAACTATGCGGGTATATAGATTTACAAATTAAAATGCACATATGGTCAGTTTTGGTGGATGCGGTCAAATAATTTTGTTGTACAAGTCAACTGGAGGTATCAAAACTACTGAAATTTTGTTACGTATCAGTATTTTAAGTAAAAAGAGGACATGCTGGTATCCTAAATTTATGCGAACCAAAATTTTTTGTTATTATATTGCAATTTTGCTGTCCATTGTCATGATTGTATTATACATTGAATCCTGACATAAAAAATATGGCTGATTAACGATGCGGGTATAAAGATTTACAAATTAAAGTGCACATATGGTCAGTTTTGGTGGATGCGGTCAAATAATTTTGTTGTACAAGTCAACTGGAGGTATCAAAACTACTGAAATTTTGTTACGTTTCAATATTTTGAATAAAATGAGGACATGCTGGTATCCTAAATTTATGCGAACCAAAATTTGTTGTTATTATATTGCAATATTGCTGTCCATTGTCATGATTGTATTATACATTGAATCCTGACATAAAAAATATGGCTGATTTACTATGCTGGTATAAAGATTTACAAATTAAAGTGCATATATGGTCAGTTTTGGTGGATGCGGTCAAATAATTTTGTTGTACAAGTCAACTGGAGGCATCAAAACTACTGAAATTTTGTTACGTATCAGTATTTTAAGTAAAAAGAGGACATGCTGGCACCCTTAATTTAATTAGGCTAACAAAAATTTGTTGTTATTATATTGCAATATTGCTGTCCATTGTCATGATTGTATTATACATTGAATCCTGACATTAAAAATAAGGCTGATTTTCTATGCTGGTATATAGATTTACAATTTAAAGTTCACATATGGTCAGTTTTGGTAATGTGGTCAAATAATTTTGTTGTACAAGTCAGCTGGAGGTATCAAAACTACTGAAATTTTGTTACGTATCAATATTTTGAATAAAATGAGGACATGCTGGTATCCTAAATTTATGCAAACCAAAATTTTTTGTTATTATATTGCAATTTGGCTGTCCATTGTCATGATTGTATTATACATTGAATCCTGACATAAAAAATAGGGCTGATTTACTATGCGGGTATATAGATTTACAAATTAAAATGCACATATGGTCAGTTTTGGTGGATGCGGTCAAATAATTTTGTTGTACAAGTCAACTGGAGGTATCAAAACTACTGAAATTTTGTTACGTATCAGTATTTTAAGTAAAAAGAGGACATGCTGGTATCCTAAATTTATGCGAACCAAAATTTTTTGTTATATTATATTGCAATTTTGCTGTCCATTGTCATGATTGTATTATACATTGAATCCTGACATAAAAAATATGGCTGATTAACGATGCGGGTATAAAGATTTACAAATTAAAGTGCACATATGGTCAGTTTTGGTGGATGCAGTCAAATAATTTTGTTGTACAAGTCAACTGGAGGTATCAAAACTACTGAAATTTTGTTACGTATCAATATTTTGAATAAAATGAGGACATGCTGGTATCCTAAATTTATGCAAACCAAAATTTTTTGTTATTATATTGCAATTTGGCTGTCCATTGTCATGATTGTATTATACATTGAATCCTGACATAAAAAATAGGGCTGATTAACTATGCGGGTATATAGATTTACAAATTAAAATGCACATATGGTCAGTTTTGGTGGATGCGGTCAAATAATTTTGTTGTACAAGTCAACTGGAGGTATCAAAACTACTGAAATTTTGTTACGTATCAGTATTTTAAGTAAAAAGAGGACATGCTGGTATCCTAAATTTATGCGAACCAAAATTTTTTGTTATTATATTGCAATTTTGCTGTCCATTGTCATGATTGTATTATACATTGAATCCTGACATAAAAAATATGGCTGATTAACGATGCGGGTATAAAGATTTACAAATTAAAGTGCACATATGGTCAGTTTTGGTGGATGCGGTCAAATAATTTTGTTGTACAAGTCAACTGGAGGTATCAAAACTACTGAAATTTTGTTACGTTTCAATATTTTGAATAAAATGAGGACATGCTGGTATCCTAAATTTATGCGAACCAAAATTTGTTGTTATATATTGCAATATTGCTGTCCATTGTCATGATTGTATTATACATTGAATCCTGACATAAAAAATATGGCTGATTTACTATGCTGGTATAAAGATTTACAAATTAAAGTGCATATATGGTCAGTTTTGGTGGATGCGGTCAAATAATTTTGTTGTACAAGTCAACTGGAGGCATCAAAACTACTGAAATTTTGTTACGTATCAGTATTTTAAGTAAAAAGAGGACATGCTGGCACCCTTAATTTAATTAGGCTAACAAAAATTTGTTGTTATTATATTGCAATATTGCTGTCCATTGTCATGATTGTATTATACATTGAATCCTGACATTAAAAATAAGGCTGATTTTCTATGCTGGTATATAGATTTACAATTTAAAGTTCACATATGGTCAGTTTTGGTAATGTGGTCAAAAATTTTGTTGTACAAGTCAGCTGGAGGTATCAAAACTACTGAAATTTTGTTACGTATCAATATTTTGAATAAAATGAGGACATGCTGGTATCCTAAATTTATGCAAACCAAAATTTTTTGTTATTATATTGCAATTTGGCTGTCCATTGTCATGATTGTATTATACATTGAATCCTGACATAAAAAATAGGGCTGATTTACTATGCGGGTATATAGATTTACAAATTAAAATGCACATATGGTCAGTTTTGGTGGATGCGGTCAAATAATTTTGTTGTACAAGTCAACTGGAGGTATCAAAACTACTGAAATTTTGTTACGTATCAGTATTTTAAGTAAAAAGAGGACATGCTGGTATCCTAAATTTATGCGAACCAAAATTTTTTGTTATATTATATTGCAATTTTGCTGTCCATTGTCATGATTGTATTATACATTGAATCCTGACATAAAAAATATGGCTGATTAACGATGCGGGTATAAAGATTTACAAATTAAAGTGCACATATGGTCAGTTTTGGTGGATGCAGTCAAATAATTTTGTTGTACAAGTCAACTGGAGGTATCAAAACTACTGAAATTTTGTTACGTTTCAATATTTTGAATAAAATGAGGACATGCTGGTATCCTAAATTTATGTGAACAAAAATTTGTTGTTATTATATTGCAATATTGCTGTCCATTGTCATGATCACATGTATTATACATTAAATCCTGACATAAAAAATATGGCTGATTTACTATGCTGGTATATAGATTTACAAATTAAAGTGCATATATGGTCAGTTTTGGTGGATGCGGTCAAATAATTTTGTTGTACAAGTCAACTGGAGGCATCAAAACTACTGAAATTTTGTTACGTATCAGTATTTTAAGTAAAAAGAGGACATGCTGGCACCCTTAATTTAGGCTAACAAAAATTTGTTGTTATTATATTGCAATATTGCTGTCCATTGTCATGATTGTATTATACATTGAATCCTGACATTAAAAATAAGGCTGATTTACTATGCTGGTATATAGATTTACAATTTAAAGTTCACATATGGTCAGTTTTGGTAATGCGGTCAAATAATTTTGTTGTACAAGTCAGCTGGAGGTATCAAAACTACTGAAATTTTGTTACGTATCAAAATTTTGAATAAAATGAGGACATGCTGGTATCCTAAATTTATGCGAACCAAAATTTTTTGTTATTATATTGCAATTTTGCTGTCCATTGTCAGGATTGTATTATACATTGAATCCTGACATAAAACATATTGCTGATTTACTATGCTGGTATATAGATTTACAAATTGAAGTGCATATATGGTCAGTTTTGGTGGATGCGGTCAAATAATTTTGTTGTACAAGTCAACTGGAGGCATCAAAACTACTGAAATTTTGTTACGTATCAGTATTTTGAGTAAAAAGAGGACATGCTTATACCCTTAATTTAGGCGAACACAAATTTGTTGTTATTATATTGCAATATTGCTGTCCATTGTCATGATTGTATTATACATTAAATCCTGACATTAAAAATAAGGCTGATTTTCTATGCTGGTATATAGATTTACAATTTAAAGTTCACATATGGTCAGTTTTGGTAATGTGGTCAAATAATTTTGTTGTACAAGTCAGCTGGAGGTATCAAAACTACTGAAATTTTGTTACGTATCAATATTTTAAATAAAATGAGGACATGCTGGTATCCTAAATTTATGCGAACCAAAATATTTTGTTATTATATTGCAATTTTGCTGTCCATTGTCATGATTGTATTATACATTGAATCCTGACATAAAAAATATGGCTGATTAACTATGCGGGTATATAGATTTACAAATTAAAGTGCACATATGGTCAGTTTTGGTGGATGCGGTCAAATAATTTTGTTGTACAAGTCAACTGGAGGTATCAAAACTACTGAAATTTTGTTACGTTTCAATATTTTGAATAAAATGAGGACATGCTGGTATCCTAAATTTATGCAAACCAAAATTTTTTGTTATTATATTGCAATTTTGCTGTCCATTGTCATGATTGTATTATACATTGAATCCTGACATAAAAAATAGGGCTGATTAACTATGCGGGTATATAGATTTACAAATTAAAATGCACATATGGTCAGTTTTGGTGGATGCGGTCAAATAATTTTGTTGTACAAGTCAACTGGAGGTATCAAAACTACTGAAATTTTGTTACGTATCAGTATTTTAAGTAAAAAGAGGACATGCTGGTATCCTAAATTTATGCGAACCAAAATTTTTTGTTATTATATTGCAATTTTGCTGTCCATTGTCATGATTGTATTATACATTGAATCCTGACATAAAAAATATGGCTGATTAACGATGCGGGTATATAGATTTACAAATTAAAGTGCACATATGGTCAGTTTTGGTGGATGCGGTCAAATAATTTTGTTGTACAAGTCAACTGGAGGTATCAAAACTACTGAAATTTTGTTACGTTTCAATATTTTGAATAAAATGAGGACATGCTGGTATCCTAAATTTATGCGAACAAAAATTTGTTGTTATTATATTGCAATATTGCTGTCCATTGTCATGATTGTATTATACATTGAATCCTGACATAAAAAATATGGCTGATTTACTATGCTGGTATAAAGATTTACAAATTAAAGTGCATATATGGTCAGTTTTGGTGGATGCGGTCAAATAATTTTGTTGTACAAGTCAACTGGAGGCATAAAAACTACTGAAATTTTGTTACGTATCAGTATTTTAAGTAAAAAGAGGACAAGCTGGCACCCTTAATTTAGGCTAACAAAAATTTGTTGTTATTATATTGCAATATTGCTGTCCATTGTCATGATTGTATTATACATTGAATCCTGACATTAAAAATAAGGCTGATTTACTATGCTGGTATATAGATTTACAATTTAAAGTTCACATATGGTCAGTTTTGGTAATGCGGTCAAATAATTTTGTTGTACAAGTCAGCTGGAGGTATCAAAACTACTGAAATTTTGTTACGTATCAAAATTTTGAATAAAATGAGGACATGCTGGTATCCTAAATTTATGCGAACCAAAATTTTTTGTTATTATATTGCAATTTTGCTGTCCATTGTCAGGATTGTATTATACATTGAATCCTGACATAAAAAATATTGCTGATTTACTATGCAGGTATATAGATTTACAAATTAAAGTGCATATATGGTCAGTTTTGGTGGATGCGGTCAAATAATTTTGTTGTACAAGTCAACTGGAGGTATCAAAACTACTGAAATTTTGTTACGTATCAGTATTTTGAGTAAAAAGAAGACATGCTGGCACCCTTAATTTAGGCGAACAAAAATTTGTAGTCATTATTTAAATGAATTAAACTATTGCTGATTGTAGCTGCATAGTTCAAGGATGTATAACTAACAAGGACGTATACACCTAACATCAAATATACTTATTTTCAAAAATATACATAATATGATTGAATTTGATATCGGAATATATATATATATTCAGTGCCTGTTATCATTGTAACCGAGATCGTTTTTATAATAGATAGATTGTCAGATCACAGATAAATTTGTGTTACGTTCTGTGTGTACTTATTTTCAATTATTTGTGTTTAATCCTGTTCATAAAACGGAAGTATTAATTTTCAAATTACTTTATTTTCGATGTTTCTACTACGAAACAAAGATATTAAAAATATATTTTTTTTTAAATCAACGAAGAGCGGTCCTGGTTACAAGTTAACTTAGTGTTGACCAGACCAGTCAAAAGTTAACTTGGGAACAGGTCTGGTTTTGATCGGATTTGTTCAAGCAGAAGTTAACTTTGTGGCAGGACCGGTTTCCAAGTTAACTTAGGTTAACTTTATGACAGGACTGGTTCCGAAGTTAACTTATGTTAACTTATGACAGGACTGGTTCGAAGTTAACTTATATCAATAGCGGACCTGTTTCCAAGTTAACTTTTTGGCAGACATAAAAACAGTCCTAGGTCCAAGTCCGCTTTTCAAGTTAACTAGATTTTGGTCCTAGGACTGGTCAGAGCAGTCCTACATTCGGTCACAGGTTAACTTTGACCAGTCCAAATGACTGGTTATCAAGTTAACTTGCTGTACAGGTTAGGAGTGCACCCATCTGTACATATATGTGCCTCAAAATCATTATTTTTTTAAATAAAATTAGTTATTATTCAATATTTATATTGAAACATTGCCTACCGGAAATGCATGTGTGCAGAGAAAATCATTCCACAAACATGGTTGATTTTTTATCCCTTGTACTTACAAACAGCCTCCGATCGATCATTAATGATGTTATTTGTTTGTTTTTATCAATGATAATCACATAATCTTACCTAAAAATGTTCACCGATTGTCCATAAAAAGTATTAAAACTGTTTTTTTACATCTTCCTGATCTTTGATCAACTTGTAACTTGTATTCCAGAACTTCCTCCAATAAAGGAGCACCTCAATCAATGAGTTTCCACCACCAGTTCAAAAGTACATATATCTGAAAGATTAAAATATAAAAGTCACACAGGTAGACATCAATCATCATTTAAAGGAATATTAAAAGTGTTTTGTTTATACATATGTATCGGCATAAAAATATGAGCTAATTCAATGTCCTGAAATTTAAAATTTAAAATATTTCCTCGATATTTACAGTTTATTTTCATGTGTATATATATATATGATCAGCAGAAATCGTTCTTCTGCATGTTTGCTGGTTTTACTTAAGATAGTTAACTTTTATCTGTATAACGCAGTGTAGTGTGGCCACGTACCCACACTTACTGCTTCATAGGACTTTATTGGGCTGAGTTGTAGTAAGTTTCAGTAAAGTGTGGCCAGATCCAGGCTTACTCTGTGATAAATGATGACATATATTTAGCCTGAGGAAACCCTCTGGCGAGTTCCTTAGATGTCACCTATAAGTGCATGTTAAAGGAAGGGATGGGATCCCACTAACATGTTTAACCCCGCCACATTATTTATGTATGTGCCTGTTCCAAGTCAGGAGCCTGTAATTCAGTGGTTGTTTATGTGTTAAATATTTGTTTTTTCGTTCATATTTTTATACAAATAAGGTCGTTAGTTTTCTCGTTTTAATTTGTTTTACATTTCCATATCGGGGCCTTTTATAGCTGACTATGTTCATTATTAAAGGTCGTACGGTGACCTATAGTTGTTAATGTCTGTGTCATGTTGGTCTCTTGTGGATAGTTGTGTCATTGGCAATCATATTTATACCACACCTTCTTTTTAAGTACATATGCAAAAAATATCGAAATAGAACAGCACAGACTGATATTGGACATACTGTTATGCCTAAGGGTAGGATTTAAGATTGGTAGGTTTTTATGTATCATGTTTCATTCTTTTCTTGTGTTGATCAGAGAATTCATTTCTACTTTCACTTTCATTTTCGTGTTCCAGAACTCTGAGCTGCACTGTTATATTTATGAACGGACTATGCATATGAACACTTTATATTTCAGGTATCGCGGCCGTATTGTATTGTATGTATTATATTATTGTTTATGGGAAATATTGATAGATCATAGGACAGGGTTCGTTCTCACTGTTTGACCAGAGGGGTACTTTGACAGGATCCCAGCTTTAGTTTGACCCGTATATCACTTGTCCCTTTTGCTCACCTGTTTTATTCAATCATGTTAAGGGTCTTTAATGTAACCAAGATACGTTTCCACTAAGGGTTATTCTTGATAAGCCCATACCTCCCCTTTTCCCTCGACAGTTGTGTATTTCTATTTGTTTTTGCGCCATGTTCTATAGTATTGCCGTGGGAACTTCCGGTTTTAAGGACCAATCGGAATGGACAGAGATAACATAGTTTCCAGAACCCGGTATCATGTATATTTAGAATTAAAACCAATCGCTACGTTAATTGAGGGTGGTACTGAACACGGAAAATGTGAAATAAAAATCGCAAAAACGTAGCACGAAAAATAAAAATTGGGAAAAATGAAGCACGAGAAATTAAATCGTAAATATTCAGAAAAAAAGTACCAGCAGTTATTACTAAGACGTTCTTGAAGACCATGTAGACATTATTAATCACTGTTGTTAATATGGACATAAAAGACCTTGTGGTCATCTTTAACCGTCTGCTACTCACATCTGATTTGAAAAAAAAATATTATCATGATGGACTTTATTACATGTATAGCAATTGCAGTTCGGACGAAATAGAGACAGTACACTTTAATTTTTGGCAGTGTCTGCGCGTACCCGCATGCGGGTACGAATAGTCAAATTGCCGTTCTAGGCTGCGCGTACCCACATCCGGTTTTCTAATAAAATGCCATTGGATCGGGTATAAAACGTGAAATATCTACGGAAATTATCGATAGAATGGGGAAGAACGAGTGAAAAGTATGAAAAATAATATTTTCAAATTGTATTTATTAAATAATGATACATAGAAATCATTGCAAAATTAAATGCACAATGATGGAAAATAGTCCCTATAAAAAGAAAAACATGATAGAAAGTAATACTATTACAAAATTTTAATGCAAATTTAAAGAATATTTTTTTTATAAATTAAAAATATACCCATATGATATTTTAAATTAATCTTTAAGTAAAATATAACACAGAAACTAAAATTTTGAAATATATAAAACTACTAAAATTAAAGCATGAGTTTATTAAAATTTAAATTTAAAGAAGCAAGTAATAATGAATAATGAAACGTGAACGTAGGCTGGCAACATTTGAAATGTGCAGCCCGGGGTTGAAATCTGTGCCAAAACAATCATATGTTACAAATCTTAATTAGTGACATGAATCTATTGTAATTGGTTTAAATTGATATTATAACTTGCTTCTTTAATTTTTATAAACTCCAGCTTTAATTTTAGTAGTTTTATTTTTCTTTTTTTTCTTTTCAGGGACTGTACAGTTTAATTTTCCATCATTGTGCTTTTAATTTTAAATAATAAATATAATTTGAAAATATTATTTTTTCATATTCTTCACTCGTTCTACACGAAATTCCCATACTATCAATAATTTTCGTACATATTTCACGTTTCATTCCTGATTCGATGGCATTTTATTAAAAAACCGGATGTGGGTACGCGCGCCTAGAACGGCAATTTGACTATTCGTACCCGCATGCGGGTGAGCGCAGACACTGCCTTAATTTTTTTAATAACTTTTTCAAACCAACTTGGATTTTCATCAAACTATGTAGCTATCTTACATATATATTAAGATTACTGAATCCCAGGTCACTTTATTTTTTGTTTTATTGCTGTCAAATTTTAGAATTAAATTAATCTAGGTAAAAAAAAGCTAGATTTTGCAGTTAGGACGGAAATAGAGACAGTACACTTTAATTTTTTTAATAACTTTTTCAAAACAACTTGGATTTTCATCAAACTATGTAGCTATCTTACATATATATTAGGATTACTGAATCCCAGGTCATTTTATTTTTTGTTGTATTGCTGTCAAATTCAAGAATTAATTTAATCGAGGTAAAAAAGTTAGAATTTGCAGTTCGGACGAAATAGAGACATTACACTTTAATTTTTTTAATAACTTTTTCAAATCAACATGGATTTTCATCAAACTATACAGCTATCTTACATATGTATTAAGGTTACTGAATCCCAAGTTATTTTATTTTTTGTTGTATTGCTGTCAAATTCAAGAATTAATTCAATCTAGGTAAAAAAAAAAGCTATAATTTGCAGTTCGGACAAAATAGAGATGGTACACTTTAATTTTTTTAATAACTTTTTCAAAACAACTTGGATTTTCATCAAACTATGTAGCTATCTTACATATATATTAGGCTTACTGAATCCCAGGTCATTTTATTTTTTGTTGTATTGCTGTCAAATTCAAGAATTAATTTAATCGAGGTAAAAAAAGTTAGAATTTGCAGTTTGGACGAAATAGAGACATTACACTTTAATTTTTTTAATAACTTTTTCAAAACAACTTGGATTTTCATCAAACTATGTAGCTATCTTACATATATATTAAGGTCACTGAATCCCAGGTCATTTTATTTTTTGTTTTATTGATGTCAAATTCAAGAATTAATTTAATCGAGGAAAATAAAAGTTAGAATTTGCAGTTTGGACGAAATAGAGACAGTACACTTTAATTTTTTTAATAACTTTTTCAAAACAACTTGGATTTTCATCAAACTATGTAGCTATCTTACATATATATTAAGGTTACTGAATCCCAGGTCATTTTATTTTTTGTTTTATTGCTGTCAAATTCAAGAATTAAATTAATCTAGGTAAAAAAAGTTAGAATTTGCAGTTCGGACGAAATAGAGACAGTACACATTATTTTTTTTAATAACTTTTTCAAAACAACTTGGATTTTCATCAAACTATGTAGCTATCTTACATATATATTAAGGTTACTGAATCCCAGGTCATTTTATTTTTGTTGTATTGCTGTCAAATTCAAGAATTAATTTAATCTAGGAAAAAAAACCAAGAATTTGCAGTTTGAACGAGATAGAGTCAGTACACTTTAATTTTTTTAATAACTTTTTCAAAACAACTTGGATTTTCATCAAACTATGTAGCTATCTTACATATATATTAAGGTTACTGAATCCCAGGTCATTTTATTTTATGTTGTATTGCTGTCAAATTCAAGAATTAATTTAATCTAGGGAAAAAAAACAAGAATTTGCAGTTTGGACGAAATAAAGTCAGTACACTTTAATTTTTTTAATAACTTTTTCAAAACAACTTGGATTTTCATCAAACTATGTAGCTATCTTACAAATATATTAAGGTTAATGAATCCCAGGTCATTTTATTTTTTGTTTTATTGCTGTCATATTCAAGAATTAAATTAATCTAGGTAAAAAAAGTTAGAATTTGCAGTTTGGACGAAATAGAGACAGTACACTTTAATTTTTTTAATAACTTTTTCAAAACAACTTGGATTTTCATCAAACTATGTAGCTATCTTACATATATATTAAGGTTACTGAATCCCAGGTCATTTTACTTTTTGTTGTATTGATGTCAAATTCAAGAATTAATTTAATCTAGGGAAAAAAAAGTTAGAATTTGCAGTTTGGACGAAATAGACAGTACACTTTAATTGTTTTAATAACTTTTTCAAAACAACTTGGATTTTCATCAAACTATGTAGCTATCTTACATATATATTAAGGTTACTGAATCCCAGGTCATTTTATTTTTTGTTTTATTGCTGTCAAATTCAAGAATTAAATTAATCTAGGTAAAAAAAGTTAGAATTTGCAGTTCGGACGAAATAGAGACAGTACACATTATTTTTTTTAATAACTTTTTCAAAACAACTTGGATTTTCATCAAACTATGTAGCTATCTTACATATATATTAAGGTTACTGAATCCCAGGTCATTATATTTTTTGTTGTATTGCTGTCAAATGCAAGAATTAATTTAATCTAGGGAAAAAAAACAAGAATTTGCAGTTTGGACGAAATAGAGTCAGTACACTTTAATTTTTTTAATAACTTTTTCAAAACATCTTGGATTTTCATCAAACTATGTAGCTATCTTACATATATAATAAGGTTACTGAATCCCAGGTCATTTTATTTTTTGTTTTATTGCTGTCATATTCAAGAATTCAATTAATCTAGGTAAAAAAAGTTAGAAATTGCAGTTCCGACACAAATAGAGACAGTACACTTTAATTTTGTTTTTTTTCTTTTTCAAAACAACTTGGATTTTCATCAAACTATGTAGCTATCTTACAAATATATTAAGCTTACTGAATCCCAGGTCATTTTATTTTTTGTTGTATTGCTGTCAAATTCAAGAATTAATTTAATCTAGGAAAAAAAAACAAGAATTTGCAGTTTGGACGAAATAGAGTCTGTACACTTTAATTTTGTTTTTTTTCTTTTTCAAAACAACTTGGATTTTCATCAAACTATGTAGCTATCTTACATATATATTAAGGTTACTGAATCCCAGGTCATTTTAATTTTTGTTTTATTGCTGTCATATTCAAGAATTAAATTAATCTAGGTAAAAAAAGTTAGAAATTGCAGTTCTGACGGAAATAGAGACAGTACACTTTAATTTTGTTTATTACTTTTTCAAAACAACTTGGATTTTCATCAAACTATGTAGCTATCTTACATATATATTAAGGTTACTGAATCCCAGGTCATTTTATTTTTTGTTGTATTGATGTCAAATTCAAGAATTAATTTAATCTAGGAAAAAAAAAGTTAGAATTTGCAGTTTGGACGAAATAGAGACAGTACACTTTAATTTTTTTAATAACTTTTTCAAAACAACTTGGATTTTCATCAAACTATGTAGCTATCTTACATATATATTAAGGTTACTGAATCCCAGGTCATTTTATTTTTTGTTTTATTGCTGTCAAATTCAAGAATTAAATTAATCTAGGTAAAAAAAGTTAGAATTTGCAGTTCGAACGAAATAGAGACAGTACACATTATTTTTTTTAATAACTTTTTCAAAACAACTTGGATTTTCATCAAACTATGTAGCTATCTTACATATATATTAAGGTTACTGAATCCCAGGTCATTTTATTTTTTGTTTTATTGCTGTCATATTCAAGAATTCAATTAATCTAGGTAAAAAAAGTTAGAAATTGCAGTTCCGACACAAATAGAGACAGTACACTTTAATTTTGTTTATTTCTTTTTCAAAACAACTTGGATTTTCATCAAACTATGTAGCTATCTTACAAATATATTAAGCTTACTGAATCCCAGGTCATTTTATTTTTTGTTGTATTGCTGTCAAATTCAAGAATTAATTTAATCTAGGAAAAAAAAACAAGAATTTGCAGTTTGGACGAAATAGAGTCTGTACACTTTAATTTTTTTAATAACTTTTTCAAAACAACTTGGATTTTCATCAAACTATGTAGCTATCTTACATATATATTAAGGTTACTGAATCCCAGGTCATTTTAATTTTTGTTTTATTGCTGTCATATTCAAGAATTAAATTAATCTAGGTAAAAAAAGTTAGAAATTGCAGTTCTGACGGAAATAGAGACAGTACACTTTAATTTTGTTTATTACTTTTTCAAAACCAACTTGGATTTTCATCAAACTATGTAGCTATCTTACATATATATTAAGGTTACTGAATCCCAGGTCATTTTATTTTTTGTTGTATTGATGTCAAATTCAAGAATTAATTTAATCTAGGAAAAAAAAAGTTAGAATTTGCAGTTTGGACGAAATAGAGACAGTACACTTTAATTTTTTTAATAACTTTTTCAAAACAACTTGGATTTTCATCAAACTATGTAGCTATCTTACATATAAATTAAGGTTACTGAATCCCAGGTCATTTAATTTTTTGTTGTATTGCTGTGAAATTCAAGAATTAATTTAATCTAGGTAAAAAAAGTTAGAATTTACAGTTCAGACGAAATAGAGACAGTACACTTTAATTTTTTTAATAACTTTTTCAAACCAACTTGGATTTTCATCAAACTATGTAGCTATCTTACATATATATTAAGCTTACTGAATCTCAGGTCATTTTGTTTTTGTTGTATTGCTGTAAATTTTAAGAATTAAATTAATCTAGGTAAAAAAAGCTAGAATTTGTAGTTCGGACAAAATAGAGATAGTACACTTTAATTTTTTTAATAAGTTTTTCAAATCAACTTGGATTTTCTTCAAACTATATAGCTACCTTGGTGATGTATTAATCTTACTAAATTCGGGCAGAATCAATTTGGGCCAATTGCAGTTTTGGAAAAGTATTAAAATTGTGCCAATCTCTTTTATTTTGATGATATTAATTGTGCCACATATACCTGCAAATATTTTTTACCATTATATCATACCTGTTCATGTTTTACCTATATCATACATGTACTATAATTATTTTTTCCACTTAAGATTTAATTATACACTCGATCCTCAAATTTAAGAAAACATGAATCAATGAGTGATAGATTTCTCTTAGAAGAAATTTAAAGGTCCTGGTGAATAAACTTTACAGAGAACAATACCTGTTGTATTTGTTCAATGGGACAATAGAACTGCCAAAAGTTTAAATGGACAGGTAACTATCAGGTGAATCTATGGAAAGGTTTAATGGGGTTCACAATAAAATTTTAATAACTTTCTCAAACTATCCTGGGTTAGAACAAAACTTGGACAGAAGCTTGTTTATGATCATAAGATAGTATCCAGAAGTAAATTTTGTAAAAAGATAAATCTATTTTTTTCATATTTTACTTTTAAATGGACTTAATTTTTTCTGTGGGGAAACACCACATTCACTAGCTCTGTTGTAAAAGTTTTTAAAATTTAATAACTTTCTTTAACTAAACTGGATTTCTACCAAACTTGTACAGAAGCTTGTGTATGATCATAAGATAGTATCCAGAAGTAAATATTGTAAAAATAAATTTCCTTTTTTTCCGTATTTTACTTATAAATGGACTTAGTTTTTTCTGCGTGAAACATTACATTCACTCTGTGGTTAAATTTTTTAGAATTTTAATAACTTTCTTAAAACTATCCTTGTAGTGTACCAAACTTGGACAGAAGCCTATTTATGATCATAAGATAGTATCCAGAAGTAAGTTTTGTAAAAAGATAACTCCATTTTTTCTGTATTTTACTTTTAAACGGACTTAGATTTTCTTCCAGTTAACATAACATACAGTCTGCAGATAAAGTTTTCTAAACATTTATTAAATTCATCAACTATCCTAGATTTTTACCAAACTTGAACAGAAGCTTTTTACAATCATAAGATAGTATCAAGAGGAATATTTTTATTGATTTTTTTCCCTCATTTTTCATGGGCCTGCGATTTACAGCAAAAGTAGGCAAGACACTGGGTTCCGCGAAACCCTTACAATTTTTTTCTTAAAATGTCCTGTCCCAAGTCAGAAAAATTGCCATAGTAATACTATAGTTCGTTTCTGTGTGTTGCCGTTTAGTATGGTGTTATTTATATACGTTGTATTGCTATTTCAGACTTGTTATTTACATACTGGTACAATAAAGCATCAGAACCCTTAGCTCTTGTTGGTGTTATTCATTAACGCATAGAAAACCACCTACTACATTTCCATCAGTTATAGTTTGTCACCCAGATTTGTTTTCTTCTGAAAACGATTTTTGATATTAAGAACAGTTGTATACTATTGTTGCCTTTATTTACACAAAAATGCAATCTGCTTGTCATGAACACATTGTTTAAGTAACATACTGAGACATCTGGACACGCATAATATCATGTTGTAGATCTGGAGATATAAAGGTAGTCTAACTAGTTGAGTTAGGGGAGATCTTCTTTGGCTCAATTGGTTAGAGCGTTGCCTTTATATCCCGAAATCCATGGATTTTCACATCAATGGCGCTGGGAGCATCTGCTGGTGACATCCCATTAGTCCGACAACCATTATTCCGACAGCCCATTACTCCGACAACCCATGACTCCGACAGCCCATTATTCCGACACTTGAATGCGTTTTTTATAGTATGGGTAAATTATCTCTAAAAAGACCAACTCTGTTCTCTATGGTATGTGTGGTTGTCAGTCTTGTTGACAATTATTCTTTCCATAGGGGATATTTGTCTCAGTATTAGAGTTTATACACATGCTTATAGCAACTGCTCAGTCCTTACCCTCGTCCAATATTTGTTTTATGTGTCAAGGTACTTTATCTAGCTTAATATTTCGTTGTTTGTATGTAACGCCTCTGGTCTAGCATTACGAAGCTAAATTAAATGTGTGTGTGTATGTTTACTTGTTTAACACTAGAACCTTGTTGTAGGCCTTTTATAATCTGTCACTGGTAATTGTGAAACATGCAATGGTAACTTGCAAACCTTGGTAGCTGGACTAAGTAATTTAAGAGTCTTAGACACTGGTTTCTTATTCATTTCAAGACAAAATATAACAAAAACAGTTATAAGTTTAGCAATGACTATTTAATCAGTCATAAATCAATATATTATAATATGTTATGAATAAATATCCCAAAGCAAAAACGGTTCAGAGCCCCCCTTGGATGTTAATCGTCGTGTGTAAACATGATAAAATGGTTTTACTATTTATACTCCCTTTGTGATGGGTATGGTTCACAAGTGGTAGGCTCTGGTAATAATGGTCTAGCTATCGAAATGGTCAGGGTAATGTGAGCTGTGTGCTGTGCGGTTCAGAATCTTCTGCTCCAACCGTTTACATCGTCCGGAAGTCCGTGGACACATAATATGTGTCTGTTACTATAACGATAAGTGTGTCCGTAAAATTAAGAGGGTGGTAAAGGGTTATTTTCGTGCAACGTTTTCAGCTTTTTAATTTCGAGTGTTTTCGTGTTTTGGTGTTTTATTTCTCGTTTTCTCGTTGTTCGGTTTGATGTGCGTGCTTCGTATTTCCCCTTATTTATTTTCCGTGTTTCGTGTTGGTGCTCCGAATTTCTCGTTCTTGCCTTTTCCACATTTGATTAAAAAGTAAACTGGAACTAACTCAAAGTAAACTGGTGACATATAGACCAAGGATGTGTATAGTTAGAAATCCTTGTATAGGCATAGTAACTTTTGAAACTTGTGTACTATAATAGAAATTTATACATTGTTACCATTCAACATCTATTGTATATGTATATGCTATACATGTAATAAAGTCCATCATGATAATATTTTTTTTTCAAATCAGATGCGAGTAGCAGACGCTTAAAGATGACCACAAGGTCTTTATGTCCATTAACAATGTCTAAAGCATTCGACACTGTTCCGCAGAAAAGACTAATGAACAAACTCAGAGCATATGGCACAGAACTTTCAGTTCTGAATTGGGTCGATAGTTTTCTAAGTGACAGGATACAACACGTTTCAATAAACAATAAAACATCATCATGGACAAAAGTAACCTCAGGTATACCTCAAGGATCTGTGCTTGGGCCTCTACTTTTTGTAATTTTCATAAATGACCTTCCAAACCTGGTTGATTCCGACGTATACCTCTTTGCAGATGATACTAAAATTTTTAACACAATTAGTCAGAAAGAAGATAAAACTCAATTACAAAGTGACTTTAAATAAACTATCGCAATGGAGTGATACCTGGCTATTAAAGTTTCACTCCGACAAGTGCAAACATATGCACATAGGTAAACCGGGACCGGAACCAGACTCAAAATATACACTGAAATCGACAATACTACAAAAAGTTACTGAAGAAAAAGACATTGGAGTAATTATTGACTCTGAATTAAATTTCGAAAAACATATAAGTGAGAAAGTTAATAAGGCAAATTCCATGTTTGCACTACTGAGAAGAACTTTTCAATATTTAGATACAGATACCTTTGTACCACTATACAAGACACTCGTTAGAACACATTTAGAATTTGCAAGCTCAGTATGGCATCCATATAAAATAAAATATGTTGATATGATTGAAAATGTGCAGCGCCGGGCAACTAAACAACTACCAGGATTAAAGAATTTAACATACTCAGAAAGACTGCAAAAATTGAAACTACCATCTCTAAATTTTAGACGAGTCCGAGGTGACATGATTGAATTATATAAAACACTGAATGGAAAATATGATAAAGAGGCGGCACAATTTGTTAAATTATGGAAGGATATGACAACACGAACAGGGTCACGCGGCAACAGTCTGAAAATATTTCCACAGAGAGCAAGAACAGAATTAAGGAGGAATGCCTTTGCTCTACGAGTGGTAAAAACATGGAATACACTACCCGAAATTATAGTAACATCACCAACCACAAATACATTTAAGAATAGACTAGACAAATACTGGAAGAACCAAACAATGATGTACGAAGACTATAAATCACCAATCACCGGAAGTGGAGAAGATTTAGATATAGAGACTGATGATTGAAGAGGGACTGTAGTTCCTGTATACATCAGTAAACGAACCTAAGTAAACCTAAGTAAGTACATGGTCTTCAAGAACGTCTTAGTAATAACTGCTGGTACTTTTTTTCTGAATATTTACGATTTTATTTCTCGTGCTTCATTTTTCCCAATTTTTATTTCACGTGTTTCCGTGTTCAGTACCACCCTCAATTAACGTAGCGATTGGTTTTAATTCTAAATATACATGATACCGGGTTCTGGAAACTAGGTTATCTCTGTCCATTCCGATTGGTCCTTAAAACCGGAAGTTCCCACGGCAATACTATAGAACATGGCGCAAAAACAAATAGAAATACACAACTGTCGAGGGAAAAGGGGAGGTATGGGCTTATCAAGAATAACCCTTAGTGGAAACGTATCTTGGTTACATTAAAGACCCTTAACATGATTGAATAAAACAGGTGAGCAAAAGGGACAAGTGATATACGGGTCAAACTAAAGCTGGGATCCTGTCAAAGTACCCCTCTGGTCAAACAGTGAGAACGAACCCTGTCCTATGATCTATCAATATTTCCCATAAACAATAATATAATACATACAATACAATACGGCCGCGATACCTGAAATATAAAGTGTTCATATGCATAGTCCGTTCATAAATATAACAGTGCAGCTCAGAGTTCTGGAACACGAAAATGAAAGTGAAAGTAGAAATGAATTCTCTGATCAACACAAGAAAAGAATGAAACATGATACATAAAAACCTACCAATCTTAAATCCTACCCTTAGGCATAACAGTATGTCCAATATCAGTCTGTGCTGTTCTATTTCGATATTTTTTGCATGTGTACTTAAAAAGAAGGTGTGGTATAAATATGATTGCCAATGACACAACTATCCACAAGAGACCAACATGACACAGACATTAACAACTATAGGTCACCGTACGACCTTTAACAATGAACATAGTCAGCTATAAAAGGCCCCGATATGGAAATGTAAAACAAATTAAAACGAGAAAACTAACGACCTTATTTGTATAAAAATATGAACGAAAAAACAAATATTTAACACATAAACAACCACTGAATTACAGGCTCCTGACTTGGAACAGGCACATACATAAATAATGTGGCGGGGTTAAACATGTTAGTGGGATCCCATCCCTTCCTTTAACATGCACTTATAGGTGACATCTAAGGAACTCGCCAGAGGGTTTCATCAGGCTAAATATATGTCATCATTTATCACAGAGTAAGCCTGGATCTGGCCACACTTTACTGAAACTTACTACAACTCAGCCCAATAAAGTCCTATGAAGCAGTAAGTGTGGGTACGTGGCCACACTACACTGCGTTATACAGATAAAAGTTAACTATCTTAAGTAAAACCAGCAAACATGCAGAAGAACGATTTCTGCTGATCATATATATATATACACATGAAAATAAACTGTAAATATCGAGGAAATATTTTAAATTTTAAATTTCAGGACATTGAATTAGCTCATATTTTTATGCCGATACATATGTATAAACAAAACACTTTTAATATTCCTTTAAATGATGATTGATGTCTACCTGTGTGACTTTTATATTTTAATCTTTCAGATATATGTACTTTTGAACTGGTGGTGGAAACTCATTGATTGAGGTGCTCCTTTATTGGAGGAAGTTCTGGAATACAAGTTACAAGTTGATCAAAGATCAGGAAGATGTAAAAAAACAGTTTTAATACTTTTTATGGACAATCGGTGAACATTTTTAGGTAAGATTATGTGATTATCATTGATAAAAACAAACAAATAACATCATTAATGATCGATCGGAGGCTGTTTGTAAGTACAAGGGATAAAAAATCAACCATGTTTGTGGAATGATTTTCTCTGCACACATGCATTTCCGGTAGGCAATGTTTCAATATAAATATTGAATAATAACTAATTTTATTTAAAAAAATAATGATTTTGAGGCACATATATGTACAGATGGGTGCACTCCTAACCTGTACAGCAAGTTAACTTGATAACCAGTCATTTGGACTGGTCAAAGTTAACCTGTGACCGAATGTAGGACTGCTCTGACCAGTCCTAGGACCAAAATCTAGTTAACTTGAAAAGCGGACTTGGACCTAGGACTGTTTTTATGTCTGCCAAAAAGTTAACTTGGAAACAGGTCCGCTATTGATATAAGTTAACTTCGAACCAGTCCTGTCATAAGTTAACATAAGTTAACTTCGGAACCAGTCCTGTCATAAAGTTAACCTAAGTTAACTTGGAAACCGGTCCTGCCACAAAGTTAACTTCTGCTTGAACAAATCCGATCAAAACCAGACCTGTTCCCAAGTTAACTTTTGACTGGTCTGGTCAACACTAAGTTAACTTGTAACCAGGACCGCTCTTCGTTGATTTAAAAAAAAATATATTTTTAATATCTTTGTTTCGTAGTAGAAACATCGAAAATAAAGTAATTTGAAAATTAATACTTCCGTTTTATGAACAGGATTAAACACAAATAATTGAAAATAAGTACGCACAGAACGTAACACAAATTTATCTGTGATCTGACAATCTATCTATTATAAAAACGATCTCGGTTACAATGATAACAGGCACTGAATATATATATATATTCCGATATCAAATTCAATCATATTATGTATATTTTTGAAAATAAGTATATTTGATGTTAGGTGTATACGTCCTTGTTAGTTATACATCCTTGAACTATGCAGCTACAATCAGCAATAGTTTAATTCATTTAAATAATGACTACAAATTTTTGTTCGCCTAAATTAAGGGTGCCAGCATGTCTTCTTTTTACTCAAAATACTGATACGTAACAAAATTTCAGTAGTTTTGATACCTCCAGTTGACTTGTACAACAAAATTATTTGACCGCATCCACCAAAACTGACCATATATGCACTTTAATTTGTAAATCTATATACCTGCATAGTAAATCAGCAATATTTTTTATGTCAGGATTCAATGTATAATACAATCCTGACAATGGACAGCAAAATTGCAATATAATAACAAAAAATTTTGGTTCGCATAAATTTAGGATACCAGCATGTCCTCATTTTATTCAAAATTTTGATACGTAACAAAATTTCAGTAGTTTTGATACCTCCAGCTGACTTGTACAACAAAATTATTTGACCGCATTACCAAAACTGACCATATGTGAACTTTAAATTGTAAATCTATATACCAGCATAGTAAATCAGCCTTATTTTTAATGTCAGGATTCAATGTATAATACAATCATGACAATGGACAGCAATATTGCAATATAATAACAACAAATTTTTGTTAGCCTAAATTAAGGGTGCCAGCTTGTCCTCTTTTTACTTAAAATACTGATACGTAACAAAATTTCAGTAGTTTTGATGCCTCCAGTTGACTTGTACAACAAAATTATTTGACCGCATCCACCAAAACTGACCATATATGCACTTTAATTTGTAAATCTTTATACCAGCATAGTAAATCAGCCATATTTTTTATGTCAGGATTCAATGTATAATACAATCATGACAATGGACAGCAATATTGCAATATAATAACAACAAATTTTTGTTCGCATAAATTTAGGATACCAGCATGTCCTCATTTTATTCAAAATATTGAAACGTAACAAAATTTCAGTAGTTTTGATACCTCCAGTTGACTTGTACAACAAAATTATTTGACCGCATCCACCAAAACTGACCATATGTGCACTTTAATTTGTAAATCTATATACCCGCATCGTTAATCAGCCATATTTTTTATGTCAGGATTCAATGTATAATACAATCATGACAATGGACAGCAAAATTGCAATATAATAACAAAAAATTTTGGTTCGCATAAATTTAGGATACCAGCATGTCCTCTTTTTACTTAAAATACTGATACGTAACAAAATTTCAGTAGTTTTGATACCTCCAGTTGACTTGTACAACAAAATTATTTGACCGCATCCACCAAAACTGACCATATGTGCATTTTAATTTGTAAATCTATATACCCGCATAGTTAATCAGCCCTATTTTTTATGTCAGGATTCAATGTATAATACAATCATGACAATGGACAGCAAAATTGCAATATAATAACAAAAAATTTTGGTTTGCATAAATTTAGGATACCAGCATGTCCTCATTTTATTCAAAATATTGAAACGTAACAAAATTTCAGTAGTTTTGATACCTCCAGTTGACTTGTACAACAAAATTATTTGACCGCATCCACCAAAACTGACCATATGTGCACTTTAATTTGTAAATCTATATACCCGCATAGTTAATCAGCCATATTTTTTATGTCAGGATTCAATGTATAATACAATCATGACAATGGACAGCAAAATTGCAATATAATAACAAAATATTTTGGTTCGCATAAATTTAGGATACCAGCATGTCCTCATTTTATTTAAAATATTGATACGTAACAAAATTTCAGTAGTTTTGATACCTCCAGCTGACTTGTACAACAAAATTATTTGACCACATTACCAAAACTGACCATATGTGAACTTTAAATTGTAAATCTATATACCAGCATAGAAAATCAGCCTTATTTTTAATGTCAGGATTTAATGTATAATACAATCATGACAATGGACAGCAATATTGCAATATAATAACAACAAATTTGTGTTCGCCTAAATTAAGGGTATAAGCATGTCCTCTTTTTACTCAAAATACTGATACGTAACAAAATTTCAGTAGTTTTGATGCCTCCAGTTGACTTGTACAACAAAATTATTTGACCGCATCCACCAAAACTGACCATATATGCACTTCAATTTGTAAATCTATATACCAGCATAGTAAATCAGCAATATTTTTTATGTCAGGATTCAATGTATAATACAATCCTGACAATGGACAGCAAAATTGCAATATAATAACAAAAAATTTTGGTTCGCATAAATTTAGGATACCAGCATGTCCTCATTTTATTCAAAATTTTGATACGTAACAAAATTTCAGTAGTTTTGATACCTCCAGCTGACTTGTACAACAAAATTATTTGACCGCATTACCAAAACTGACCATATGTGAACTTTAAATTGTAAATCTATATACCAGCATAGTAAATCAGCCTTATTTTTAATGTCAGGATTCAATGTATAATACAATCATGACAATGGACAGCAATATTGCAATATAATAACAACAAATTTTTGTTAGCCTAAATTAAGGGTGCCAGCATGTCCTCTTTTTACTTAAAATACTGATACGTAACAAAATTTCAGTAGTTTTGATGCCTCCAGTTGACTTGTACAACAAAATTATTTGACCGCATCCACCAAAACTGACCATATATGCACTTTAATTTGTAAATCTATATACCAGCATAGTAAATCAGCCATATTTTTTATGTCAGGATTTAATGTATAATACATGTGATCATGACAATGGACAGCAATATTGCAATATAATAACAACAAATTTTTGTTCACATAAATTTAGGATACCAGCATGTCCTCATTTTATTCAAAATATTGAAACGTAACAAAATTTCAGTAGTTTTGATACCTCCAGTTGACTTGTACAACAAAATTATTTGACTGCATCCACCAAAACTGACCATATGTGCACTTTAATTTGTAAATCTTTATACCCGCATCGTTAATCAGCCATATTTTTTATGTCAGGATTCAATGTATAATACAATCATGACAATGGACAGCAAAATTGCAATATAATATAACAAAAAATTTTGGTTCGCATAAATTTAGGATACCAGCATGTCCTCTTTTTACTTAAAATACTGATACGTAACAAAATTTCAGTAGTTTTGATACCTCCAGTTGACTTGTACAACAAAATTATTTGACCGCATCCACCAAAACTGACCATATGTGCATTTTAATTTGTAAATCTATATACCCGCATAGTAAATCAGCCCTATTTTTTATGTCAGGATTCAATGTATAATACAATCATGACAATGGACAGCCAAATTGCAATATAATAACAAAAAATTTTGGTTTGCATAAATTTAGGATACCAGCATGTCCTCATTTTATTCAAAATATTGATACGTAACAAAATTTCAGTAGTTTTGATACCTCCAGCTGACTTGTACAACAAAATTTTTGACCACATTACCAAAACTGACCATATGTGAACTTTAAATTGTAAATCTATATACCAGCATAGAAAATCAGCCTTATTTTTAATGTCAGGATTCAATGTATAATACAATCATGACAATGGACAGCAATATTGCAATATAATAACAACAAATTTTTGTTAGCCTAATTAAATTAAGGGTGCCAGCATGTCCTCTTTTTACTTAAAATACTGATACGTAACAAAATTTCAGTAGTTTTGATGCCTCCAGTTGACTTGTACAACAAAATTATTTGACCGCATCCACCAAAACTGACCATATATGCACTTTAATTTGTAAATCTTTATACCAGCATAGTAAATCAGCCATATTTTTTATGTCAGGATTCAATGTATAATACAATCATGACAATGGACAGCAATATTGCAATATATAACAACAAATTTTGGTTCGCATAAATTTAGGATACCAGCATGTCCTCATTTTATTCAAAATATTGAAACGTAACAAAATTTCAGTAGTTTTGATACCTCCAGTTGACTTGTACAACAAAATTATTTGACCGCATCCACCAAAACTGACCATATGTGCACTTTAATTTGTAAATCTTTATACCCGCATCGTTAATCAGCCATATTTTTTATGTCAGGATTCAATGTATAATACAATCATGACAATGGACAGCAAAATTGCAATATAATAACAAAAAATTTTGGTTCGCATAAATTTAGGATACCAGCATGTCCTCTTTTTACTTAAAATACTGATACGTAACAAAATTTCAGTAGTTTTGATACCTCCAGTTGACTTGTACAACAAAATTATTTGACCGCATCCACCAAAACTGACCATATGTGCATTTTAATTTGTAAATCTATATACCCGCATAGTTAATCAGCCCTATTTTTTATGTCAGGATTCAATGTATAATACAATCATGACAATGGACAGCCAAATTGCAATATAATAACAAAAAATTTTGGTTTGCATAAATTTAGGATACCAGCATGTCCTCATTTTATTCAAAATATTGATACGTAACAAAATTTCAGTAGTTTTGATACCTCCAGTTGACTTGTACAACAAAATTATTTGACTGCATCCACCAAAACTGACCATATGTGCACTTTAATTTGTAAATCTTTATACCCGCATCGTTAATCAGCCATATTTTTTATGTCAGGATTCAATGTATAATACAATCATGACAATGGACAGCAAAATTGCAATATAATATAACAAAAAATTTTGGTTCGCATAAATTTAGGATACCAGCATGTCCTCTTTTTACTTAAAATACTGATACGTAACAAAATTTCAGTAGTTTTGATACCTCCAGTTGACTTGTACAACAAAATTATTTGACCGCATCCACCAAAACTGACCATATGTGCATTTTAATTTGTAAATCTATATACCCGCATAGTAAATCAGCCCTATTTTTTATGTCAGGATTCAATGTATAATACAATCATGACAATGGACAGCCAAATTGCAATATAATAACAAAAAATTTTGGTTTGCATAAATTTAGGATACCAGCATGTCCTCATTTTATTCAAAATATTGATACGTAACAAAATTTCAGTAGTTTTGATACCTCCAGCTGACTTGTACAACAAAATTATTTGACCACATTACCAAAACTGACCATATGTGAACTTTAAATTGTAAATCTATATACCAGCATAGAAAATCAGCCTTATTTTTAATGTCAGGATTCAATGTATAATACAATCATGACAATGGACAGCAATATTGCAATATAATAACAACAAATTTTTGTTAGCCTAATTAAATTAAGGGTGCCAGCATGTCCTCTTTTTACTTAAAATACTGATACGTAACAAAATTTCAGTAGTTTTGATGCCTCCAGTTGACTTGTACAACAAAATTATTTGACCGCATCCACCAAAACTGACCATATATGCACTTTAATTTGTAAATCTTTATACCAGCATAGTAAATCAGCCATATTTTTTATGTCAGGATTCAATGTATAATACAATCATGACAATGGACAGCAATATTGCAATATAATAACAACAAATTTTGGTTCGCATAAATTTAGGATACCAGCATGTCCTCATTTTATTCAAAATATTGAAACGTAACAAAATTTCAGTAGTTTTGATACCTCCAGTTGACTTGTACAACAAAATTATTTGACCGCATCCACCAAAACTGACCATATGTGCACTTTAATTTGTAAATCTTTATACCCGCATCGTTAATCAGCCATATTTTTTATGTCAGGATTCAATGTATAATACAATCATGACAATGGACAGCAAAATTGCAATATAATAACAAAAAATTTTGGTTCGCATAAATTTAGGATACCAGCATGTCCTCTTTTTACTTAAAATACTGATACGTAACAAAATTTCAGTAGTTTTGATACCTCCAGTTGACTTGTACAACAAAATTATTTGACCGCATCCACCAAAACTGACCATATGTGCATTTTAATTTGTAAATCTATATACCCGCATAGTTAATCAGCCCTATTTTTTATGTCAGGATTCAATGTATAATACAATCATGACAATGGACAGCCAAATTGCAATATAATAACAAAAAAATTTGGTTTGCATAAATTTAGGATACCAGCATGTCCTCATTTTATTCAAAATATTGATACGTAACAAAATTTCAGTAGTTTTGATACCTCCAGCTGACTTGTACAACAAAATTATTTGACCACATTACCAAAACTGACCATATGTGAACTTTAAATTGTAAATCTATATACCAGCATAGAAAATCAGCCTTATTTTTTTATGTCAGGATTCAATGTATAATACAATCATGACAATGGACAGCAATATTGCAATATAATAACAACAAATTTTTGTTCACCTAAATTAAGGGTGCCAGCATGTCCTCTTTTTACTTAAAATACTGATACGTAACAAAATTTCAGAAGTTTTAATGCCTCCAGTTGACTTGTACAACAAAATTATTTGACCGCATCCACCAAAACTGACCATATATGCACTTTAATTTGTAAATCTATATACCCGCATAGTAAATCAGCCATATTTTTGATGTCAGGATTCAATGTATAATACAATCATCACAATGGACAGCAATATTGCAATATAATAACAACAAATTTTGGTTCGCATAAATTTAGGATACCAGCATGTCCTCATTTTATTCAAAATATTGATCTTATCAAAATTTCAGTAGTTTTGATACCTCCAGTTGACTTGTACAACAAAATTATTTGACCACATCCACCAAAACTGACCATTTGTGCACTTTAATTTGTAAATCTATATACCCGCATAGTTAATCAGCCATATTTTTTATGCCAGAATCAATGTATAATACAATCATGACAATGGACAGCAATATTGCAATATAATAACAACAAATTTTTGTTCACATAAATTTATAATACCAGCATGTCCTCATTTTATTCAAAATATTGATACGTAACTAAATTTCAGTAGTTTTGATACCTCCAGCTGACTTGTACAACAAAATTATTTGACCGCATTACCAAAACTGACCATATGTGCACTTTAATTTGTAAATCTATATACACCATGGCATACCCGCATAGTATTAATCAGCCATATTTTTTATGTCAGGAATCATTGTATAATATAATCATGACAATGGACAGCAATATTGCAATTTAATAACAACAAATTTTTGTTCGCATAAATTTAGGATACCAGCGTGTCCTCCTTTTATTCAAAATATTGATACGTAACAAAATTTCAGTAGTTTTAATACCTCATGCTGACTTGGAAAACAAAACTATTTGACCAAAACTGATCATATGTGCACTTTTATTTGCAAATCTATATACCCGAATACCATTGTACCGAGCGCCTTAATGTCTTCTCCTGGCGCTCCTGTTCACATTTTAGTAGGACCGTAAATGTAGACGTAATCAATAATATTGGAAAACCATTAATGCAAAAAATATTCTGAATAAATTGAGAATGTCAGAATTTCATCTCTTTATTTATAATAACAGTCACATCATATATAGGAGTTCATGATGGTGTACGTGTAAAACAAAACTATTATGCCACATCATCAAAGTACCAACGAATCCGTACCAACACTGACATGTCTGAATTCATTTGTACTATTTACAATGATTTAATAAAAAAAAAGTATACGAGGTTCTCTTCTTGGAATCTATTATGTCGGTTGATTGATTTTGTTTATAGTTAAACGTCAAGTGGCAACTGTTTCATTTAAGTGCGCATTGAGTATAATTTTAGGACGTCTCATATAAATAGATCGGCAATGACAAATCTCTCGATTTATCACTGAACTAGTATATATTTGTTTATGGGCCAGCTGAAGGACGCCTCCGGGTGCGGGAATTTCTCGCTACATTGAAGACCTGTTGGTGACCTTCTGCTGTTGTTTTTTATTTGGTCGGGTTGTTGTCTCTTTGACACATTCCCCATTTCCATTCTCAATTTATTTCTAAAAAATTGAGTCGGACAGCAAATTTTTTTTACCAAGATTATTTAAATTCTTGAATTGACAGGAGATTGTACTACATTTACTATCTTAATCAATCTGAAATGCAAATTCTAGGTTTTATGACAACGATTATTTTTATTTTTGAATTGAGGCAATACACAAACTACATGAGATGTATAATTTGATTTAAATCAAAGGGTTGTTAAAAAAAGTTATCAATTAAATTTTTAAGTGTACTATATGGGTTAGTTGGCACATCAAATTCTTGTTTTTTGATTTGACAAGAATATTAATAAAATAAAAGAAGTGTCACTTTCATTGAGGTCAATGTAAATCATACACACCTGACTCTTGTAAAACTTTCAATTTTGTAAAAGTATTCCTCTGCATTTTCCAAAAAAAAACAGAATTGTAATGTCTTTGTATAATTTTCTAATAAAATAGAAAATATTAGCATGTATTTTTTATGCCACATCAATATATTAATTTCTGAACTTAAATTTCTTCTCATTTATGTCTAACAAACCAATCTGAAGTTAGAAAGTAATCAATTATTAGACCAGTTAAAAAATGTATAGATCTATTCTTTAATTCTTTTGTTTCATACAATAATTAACTTTTTTTAAATATTCAAATGTGTTATTTTAACCCAATTAGTATGAGTGTGAATTTATTTACTCAAAGGTCCTTTTATCTCTTAATTAGCCATAAACAATCACAAAAAGAATGAAAAATCAAGGTAGATAATTATTTGGATTAAAAATAAAACATATGAAATTAAAGGGAATATAATTAAATTCTTTTAAGTGATTATTTGTTTTGATAAGTAATTTGTGCATCTTTGTGATTGTAAATGGCTAATCAAGAGATAAAAGGGCTATTTGAGTTGAAGAACTCATACTCATACTCATACTCATTAGGTTAAATAAACACATAAGCATATATATAAAATGTTCATTTTAATATGAAAAATAAAAAAGAATTAAAGAATAGCTATGGATAAGGTAAACTTTTCATTATTGTAACTATACTATATTATATATTTAAAATATTATGTAAAATTGAGAATGGAAATGGGGAATGTGTCAAAGAGAACAACCCGACAAATAAAAAAACAACAGCAGAAGGTCACCAACAGGTGTGTTTATATAAAAAAATAATAATATTAAAATAGGTATCAATAGGTACCAGGATTATAATTTAATGATTTTTTAATTTATAATTTATTATAATTTATAATTATAATTAAAACACCTGCAATATAAACATATTGTAAGTTTTGTATTTACCAATTGTGTCGTGTTTTGTGATTAAGATTTAGAAAACCAGTTTTCCACTCATTTACAATATTATTCTACTCTTAAGCTATTAAAATAGTAAGTAAACCTAAGCTTACTGAATCCCATGTCAATTAGTTATTTGTTGTATTGCTGTAAAATTTAAGAATTAAAGTTATCTTGGTATAAAAAAGGTAGGATTTGCAATTCGGACAAAATAGAGATATTACACTTTAATTTTTTTAATAACTTTTTCAAATCAACTTGGATTTTCATCAAACTATGTAGGTATCTTAGATATTTATTAAGCTTAATGAATCCAATGTCATTTAGTTTTTTGTTGTATTGCTGAAAATGAAAAATTTAAAAATTAAATTAATCTAGGTCAAAAAAGCTAGAATTTGCAGTTTGAACAAAATAGAGATAGTACACTTTAATTTTTTTAATAACTTTTTCAAATCAACTTGGATTTTCATCAAACTATGTAAGTATCTTAGATATATATTAAGCTTACTGAATCCCATGTCATTTAGTTGTTTTTTTTTATTGCTGAAAAATTTAAAAATTAAATTAATCTAGGTAAAAAAAGCTAGAATTTGCAGTTCGAACAAAATAGAGATAGTACACTTTAATTTTTTTAATAACTTTTTCAAATCAACTTGAATGTTCATCAAACTATGCAGCTACCTTACATTTATATTAAGCTTACTGAATCCCATGTCAATTAGTTTTTTTGTTGTATTGCTGTAAAATTTAAGAATTAAAGTTATCTTGGTATAAAAAAGCTAGGATTTGCAATTCGGACAAAATAGAGATAGTACACTTTAAATTTTTTAATAACTTTTTCAAATCAACTTGGATTTTCATCAAACTATGTAGGTATCTTAGATATTTATTAAGCTTAATGAATCCCATGTCATTTAGTTTTATGTTGTATTGCTGTAAAATTTAAAAATTAAATTACTCTGGGTCAAAAAAGCTAGAATTTGCAGTTCGAACAAAATGGACATAGTACACTTTAATTTTTTTAATAACTTTTTCAAATCAACTTGGATGTTCATCAAACTATGCAACAATCTTACATATATATTAAGCTTACTGAATCCCATGTCAATTTGTTATTTGTTGTAATGCTGTAAAATTTAAGAATTAAAGTTATCTTGGTATAAAAAAGGTAGGATTTGCAATTCGGACAAAATAGAGATATTACACTTTAATTTTTTTAATAACTTTTTCAAATCAACTTGGATTTTCATCAAACTATGTAGGTATCTTAGATATATATTAAGCTTACTGAATCCCATGTCATTTAGTTTTTTGTTGTATTGCTGTAAAATTTAAAAATTAAATTACTCTAGGTCAAAAAAGCTAGAATTTGCAGTTCGAACAAAATAGAGATAGTACACTTTAATTTTTTTAATAACTTTTTCAAATCAACTTGAATGTTCTTCAAACTATGCGGCTATCTTACATATATATTAAGCTTACTGAATCCCATGTCAATTCGTTATTTGTTGTATTGCTGTAAAATTTAAGAATTGAAGTTATCTTGGTATAAAAAAGCTAGAATTTGCAGTTCGAACAAAATAGAGATATTACACTTTAATTTTTTATTAACTTTTTCAAATCAACTTGGATTTTCATCAAACTATGTAGGTATCTTAGATATATATTAAGCTTACTGAATCCCATGTCATTTAGTTTTTTGTTGTATTGCTGTAAAATTTAAAAGTTAAATTACTCTAGGTCAAAAAAGCTAGAATTTGCAGTTCGAACAAAATGGACATAGTACACTTTAATTTTTTTAATAACTTTTTCAAATCAACTTGGATGTTCATCAAACTATGCAGCTATCTAACATATATATTAAGCTTACTGAATCCCATGTCAATTAGTTTTTTGTTGTATTGCTGTAAAATTTAAAAATTAAAGTTATCTTGGTATAAAAAAGCTAGGCTTTGCAATTCGGACAAAATAGAGATAGTACACTTTAATTTTTTTAATAACTTTTTCAAATCAACTTGGATTTTCATCAAACTATGTAGGTATCTTAGATATATATTAAACTTAATGAATCCAATGTCATTTAGTTATTTGTTGTATTGCTGAAAATGAAAAATTTAAAAATTAAATTAATCTAGGTCAAAAAAGCTAGAATTTGCAATTCGGACAAAATAGAGATATTACACTTTAATTTTTTTAATAACTTTTTCAAATCAACTTGGATTTTCATCAAACTATGTAGGTATCTTAGATATATATTAAGCTTACTGAATCCCATGTCATTGAGTTTTTTGTTGTTTTGCTGTAAAATTTAAAAATTAAATTAATCTAGGTAAAAAAAGCTAGAATTTGCAGTTCGAACAAAATAGAGATAGTACACTTGAATTTTTTTAATAACTTTTTCAAATCAACTTGGATGTTCTTCAAAGTATGCAGCTATCTTACATATATATTAAGCTTACTGAATCCCATGTCAATTAGTTATTTGTTGTATTGCTGTAAAATTTAAGAATTGAAGTTATCTTGGTATAAAAAAGCTAGGATTTGCAATTCGGACAAAATAGAGATAGTACACTTTCATTTTTTTAATTACTTTTTCAAATCAACTTGAATTTTCATCAAACTATGTAGGTATCTTAGATATATATTAAGCTTACTGAATCCCATGTCATTTAGTTTTTTGTTGTATTGCTGAAAAATTTAAAAATTAAATTACTCTAGGTCAAAAAAGCTAGAATTTGCAGTTCGAACAAAATAGAGATAGTACACTTTAATTTTTTTAATAACTTTTTCAAATCAACTTGAATGTTCTTCAAACTATGCGGCTATCTTACATATATATTAAGCTTACTGAATCCCATGTCAATTCGTTATTTGTTGTATTGCTGAAAAATTTAAGAATTTAAAGTTATCTTGGTATAAAAAAGCTAGGATTTGCAATTCGGACAAAATAGAGATAGTACACTTTAATTTGTTTAATAACTTTTTCAAATCAACTTGGATTTTCATCAAACTATGTAGGTATCTTAGATATATATTAAGCTTAATGAATCCAATGTCATTTAGTTTTTTGTTGTATTGCTGAAAATGAAAAATTTAAAAATTTAAAGTTATCTTGGTATAAAAAAGCTAGGATTTGCAATTCGGACAAAATAGAGATAGTACACTTTAAATTTTTTAATTACTTTTTCAAATCAACTTGAATTTTCATCAAACTATGTAGGTATCTTAGATATATATTAAGCTTACTGAATCCCATGTCATTTAGTTTTTTGTTGTATTGCTGAAAAATTTAAAAATTAAATTACTCTAGGTCAAAAAAGCTAGAATTTGCAGTTCGAACAAAATAGAGATAGTACACTTTAATTTTTTTAATTACTTTTTCAAATCAACTTGGATGTTCATCAAACTATGCAGCTATCTTACATATATATTAAGCTTACTGAATCCCATGTCAATTAGTTATTTGTTGTATTGCTGAAAAATTTAAGAATTTAAAGTTATCTTGGTATAAAAAAGCTAGGATTTACAATTCGGACAAAATAGAGATAGTACACTTTAATTTTTTTAATAACTTTTTCAAATCAACTTGGATTTTCATCAAACTATGTAGGTATCTTAGATATATATTAAGCTTACTGAATCCCATGTCATTTAGTTTTTTGTTGTATTGCTGTAAAATTTTAAAATTAAATTACTCTAGGTCAAAAAAGCTAGAATTTGCAGTTCGAACAAAATGGACATAGTACACTTTATTTTTTTTAATAACTTTTTCAAATCAACTTGGATGTTCATCAAACTATGCAGCTATCTAACATATATTAAGCTTAATGAATCCCATTTCATTTAGTTTTTTTGTTGTATTGCTGTAAAATTTAAAAATTAAATTACTCTGGGTCAAAAAAGCTAGAATTTGCAGTTCGAACAAAATGGACATAGTACACTTTAATTTTTTTAATAACTTTTTCAAATCAACTTGGATGTTCATCAAACTATGCAGCAATCTTACATATATATTAAGCTTACTGAATCCCATGTCAATTTGTTATTTGTTGTATTGCTGTAAAATTTAAGAATTAAAGTTATCTTGGTATAAAAAAGCTAGGATTTGCAATTCGGACAAAATAGAGATATTACACTTTAATTTTTTTAATAACTTTTTCAAATCAACTTGGATTTTCATCAAACTATGTAGGTATCTTAGATATATATTAAACTTAATGAATCCAATGTCATTTAGTTTTTTGTTGTATTGCTGAAAATGAAAAATTTAAAAATTAAATTAATCTAGGTCAAAAAAGCTAGAATTTGCAATTCAGACAAAATAGAGATATTACACTTTAATTTTTTTAATAACTTTTTCAAATCAACTTGGATTTTCATCAAACTATGTAGGTATCTTAGATATATATTAAGCTTACTTCATCCCATGTCATTGAGTTTTTTTTTGTATTGCTGTAAAATTTAAAAATTAAATTAATCTAGGTCAAAAAAGCTAGAATTTGCAGTTCGAACAAAATAGAGATAGTACACTTTAATTTTTTTAATAACTTTTTCAAATCAACTTGGATGTTCATCAAACTATGCAGCTATCTTACATATATATTAAGCTTACTGAATCCCATGTCAATTTGTTATTTGTTGTATTGCTGTAAAATTTAAGAATTAAAGTTATCTTGGTATAAAAAAGGTAGGATTTGCAATTCGGACAAAATAGAGATAGTACACTTTAATTTTTTTAATAACTTTTTCAAATCAACTTGGATTTTCATCAAACTATGTAGGTATCTTAGATATATATTAAGCTTACTGAATCCCATGTCATTTAGTTTTTTGTTGTATTGCTGGAAAATTTAAAAATTAAATTACTCTAGGTCAAAAAAGCTAGAATTTGCAGTTCGAACAAAATAGAGATAGTACACTTTAATTTTTTTTAAAACTTTTTCAAATCAACTTGAATGTTCTTCAAACTATGCGGCTATCTTACATATATATTAAGCTTACTGAATCCCATGTCAATTCGTTATTTGTTGTATTGCTGAAAAATTTAAGAATTTAAAGTTATCTTGGTATAAAAAAGCTAGGATTTGCAATTCGGACAAAATAGAGATAGTACACTTTAATTTTTTTAATAACTTTTTCAAATCAACTTGGATTTTCATCAAACTATGTAGGTATCTTAGATATATATTAAACTTAATGAATCCAATGTCATTTAGTTTTTTGTTGTATTGCTGAAAATGAAAAATTTAAAAATTAAATTAATCTAGGTCAAAAAAGCTAGAATTTGCAATTCGGACAAAATAGAGATATTACACTTTAATTTTTTTAATAACTTTTTCAAATCAACTTGGATTTTCATCAAACTATGTAGGTATCTTAGATATATATTAAGCTTACTGAATCCCATGTCATTGAGTTTTTTGTTGTATTGCTGTAAAATTTAAAAAATAAATTAATCTAGGTCAAAAAAGCTAGAATTTGCAGTTCGAACAAAATAGAGATAGTACACTTTAATTTTTTTAATAACTTTTTCAAATCAACTTGGATGTTCTTCAAACTATGCAGCTATCTTACATATATATTAAGCTTACTGAATCCCATGTCAATTAGTTATTTGTTGTATTGCTGTAAAATTTAAGAATTAAAGTTATCTTGGTATAAAAAAGCTAGGATTTGCAATTCGGACAAAATAGAGATATTACACTTTAATTTTTTTAATAACTTTTTCAAATCAACTTGGATTTTCATCAAACTATGTAGGTATCTTAGATATATATTAAGCTTACTGAATCCCATGTCATTTAGTTTTTTGTTGTATTGCTGGAAAATTTAAAAATTAAATTACTCTAGGTCAAAAAAGCTAGAATTTGCAGTTCGAACAAAATAGAGATAGTACACTTTAATTTTTTTAAAAACTTTTTCAAATCAACTTGAATGTTCTTCAAACTATGCGGCTATCTTACATATATATTAAGCTTACTGAATCCCATGTCAATTCGTTATTTGTTGTATTGCTGAAAAATTTAAGAATTTAAAGTTATCTTGGTATAAAAAAGCTAGGATTTGCAATTCGGACAAAATAGAGATAGTACACTTTAATTTTTTTAATAACTTTTTCAAATCAACTTGGATGTTCATCAAACTATGCAGCAATCTTACATATATATTAAGCTTACTGAATCCCATGTCAATTTGTTATTTGTTGTATTGCTGTAAAATTTAAGAATTAAAGTTATCTTGGTATAAAAAAGCTAGGATTTGCAATTCGGACAAAATAGAGATAGTACACTTTAATTTTTTTAATAACTTTTTCAAATCAACTTGGATTTTCATCAAACTATGTAGGTATCTTAGATATATATTAAGCTTAATGAATCCAATGTCATTTAGTTTTTTGTTGTATTGCTGAAAATGAAAAATTTAAAAATTAAATTAATCTAGGTCAAAAAAGCTAGAATTTGCAATTCGGACAAAATAGAGATATTACACTTTAATTTTTTATTAACTTTTTCAAATCAACTTGGATTTTCATCAAACTATGTAGGTATCTTAGATATATATTAAGCTTACTGAATCCCATGTCATTTAGTTTTTTGTTGTATTGCTGTAAAATTTAAAAGTTAAATTACTCTAGGTCAAAAAAGCTAGAATTTGCAGTTCGAACAAAATAGAGATAGTACACTTTAATTTTTTTAATAACTTTTTCAAATCAACTTGGATGTTCTTCAAAGTATGCAGCTATCTTACATATATATTAAGCTTACTGAATCCCATGTCAATTTGTTATTTGTTGTATTGCTGTAAAATTTAAGAATTAAAGTTATCTTGGTATAAAAAAGCTAGGATTTGCAATTCGGACAAAATAGAGATAGTACACTTTAATTTTTTTAATAACTTTTTCAAATCAACTTGGATTTTCATCAAACTATGTAGGTATCTTAGATATATATTAAACTTAATGAATCCAATGTCATTTAGTTTTTTGTTGTATTGCTGAAAATGAAAAATTTAAAAATTAAATTAATCTAGGTCAAAAAAGCTAGAATTTGCAATTCGGACAAAATAGAGATATTACACTTTAATTTTTTTAATAACTTTTTCAAATCAACTTGGATTTTCATCAAACTATGTAGGTATCTTAGATATATATTAAGCTTACTGAATCCCATGTCATTGAGTTTTTTGTTGTATTGCTGTAAAATTTAAAAAATAAATTAATCTAGGTCAAAAAAGCTAGAATTTGCAGTTCGAACAAAATAGAGATAGTACACTTTAATTTTTTTAATAACTTTTTCAAATCAACTTGGATGTTCTTCAAACTATGCAGCTATCTTACATATATATTAAGCTTACTGAATCCCATGTCAATTAGTTATTTGTTGTATTGCTGTAAAATTTAAGAATTAAAGTTATCTTGGTATAAAAAAGCTAGGATTTGCAATTCGGACAAAATAGAGATATTACACTTTAATTTTTTTAATAACTTTTTCAAATCAACTTGGATTTTCATCAAACTATGTAGGTATCTTAGATATATATTAAGCTTACTGAATCCCATGTCATTTAGTTTTTTGTTGTATTGCTGGAAAATTTAAAAATTAAATTACTCTAGGTCAAAAAAGCTAGAATTTGCAGTTCGAACAAAATAGAGATAGTACACTTTAATTTTTTTAAAAACTTTTTCAAATCAACTTGAATGTTCTTCAAACTATGCGGCTATCTTACATATATATTAAGTTTACTGAATCCCATGTCAATTCGTTATTTGTTGTATTGCTGAAAAATTTAAGAATTTAAAGTTATCTTGGTATAAAAAAGCTAGGATTTGCAATTCGGACAAAATAGAGATAGTACACTTTAATTTTTTTAATAACTTTTTCAAATCAACTTGGATGTTCATCAAACTATGCAGCAATCTTACATATATATTAAGCTTACTGAATCCCATGTCAATTTGTTATTTGTTGTATTGCTGTAAAATTTAAGAATTAAAGTTATCTTGGTATAAAAAAGCTAGGATTTGCAATTCGGACAAAATAGAGATAGTACACTTTAATTTTTTTAATAACTTTTTCAAATCAACTTGGATTTTCATCAAACTATGTAGGTATCTTAGATATATATTAAGCTTAATGAATCCAATGTCATTTAGTTTTTTGTTGTATTGCTGAAAATGAAAAATTTAAAAATTAAATTAATCTAGGTCAAAAAAGCTAGAATTTGCAATTCGGACAAAATAGAGATATTAAATAAAGGCAACAGTAGTATACTGCTGTTCAAAACTCATAAATCCATGGACAAAAAACAAAATCGGGGTAACAAACCAAAACCGAGCGAAACGCATTAAATATAAGAGGAGAACAACGACACAACATCGAAACGCAACACACACAGAAACAGACCAATCATCAGACAAAACACCACGAGAATAACAAATGTAACATGAAAACCAAATACATGAATTTGGGATAGACAAGTACCGTGCCACGTCTTATCTCAATATCTCAAAAATAAGAGAAAACACAAACGACTCAACGTTAAAATGCAACACAAAGAGAAACGAACAATATATAACAATGACCATCTTCCTGACTTGGTACAGGACACTTTTAAAGGGGAATAAAAGTGGTGGGTTGAACCTGGTTTTAAGGCATGCCAAACCTCGCACTTTAATGGCAAAGTTAAATATAACATTGAAATGACAACATAATATTACAGGACTACAATACAAATAAATACACTTTAATTTTTTATTAACTTTTTCAAATCAACTTGGATTTTCATCAAACTATGTAGGTATCTTAGATATATATTAAGCTTACTGAATCCCATGTCATTTAGTTTTTTGTTGTATTGCTGTAAAATTTAAAAGTTAAATTACTCTAGGTCAAAAAAGCTAGAATTTGCAGTTCGAACAAAATAGAGATAGTACACTTTAATTTTTTTAATAACTTTTTCAAATCAACTTGGATGTTCTTCAAAGTATGCAGCTATCTTACATATATATTAAGCTTACTGAATCCCATGTCAATTTGTTATTTGTTGTATTGCTGTAAAATTTAAGAATTAAAGTTATCTTGGTATAAAAAAGCTAGGATTTGCAATTCGGACAAAATAGAGATAGTACACTTTAATTTTTTTAATAACTTTTTCAAATCAACTTGGATTTTCATCAAACTATGTAAGTATCTTAGATATATATTAAACTTAATGAATCCAATGTCATTTAGTTTTTTGTTGTATTGCTGAAAATGAAAAATTTAAAAATTAAATTAATCTAGGTCAAAAAAGCTAGAATTTGCAATTCGGACAAAATAGAGATATTACACTTTAATTTTTTTAATAACTTTTTCAAATCAACTTGGATTTTCATCAAACTATGTAGGTATCTTAGATATATATTAAGCTTACTGAATCCCATGTCATTGAGTTTTTTGTTGTATTGCTGTAAAATTTAAAAAATAAATTAATCTAGGTCAAAAAAGCTAGAATTTGCAGTTCGAACAAAATAGAGATAGTACACTTTAATTTTTTTAATAACTTTTTCAAATCAACTTGGATGTTCTTCAAACTATGCAGCTATCTTACATATATATTAAGCTTACTGAATCCCATGTCAATTAGTTATTTGTTGTATTGCTGTAAAATTTAAGAATTAAAGTTATCTTGGTATAAAAAAGCTAGGATTTGCAATTCGGACAAAATAGAGATATTACACTTTAATTTTTTTAATAACTTTTTCAAATCAACTTGGATTTTCATCAAACTATGTAGGTATCTTAGATATATATTAAGCTTACTGAATCCCATGTCATTTAGTTTTTTGTTGTATTGCTGTAAAATTTAAAAATTAAATTACTCTAGGTCAAAAAAGCTAGAATTTGCAGTTCGAACAAAATAGAGATAGTACACTTTAATTTTTTTAAAAACTTTTTCAAATCAACTTGAATGTTCTTCAAACTATGCGGCTATCTTACATATATATTAAGCTTACTGAATCCCATGTCAATTCGTTATTTGTTGTATTGCTGAAAAATTTAAGAATTTAAAGTTATCTTGGTATAAAAAAGCTAGGATTTGCAATTCGGACAAAATAGAGATAGTACACTTTAATTTTTTTAATAACTTTTTCAAATCAACTTGGATTTTCATCAAACTATGTAGGTATCTTAGATATATATTAAGCTTACTGAATCCCATGTCATTGAGTTTTTTGTTGTATTGCTGTAAAATTTAAAAAATAAATTAATCTAGGTCAAAAAAGCTAGAATTTGCAGTTCGAACAAAATAGAGATAGTACACTTTAATTTTTTTAATAACTTTTTCAAATCAACTTGGATGTTCTTCAAACTATGCAGCTATCTTACATATATATTAAGCTTACTGAATCCCATGTCAATTAGTTATTTGTTGTATTGCTGTAAAATTTAAGAATTAAAGTTATCTTGGTATAAAAAAGCTAGGATTTGCAATTCGGACAAAATAGAGATATTACACTTTAATTTTTTTAATAACTTTTTCAAATCAACTTGGATTTTCATCAAACTATGTAGGTATCTTAGATATATATTAAGCTTACTGAATCCCATGTCATTTAGTTTTTTGTTGTATTGCTGTAAAATTTAAAAATTAAATTACTCTAGGTCAAAAAAGCTAGAATTTGCAGTTCGAACAAAATAGAGATAGTACACTTTAATTTTTTTAAAAACTTTTTCAAATCAACTTGAATGTTCTTCAAACTATGCGGCTATCTTACATATATATTAAGCTTACTGAATCCCATGTCAATTCGTTATTTGTTGTATTGCTGAAAAATTTAAGAATTTAAAGTTATCTTGGTATAAAAAAGCTAGGATTTGCAATTCGGACAAAATAGAGATAGTACACTTTAATTTTTTTAATAACTTTTTCAAATCAACTTGGATTTTCATCAAACTATGTAGGTATCTTAGATATATATTAAGCTTACTGAATCCCATGTCATTTAGTTTTTTGTTGTATTGCTGTAAAATTTTAAAATTAAATTACTCTAGGTCAAAAAAGCTAGAATTTGCAGTTCGAACAAAATGGACATAGTACACTTTATTTTTTTTAATAACTTTTTCAAATCAACTTGGATGTTCATCAAACGATGCAGCTATCTAACATATATATTAAGCTTAATGAATCCCATTTCATTTAGTTTTTTGTTGTATTGCTGTAAAATTTAAAAATTAAATTACTCTGGGTCAAAAAAGCTAGAATTTGCAGTTCGAACAAAATGGACATAGTACACTTTAATTTTTTTAATAACTTTTTCAAATCAACTTGGATGTTCATCAAACTATGCAGCAATCTTACATATATATTAAGCTTACTGAATCCCATGTCAATTTGTTATTTGTTGTATTGCTGTAAAATTTAAGAATTAAAGTTATCTTGGTATAAAAAAGCTAGGATTTGCAATTCGGACAAAATAGAGATAGTACACTTTAATTTTTTTAATAACTTTTTCAAATCAACTTGGATTTTCATCAAACTATGTAGGTATCTTAGATATATATTAAGCTTAATGAATCCAATGTCATTTAGTTTTTTGTTGTATTGCTGAAAATGAAAAATTTAAAAATTAAATTAATCTAGGTCAAAAAAGCTAGAATTTGCAATTCGGACAAAATAGAGATATTACACTTTAATTTTTTATTAACTTTTTCAAATCAACTTGGATTTTCATCAAACTATGTAGGTATCTTAGATATATATTAAGCTTACTGAATCCCATGTCATTTAGTTTTTTGTTGTATTGCTGTAAAATTTAAAAGTTAAATTACTCTAGGTCAAAAAAGCTAGAATTTGCAGTTCGAACAAAATAGAGATAGTACACTTTAATTTTTTTAATAACTTTTTCAAATCAACTTGGATGTTCTTCAAAGTATGCAGCTATCTTACATATATATTAAGCTTACTGAATCCCATGTCAATTTGTTATTTGTTGTATTGCTGTAAAATTTAAGAATTAAAGTTATCTTGGTATAAAAAAGCTAGGATTTGCAATTCGGACAAAATAGAGATAGTACACTTTAATTTTTTTAATAACTTTTTCAAATCAACTTGGATTTTCATCAAACTATGTAGGTATCTTAGATATATATTAAACTTAATGAATCCAATGTCATTTAGTTTTTTGTTGTATTGCTGAAAATGAAAAATTTAAAAATTAAATTAATCTAGGTCAAAAAAGCTAGAATTTGCAATTCGGACAAAATAGAGATATTACACTTTAATTTTTTTAATAACTTTTTCAAATCAACTTGGATTTTCATCAAACTATGTAGGTATCTTAGATATATATTAAGCTTACTGAATCCCATGTCATTGAGTTTTTTGTTGTATTGCTGTAAAATTTAAAAAATAAATTAATCTAGGTCAAAAAAGCTAGAATTTGCAGTTCGAACAAAATAGAGATAGTACACTTTAATTTTTTTAATAACTTTTTCAAATCAACTTGGATGTTCTTCAAACTATGCAGCTATCTTACATATATATTAAGCTTACTGAATCCCATGTCAATTAGTTATTTGTTGTATTGCTGTAAAATTTAAGAATTAAAGTTATCTTGGTATAAAAAAGCTAGGATTTGCAATTCGGACAAAATAGAGATAGTTAACCCTAACCCTAACCCTAACTTAATAACTTTTTCAAATCAACTTGGATTTTCATCAAACTATGTAGGTATCTTAGATATATATAAAGCTTACCGAATCCCATGTCATTTAGTTTTTTGTTGTATTGCTGAAAAATTTAAAAATTAAATTAATCTAGGTCAAAAAAGCTAGAATTTGCATTTCGAACAAAATGGACATAGTACACTTTAATTTTTTTAATAACTTTTTCAAATCAACTTGGATGTTCATCAAACTATGCAGCTATCTTACATATATAATAAGCTTACTGAATCCCATGTCAATTAGTTATTTGTTGTATTGCTGTAAAATAAAAGAATTAAGTTATCTTGGTATAAAAAAGCTAGGATTTGCAATTCGGACAAAATAGAGATAGTACACTTTAAATTTTTTAATAACTTTTTCAAATCAACTTGGATTTTCATCAAACTATGTAGGTATCTTAGATATATATTAAGCTTAATGAATCCAATGTCATTTCGTTTTTTGTTGTATTGCTGAAAATGAAAAATTTAAAAATTTAAAGTTATCTTGGTATAAAAAAGCTAGGATTTGCAATTGGGACAAAATAAAGATAGTACACTTTAAATTTTTTAATTACTTTTTCAAATCAACTTGAATTTTCATCAAACTATGTAGGTATCTTAGATATATATTAAGCTTACTGAATCCCATGTCATTGAGTTTTTTGTTGTATTGCTGAAAAATTTAAAAATTAAATTACTCTAGGTCAAAAAAGCTAGAATTTGCAGTTCGAACAAAATAGAGATAGTACACTTTAAATTTTTTAATAACTTTTTCAAATCAACTTGGATTTTCATCAAACTATGTAGGTATCTTAGATATATATTAAGCTTAATGAATCCAATGTCATTTAGTTTTTTGTTGTATTGCTGAAAATGAAAAATTTAAAAATTTAAAGTTATCTTGGTATAAAAAAGCTAGGATTTGCAATTCGGACAAAATAGAGATAGTACACTTTAATTTTTTTAATAACTTTTTCAAATCAACTTTGATTTTCATCAAACTATGTAGGTATCTTAGATATATATTAAGCTTAATGAATCCAATGTCATTTAGTTTTTTGTTGTATTGCTGTATCTTTTGTAAATTTTTTCATCCTTAGTGCCAAAAACAACGGAATGATAATGCTGTTGTATAATATTCTAACAGAATTTAACATTACAATTTTAGACAACATGTTTTGAATATAAATTAAAGAAAATAAATAGTTCACTTTTTATTGAGATCGATATAGATATTACTCACCTGACTCTTTTAAAGCTATTAATTTAGTAAAATTATTCATCCATATTGGCAAAAAGAACAGAATTTAAATGTCGTTGTATAATTTTTTAATAAAATAGAAAATATTAGCATCTTCATTGTATGCGACATCATTTGTTTGAATTTCTTTTCATTAATGTCTAACCATATATATCAAAAAGAAGATGTGGTATGATTGCCAATGAGACAACTGTCCACAAGAGACCAAAATGACACTAACATTAACAACTACAGGTCACTGTACAGCCTTCAACAATGAGCAAAGCCCATACTGCATAGTCAGATATAATAGGCCCAAATAAGACCATGTAACAAACCAATCTGAAGTTTAAAAAGTAATCAATTATCAGACCAGTTCAAAAATATATATAGAAACAAAAGAACTTTTGTCACTATTTAATACTTTTAGCAGAAATATAAGTAGCTTTAGACTACTGGAATTTTCATTTTTTGTAAAACATTTCATCTTTAGTACCAAAAATAACAGAATTATAAAGCCGTTGTATAATATTCTAACAGAATTAAACATTACAATTTTAGACTACATGTTTTGAAATAACTAAATATGAAACCAGTTCAAGAATATTAATAAAATAAAAGAAATAGTGTCACTTTTTATTGAGATCGATATAGATATTACTCACCTAACTCTTTTAAAGCTATCAATTAAGTAAAATTATTCCTCCGTATTGGCAAAAAGAACAGAATTTAATGTTGTTTAGTTTTCTAATAAAATTGAAAAAAATAGCATCTTTGTTTTATGCAATGTCAATTTTTTTTTCATTTCTTAACTTAGATTTCTTCTCATTAATGTCTAACAAACCAATCTGAAGTTTATAAAGTAATCAGTTATCAGAAACGTCAGGAATATATAGAAACAAAAGACATTTTACCACTATTTCATGCTTTTAGCATAAAAATAAGTAACTTACAGATGACTAGAACTTTCATGTTTTTTTAATTTTCATCCTTAGTGCTTCAATAACAGAATGATAATGCCGTTGTATAATATTCTAACAGAATTAAACATTTTTCTATAATGAGAGTGCAAGAATATTAATAAAATAAAAGAAGTAGTGTCTCTTTTAATTGAGATTGATATAATTATTACTCATCTGACTCTTCTTAAGCTATTGAATATAAAAAAAAACTTAATTTAGATGTTTTCATATAAAATTCTAATAAAATTGAGGAAAAAAAAATGCAATTCTAAACATACATTTATATTAATAAAATAAAAGAAGTGGCATCACTTTTTATTGTGATAGATATGAATATTACTAACTGAAATATTACTTATTTCCATTAATGGGACAACATATTTGCAATTGAAAACTAAAAATTCTTCACTTTCATGTGTAGCAAATCTGAGGTATAAAAATACTCAAATGTCAGGCCAGTACAAAAATATTGTAAAAAGGAAAATCACAAGTAAAATTACAATCATCTTTTATCATTTTGGACATCAATTTAGATTATAGACTCATAGAGCTCTTGTTTTTTTTTGTTTAACTATTCATCGTTACATAATTAAACATAATTAAGATGACGTTGTATAGGATTTTAAAACAAATGAAAATTTAGGCACTTCATTTGCATGTGGCAACTCATTTTGCCATTTAAAACTACCTTTTTTATATATATAAAATCTATTCAGTGGAATAAAAATACCCAAATATTAAGGCAGTAAAAAATAATAATAAAATAAAAGAAGTGTTGTCACTTTTTAATTGTTATGGATATGCATATTTCTAATAGTACACTTATAGAGCTATCAGTCTTGTAAAACTATTCCTCCTTAGAGAAAAAAAAAAAAGAACAGAACTTTTATGCAATTTTATTGAAAAAAGAAATATTGTCACTTTTTATCATTATCGACATAATTAATGCTAACATTTGACTTATAAAGCTCTTTATTTTTGTAAAACCACTCATCCTTATGGACATAAAGAACATAATTTAGATGCCCTTTGTATAATTTTCTAAAACAAATGAAAACTTGGCACTTTTTTTGTGTGTGGCAATAAATTTTGCAATTTTAAACTTAAATTTCTTTACCTTTATGTCTTAAAATCAATTCTGTGGAGTATGAATTACCAAAATATGATGGCAGTTCAACAATATTAATGAAATAAAAGAAACTTTAACTTTTTATTGTGATGGATATTCATATTAATAACTGCATCTTTTTGTAATGTCACATCATTTTTTTTTTTAATATTTTTTTCACATTTAGGTTTAACAGACCAATCTGAGGTTTAAAAAGTAATCAATTATCAGACCAGTACAAAGATATTAGTGAGAAAAAGAAATATTGTCACCTTTAATCATTATTGACAAAGTTAATGCTAACCTTATACTTATTCAGCTCTCTAGTTTTGTAAAACCACTCTTCCTTCAGAACAAAAAGAACATAATTTTTAGGCTTTTATATGATATACTGAAACAAATATACATATTGGCAACATTTTTTTTGTGTGGCATCAAAATTTGCAACTTTAGACTTAAATTTCTATACCTGTCTTAAAATCCATGTTGTTGAGTAAGAATTACCAAAATATTGTGGCAGTACAAGAATATAAAAATAAAGAAGTATCGTCACTTGTTATTGTTATTTATGTACACCCTACTCTTATACATCTCTCTTTTTTTGGTAAAACTATTCTTCCTTAGGGAGAAAAAGAACAGATTTGTAATGCTGTTGTATAGTATTTTAATAAAATGGAACATATGGCACCTTTGTTTTATGCAACAATAATTATTAAATTTCTAAACTTAAACTTCACATTTATGTCTACATAAATCAATCTAAGTTATGAAAAGTACCCAATTAGCAGACTAGTTCAAATTATATAAATAATCAAAGACATATTGTTATTATTTAACGCTATCAACATACATATATGTAACTATAGACTACTGTAAATTCAGAAATTAATGCGAGGTTTTTATTATTGCAAAAAATGCGACAGAGTTGTAAACGCAATAATTTAAACTCGCATTTTGAAATATCTTATATCAATTAAACAAGATTTTTCTCAAAATCGTATAAATTAAAATCGCATTTAAGTCTAAAATGACAAAATTGCCATGATAAATGCACGCAATGATTTCTGATTTTACAGTATTAGAATACTCAATTTTTGCAGAACTATTCATCCTTACTGACAAAAAGAACAGAATTTTAATGTTCTTGTAAAATATTCTAACAAAATTAAAAATATTGATATTTTTTTTATATTGTGAAACAACATGTTTTGCAATTTCGAAAGTAAATATTCTTCACTTTTATGTGTAAATTTCCAACATGAAGTATAAAAATGACTCAAATAACAGACCAGTACAAAAATATTAATGAAAAAAGGAAATATTGTCACTTTTAATCATTATCGACATGATGCTAACTCTAGACTTATACAGCTCTCTTTTTGTTGTTCATCCTTGAGAACAAAAAGAACATCATTTAAATGTTGTTGTATAATTTACCAGCAAGATTAGAAAAACATTTTGGCAAGTGACTTCAAATTATTCAATTGTAAACCTATTTTTTTTACCTATATTTTTAAAAATCATTTCTGTGAAAAAAAATAACCAAATATGAAGCAATTTCATGAATGTTAATAAAATAAACAAAAGTATTGTCACTTTTTATCCTGATTAATATAAATATTATATATATAATTGTCCCCTAAAAATGTGATCATATATTTTAAATGCTTTGTTTTAATATTTCAGACTTATAAGTGTGTCATCTGTACAAAGGATTTTAAATCCAGATATGCTCTACGACGACATGAGAGATTAGTGCATAAGGTAATTATATGGTACAAAATCTTTAAGCAGTATCAAACATGAGTTGATTTTATATAATTGTAATTTGTGTCATACAAATGTAACAGTGAAATGAAATTATATCATATAATTTGTTTCATACAAATGCAGAATGAGATTTCTGGTTTTATTATCGACAATGTTAATGAGAGATATCGTTCTGATTGCATCTGGGATATCTGCACCTATCTTTATCAACTGTTTATTCAAGTTCAATCATTTATCAAATTTCAATAATGGTTTAAATTTTATTCAGTTCTTCGACTATGGATTTTACCTTATTGTACAGAAACGAAAATATGTGATATACTATAAGTCATAAGTTAAAAAAAGTAGGGATCTGTAGACAATTGCATTGTGACAGTTGTTATCCATTCGTTTGATGTGTTTGAACTTTTGATTTTGCCATTTGATTTGGGACTTTCCTTTTTGAATTTTTTTCAGAGTTCAGTATTTTTGTGTTTTTACTTTTTAAACATTTCAAAATCGTATGTATTGGCGTGTTGTTGAACATTTGTTTTTGTAAGATTTTATTAGATATATTAATTGATTACCAATACAAGATATTTTAAGATAACAACTTATATTTCATTTTCATATTTATACAGGCTGGACCACCTTCAACTCCAGCAGTGTCACCTGCCCCAGCAGTGTCACCTGCCCCAGTGTCACCTGCCCCAGCAGTGTCACCTGCCCCAGCAGTGTCACCAACCCTAGCACCGTCACCAACTCCAGGTGCAGTTCAGATAGTAGACTTCAACGACATGTTAGTAATAGACACTCATTTAGATCTGCTGCAAATGGAGCCTTCAGTATTTCTTTTATTTTCAATCCCCCATATGTCTGAGGAGTAGGTCAAAATAACCACTAATACATAGTTTAAAAGGAACATTCTTTATCTTTGAAAAAATTACAATCTTTGTTTTTGTTAGTGTATACTTGTTAGAATGTTTGATGTAAAAATGTAAATATAATTTAACTGTAGATATATTTTTTTCAGTATTATTTTTATTTTCAAACCCCCATATTTCCGAGTAGTAGGTCAAAAAAATAACCACCAATGCATCAAATACAGTCTACCACTTTTTTTTTCGAGCTTAAGAGAAGTTTCCGTTGTAATTATATAGCAGACCAAGATAAACATATGAATCTTTAATTTCAATAATTTCATTACATAGTTTAAAAGGAACATTCTTATGAAACTTTCTCTTTGAAAAAATTACAATCTTTGTTTTTGTTAGTGTATACTTGTTAGAATGTTTGATGTAAAAATGTAAATATAATTTAACTGTAGATATATTTTTTCCAGTATTATTTTTATTTTCAAACCCCCATATTTCCGAGTAGAAGGTCAAAAAAATAACCACCAATGCATCAAATACAGTCTACCACTTTTTTTTTCGAGCTTAAGAGAAGTTTCCGTTATAATTACATAGCAGACCAAGATAAATATATGAATCTTTAATTTCATTACATAGTTTAAAAGGAACATTCTTATGAAACTTTCTCTTTGAAAAAATTACAATCTTTGTTTTTGTTAGTGTATACTTGTTAGAATGTTTGATGTAAAAATGTAAATATTATTTTTTTAGTGCTTGTTTTTTGGGTCTACTTTTTGTGCTATGTGAGTGTGGAGTAGTTTGTATGTGTTATTTATAAGGCATGAGTGTTTGTTTTGAAATGAAATGCAAGGTTTTTAGTGCTAACTGTATGAGAGTGTACGTTTTAGTGTTTACTTTTGTTGTATTTGTTAACTGCATACATACATGTATATTTTGTTGTGAATATCACCACAAATAAAAGATCCATTACTGTTTTGTTCTTATTTCTCCATGAACAATTCATTTATTTCCAGAGAAATAGATCATGAAAAAACACCTCAAAATCTAGCTCATGGTATTCTTTGTCTCTCTGTGTTGTTTCTTGTGTAGTAATTAGGTCTTTCCACTTTTCTGTGGAAAGACCTATTGTATTTGTTCTGATTATTATTATTATTATTAAGTCTTTCCACTTTTCTGTTTCAGTGGAAAGACTTATTGTTTTTGTTCTGATTATTAAGTCTTTCCACTTTTCTTTTCTGTGGAAAGACTTATTGTTTTTCTTCTGATTATTTTTTTTTTTCTTCCGCCTAATTTTGTTCTTGCGATAAATATTTGTTTCACAATATGTCGCTTAGATATTTGGTATATGATATTGAACAGTTTATGCGCTTTTGAAATTTACCCTGCGTAACCGAATACTTTTCTTTATAGGAGTTATCTCCCCAAACACTGTTTTCCTTGTGTTCACTACTCCTTCGCAACCGTAAAAGATTAAGACAAATTTATTTTACAAAATTGCTTGTTATATCCTTCACATGATTTGTCCTATTTTGACCGAAGCGATATGAACGCTCCATATGAAAGTTATTTCCCCTTATGCATTTAATATAAGTGATATGCATTTCTATCTTGTAAACCATAAGTGATAGAGACCTAGGATCTTTTGATTTGAGGTCCTTGGTCCAAAAAAATGAAAATTAGGTCAAGGTCAAAGGTGAAGGTCATATTCTAATATTTTAATTTGGCTCATTTCCACTCATTTCCAGAAACCGTATAAGATATCGACAAATTATTTTTTCTAAATTGTTTGTTGTGACATGTAGTAACACGTAAATTTTGATTGCAAGGGTACGTTGAACGTAAATGTGAGTTTTCTCCCCTCTGTTATTAAAAAATAGGCGTATGGTGATATAACTCATAAACCAAATAAAATTAAGACCTATGGTCTTTTGATTTGAGGTCCTTGGTTTATGACCTTGAAATTGTTGTCCATGAAACTTTGGTGAATTGTTTATATCTATTGATGTAAGCTCCCTTTCAATTCTTATAAATTTCAGATTTTAAGTTTTGGATTTATGGGGCTTTATTCATAAAAAAAAGGGGTATTTTCAACACTTCGGACAATAACTCAAAAAGGCTTTCACCAATGTCCATGAAACTGGTGAATTGTTTATATCTATTGATGTAAGCTCCCTTTCAATTTTTATAAATTTCTGATTTTACATTTCTGTGTTATGAATTTTTATGCTTAAAAAAGGGGTGATTTTCCAATTTTGGGACAATAACTAACACTTTCACAAAATTTTATGCAACTTTGATGAATTGTTTATATCTATTGACATAAGCTCCCTTTCCATTTTTATAAATTTTAGATTTTACGTTTTCTTAAGTTATGAATTTTTATACTTAAAAAAGGGGGATTTTATGAAACTTTGGTGAATATATTAATGTAACATCCCTTTTGATTTGTATATATATTTCTAGTTGATCATATAAATTCATTTAAAGCATAAAAGACAAGTTAAAAGAGCAGCGGGCGTATCATGCGCTAAAGCGCAGCCCTTTATTTATTATTATTATTATTTATTTTTTTTTCCGCCAAATTTTGTTCTTGCGATAAATATTTGTTTCGCAATATGTCGCTTAGATATTTCTAATATGGTATCGTATAGTTTATGCGCTTTTAAATTTCACCCTGCTAAGGGGAACCATTTACTTTGTAAGAGTTATCTCCCTATTCACTGTTTATCATCTGTGTGCATCTCCTTCGTAACAAAAAAAGATAGCAACAAAATTCCTTTTACATATTGTTCGTTACATCCTCAGGAATTTTTGGCTAATTTGGATCAAAGAGATTCGATGACATTTTATAGGAGTTATCTACCTTTACAAAATAAATTTGTCGGTATCTCATGTCATTTTGTGTTATGTTGTATTGCTGTCAAATTTAAGAATTTCATTATTCTAGGTAAAAAAAGCTAGGATTTGCAATTCAGACAAAATAGAGATAGTACACTTTGATTTTTTTTACAACTTTTTTAAATCAACTTGGATTTTCATCAAACTATGCAGCTATCTTAGATATCTATAAGGCTTACTGAATCCACTGTCATTTTGTTTTTTGTTATATTGCTGTCAAATTTTAGAATTAAATTATCTTGGTAAAAAAAAAGCTAGAATTTGCAGGTCGGACAAAATAGAGATAGTACACTAATTTTTTTAATAACTTTTTCCAATCAGATTGGATTTTCATCAAACTATGCAGCTATTTCAGATATATACTAAGCTTACTGAATCCCAGGTCATTTTGTTTTTTGTTGTATTGCTGTAAAATTTAAGAATCGAAAGATGTTTTTTAAATTTTTGTTTTTCGGTCAGTGTTTTACGTTAGGGTCAAGGTTACATGTTAGGGTTAGCTTCAGGGAAGTAACTTTGACGGGGGTAAGTGAGGTGACCTTTTTCAATTCTGCGAATGTTTGCCCTTTTTGTGACTGCGCATGCGTCAGAAATTTCAAAGTACAGAGTATGAAAAGTGCCTTTGACTTCAATCTTAAAACAGGTGTAGAATAGATTTGAGTAGAGATATTTTCTTAAAGTTAACTGTTCCGAAAAGATGAAAAGGCGATCTAGAGGATGGAAACTTATTGGTTTTACTAAAGTGTACGCCGCACTTTCCGACCTCTCTGAAGAAACGTTTGTATTATTATTCTTTTTTGGTCAAGGTTTTAGGTTAGGATCAAGGTTATATGTTAGGGTTAGGTTCATGTTACTTTCAACTCTGCGAATGTTTGCCCTTTTTGTGACTGCGCATGCGTCAGAAATTTCCAAAATATTTCTAGGTACAGAGTATGAAAAGTGCCTTTGACTTCAATCTTCAAACAGGTGTAGAATTGATTCGAGTAGAGATACTTTCTTAAAGTTAACTGTTCCGAAAAGATGAAAAAGGAATCTAGAGGATGGAAGCTTATTGCATTGACTTAAGTGTACGGCCGCACTTTCCGACTTGTCTGAAGACACGTTTCTGGTTGTTTTTTTTTTTTTTTTTTTTTGTCAGTGTTTGGGTTTGGGTCAAGGTAAGTGTTAATGTTAGGTTCAAGGTAGTAATTTCGACGAGGAAAGTGGACTTTGACGAGGGTAAGTGAGGTGCACTTTTTCACCTTTTCGAATGTTTGCCCTTTTTGTGACTGCGCATGCGTCAGAAATTTCCAAAATATTTTTAGGTACAGAGTATGAAAAGTGCCTTTGACTTCAATCTTCAAATAGGTGTAGAATGGATTCGAATAGAGATATTTTCTAAAAGTTAACTGTTCTGAAAAGATGAAAAGGCGATCTAGAGGATGTCAACTTATTGGTTTTACTGCAGTGTATGGCCGCACTTTCCGACCTCTCTGAGGAAACGTTTGTATTATATTTTTTTTGGTCAGGGTTTTAGGTTAGGGTTAAGTGTTAGGGTTAGGTTCAGAGAAGTAACTTTGACAAGGGTAAGTGAGGTGCCCTTTTCAACTCTGCGAATGTTTGCCCTTTTTGTGACTGCGCATGCGTCAGAAATTTCCAAAATATTTCTAGGTACAGAGTATGAAAAGTGCCTTTGATTTCAATCTTCAAACAGGTGTAGAATTGATTCGAATAGAGATATTTTCTTAAAGTTAACTGTTCCGAAAAGATGAAAAGGCAATCTAAAGGATGGCAGCTTATTGGATTGACAGAAGTGTACGGACGCACTTTCCGACCTCTCAGAAGACACGTTTCTGTTTTTTTTGTTTTTTTTTGTCAGTGTTTGGATTAGGATCTAGGTAAGTGTTGGGGTTAGGTTCAAGGTAGTAATTTTGACGAGGGCAGTGGACTTTGACGAGGGTTTTTGAGGTGCACTTTTTCATCTGTTCGAATGTTTGCCCTTTTAGTGAGTACGCCTGCGTCAGAAATTTCCAAAAATAAATATCTATGTACAGAGTATGAAAAGTGCCTTTGACTTCAATCTTTACACAGGTGTAGAATTGATTCGAATAGAGATATTTTCTTAAAGTTAACTGTTCTGAAAAGATGAAAAGGCGATCTAGAGGATGGAAACTTATTGGTTTTACTGAAGTGTACGGCCGCATTTTCCGACCTCTCCGAAGAAACGTTTGTATTATATTTTTTTTTGGTCAGGGTTTTAGGTTAGAGTCAAGGTTAAGTGTTAGGGTTAGTTTCAGGGAAGTAACTTTGACAAGGGTAAGTGAGGTGCCCTTTTTCAACTCTGCGAATATTTGCCCTTTTTGTGACTACGCATGCGTCAGAAATTTCCAAAATATTTCTAGGTACAGAGTATGAAAAGTGCCTTTGACTTCAATCTTCAAATAGGTGTAGAATGGATTCGAATAGAGATATTTTCTAAAAGTTAACTGTTCCGAAAAGATGAAAAGGCGATCTAGAGGATGGAAACTTATTGGTTTTACTAAAGTGTACGCCGCACTTTCCGACCTCTCTGAAGAAACGTTTGTATTATTATTCTTTTTTGGTCAAGGTTTTAGGTTAGGGTCAAGGTTATATGTTAGGGTTAGGTTCATGTTACTTTCAACTCTGCGAATGTTTGCCCTTTTTGTGACTGCGCATGCGTCAGAAATTTCCAAAATATTTCTAGGTACAGAGTATGAAAAGTGCCTTTGACTTCAATCTTCAAACAGGTGTAGAATTGATTCGAGTAGAGATACTTTCTTAAAGTTAACTGTTCCGAAAAGATGAAAAAGGAATCTAGAGGATGGAAGCTTATTGCATTGACTTAAGTGTACGGCCGCACTTTCCGACTTGTCTGAAGACACGTTTCTGGTTGTTTTTTTTTTTTTTTTTTTTTGTCAGTGTTTGGGTTTGGGTCAAGGTAAGTGTTAATGTTAGGTTCAAGGTAGTAATTTCGACGAGGAAAGTGGACTTTGACGAGGGTAAGTGAGGTGCACTTTTTCACCTTTTCGAATGTTTGCCCTTTTTGTGACTGCGCATGCGTCAGAAATTTCCAAAATATTTTTAGGTACAGAGTATGAAAAGTGCCTTTGACTTCAATCTTCAAATAGGTGTAGAATGGATTCGAATAGAGATATTTTCTAAAAGTTAACTGTTCTGAAAAGATGAAAAGGCGATCTAGAGGATGTAAACTTATTGGTTTTACTGCAGTGTATGGCCGCACTTTCCGACCTCTCTGAGGAAACGTTTGTATTATATTTTTTTTGGTCAGGGTTTTAGGTTAGGGTTAAGTGTTAGGGTTAGGTTCAGGGAAGTAACTTTGACAAGGGTAAGTGAGGTGCCCTTTTCAACTCTGCGAATGTTTGCCCTTTTTGTGGCTACGCATGCGTCAGAAATTTCCAAAATATTTCTAGGTACAGAGTATGAAAAGTGCCTTTGATTTCAATCTTCAAACAGGTGTAGAATTGATTCGAATAGAGATATTTTCTTAAAGTTAACTGTTCCGAAAAGATGAAAAAGGCAATCTAAAGGATGGCAGCTTATTGGATTGACAGAAGTGTACGGACGCACTTTCCGACCTCTCAGAAGACACGTTTCTGTTTTTTTTGTTTTTTTTTGTCAGTGTTTGGATTAGGATCTAGGTAAGTGTTGGGGTTAGGTTCAAGGTAGTAATTTTGACGAGGGCAGTGGACTTTGACGAGGGTTTTTGAGGTGCACTTTTTCATCTGTTCGAATGTTTGCCCTTTTTGTGAGTACGCCTGCGTCAGAAATTTCCAAAAAAAAATATCTATGTACAGAGTATGAAAAGTGCCTTTGACTTCAATTTTCACACAGGTGTAGAATTGATTCGAATAGAGATATTTTCTTAAAGTTAACTGTTCTGAAAAGATGAAAAGGCGATCTAGAGGATGGAAACTTATTGGTTTTACTGAAGTGTACGGCCGCACTTTCCGACCTCTCTGAAGAAACGTTTGTATATATTTTTTTTGGTCAGGGTTTTAGGTTAGGGTCAAGGTTAAGTGTTAGGGTTAGGTTCAGGGAAGTAACTTTGACAAGGGTAAGTGAGGTGCCCTTTTTCAACTCTGCGAATATTTGCCCTTTTTGTGGCTACGCATGCGTCAGAAATTTCCAAAATATTTCTAGGTACAGAGTATGAAAAGTGCCTTTGACTTCAATCTTCAAACAGGTGTAGAATTGATTCGAGTAGAGATATTTTCTTAAAGTTAACTGTTCCGAAATGATGAAAAGGCAATCTAGAGGATAGAAGCTTATTGGATTGACTGGAGCGTATGGCCGCACTTTCCGACCTCTCTGAAGACACGTTTCTGTTTTTTTTGTCAGTGTTTGGATGAGGGTCAAGGTAAGTGTTAGGGTTAGGTTCAAGGTAGTAATTTTGACGAGGGCAGTGGACTTTGACGAGGGTTTTTGAGGTGCACTTTTTCATCTGTTCGAATGTTTGCCCTTTTTGTGAGTACGCCTGCGTCAGAAATTTCCAAAAATAAATATCTATGTACAGAGTATGAAAACCTTTTTTTATATTTCTTTATTTTAGAGGTAAGCTTCTGGCCAAGTGTCACTGATTCTGTCGCAAATCATTTACTTCAATAACCAATCAATTGTATTCTGAAAGAAGTTGATTTGTTTTCTGTACGAATACATGAAATATTTCTCACTGAACGTTATGTTTGCAATCGATGTTCAAATACAAATCTACAGTATCTATATGAAAGAGACTTAATAATATATTTTTTTTATTATTATTCTACACATGCATATTTGAAGGATCGAAATAATCAGTTCTACAAATGGGTGTTATTTTTAAAGACTTGAAACTTTACAATTATCAAGTGAATCCATGAAATTTTTATCGACGCACCAAACTTTCATCGTGCATAGCTCATTTTCCGATTTAACGATCTTCTTACTTGTTCATTACATTCTAAAATTAAAATCCTTCACAAATTGCAAAAACTTGTATTCTCTAGATCGCCTTTTCATCTTTTCAGAACAGTTAACTTTAAGAAAATATCTCTATTCGAATCCATTCTACACCTGTGTGAAAATTGAAGTCAAAGGCACTTTTCATACTCTGTACATAGATATTTTTTTTTTGAAATTTCTGACGCAGGCGTACTCACAAAAAGGGCAAACATTCGAACAGATGAAAAAGTGCACCTCAAAAACCCTCGTCAAAGTCCACTGCCCTCGTCAAAATTACTACCTTGAACCTAACCACAACACTAACCTAGATCCTAATCCAAACACTGACAAAAAAAACCCAAAAAAAAACAGAAACGTGTCTTCTGAGAGGTCGGAAAGTGCGTCCGTACACTTCAGTCAATCCAATACGCTGCCATCCTTTAGATTGCCTTTTCATCTATTCGGAACAGTTAACTTTAAGAAAATATCTCTACTCGAATCAATTCTACATCTGTTTGAAGATTGAAATCAAAGGCACTTTTCATACTCTGTACCTAGAAATATTTTGGAAATTTCTGACCCATGCGCAGTCACAAAAAGGGCAAACATTCGCAGAGTTGAAAAAGGGCACCTCACTTACCCTTGTCAAAGTTACTTCCCTGAACCTAACCCTAACACTTAACCTTGACCCTAACCTAAAACCCTGACAAAAAAAAATATCATACAAACGTTTCCTCAGAGAGGTCGGAAACTGCGGCCATACACTTCAGTAAAACCAATAAGTTTCCATCCTCTAGATCGCCTTTTCATCTTTTCAGAACAGTTAACTTTAAGAAAATATCTCTATTCGAATCAATTCTACACCTGTGTAAAGATTGAAGTCAAAGGCACTTTTCATACTCTGTACATAGATATTTATTTTTGGAAATTTCTGACGCAGGCGTAGTCACAAAAAGGGCAAACATTCGAAAAGATGAAAAAGTGCACCTCGAAAACCCTCGTCAAAGTCCACTGCCCTCGTCAAAATTACTACCTTGAACTTAACCCTAACACTTACCTTGACCCTAATCCAAACACTGACAAAAAAAAAACCAGAAACGTGTCTTAGAGAGGTCGGAAAGTGCGGCCGTACACTCCAGTCAATCCAATAAGCTTCTATCCTCTAGATTGCCTTTTCATCATTTCGGAACAGTTAATTTTAAGAAAATATCTCTACTCGAATCAATTCTACACCTGTTTGAAGATTGAAGTCAAAGGCACTTTTCATACTCTGTACCTAGAAATATTTTGGAAATTTCTGACGCATGCGTAGTCACAAAAAGGGCAAATATTCGCAGAGTTGAAAAAGGGCACCTCACTTACCCTTGTCAAAGTTACTTCCCTGAACCTAACCCTAACACTTAACCTTGACCCTAACCTAAAACCCTGACCAAAAAAAAATATAATACAAACGTTTCTTCGGAGAGGTCGGAAAATGCGGCCGTACACTTCAGTAAAACCAATAAGTTTCCATCCTCTAGATCGCCTTTTCATCTTTTCAGAACAGTTAACTTTAAGAAAATATCTCTATTCGAATCAATTCTACACCTGTGTAAAGATTGAAGTCAAAGGCACTTTTCATACTCTGTACATAGATATTTATTTTTGGAAATTTCTGACGCAGGCGTACTCACAAAAAGGGCAAACATTCGAACAGATGAAAAAGTGCACCTCAAAAACCCTCGTCAAAGTCCACTGCCCTCGTCAAAATTACTACCTTGAACCTAACCCCAACACTTACCTAGATCCTAATCCAAACACTGACAAAAAAAAACAAAAAAAAAGAAACGTGTCTTCTGAGAGGTCGGAAAGTGCGTCCGTACACTTCTGTCAATCCAATAAGCTGCCATCCTTTAGATTGCCTTTTCATCTTTTCGGAACAGTTAACTTTAAGAAAATATCTCTATTCGAATCAATTCTACACCTGTTTGAAGATTGAAATCAAAGGCACTTTTCATACTCTGTACCTAGAAATATTTTGGAAATTTCTGACGCATGCGCAGTCACAAAAAGGGCAAACATTCGCAGAGTTGAAAAGGGCACCTCACTTACCCTTGTCAAAGTTACTTCCCTGAACCTAACCCTAACACTTAACCCTAACCTAAAACCCTGACCAAAAAAAATATAATACAAACGTTTCCTCAGAGAGGTCGGAAAGTGCGGCCATACACTGCAGTAAAACCAATAAGTTTACATCCTCTAGATCGCCTTTTCATCTTTTCAGAACAGTTAACTTTTAGAAAATATCTCTATTCGAATCCATTCTACACCTATTTGAAGATTGAAGTCAAAGGCACTTTTCATACTCTGTACCTAAAAATATTTTGGAAATTTCTGACGCATGCGCAGTCACAAAAAGGGCAAACATTCGAAAAGGTGAAAAAGTGCACCTCACTTACCCTCGTCAAAGTCCACTTTCCTCGTCGAAATTACTACCTTGAACCTAACATTAACACTTACCTTGACCCAAACCCAAACACTGACAAAAAAAAAAAAAAAAAAAAAAACACCAGAAACGTGTCTTCAGACAAGTCGGAAAGTGCGGCCGTACACTTAAGTCAATGCAATAAGCTTCCATCCTCTAGATTCCTTTTTCATCTTTTCGGAACAGTTAACTTTAAGAAAGTATCTCTACTCGAATCAATTCTACACCTGTTTGAAGATTGAAGTCAAAGGCACTTTTCATACTCTGTACCTAGAAATATTTTGGAAATTTTTGACGCATGCGCAGTCACAAAAAGGGCAAACATTCGCAGAGTTGAAAGTAACATGAACCTAACCCTAACATATAACCTTGACCCTAACCTAAAACCTTGACCAAAAAAGAATAATAATACAAACGTTTCTTCAGAGAGGTCGGAAAGTGCGGCGTACACTTTAGTAAAACCAATAAGTTTCCATCCTCTAGATCGCCTTTGCATCTTTTCGGAACAGTTAACTTTAAGAAAATATCTCTACTCAAATCTATTCTACACCTGTTTTAAGATTGAAGTCAAAGGCACTTTTCATACTCTGTACTTTGAAATTTCTGACGCATGCGCAGTCACAAAAAGGGCAAACATTCGCAGAATTGAAAAAGGTCACCTCACTTACCCCCGTCAAAGTTACTTCCCTGAAGCTAACCCTAACATGTAACCTTGACCCTAACGTAAAACACTGACCGAAAAACAAAAATTTAAAAAACATCTTTCGATTCTTAAATTTTACAGCAATACAACAAAAAACAAAATGACCTGGGATTCAGTAAACTTAGTATATATCTGAAATAGCTGCATAGTTTGATGAAAATCCAATCTGATTGGAAAAAGTTATTAAAAAAATTAGTGTACTATCTCTATTTTGTCCGACCTGCAAATTCTAGCTTTTTTTTTACCAAGATAATTTAATTCTAAAATTTGACAGCAATATAACAAAAAACAAAATGACAGTGGATTCAGTAAGCCTTATAGATATCTAAGATAGCTGCATAGTTTGATGAAAATCCAAGTTGATTTAAAAAAGTTGTAAACAAAATCAAAGTGTACTATCTCTATTTTGTCTGAATTGCAAATCCTAGCTTTTTTTACCTAGAATAATGAAATTCTTAAATTTGACAGCAATACAACATAACACAAAATGACATGAGATACCGACAAATTTATTTTGTAAAGGTAGATAACTCCTATAAAATGTCATCGAATCTCTTTGATCCAAATTAGCCAAAAATTCCTGAGGATGTAACGAACAATATGTAAAAGGAATTTTGTTGCTATCTTTTTTTGTTACGAAGGAGATGCACACAGATGATAAACAGGGAATAGGGAGATAACTCTTACAAAGTAAATGGTTCCCCTTAGCAGGGTGAAATTTAAAAGCGCATAAACTATACGATACCATATTAGAAATATCTAAGCGACATATTGCGAAACAAATATTTATCGCAAGAACAAAATTTGGCGGAAAAAAAAATAAATAATAATAATAATAAATAAAGAGCTGCGCTTTAGCGCATGATACGCCCGCTGCTCTTTTAACTTGTCTTTTATGCTTTAAATGAATTTATATGATCAACTAGAAATATATATACAAATCAAAAGGGATGTTACATTAATATATTCACCAAAGTTTCATAAAATCCCCCTTTTTTAAGTATAAAAATTCATAACTTAAGAAAACGTAAAATCTAAAATTTATAAAAATGGAAAGGGAGCTTATGTCAATAGATATAAACAATTCATCAAAATTGCATAAAATTTTGTGAAAGTGTTAGTTATTGTCCCAAAATTGGAAAATCACCCCTTTTTTAAGCATAAAAATTCATAACACAGAAATGTAAAATCAGAAATTTATAAAAATTGAAAGGGAGCTTACATCAATAGATATAAACAATTCACCAGTTTCATGGACATTGGTGAAAGCCTTTTTGAGTTATTGTCCGAAGTGTTGAAAATACCCCTTTTTTTTATGAATAAAGCCCCATAAATCCAAAACTTAAAATCTGAAATTTATAAGAATTGAAAGGGAGCTTACATCAATAGATATAAACAATTCACCAAAGTTTCATGGACAACAATTTCAAGGTCATAAACCAAGGACCTCAAATCAAAAGACCATAGGTCTTAATTTTATTTGGTTAATGAGTTATATCACCATACGCATATTTTTTAATAACAGAGGGGAGAAAACTCACATTTACGTTCAACGTACCCTTGCAATCAAAATTTACGTGTTACTACATGTCACAACAAACAATTTAGAAAAAATAATTTGTCGATATCTTATACGGTTTCTGGAAATGAGTGGAAATGAGCCAAATTAAAATATTAGAATATGACCTTCACCTTTGACCTTGACCTAATTTTCATTTTTTTGGACCAAGGACCTCAAATCAAAAGATCCTAGGTCTCTATCACTTATGGTTTACAAGATAGAAATGCATATCACTTATATTAAATGCATAAGGGGAAATAACTTTCATATGGAGCGTTCATATCGCTTCGGTCAAAATAGGACAAATCATGTGAAGGATATAACAAGCAATTTTGTAAAATAAATTTGTCTTAATCTTTTACGGTTGCGAAGGAGTAGTGAACACAAGGAAAACAGTGTTTGGGGAGATAACTCCTATAAAGAAAAGTATTCGGTTACGCAGGGTAAATTTCAAAAGCGCATAAACTGTTCAATATCATATACCAAATATCTAAGCGACATATTGTGAAACAAATATTTATCGCAAGAACAAAATTAGGCGGAAGAAAAAAAAAAATAATCAGAAGAAAAACAATAAGTCTTTCCACAGAAAAGAAAAGTGGAAAGACTTAATAATCAGAACAAAAACAATAAGTCTTTCCACTGAAACAGAAAAGTGGAAAGACTTAATAATAATAATAATAATCAGAACAAATACAATAGGTCTTTCCACAGAAAAGTGGAAAGACCTAATTACTACACAAGAAACAACACAGAGAGACAAAGAATACCATGAGCTAGATTTTGAGGTGTTTTTTCATGATCTATTTCTCTGGAAATAAATGAATTGTTCATGGAGAAATAAGAACAAAACAGTAATGGATCTTTTATTTGTGGTGATATTCACAACAAAATATACATGTATGTATGCAGTTAACAAATACAACAAAAGTAAACACTAAAACGTACACTCTCATACAGTTAGCACTAAAAACCTTGCATTTCATTTCAAAACAAACACTCATGCCTTATAAATAACACATACAAACTACTCCACACTCACATAGCACAAAAAGTAGACCCAAAAAACAAGCACTAAAAAAATAATATTTACATTTTTACATCAAACATTCTAACAAGTATACACTAACAAAAACAAAGATTGTAATTTTTTCAAAGAGAAAGTTTCATAAGAATGTTCCTTTTAAACTATGTAATGAAATTAAAGATTCATATATTTATCTTGGTCTGCTATGTAATTATAACGGAAACTTCTCTTAAGCTCGAAAAAAAAAGTGGTAGACTGTATTTGATGCATTGGTGGTTATTTTTTTGACCTTCTACTCGGAAATATGGGGGTTTGAAAATAAAAATAATACTGGAAAAAATATATCTACAGTTAAATTATATTTACATTTTTACATCAAACATTCTAACAAGTATACACTAACAAAAACAAAGATTGTAATTTTTTCAAAGAGAAAGTTTCATAAGAATGTTCCTTTTAAACTATGTAATGAAATTATTGAAATTAAAGATTCATATGTTTATCTTGGTCTGCTATATAATTACAACGGAAACTTCTCTTAAGCTCGAAAAAAAAAGTGGTAGACTGTATTTGATGCATTGGTGGTTATTTTTTTGACCTACTACTCGGAAATATGGGGGTTTGAAAATAAAAATAATACTGAAAAAAATATATCTACAGTTAAATTATATTTACATTTTTACATCAAACATTCTAACAAGTATACACTAACAAAAACAAAGATTGTAATTTTTTCAAAGATAAAGAATGTTCCTTTTAAACTATGTATTAGTGGTTATTTTGACCTACTCCTCAGACATATGGGGGATTGAAAATAAAAGAAATACTGAAGGCTCCATTTGCAGCAGATCTAAATGAGTGTCTATTACTAACATGTCGTTGAAGTCTACTATCTGAACTGCACCTGGAGTTGGTGACGGTGCTAGGGTTGGTGACACTGCTGGGGCAGGTGACACTGCTGGGGCAGGTGACACTGGGGCAGGTGACACTGCTGGGGCAGGTGACACTGCTGGAGTTGAAGGTGGTCCAGCCTGTATAAATATGAAAATGAAATATAAGTTGTTATCTTAAAATATCTTGTATTGGTAATCAATTAATATATCTAATAAAATCTTACAAAAACAAATGTTCAACAACACGCCAATACATACGATTTTGAAATGTTTAAAAAGTAAAAACACAAAAATACTGAACTCTGAAAAAAATTCAAAAAGGAAAGTCCCAAATCAAATGGCAAAATCAAAAGTTCAAACACATCAAACGAATGGATAACAACTGTCACAATGCAATTGTCTACAGATCCCTACTTTTTTTAACTTATGACTTATAGTATATCACATATTTTCGTTTCTGTACAATAAGGTAAAATCCATAGTCGAAGAACTGAATAAAATTTAAACCATTATTGAAATTTGATAAATGATTGAACTTGAATAAACAGTTGATAAAGATAGGTGCAGATATCCCAGATGCAATCAGAACGATATCTCTCATTAACATTGTCGATAATAAAACCAGAAATCTCATTCTGCATTTGTATGAAACAAATTATATGATATAATTTCATTTCACTGTTACATTTGTATGACACAAATTACAATTATATAAAATCAACTCATGTTTGATACTGCTTAAAGATTTTGTACCATATAATTACCTTATGCACTAATCTCTCATGTCGTCGTAGAGCATATCTGGATTTAAAATCCTTTGTACAGATGACACACTTATAAGTCTGAAATATTAAAACAAAGCATTTAAAATATATGATCACATTTTTAGGGGACAATTATATATATAATATTTATATTAATCAGGATAAAAAGTGACAATACTTTTGTTTATTTTATTAACATTCATGAAATTGCTTCATATTTGGTTATTTTTTTTCACAGAAATGATTTTTAAAAATATAGGTAAAAAAAATAGGTTTACAATTGAATAATTTGAAGTCACTTGCCAAAATGTTTTTCTAATCTTGCTGGTTAATTATACAACAACATTTAAATGATGTTCTTTTTGTTCTCAAGGATGAACAACAAAAAGAGAGCTGTATAAGTCTAGAGTTAGCATCATGTCGATAATGATTAAAAGTGACAATATTTCCTTTTTTCATTAATATTTTTGTACTGGTCTGTTATTTGAGTCATTTTTATACTTCATGTTGGAAATTTACACATAAAAGTGAAGAATATTTACTTTCGAAATTGCAAAACATGTTGTTTCACAATATAAAAAAAATATCAATATTTTTAATTTTGTTAGAATATTTTACAAGAACATTAAAATTCTGTTCTTTTTGTCAGTAAGGATGAATAGTTCTGCAAAAATTGAGTATTCTAATACTGTAAAATCAGAAATCATTGCGTGCATTTATCATGGCAATTTTGTCATTTTAGACTTAAATGCGATTTTAATTTATACGATTTTGAGAAAAATCTTGTTTAATTGATATAAGATATTTCAAAATGCGAGTTTAAATTATTGCGTTTACAACTCTGTCGCATTTTTTGCAATAATAAAAACCTCGCATTAATTTCTGAATTTACAGTAGTCTATAGTTACATATATGTATGTTGATAGCGTTAAATAATAACAATATGTCTTTGATTATTTATATAATTTGAACTAGTCTGCTAATTGGGTACTTTTCATAACTTAGATTGATTTATGTAGACATAAATGTGAAGTTTAAGTTTAGAAATTTAATAATTATTGTTGCATAAAACAAAGGTGCCATATGTTCCATTTTATTAAAATACTATACAACAGCATTACAAATCTGTTCTTTTTCTCCCTAAGGAAGAATAGTTTTACCAAAAAAAGAGAGATGTATAAGAGTAGGGTGTACATAAATAACAATAACAAGTGACGATACTTCTTTTTTTTTATATTCTTGTACTGCCACAATATTTTGGTAATTCTTACTCAACAACATGGATTTTAAGACAGGTATAGAAATTTAAGTCTAAAGTTGCAAATTTTGATGCCACACAAAAAAAATGTTGCCAATATGTATATTTGTTTCAGTATATCATATAAAAGCCTAAAAATTATGTTCTTTTTGTTCTGAAGGAAGAGTGGTTTTACAAAACTAGAGAGCTGAATAAGTATAAGGTTAGCATTAACTTTGTCAATAATGATTAAAGGTGACAATATTTCTTTTTCTCACTAATATCTTTGTACTGGTCTGATAATTGATTACTTTTTAAACCTCAGATTGGTCTGTTAAACCTAAATGTGAAAAAAATATTAAAAAAAAAAATGATGTGACATTACAAAAAGATGCAGTTATTAATATGAATATCCATCACAATAAAAAGTTAAAGTTTCTTTTATTTCATTAATATTGTTGAACTGCCATCATATTTTGGTAATTCATACTCCACAGAATTGATTTTAAGACATAAAGGTAAAGAAATTTAAGTTTAAAATTGCAAAATTTATTGCCACACACAAAAAAAGTGCCAAGTTTTCATTTGTTTTAGAAAATTATACAAAGGGCATCTAAATTATGTTCTTTATGTCCATAAGGATGAGTGGTTTTACAAAAATAAAGAGCTTTATAAGTCAAATGTTAGCATTAATTATGTCGATAATGATAAAAAGTGACAATATTTCTTTTTTCAATAAAATTGCATAAAAGTTCTGTTCTTTTTTTTTTCTCTAAGGAGGAATAGTTTTACAAGACTGATAGCTCTATAAGTGTACTATTAGAAATATGCATATCCATAACAATTAAAAAGTGACAATACTTCTTTTATTTTATTATTATTTTTTACTGCCTTAATATTTGGGTATTTTTATTCCACTGAATAGATTTTATATATATAAAAAAGGTAGTTTTAAATGGCAAAATGAGTTGCCACATGCAAATGAAGTGCCTAAATTTTCATTTGTTTTAAAATCCTATACAACGTCATCTTAATTATGTTTAATTATGTAACGATGAATAGTTAAACAAAAAAAACAAGAGCTCTATGAGTCTATAATCTAAATTGATGTCCAAAATGATAAAAGATGATTGTAATTTTACTTGTGATTTTCCTTTTTACAATATTTTTGTACTGGCCTGACATTTGAGTATTTTTATACCTCAGATTTGCTACACATGAAAGTGAAGAATTTTTAGTTTTCAATTGCAAATATGTTGTCCCATTAATGGAAATAAGTAATATTTCAGTTAGTAATATTCATATCTATCACAATAAAAAGTGATGCCACTTCTTTTATTTTATTAATATAAATGTATGTTTAGAATTGCATTTTTTTTCCCTCAATTTTATTAGAATTTTATATGAAAACATCTAAATTAAGTTTTTTTTATATTCAATAGCTTAAGAAGAGTCAGATGAGTAATAATTATATCAATCTCAATTAAAAGAGACACTACTTCTTTTATTTTATTAATATTCTTGCACTCTCATTATAGAAAAATGTTTAATTCTGTTAGAATATTATACAACGGCATTATCATTCTGTTATTGAAGCACTAAGGATGAAAATTAAAAAAAAATGAAAGTTCTAGTCATCTGTAAGTTACTTATTTTTATGCTAAAAGCATGAAATAGTGGTAAAATGTCTTTTGTTTCTATATATTCCTGACGTTTCTGATAACTGATTACTTTATAAACTTCAGATTGGTTTGTTAGACATTAATGAGAAGAAATCTAAGTTAAGAAATGAAAAAAAAATTGACATTGCATAAAACAAAGATGCTATTTTTTTCAATTTTATTAGAAAACTAAACAACATTAAATTCTGTTCTTTTTGCCAATACGGAGGAATAATTTTACTTAATTGATAGCTTTAAAAGAGTTAGGTGAGTAATATCTATATCGATCTCAATAAAAAGTGACACTATTTCTTTTATTTTATTAATATTCTTGAACTGGTTTCATATTTAGTTATTTCAAAACATGTAGTCTAAAATTGTAATGTTTAATTCTGTAAGAATATTATACAACGGCTTTATAATTCTGTTATTTTTGGTACTAAAGATGAAATGTTTTACAAAAAATGAAAATTCCAGTAGTCTAAAGCTACTTATATTTCTGCTAAAAGTATTAAATAGTGACAAAAGTTCTTTTGTTTCTATATATATTTTTGAACTGGTCTGATAATTGATTACTTTTTAAACTTCAGATTGGTTTGTTACATGGTCTTATTTGGGCCTATTATATCTGACTATGCAGTATGGGCTTTGCTCATTGTTGAAGGCTGTACAGTGACCTGTAGTTGTTAATGTTAGTGTCATTTTGGTCTCTTGTGGACAGTTGTCTCATTGGCAATCATACCACATCTTCTTTTTGATATATATGGTTAGACATTAATGAAAAGAAATTCAAACAAATGATGTCGCATACAATGAAGATGCTAATATTTTCTATTTTATTAAAAAATTATACAACGACATTTAAATTCTGTTCTTTTTGCCAATACGGATGAATAATTTTACTAAATTAATAGCTTTAAAAGAGTCAGGTGAGTAATATCTATATCGATCTCAATAAAAAGTGAACTATTTATTTTCTTTAATTTATATTCAAAACATGTTGTCTAAAATTGTAATGTTAAATTCTGTTAGAATATTATACAACAGCATTATCATTCCGTTGTTTTTGGCACTAAGGATGAAAAAATTTACAAAAGATACAGCAATACAACAAAAAACTAAATGACATTGGATTCATTAAGCTTAATATATATCTAAGATACCTACATAGTTTGATGAAAATCAAAGTTGATTTGAAAAAGTTATTAAAAAAATTAAAGTGTACTATCTCTATTTTGTCCGAATTGCAAATCCTAGCTTTTTTATACCAAGATAACTTTAAATTTTTAAATTTTTCATTTTCAGCAATACAACAAAAAACTAAATGACATTGGATTCATTAAGCTTAATATATATCTAAGATACCTACATAGTTTGATGAAAATCCAAGTTGATTTGAAAAAGTTATTAAAAAATTTAAAGTGTACTATCTCTATTTTGTTCGAACTGCAAATTCTAGCTTTTTTGACCTAGAGTAATTTAATTTTTAAATTTTTCAGCAATACAACAAAAAACTCAATGACATGGGATTCAGTAAGCTTAATATATATCTAAGATACCTACATAGTTTGATGAAAATTCAAGTTGATTTGAAAAAGTAATTAAAAAATTTAAAGTGTACTATCTTTATTTTGTCCGAATTGCAAATCCTAGCTTTTTTATACGAAGATAACTTTAAATTTTTAAATTTTTCATTTTCAGCAATACAACAAAAAACGAAATGACATTGGATTCATTAAGCTTAATATATATCTAAGATACCTACATAGTTTGATGAAAATCCAAGTTGATTTGAAAAAGTTATTAAAAAATTTAAAGTGTACTATCTCTATTTTGTCCGAATTGCAAATCCTAGCTTTTTTATACCAAGATTACTTAATTCTTTAATTTTACAGCAATACAACAAATAACTAATTGACATGGGATTCAGTAAGCTTAATATATATGTAAGATAGCTGCATAGTTTGATGAACATCCAAGTTGATTTGAAAAAGTTATTAAAAAAATTAAAGTGTACTATGTCCATTTTGTTCGAAATGCAAATTCTAGCTTTTTTGACCTAGATTAATTTAATTTTTAAATTTTTCAGCAATACAACAAAAAACTAAATGACATGGGATTCGGTAAGCTTTATATATATCTAAGATACCTACATAGTTTGATGAAAATCCAAGTTGATTTGAAAAAGTTATTAAGTTAGGGTTAGGGTTAGGGTTAACTATCTCTATTTTGTCCGAATTGCAAATCCTAGCTTTTTTATACCAAGATAACTTTAATTCTTAAATTTTACAGCAATACAACAAATAACTAATTGACATGGGATTCAGTAAGCTTAATATATATGTAAGATAGCTGCATAGTTTGAAGAACATCCAAGTTGATTTGAAAAAGTTATTAAAAAAATTAAAGTGTACTATCTCTATTTTGTTCGAACTGCAAATTCTAGCTTTTTTGACCTAGATTAATTTATTTTTTAAATTTTACAGCAATACAACAAAAAACTCAATGACATGGGATTCAGTAAGCTTAATATATATCTAAGATACCTACATAGTTTGATGAAAATCCAAGTTGATTTGAAAAAGTTATTAAAAAAATTAAAGTGTAATATCTCTATTTTGTCTGAATTGCAAATTCTAGCTTTTTTGACCTAGATTAATTTAATTTTTAAATTTTTCATTTTCAGCAATACAACAAAAAACTAAATGACATTGGATTCATTAAGCTTAATATATCTAAGATACCTACATAGTTTGATGAAAATCCAAGTTGATTTGAAAAAGTTATTAAACAAATTAAGGTGTACTATCTCTATTTTGTCCGAATTGCAAATCCTAGCTTTTTTATACCAAGATAACTTTAAATTCTTAAATTTTTCAGCAATACAACAAATAACGAATTGACATGGGATTCAGTAAGCGTAATATATATGTAAGATAGCCGCATAGTTTGAAGAACATTCAAGTTGATTTGAAAAAGTTATTAAAAAAATTAAAGTGTACTATCTCTATTTTGTTCGAACTGCAAATTCTAGCTTTTTTGACCTAGAGTAATTTAATTTTTAAATTTTTCAGCAATACAACAAAAAACTAAATGACATGGGATTCAGTAAGCTTAATATATATCTAAGATACCTACATAGTTTGATGAAAATTCAAGTTGATTTGAAAAAGTAATTAAAAAATGAAAGTGTACTATCTCTATTTTGTCCGAATTGCAAATCCTAGCTTTTTTATACCAAGATAACTTCAATTCTTAAATTTTACAGCAATACAACAAATAACTAATTGACATGGGATTCAGTAAGCTTAATATATATGTAAGATAGCTGCATACTTTGAAGAACATCCAAGTTGATTTGAAAAAGTTATTAAAAAAATTAAAGTGTACTATCTCTATTTTGTTCGAACTGCAAATTCTAGCTTTTTTGACCTAGAGTAATTTAACTTTTAAATTTTACAGCAATACAACAAAAAACTAAATGACATGGGATTCAGTAAGCTTAATATATATCTAAGATACCTACATAGTTTGATGAAAATCCAAGTTGATTTGAAAAAGTTAATAAAAAATAAGTGTAATATCTCTATTTTGTCCGAATTGCAAATTCTAGCTTTTTTGACCTAGATTAATTTAATTTTTAAATTTTTCATTTTCAGCAATACAACAAAAAACTAAATGACATTGGATTCATTAAGCTTAATATATATCTAAGATACCTACATAGTTTGATGAAAATCCAAGTTGATTTGAAAAAGTTATTAAACAAATTAAGGTGTACTATCTCTATTTTGTCCGAATTGCAAATCCTAGCTTTTTTATACCAAGATAACTTTAAATTCTTAAATTTTTCAGCAATACAACAAATAACGAATTGACATGGGATTCAGTAAGCTTAATATATATGTAAGATAGCCGCATAGTTTGAAGAACATTCAAGTTGATTTGAAAAAGTTATTAAAAAAATTAAAGTGTACTATCTCTATTTTGTTCGAACTGCAAATTCTAGCTTTTTTGACCTAGAGTAATTTAATTTTTAAATTTTTCAGCAATACAACAAAAAACTAAATGACATGGGATTCAGTTAGCTTAATATATATCTAAGATACCTACATAGTTTGATGAAAATTCAAGTTGATTTGAAAAAGTAATTAAAAAAATGAAAGTGTACTATCTCTATTTTGTCCGAATTGCAAATCCTAGCTTTTTTATACCAAGATAACTTCAATTCTTAAATTTTACAGCAATACAACAAATAACTAATTGACATGGGATTCAGTAAGCTTAATATATATGTAAGATAGCTGCATACTTTGAAGAACATCCAAGTTGATTTGAAAAAGTTATTAAAAAAATTAAAGTGTACTATCTCTATTTTGTTCGAACTGCAAATTCTAGCTTTTTTGACCTAGAGTAATTTAACTTTTAAATTTTACAGCAATACAACAAAAAACTAAATGACATGGGATTCAGTAAGCTTAATATATATCTAAGATACCTACATAGTTTGATGAAAATCCAAGTTGATTTGAAAAAGTTAATAAAAAATAAGTGTAATATCTCTATTTTGTCCGAATTGCAAATTCTAGCTTTTTTGACCTAGATTAATTTAATTTTTAAATTTTTCATTTTCAGCAATACAACAAAAAACTAAATGACATTGGATTCATTAAGCTTAATATATATCTAAGATACCTACATAGTTTGATGAAAATCCAAGTTGATTTGAAAAAGTTATTAAAAAAATTAAAGTGTACTATCTCTATTTTGTCCGAATTGCAAATCCTAGCTTTTTTATACCAAGATAACTTTAATTCTTAAATTTTACAGCAATACAACAAATAACAAATTGACATGGGATTCAGTAAGCTTAATATATATGTAAGATTGCTGCATAGTTTGATGAACATCCAAGTTGATTTGAAAAAGTTATTAAAAAAATTAAAGTGTACTATGTCCATTTTGTTCGAACTGCAAATTCTAGCTTTTTTGACCCAGAGTAATTTAATTTTTAAATTTTACAGCAATACAACAAAAAACTAAATGAAATGGGATTCATTAAGCTGAATATATATGTTAGATAGCTGCATAGTTTGATGAACATCCAAGTTGATTTGAAAAAGTTATTAAAAAAAATAAAGTGTACTATATCCATTTTGTTCGAACTGCAAATTCTAGCTTTTTTGACCCAGAGTAATTTAATTTTAAAATTTTACAGCAATACAACAAAAAACTAAATGACATGGGATTCAGTCAGCTTAATATATATCTAAGATACCTACATAGTTTGATGAAAATCCAAGTTGATTTGAAAAAGTTATTAAAAAAATTAAAGTGTACTATCTCTATTTTGTCCGAATTGTAAATCCTAGCTTTTTTATACCAAGATAACTTTAAATTCTTAAATTTTTCAGCAATACAACAAATAACTAATTGACATGGGATTCAGTAAGCTTAATATATATGTAAGATAGCTGCATAGTTTGATGAACATCCAAGTTGATTTGAAAAAGTAATTAAAAAAATTAAAGTGTACTATCTCTATTTTGTTCGAACTGCAAATTCTAGCTTTTTTGACCTAGATTAATTTAATTTTTAAATTTTTCATTTTCAGCAATACAACAAAAAACTAAATGACATTGGATTCATTAAGCTTAATATATATCTAAGATACCTACATAGTTTGATGAAAATCCAAGTTGATTTGAAAAAGTTATTAAAAAAATTAAAGTGTACTATCTCTATTTTGTCCGAATTGCAAATCCTAGCTTTTTTATACCAAGATAACTTTAATTCTTAAATTTTACAGCAATACAACAAATAACAAATTGACATGGGATTCAGTAAGCTTAATATATATGTAAGATTGCTGCATAGTTTGATGAACATCCAAGTTGATTTGAAAAAGTTATTAAAAAAATTAAAGTGTACTATGTCCATTTTGTTCGAACTGCAAATTCTAGCTTTTTTGACCCAGAGTAATTTAATTTTTAAATTTTACAGCAATACAACAAAAAACTAAATGAAATGGGATTCATTAAGCTGAATATATATGTTAGATAGCTGCATAGTTTGATGAACATCCAAGTTGATTTGAAAAAGTTATTAAAAAAAATAAAGTGTACTATATCCATTTTGTTCGAACTGCAAATTCTAGCTTTTTTGACCCAGAGTAATTTAATTTTAAAATTTTACAGCAATACAACAAAAAACTAAATGACATGGGATTCAGTCAGCTTAATATATATCTAAGATACCTACATAGTTTGATGAAAATCCAAGTTGATTTGAAAAAGTTATTAAAAAAATTAAAGCGTACTATCTCTATTTTGTCCGAATTGTAAATCCTAGCTTTTTTATACCAAGATAACTTTAAATTCTTAAATTTTTCAGCAATACAACAAAAAACTAAATGACATGGGATTCAGTAAGCTTAATATATATCTAAGATACCTACATAGTTTGATGAAAATTCAAGTTGATTTGAAAAAGTAATTAAAAAATTTAAAGTGTACTATCTCTATTTTGTCCGAATTGCAAATCCTAGCTTTTTTATACCAAGATAACTTTAAATTTTTAAATTTTTCATTTTCAGCAATACAACAAAAAACGAAATGACATTGGATTCATTAAGCTTAATATATTTCTAAGATACCTACATAGTTTGATGAAAATCCAAGTTGATTTGAAAAAGTTATTAAACAATTTAAAGTGTACTATCTCTATTTTGTCCGAATTGCAAATCCTAGCTTTTTTATACCAAGATTACTTAATTCTTTAATTTTACAGCAATACAACAAATAACTAATTGACATGGGATTCAGTAAGCTTAATATATATGTAAGATAGCTGCATAGTTGATGAACATCCAAGTTGATTTGAAAAAGTTATTAAAAAAATTAAAGTGTACTATGTCCATTTTGTTCGAAATGCAAATTCTAGCTTTTTTGACCTAGATTAATTTAATTTTAAAATTTTTCAGCAATACAACAAAAAACTAAATGACATGGGATTCGGTAAGCTTTATATATATCTAAGATACCTACATAGTTTGATGAAAATCCAAGTTGATTTGAAAAAGTTATTAAAAAAATTAAAGTGTACTATCTCTATTTAGTTCGAACTGCAAATTCTAGCTTTTTTGACCTAGATTAATTTATTTTTTAAATTTTACAGCAATACAACAAAAAACTCAATGACATGGGATTCAGTAAGCTTAATATATATCTAAGATACCTACATAGTTTGATGAAAATCCAAGTTGATTTGAAAAAGTCATTAAAAAAATTAAAGTGTACTATGTCCATTTTGTTCGAAATGCAAATTCTAGCTTTTTTGACCTAGATTAATTTAATTTAAAAAATTTTCAGCAATACAACAAAAAACTAAATAACATGGGATTCGGTAAGCTTTATATATATCTAAGATACCTACATAGTTTGATGAAAATCCAAGTTGATTTGAAAAAGTTATTAAGTTAGGGTTAGGGTTAGGGTAACTATCTCTATTTTGTCCGAATTGCAAATCCTAGCTTTTTTATACCAAGATAACTTTAATTCTTAAATTTTACAGCAATACAACAAATAACTAATTGACATGGGATTCAGTAAGCTTAATATATATGTAAGATAGCTGCATAGTTTGAAGAACATCCAAGTTGATTTGAAAAAGTTATTAAAAAAATTAAAGTGTACTATCTCTATTTAGTTCGAACTGCAAATTCTAGCTTTTTTGACCTAGATTAATTTATTTTTTAAATTTTACAGCAATACAACAAAAAACTCAATGACATGGGATTCAGTAAGCTTAATATATATCTAAGATACCTACATAGTTTGATGAAAATCCAAGTTGATTTGAAAAAGTTATTAAAAAAATTAAAGTGTAATATCTCTATTTAGTCCGAATTGCAAATTCTAGCTTTTTTGACCTAGATTAATTTAATTTTTAAATTTTTCATTTTCAGCAATACAACAAAAAACTAAATGACATTGGATTCATTAAGCTTAATATATATCTAAGATACCTACATAGTTTGATGAAAATCCAAGTTGATTTGAAAAAGTTATTAAACAAATTAAAGTGTACTATCTCTATTTTGTCCGAATTGCAAATCCTAGCTTTTTTATACCAAGATAACTTTAAATTCTTAAATTTTTCAGCAATACAACAAATAACGAATTGACATGGGATTCAGTAAGCTTAATATATATGTAAGATAGCCGCATAGTTTGAAGAACATTCAAGTTGATTTGAAAAAGTTATTAAAAAAATTAAAGTGTACTATCTCTATTTTGTTCGAACTGCAAATTCTAGCTTTTTTGACCTAGAGTAATTTAATTTTTAAATTTTTCAGCAATACAACAAAAAACTAAATGACATGGGATTCAGTAAGCTTAATATATATCTAAGATACCTACATAGTTTGATGAAAATTCAAGTTGATTTGAAAAAGTAATTAAAAAAATGAAAGTGTACTATCTCTATTTTGTCCGAATTGCAAATCCTAGCTTTTTTATACCAAGATAACTTCAATTCTTAAATTTTACAGCAATACAACAAATAACTAATTGACATGGGATTCAGTAAGCTTAATATATATGTAAGATTGCTGCATACTTTGAAGAACATCCAAGTTGATTTGAAAAAGTTATTAAAAAAATTAAAGTGTACTATCTCTATTTTGTTCGAACTGCAAATTCTAGCTTTTTTTACCTAGATTAATTTAATTTTTAAATTTTACAGCAAAACAACAAAAAACTCAATGACATGGGATTCAGTAAGCTTAATATATATCTAAGATACCTACATAGTTTGATGAAAATCCAAGTTGATTTGAAAAAGTTATTAAAAAAATTAAAGTGTACTATGTCCATTTTGTTCGAACTGCAAATTCTAGCTTTTTTGACCTAGAGTAATTTAACTTTGAAATTTTTCATTTTCAGCAATACAACAAAAAACTAAATGACATTGGATTCATTAAGTTTAATATATATCTAAGATACCTACATAGTTTGATGAAAATCCAAGTTGATTTGAAAAAGTTATTAAAAAAATTAACGTGTACTATCTCTATTTTGTCCGAATTGCAAAGCCTAGCTTTTTTATACCAAGATAACTTTAATTTTTAAATTTTACAGCAATACAACAAAAAACTAATTGACATGGGATTCAGTAAGCTGAATATATATGTTAGATAGCTGCATAGTTTGATGAACATCCAAGTTGATTTGAAAAAGTTATTAAAAAAATTAAAGTGTACTATGTCCATTTTGTTCGAACTGCAAATTCTAGCTTTTTTGACCTAGAGTAATTTAACTTTTAAATTTTACAGCAATACAACAAAAAACTAAATGACATGGGATTCAGTAAGCTTAATATATATCTAAGATACCTACATAGTTTGATGAAAATCCAAGTTGATTTGAAAAAGTTAATAAAAAATTAAAGTGTACTATCTCTATTTTGTTCGAACTGCAAATTCTAGCTTTTTTATACCAAGATAACTTCAATTCTTAAATTTTACAGCAATACAACAAATAACTAATTGACATGGGATTCAGTAAGCTTAATATATATGTAAGATAGCTGCATACTTTGAAGAACATTCAAGTTGATTTGAAAAAGTTATTAAAAAAATTAAAGTGTACTATCTCTATTTTGTTCGAACTGCAAATTCTAGCTTTTTTGACCTAGATTAATTTAATTTTTAAATTTTACAGCAATACAACAAAAAACTAAATGACATGGGATTCAGTAAGCTTAATATATATCTAAGATACCTACATAGTTTGATGAAAATCCAAGTTGATTTGAAAAAGTTATTAAAAAAATTAAAGTGTAATATCTCTATTTTGTCCGAATTGCAAATCCTACCTTTTTTATACCAAGATAACTTTAATTCTTAAATTTTACAGCATTACAACAAATAACAAATTGACATGGGATTCAGTAAAACTATATATATGTAAGATTGCTGCATAGTTTGATGAACATCCAAGTTGATTTGAAAAAGTTATTAAAAAAATTAAAGTGTACTATGTCCATTTTGTTCGAACTGCAAATTCTAGCTTTTTTGACCCAGAGTAATTTAATTTTTAAATTTTACAGCAATACAACATAAAACTAAATGACATGGGATTCATTAAGCTTAATAAATATCTAAGATACCTACATAGTTTGATGAAAATCCAAGTTGATTTGAAAAAGTTATTAAAAAAATTCAAGTGTACTATTTCTATTTTGTCCGAATTGCAAATCCTAGCTTTTTTATACCAAGATAACTTTAATTCTTAAATTTTACAGCAATACAACAAAAAAACTAATTGACATGGGATTCAGTAAGCTTAATATAAATGTAAGGTAGCTGCATAGTTTGATGAACATTCAAGTTGATTTGAAAAAGTTATTAAAAAAATTAAAGTGTACTATCTCTATTTTGTTCGAACTGCAAATTCTAGCTTTTTTTACCTAGATTAATTTAATTTTTAAATTTTTCAGCAATAAAAAAAAACAACTAAATGACATGGGATTCAGTAAGCTTAATATATATCTAAGATACTTACATAGTTTGATGAAAATCCAAGTTGATTTGAAAAAGTTATTAAAAAAATTAAAGTGTACTATCTCTATTTTGTTCAAACTGCAAATTCTAGCTTTTTTGACCTAGATTAATTTAATTTTTAAATTTTTCATTTTCAGCAATACAACAAAAAACTAAATGACATTGGATTCATTAAGCTTAATATATATGTAAGATACCTACATAGTTTGATGAAAATCCAAGCTGATTTGAAAAAGTTATTAAAAAAATTAAAGTGTAATATCTCTATTTTGTCCGAATTGCAAATCCTACCTTTTTTATACCAAGATAACTTTAATTCTTAAATTTTACAGCAATACAACAAATAACTAATTGACATGGGATTCAGTAAGCTTAGGTTTGCTTACTATTTTAATAGCTTAAGAGTAGAATAATATTGTAAATGAGTGGAAAACTGGTTTTCTAAATCTTAATCACAAAACACGACACAATTGGTAAATACAAAACTTACAATATGTTTATATTGCAGGTGTTTTAATTATAATTATAAATTATAATAAATTATAAATTAAAAAATCATTAAATTATAATCCTGGTACCTATTGATACCTATTTTAATATTATTATTTTTTTATATAAACACACCTGTTGGTGACCTTCTGCTGTTGTTTTTTTAATTGTCGGGTTGTTCTCTTTGACACATTCCCCATTTCCATTCTCAATTTTACATAATATTTTAAATATATAATATAGTATAGTTACAATAATGAAAAGTTTACCTTATCCATAGCTATTCTTTAATTCTTTTTTATTTTTCATATTAAAATGAACATTTTATATATATGCTTATGTGTTTATTTAACCTAATGAGTATGAGTATGAGTATGAGTTCTTCAACTCAAATAGCCCTTTTATCTCTTGATTAGCCATTTACAATCACAAAGATGCACAAATTACTTATCAAAACAAATAATCACTTAAAAGAATTTAATTATATTCCCTTTAATTTCATATGTTTTATTTTTAATCCAAATAATTATCTACCTTGATTTTTCATTCTTTTTGTGATTGTTTATGGCTAATTAAGAGATAAAAGGACCTTTGAGTAAATAAATTCACACTCATACTAATTGGGTTAAAATAACACATTTGAATATTTAAAAAAAGTTAATTATTATATGAAACAAAAGAATTAAAGAATAGATCTATACATTTTTTAACTGGTCTAATAATTGATTACTTTCTAACTTCAGATTGGTTTGTTAGACATAAATGAGAAGAAATTTAAGTTCAGAAATTAATATATTGATGTGGCATAAAAAATACATGCTAATATTTTCTATTTTATTAGAAAATTATACAAAGACATTACAATTCTGTTTTTTTTTGGAAAATACAGAGGAATACTTTTACAAAATTGAAAGTTTTACAAGAGTCAGGTGTGTATGATTTACATTGACCTCAATGAAAGTGACACTTCTTTTATTTTATTAATATTCTTGTCAAATCAAAAAACAAGAATTTGATGTTCCAACTAACCCATATAGTACACTTAAAAATTTAATTGATAACTTTTTTTAACAACCCTTTGATTTAAATCAAATTATACATCTCATGTAGTTTGTGTATTGCCTCAATTCAAAAATAAAAATAATCGTTGTCATAAAACCTAGAATTTGCATTTCAGATTGATTAAGATAGTAAATGTAGTACAATCTCCTGTCAATGCAAGAATTTAAATAATCTTGGTAAAAAAAATTTGCTGTCCGACTCAATTTTTTAGAAATAAATTGAGAATGGAAATGGGGAATGTGTCAAAGAGACAACAACCCGACCAAATAAAAAACAACAGCAGAAGGTCACCAACAGGTCTTCAATGTAGCGAGAAATTCCCGCACCCGGAGGCGTCCTTCAGCTGGCCCATAAACAAATATATACTAGTTCAGTGATAATGAACGCCATACTAATTTCCAAATTGTACACAAGAAACTAATATAAAAATAATACAAGACTAACAAAGGCCAGAGGCTCCTGACTTGGGACAGGCGCAAAAATGCGGCGGGGTTAAACATGTTTGTGAGATCTCAACCCTCCCTCTATACCTCTAACCAATGTAGAAAAATAAACGCATAACAATACGCACATTAAAATTCAGTTCAAGAGAAGTCCGAGTCTGATGTCAGAAGATGTAACCAAAGACTTTTTTTTAAATTACCTTGGATTTTCATCAAACTATCCAGCTTACTGAGTTATTTATTTATCTAACTAAATCCTAAGTAACAAGGCAGTTTCAGATATTGTTGTCAAATTCAAAATTAAAATAATTTTCGTCAAAAAATCTTGAATTTCCATTCGGACTAAATTCAGATAGTATACTTTAATTTTCTTAATAAGTTTTTCAAACCAACTTGGATTTTCATTAAACTATACAGTTATGTCAGTAATACATTGACCCTACTTAATCCCAAGTTATTATCCAGTTCAGTTTATTGCTGTCAAATTCAAAAGGGCAAATAATCTTCGTCAAAAAAGCTCTAATTTGCACTTCAGACTAAATTCAGAAAGTAAACTTTAATTTTATTTATAACTTTTCCAAACAACTCTTGATTTTCATAAAATTACACATCTATCTTATTTATATATTGATCTTACTGAATCCAAGGTGTTTATGCATTTGATCTGAGTTTCACAGTCAATCACATGTATGATTTTGCATATTTTCAACTTCAAACTGTTTTTTTTTTTTGGTTTCTCTGCCTTTAAATTTCATACTGGTCTACCCAAATGTTTTACTCTTTTAAATCTTCTGCGTCTCCCTAGACCTCTTCCAAAAATGCTACCTTTCTTGTATTTGCTTCCCATTTTATTTTATATATATATTGTTGCAATTCAATCTGTTTCAGTGTTTCTTTCTGCTATCCTTTGACTTTTGTTTTATATGTTCCTCTAATAAAACTGATAAATTTTATATCTTTCAATGTAAACCATTCTTACCTACATATATGTGCCTCAAAATCATTATTTTTTTAAATAAAATTAGTTATTATTCAATATTTATATTGAAACATTGCCTACCGGAAATGCATGTGTGCAGAGAAAATCATTCCACAAACATGGTTGATTTTTTATCCCTTGTACTTACAAACAGCCTCCGATCGATCATTAATGATGTTATTTGTTTGTTTTTATCAATGATAATCACATAATCTTACCTAAAAATGTTCACCGATTGTCCATAAAAAGTATTAAAACTGTTTTTTTACATCTTCCTGATCTTTGATCAACTTGTAACTTGTATTCCAGAACTTCCTCCAATAAAGGAGCACCTCAATCAATGAGTTTCCACCACCAGTTCAAAAGTACATATATCTGAAAGATTAAAATATAAAAGTCACACAGGTAGACATCAATCATCATTTAAAGGAATATTAAAAGTGTTTTGTTTATACATATGTATCGGCATAAAAATATGAGCTAATTCAATGTCCTGAAATTTAAAATTTAAAATATTTCCTCGATATTTACAGTTTATTTTCATGTGTATATATATATATGATCAGCAGAAATCGTTCTTCTGCATGTTTGCTGGTTTTACTTAAGATAGTTAACTTTTATCTGTATAACGCAGTGTAGTGTGGCCACGTACCCACACTTACTGCTTCATAGGACTTTATTGGGCTGAGTTGTAGTAAGTTTCAGTAAAGTGTGGCCAGATCCAGGCTTACTCTGTGATAAATGATGACATATATTTAGCCTGAGGAAACCCTCTGGCGAGTTCCTTAGATGTCACCTATAAGTGCATGTTAAAGGAAGGGATGGGATCCCACTAACATGTTTAACCCCGCCACATTATTTATGTATGTGCCTGTTCCAAGTCAGGAGCCTGTAATTCAGTGGTTGTTTATGTGTTAAATATTTGTTTTTTCGTTCATATTTTTATACAAATAAGGTCGTTAGTTTTCTCGTTTTAATTTGTTTTACATTTCCATATCGGGGCCTTTTATAGCTGACTATGTTCATTGTTAAAGGTCGTACGGTGACCTATAGTTGTTAATGTCTGTGTCATGTTGGTCTCTTGTGGATAGTTGTGTCATTGGCAATCATATTTATACCACACCTTCTTTTTAAGTACACATGCAAAAAATATCGAAATAGAACAGCACAGACTGATATTGGACATACTGTTATGCCTAAGGGTAGGATTTAAGATTGGTAGGTTTTTATGTATCATGTTTCATTCTTTTCTTGTGTTGATCAGAGAATTCATTTCTACTTTCACTTTCATTTTCGTGTTCCAGAACTCTGAGCTGCACTGTTATATTTATGAACGGACTATGCATATGAACACTTTATATTTCAGGTATCGCGGCCGTATTGTATTGTATGTATTATATTATTGTTTATGGGAAATATTGATAGATCATAGGACAGGGTTCGTTCTCACTGTTTGACCAGAGGGGTACTTTGACAGGATCCCAGCTTTAGTTTGACCCGTATATCACTTGTCCCTTTTGCTCACCTGTTTTATTCAATCATGTTAAGGGTCTTTAATGTAACCAAGATACGTTTCCACTAAGGGTTATTCTTGATAAGCCCATACCTCCCCTTTTCCCTCGACAGTTGTGTATTTCTATTTGTTTTTGCGCCATGTTCTATAGTATTGCCCTGGGAACTTCCGGTTTTAAGGACCAATCGGAATGGACAGAGATAACATAGTTTCCAGAACCCGGTATCATGTATATTTAGAATTAAAACCAATCGCTACGTTAATTGAGGGTGGTACTGAACACGGAAAATGTGAAATAAAAATCGCAAAAACGTAGCACGAAAAATAAAAATTGGGAAAAATGAAGCACGAGAAATTAAATCGTAAATATTCAGAAAAAAAGTACCAGCAGTTATTACTAAGACGTTCTTGAAGACCATGTAGACATTATTAATCACTGTTGTTAATATGGACATACAGACCTTGTGGTCATCTTTAACCGTCTGCTACTCACATCTGATTTGAAAAAAAAAATATTATCATGATGGACTTTATTACATGTATAGCAATTGCAGTTCGGACGAAATAGAGACAGTACACTTTAATTTTTGGCAGTGTCTGCGCGTACCCGCATGCGGGTACGAATAGTCAAATTGCCGTTCTAGTCTGCGCGTACCCACATCCGGTTTTCTAATAAAATGCCATTGGATCGAGTATAAAATGTGAAATATCTACGGAAATTATCGATAGAATGGGGAAGAACGAGTGAAAAGTATGAAAAATAATATTTTCAAATTGTATTTATTAAATAATGATACATAGAAATCATTGCAAAATTAAATGCACAATGATGGAAAATAGTCCCTGTAAAAGAAAAACATGATAGAAAGTAATACTATTATAAAATTTTAATGCAAATTTAAAGAATATTTTTTTTATAAATTAAAAATATACCCATATGATATTTTGAATTAATCTTTAAGTAAAATATAACACAGAAACTAAAATTTTGAAATATATAAAACTACTAAAATTAAAGCATGAGTTTATTAAAATTTAAATTTAAAGAAGCAAGTAATAATGAATAATGAAACGTGAACGTAGGCTGGCAACATTTGAAATGTGCAGCCCGGGGTTGAAATCTGTGCCAAAACAATCATATGTTACAAATCTTAATTAGTGACATGAATCTATTGTAATTGGTTTAAATTGATATTATAACTTGCTTCTTTAATTTTTATAAACTCCAGCTTTAATTTTAGTAGTTTTATTTTTCTTTTTTTTTCTTTTCAGGGACTGTACAGTTTAATTTTCCATCATTGTGCTTTTAATTTTAAATAATAAATATAATTTGAAAATATTATTTTTTCATATTCTTCACTCGTTCTACACGAAATTCCCATACTATCAATAATTTTCGTACATATTTCACGTTTCATTCCCGATTCGATGGCATTTTATTAGAAAACCGGATGTGGGTACGCGCAGCCTAGAACGGCAATTTGACTATTCGTACCCGCATGCGGGTGAGCGCAGACACTGCCTTAATTTTTTTAATAACTTTTTCAAACCAACTTGGATTTTCATCAAACTATGTAGCTATCTTACATATATATTAAGATTACTGAATCCCAGGTCACTTTATTTTTTGTTTTATTGCTGTCAAATTTTAGAATTAAATTAATCTAGGTAAAAAAAAGCTAGATTTTGCAGTTAGGACGGAAATAGAGACAGTACACTTTAATTTTTTTAATAACTTTTTCAAAACAACTTGGATTTTCATCAAACTATGTAGCTATCTTACATATATATTAGGATTACTGAATCCCAGGTCATTTTATTTTTTGTTGTATTGCTGTCAAATTCAAGAATTAATTTAATCGAGGTAAAAAAGTTAGAATTTGCAGTTCGGACGAAATAGAGACATTACACTTTAATTTTTTTAATAACTTTTTCAAATCAACATGGATTTTCATCAAACTATACAGCTATCTTACATATATATTAAGGTTACTGAATCCCAGGTCATTTTATTTTTTGTTGTATTGCTGTCAAATTCAAGAATTAATTCAATCTAGGTAAAAAAAAAGCTATAATTTGCAGTTCGGACGAAATAGAGATGGTACACTTTAATTTTTTTAATAACTTTTTCAAAACAACTTGGATTTTCATCAAACTATGTAGCTATCTTACATATATATTAGGCTTACTGAATCCCAGGTCATTTTATTTTTTGTTGTATTGCTGTCAAATTCAAGAATTAATTTAATCGAGGTAAAAAAAGTTAGAATTTGCAGTTCGGACGAAATAGAGACATTACACTTTAATTTTTTTAATAACTTTTTCAAAACAACTTGGATTTTCATCAAACTATGAAGCTATCTTACATATATATTAAGGTTACTGAATCCCAGGTCATTTTATTTTTTGTTGTATTGATGTCAAATTCAAGAATTAATTTAATCCAGGAAAAAAAAACAAGAATTTGCAGTTTGGACGAAATAGAGACAGTACACTTTAATTTTTTTAATAACTTTTTCAAAACAACTTGGATTTTCATCAAACTATGTAGCTATCTTACATATATATTAAGGTTACTGAATCCCAGGTCATTTTATTTTTTGTTTTATTGCTGTCAAATTCAAGAATTAAATTAATCTAGGTAAAAAAAGTTAGAATTTGCAGTTCAGACGAAATAGAGACAGTACACATTATTTTTTTTAATAACTTTTTCAAAACAACTTGGATTTTCATCAAACTATGTAGCTATCTTACATATATATTAAGGTTACTGAATCCCAGGTCATTTAATTTTTGTTGTATTGCTGTCAAATTCAAGAATTAATTTAATCTAGGAAAAAAAAACAAGAATTTGCAGTTTGGACGAAATAGAGTCAGTACACTTTAATTTTTTTAATAACTTTTTCAAAACAACTTGGATTTTCATCAAACTATGTAGCTATCTTACATATATATTAAGGTTACTGAATCCCAGGTCATTTTATTTTTTGTTGTATTGATGTCAAATTCAAGAATTAATTTAATCTAGGAAAAAAAAAGTTAGAATTTGCAGTTTGGACGAAATAGAGTCAGTACACTTTAATTTTTTTAATAACTTTTTTAAAACAACTTGGATTTTCATCAAACTATGTAGCTATCTTACATATATATTAAGCTTACTGAATCCCAGGTCATTTTATTTTTTGTTTTATTGCTGTCATATTCAAGAATTAAATTAATCTAGGTAAAAAAAGTTAGAAATTGCAGTTCCGACGGAAATAGAGACAGTACACTTTAATTTTGTTTATTACTTTTTCAAAACAACTTGGATTTTCATCAAACTATGTAGCTATCTTACATATATATTAAGGTTACTGAATCTCAGGTCATTTAATTTTTGTTGTATTGCTGTCAAATTCAAGAATTAATTTAATCTAGGAAAAAAAAACAAGAATTTGCAGTTTGGACGAAATAGAGTCAGTACAATTTAATTTTTTTAATAACTTTTTCAAAACAACTTGGATTTTCATCAAACTATGTAGCTATCTTACATATATATTAAAGTTACTGAATCCCAGGTCATTTTATTTTTTGTTTTATTGCTGTCATATTCAAGAATTAAATTAATCTAGGTAAAAAAAGTTAGAATTTGCAGTTTGGACGAAATAGAGACAGTACACTTTAATTTTTTTAATAACTTTTTCAAAACAACTTGGATTTTCATCAAACTATGTAGCTATCTTACATATATATAAAGGTTACTGAATCCCAGGTCATTTTATTTTTTGTTGTATTGCTGTCAAATTCAAGAATTAATTTAATCTAGGGAAAAAAAACAAGAATTTGCAGTTTGGACGAAATAGAGTCAGTACACTTCAATTTTGTTTATTACTTTTTCAAAACAACTTGGATTTTCATCAAACTATGTAGCTATCTTACATATATATTAAGGTTACTGAATCCCAGGTCATTTTATTTTTTGTTGTATTGATGTCAAATTCAAGAATTAATTTAATCTAGGAAAAAAAAAGTTAGAATTTGCAGTTTGGACGAAATAGAGACAGTACACTTTAATTTTTTTAATAACTTTTTCAAAACAACTTGGATTTTCATCAAACTATGTAGCTATCTTACATATATATTTAGGTGACTGAATCCCAGGTCATTTTATTTTTTGTTGTATTGCTGTCAAATTCAAGACTTAATTTAATCTAGGTAAAAAAAGTTAGAATTTGCAGTTTGGACGAAATAGAGACAGTACACTTTAATTTTTTTAATAACTTTTTCAAAACAACTTGGATTTTCATCAAACTATGTAGCTATCTTACATATATATTAAGGTTACTGAATCCCAGGTCATTTTATTTTTTGTTGTATTGATGTCAAATTCAAGAATTAATTTAATCTAGGAAAAAAAAAGTTAGAATTTGCAGTTTGGACGAAATAGAGACAGTACACTTTAATTTTTTTAATAACTTTTTCAAAACAACTTGGATTTTCATCAAACTATGTAGCTATCTTACATATATATTAAGGTTACTGAATCCCAGGTCATTTTATTTTTTGTTGTATTGCTGTCATATTCAAGAATTAATTTAATCTAGGAAAAAAACCCAAGAATTTGCAGTTTGGACGAAATAGAGTCAGTACACTTTAATTTTTTTAATAACTTTTTCAAAACAACTTGGATTTTCATCAAACTATGTAGCTATCTTACATATATATTAAGCTTACTGAATCCCAGGTCATTTTATTTTTTGTTGTATTGCTGTCATATTCAAGAATTAAATTAATCTAGGTAAAAAAAGTTAGAATTTGCAGTTCGGACGAAATAGAGACAGTACACATTATTTTTTTTAATAACTTTTTCAAAACAACTTGGATTTTCATCAAACTATGTAGCTATCTTACATATATATTAAGGTTACTGAATCCCAGGTCATTTTATTTTTTGTTGTATTGCTGTCAAATTCAAGACTTAATTTAATCTAGGTAAAAAAAGTTAGAATTTGCAGTTTGGACGAAATAGAGACAGTACACTTTAATTTTTTTAATAACTTTTTCAAAACAACTTGGATTTTCATCAAACTATGTAGCTATCTTACATATATATTAAGGCTACTGAATCCCAGGTCATTTTATTTTTTGTTGTATTGATGTCAAATTCAAGAATTAATTTAATCTAGGAAAAAAAAAGTTAGAATTTGCAGTTTGGACGAAATAGAGACAGTACACTTTAATTTTTTTAATAACTTTTTCAAAACAACTTGGATTTTCATCAAACTATGTAGCTATCTTACATATATATTAAGGTTACTGAATCCCAGGTCATTTTATTTTTTGTTTTATTGCTGTCAAATTCAAGAATTAAATTAATCTAGGTAAAAAAAGTTAGAATTTGCAGTTCGGACAAAATAGAGACAGTACACATTATTTTTTTTAATAACTTTTTCAAAACAACTTGGATTTTCATCCAACTATGTAGCTATCTTAAATATATATTAAGGTTAATGAATCCCAGGTCATTTTATTTTTTGTTGTATTGCTGTCATATTCAAGAATTAATTTAATCTAGGAAAAAAACCCAAGAATTTGCAGTTTGGACGAAATAGAGTCAGTACACTTTAATTTTTTTAATAACTTTTTCAAAACAACTTGGATTTTCATCAAACTATGTAGCTATCTTACATATATATTAAGGTTACTGAATCCCAGGTCATTTTATTTTTTGTTGTATTGATGTCAAATTCAAGAATTAATTTAATCTAGGAAAAAAAAGTTAGAATTTGCAGTTTGGACGAAATAGAGACAGTACACTTTAATTTTTTTAATAACTTTTTCAAAACAACTTGGATTTTCATCAAACTATGTAGCTATCTTACATATATATTAAGGTTACTGAATCCCAGGTCATTTTATTTTTTGTTGTATTGCTGTCAAATTCAAGAATTAAATTAATCTAGGTAAAAAAAGTTAGAATTTGCAGTTCGGACAAAATAGAGACAGTACACATTATTTTTTTTAATAACTTTTTCAAAACAACTTGGATTTTCATCAAACTATGTAGCTATCTTACATATATATTAAGGTTAATGAATCCCAGGTCATTTTATTTTTTGTTGTATTGCTGTCAAATTCAAGAATTAATTTAATCTAGGAAAAAAAAACAAGAATTTGCAGTTTGGACGAAATAGAGTCTGTACACTTTAATTTTTTTAATAACTTTTTCAAAACAACTTGGATTTTCATCAAACTATGTAGCTATCTTACATATATATTAAGGTTACTGAATCCCAGGTCATTTTAATTTTTGTTTTATTTCTGTCATATTCAAGAATTAAATTAATCTAGGTAAAAAAAGTTAGAAATTGTAGTTCCGACGGAAATAGAGACAGTACACTTTAATTTTGTTTATTACTTTTTCAAAACAACTTGGATTTTCATCAAACTATGTAGCTATCTTACATATATATTAAGGTTACTGAATCCCAGGTCATTTTATTTTTTGTTGTATTGTTGTCAAATTCAAGACTTAATTTAATCTAGGTAAAAAAAGTTAGAATTTGCAGTTTGGACGAAATAGAGACAGTTCACTTTAATTTTTTTAATAACTTTTTCAAAACAACTTGGATTTTCATCAAACTATGTAGCTATCTTACATATATATTAAGGTTACTGAATCCCAGGTCATTTTATTTTTTGTTGTATTGATGTCAAATTCAAGAATTAATTTAATCTAGGAAAAAAAAAGTTAGAATTTGCAGTTTGGACGAAATAGAGACAGTACACTTTAATTTTTTTAATAACTTTTTCAAAACAACTTGGATTTTCATCAAACTATGTAGCTATCTTACATATATATTAAGGTTACTGAATCCCAGGTCATTTTAATTTTTGTTTTATTGCTGTCATATTCAAGAATTAAATTAATCTAGGTAAAAAAAGTTAGAAATTGCAGTTCCGACGGAAATAGAGACAGTACACTTTAATTTTGTTTATTACTTTTTCAAAACAACTTGGATTTTCATCAAACTATGTAGCTATCTTACATATATATTAAGGTTACTGAATCCCAGGTCATTTTATTTTTTGTTGTATTGCTGTGAAATTCAAGAATTAATTTAATCTAGGTAAAAAAAGTTAGAATTTGCAGTTCAGACGAAATAGAGACAGTACACTTTAATTTTTTTAATAACTTTTTCAAAACAACTTGGATTTTCATCAAACTATGTAGCTATCTTACATATACATTAAGGTTACTGAATCCCAGGTCATTTTATTTTTTGTTGTATTGCTGTCAAATTCAAGAAATAATTTAATCTAGGTAAAAAAAGTTAGAATTTGCAGTTCGGACAAAATAGAGACATTACACTTAAATTTTTTTAATAACTTTTTCAAAACAACTTGGAGTTTCATCAAACTATGTAGCTATCTTACATATATATTAAGCTTACTGAATCCCAGGTCATTTTATTTTTTGTTTTATTGCTGTCATATTCAAGAATTAAATTAATCTAGGTAAAAAAAGTTAGAAATTGCAGTTCCGACGGAAATAGAGACAGTACACTTTAATTTTGTTTATTACTTTTTCAAAACAACTTGGATTATCATCAAACTATGTAGCTATCTTACATATAGATTAAGCTTACTGAATCGCAGGTCATTTTATTTTTTGTTGTATTGCTGTCAAATTCAAGAATTAATTTAATCTAGGAAAAAAAACAAGAATTTGCAGTTTGGACGAAATAGAGTCTGTACACTTTAATTTTTTTAATAACTTTTTCAAAACAACTTGGATTTTCATCAAACTATGTAGCTATCTTACATATATATTAAGGTTACTGAATCCCAGGTCATTTTAATTTTTGTTTTATTGCTGTCATATTCAAGAATTAAATTAATCTAGGTAAAAAAAGTTAGAAATTGCAGTTCCGACGGAAATAGAGACAGTACACTTTAATTTTGTCTATTACTTTTTCAAAACAACTTGGATTTTCATCAAACTATGTAGCTATCTTACATATATATTAAGGTTACTGAATCCCAGGTCATTTTATTTTTTGTTGTATTGTTGTCAAATTCAAGACTTAATTTAATCTAGGTAAAAAAAGTTAGAATTTGCAGTTCAGACGAAATAGAGACAGTACACTTTAATTTTGTTAATAACTTTTTCAAAACAACTTGGATTTTCATCAAACTATGTAGCTATCTTACATATATATTAAGGTTACTGAATCCCAGGTCATTTTATTTTTTGTTGTATTGATGTCAAATTCAAGAATTAATTTAATCTAGGAAAAAAAAAGTTAGAATTTGCAGTTTGGACGAAATAGAGACAGTACACTTTAATTTTTTTAATAACTTTTTCAAAACAACTTGGATTTTCATCAAACTATGTAGCTATCTTAGATATATATTAAGGTTACTGAATCCCAGGTCATTTTAATTTTTGTTTTATTGCTGTCATATTCAAGAATTAAATTAATCTAGGTAAAAAAAGTTAGAAATTGCAGTTCCGACGGAAATAGAGACAGTACACTTTAATTTTGTTTATTACTTTTTCAAAACAACTTGGATTTTCATCAAACTATGTAGCTATCTTACATATATATTAAGCTTACTGAATCCCAGGTCATTTTAATTTTTGTTTTATTGCTGTCATATTCAAGAATTAAATTAATCTAGGTAAAAAAAGTTAGAAATTGCAGTTCCGACGGAAATAGAGACAGTACACTTTAATTTTGTTTATTACTTTTTCAAAACAACTTGGATTTTCATCAAACTATGTAGCTATCTTACATATATATTAAGGTTACTGAATCCCAGGTCATTTTATTTTTTGTTGTATTGTTGTCAAATTCAAGACTTAATTTAATCTAGGTAAAAAAAGTTAGAATTTGCAGTTTGGACGAAATAGAGACAGTACACTTTAATTTTGTTAATAACTTTTTCAAAACAACTTGGATTTTCATCAAACTATGTAGCTATCTTACATATATATTAAGGTTACTGAATCCCAGGTCATTTTATTTTTTGTTGTATTGATGTCAAATTCAAGAATTAATTTAATCTAGGAAAAAAAAAGTTAGAATTTGCAGTTTGGACGAAATAGAGACAGTACACTTTAATTTTTTTAATAACTTTTTCAAAACAACTTGGATTTTCATCAAACTATGTAGCTATCTTAGATATATATTAAGGTTACTGAATCCCAGGTCATTTTAATTTTTGTTTTATTGCTGTCATATTCAAGAATTAAATTAATCTAGGTAAAAAAAGTTAGAAATTGCAGTTCGGACGGAAATAGAGACAGTACACTTTAATTTTGTTTATTACTTTTTCAAAACAACTTGGATTTTCATCAAACTATGTAGCTATCTTACATATATATTAAGCTTACTGAATCCCAGGTCATTTTAATTTTTGTTTTATTGCTGTCATATTCAAGAAATAAATTAATCTAGGTAAAAAAAGTTAGAAATTGCAGTTCCGACGGAAATAGAGACAGTACACTTTAATTTTGTTTATTACTTTTTCAAAACAACTTGGATTTTCATCAAACTATGTAGCTATCTTACATATATATTAAGGTTACTGAATCCCAGGTCATTTTATTTTTTGTTGTATTGTTGTCAAATTCAAGACTTAATTTAATCTAGGTAAAAAAAGTTAGAATTTGCAGTTTGGAAGAAATAGAGACAGTACACTTTAATTTTTTTAATAACTTTTTC